>NC_134688.1:401942216-402542216 GCF_050947455.1 Rhinoderma darwinii | reverse complement strand
AAGCGGGAGAGCAGAAAACGTCAGTCCGTCAGAAGTAAACTAACAAATTTGAGTTAGAAGAAGCAGCATAGCCGGTTATCTACAGGAGATGAACAGAATCTGCGGCAGCAAAATGGTAGAACATTTTTTCATGAAGACTAGAAAGTTGCTTAACTTTGCATTTAGGAAGAAAATGAACCAAAAAAAATCAGAAATGACAAACTAATAAACAGCTACCAGAAAATACAATTAAAAATAACTCCTCCAGAATAACCCCAATTCCAATTATAATTCTTCTTTTGTATTATCAATTAGCTTTTTCTCAAAATTCAGGATACCGGACTCCGATTGTACAAGAAAACAAATCCCATGTTTTTACCTTTCTTTTTTTTGATGCAGCTATAACCTAGCTACCAGCTATATTGATTTATATTAAAAACCAAGTGGGAGAAATAGCTAGCTATTACCCCCTCAATTATGTCATCATTGATCTACATTAACCCCTTAACGACCACCCACCGTCTTTTGACGGCAGGCGGTGCAGGTGCTTCCTCTACACCAACGTCTTTTGGTATCGGTTGGGCTGTCGGTTGGGCTGTCATCTGCGGCCCTCGGGACACAGAGCCGCTAGTATCGGCTCTGCTCCGGTACTCGGTGAAATCCCTGACATCGCTGTCCATATATGGACAGTTTTTGTCAAGGTCTACCCCAGAGCTGAGTCTCGGGCAGAGCGCTAGCATAGGCTCTGCTCCGGGACTCTGTGGAATCCCCTGACATCGCTGTCCATGAATGGACAGTTTTGTCAGGATCTTCCCCAGAGCGGAGTCTCGGGCAGAGCGCTAGCATAGGCTCTGCTCCGGGACTCTGGAATCCCCTGACATCGCTGTCCACATATGGACAGCGATGTCTAGGGCTTCCCCAGAAGAAACTGGAGTCCTAGCTACTAGCGCTCCTACTGGGACTCCAGATGTGCTCCTGACATCACTGTCCAGATGTCAGGAGCACAGCTGGAGTCCCAGTAGGAGCGCTAGTAGCTAGGACTCCAGTTCTGGGGTTGCCCCTGACATCTCTGTCGGCAACGCTCTGGCTGGGGATTCCATTTCTAGAGGGAGCCCCAATGGACCTATCTACTGGGGGTGTCTGTGGCACTATCTACAAGGGGTGTCTGTGGCATTATCTACAGGGGGCACTGTGGCAGCATCTACAGGGGGCACTGTGGCAGCATCTACAGGGGGCACTGTGGCAGCATCTACAGGGGGCACTGTGGCAGCATCTACAGGGGGCACTGTGGCAGCATCTACAGGGGGCACTGTGGCAGCATCTACAGGGGGCACTGTGGCAGCATCTACAGGGGGCACTGTGGCAGCATCTACAGGGGGCACTGTGGCAGCATCTACAGGGGGCACTGTGGCAGCATCTACAGGGGGCACTGTGGCAGCATCTACAGGGGGCACTGTGGCAGCATCTACAGGGGGCACTGTGGCAGCATCTACAGGGGGCACTGTGGCAGCATCTACAGGGGGCACTGTGGCAGCATCTACAGGGGGCACTGTGGCAGCATCTACAGGGGGCACTGTGGCAGCATCTACAGGGGGCACTGTGGCAGCATCTACAGGGGGCACTGTGGCAGCATCTACAGGGGGCACTGTGGCAGCATCTACAGGGGGCACTGTGGCAGCATCTACAGGGGGCACTGTGGCAGCATCTACAGGGGGCACTGTGGCAGCATCTACAGGGGGCACTGTGGCAGCATCTACAGGGGGCACTGTGGCAGCATCTACAGGGGGCACTGTGGCAGCATCTACAGGGGGCACTGTGGCAGCATCTACAGGGGGCACTGTGGCAGCATCTACAGGGGGCACTGTGGCAGCATCTACAGGGGGCACTGTGGCAGCATCTACAGGGGGCACTGTGGCAGCATCTACAGGGGGCACTGTGGCAGCATCTACAGGGGGCACTGTGGCAGCATCTACAGGGGGCACTGTGGCAGCATCTACAGGGGGCACTGTGGCAGCATCTACAGGGGGCACTGTGGCAGCATCTACAGGGGGCACTGTGGCAGCATCTACAGGGGGCACTGTGGCAGCATCTACAGGGGGCACTGTGGCAGCATCTACAGGGGGCACTGTGGCAGCATCTACAGGGGGCACTGTGGCAGCATCTACAGGGGGCACTGTGGCAGCATCTACAGGGGGCACTGTGGCAGCATCTACAGGGGGCACTGTGGCAGCATCTACAGGGGGCACTGTGGCAGCATCTACAGGGGGCACTGTGGCAGCATCTACAGGGGGCACTGTGGCAGCATCTACAGGGGGCACTGTGGCAGCATCTACAGGGGGCACTGTGGCAGCATCTACAGGGGGCACTGTGGCAGCATCTACAGGGGGCACTGTGGCAGCATCTACAGGGGGCACTGTGGCAGCATCTACAGGGGGCACTGTGGCAGCATCTACAGGGGGCACTGTGGCAGCATCTACAGGGGGCACTGTGGCAGCATCTACAGGGGGCACTGTGGCAGCATCTACAGGGGGCACTGTGGCAGCATCTACAGGGGGCACTGTGGCAGCATCTACAGGGGGCACTGTGGCAGCATCTACAGGGGGCACTGTGGCAGCATCTACAGGGGGCACTGTGGCAGCATCTACAGGGGGCACTGTGGCAGCATCTACAGGGGGCACTGTGGCAGCATCTACAGGGGGCACTGTGGCAGCATCTACAGGGGGCACTGTGGCAGCATCTACAGGGGGCACTGTGGCAGCATCTACAGGGGGCACTGTGGCAGCATCTACAGGGGGCACTGTGGCAGCATCTACAGGGGGCACTGTGGCAGCATCTACAGGGGGCACTGTGGCAGCATCTACAGGGGGCACTGTGGCAGCATCTACAGGGGGCACTGTGGCAGCATCTACAGGGGGCACTGTGGCAGCATCTACAGGGGGCACTGTGGCAGCATCTACAGGGGGCACTGTGGCGGCATCTACAGGGGGCACTGTGGCGGCATCTACAGGGGGCACTGTGGCAGCATCTACAGGGGGCACTGTGGCAGCATCTACAGGGGGCACGGTGGCAGCATCTACAGGGGGCACGGTGGCAGCATCTACAGGGGGCACGGTGGCAGCATCTACAGGGGGCACGGTGGCAGCATCTACAGGGGGCACGGTGGCAGCATCTACAGGGGGCACGGTGGCAGCATCTACAGGGGGCACGGTGGCAGTGAGAAGGATGAGAGGGGAAGGCTTCCCGCACTATGATTGCCTGCCAGGATGAGCGGAGACAAATACATCCTGGGTGACTGAGAAAACAGCAACATAAGAGCCAATATGTCTTGCAATGGTAGCTACAGTATTTCCTGTCCCAGAAAAAGAAGGCAGCAGAAGACTGGAGAATACATAGCTAAAGCTCTATTCACATCTGCGCTAGGTTTTTTGTTATTCTGTTCCGTCATAGGAAAAGAATAACGAAAAAAACAGAAGTGCTGAATCCATCGCATGACGGACACAAACGGTGCCTGATCGAACTAATTGACTTTCATCGTTTTCATCGGGTTTCCGTCATGGCGTCCGTTGTTTTGCCAGACAACATAGAACTGCATGCAGCGCTATTTTGTCTGGCAAAAATGTTGGATTCTGCGACGGAGGCCCCCAACGCAAATGTGAGCAGAGCCTGAAAGAGAATCTGCATATAAGGATTCAGCAGCTTTGTTAAGTTTTCATCTTTGGCAAGATATACCCTTCTAGACTTGTACAAACAAAAGTTCACATGCTTCTAACATAATAATGCATTTATAAATATGTATTCTTTTTAGACATACCTGAATTCCTCGAGCTTTCAGGTGCTCGAATAGGGACTTTCTCATAATTAATCTAAAACAAATAAAATTCATTACATCAAATCTAGCGCCTATGATCTGGACATACAAATAGTTAAAGAATATACTGAGTAAAGCCAGAAGTATTATGAAATGTAAAGAGAGTAAATATATCTATCAAAGTAAAATAATGCTGAAGTTGATGGCTGCTGGGGACAGTAAGGACACGCCTGAGGTTTATTGTAATAAAAATGCTACATTACTTTCTGCTGCATAGTTGTCTTATGGTCTTGTCGGTTGCCATGATAAGAAATCCTCTCATGTTATTAAAGTAAAGTGGAATGTTTTACCTTTGAAAATTGTCAATTGTGGCCCTCAATGGAGAAGCAGCGGTGCATGCATCGCCACTCCATATTGAAATCCTATTCAACGGATGTTGGGGGCTGTAGTTAGCCCACAATTCTCTAGGATATCATTGTATGCTCTACAATTCACCAATTGTTGAAAAGATCGCATCCTATGATGCCAAGTTGAAAGAAATTGAATTGTATGACTCATTCTACAGATTGTTTGTCTAAAGATATTGAATTGCTGTATTCTTCAATTTACGACCGTTAGTAATGGATGTGACTGGCATGGCTGATTTTCACATGCAATAAGCTGGAAGGAACATGGTAGTGACAAAAGCCATGCATTACAACAGAAGACATTTGTGGATGCACCGTACATCCATAAGTTACAGCAGCAGAAGACCACACCAGGTTCCACCTAGAAGATAAGTCTACAGTGGGTGCCGGCTCACCAAAACCAGACAAAATGAAGATGGAAGAACGTTTCATGGTCTGACAATCTTTTTGCTGCACCTTACAGATAATAGGGACATAATTTGCCATAAATTACATGAATCCACTGATCCATTCTACCACAATCAAGGTAGTCAGTTTTTAGGCCAACGCAGAGGCAGACGCCCAAGAAGAGGACGAGCAGAGGTGGGAATCAGCAGAAGATGTAAACTGGTCCATGGCAACGAGGTCACAGGTATGACTTACACCCCACAGTCACTGGTAGTGAACATCTCCTCTAAATCCCTGGGCCCGGCACAACTCCTTCTACAAAAAGGTCTATCTTTTTGTCCTACATACAGATATGATCTATTCCAGTTGGACATGGATCTGAACCGTTTCTTTAGAACTCTACGCCTACTGGTATTTTCCTTCAACAAGGGGGAAACCCGAATACGAGAGGACTCTACAACAACAACAGTGACCCCTATGGTCACCTCCAAGGATTTAGGGCTGAGGAACAAGTTTGTTCTCCCCCCCTAAGAATTCACCCCCCCTTGAGACATTTGTCGGACTGGCCCACAGAGATATGGAGGCCTTTCGCCACGATTTTGGCCTAGGCCTTTTTAAATGCCAGACCAATCTGAGTAACATTGATAGACAGGCCCTCCTCTCTCTCTCTCTCTCTCTCTCACGAGCGATAAAGATTTAACTATCAAACCAGCAGACAAGGGGGGTGCTATTGTAGTTATGGATAAAAACACCTACATGGATGAGGCACATAGACAACTATGTGACCAGACAGTTTACAAACCCATTAGTCATGACCCCAAAAGTCAAATTATAACTAAAATTGAGAATATACTCAAACACATGGCCCAGGGCATTATAGACCAAGACACGGTCACATTCTTAACGAATAGACACCCTATAACACCAGTGTTCTATATCCTACCAAAAATACACAAAAGATTAGACAAACCCCCCTGCCATCCCATTGTTGCGTTCACAGACTCTATTTTCTCTTCACTTTCCATTTTTCTTGAAAAACTACTCACACCTCTAGTCAAAATCACTATATCATTCCTGCTTGACACTACGTCATTCCTAACATGCATTAGATCACTTGATACATTACCCATTGGAACCATACTAGTCACATTTGATGTAAGTAGCCTTTACACATACTATGTAAATTGCACATACTATGACAGATTGATGTGATACTATGACTCACCACACACCATAGGTTACATTGTCTACTCGCTTCCATAACTACTACTCAGATACTGTTTAGATAATATCCCCCAGCAACTTGATGCCCTATACTGTCCCATGATGCCAGATACTGTTCCTTCCTTCTTTATATTACCCAATGCTGTACATATCTCTGTTTTGTATGATTCCTTTGCAATGTATTTTTAGGTTAAACATTATACTTCCTGTATTTATTTATGGTATCTCTACACTATACAAAATTACTTGTATATATTTCTCTAGTGCCCGATGAAGGTCTAACGACCAAAATGTTGCACATATAGCCACTGGTATTTAAAAAATCAAAATCCACTTTACCTTTCAAAAGTGTACAATACAATTCTTTCTATTTCTTGAACTGGGTTGGGACCCTATTCGGAGCACCTGAGAAAAACTAGTGCTATCTAAACAACTCCACACCATTCTGCCATGTGTTAGCAGTTCAGGCTGCTGGTAGTGGTGCAATGTGTATATATACACACATATATATATATATTCAATTCCTAGGAAAACCCTTTAAAGAAATATAGGTAAAACATTGCTTACGCATCTGCCAGCCACACAACAAACTTGTGACTTTTGCTCATTTTCGAGGGATCTTTAAGCCTGGAGGGAGAAATGAAATACACAATTTAAAATTAACATTTGAAGTCCGTTAAATCAGTTTGCTTGTAACAACAATAGGGGAACTTATTGGGGAATTTATTAACCTTTCCATGTTTTCTGGCGTAAAAAAGTCGTAAAAGGCCCCAAAAAACGCGTTGCAAATTGCGACTTTTGTCCTTTTTTTATGCCGTCCTTTGCACTTTTTCAAAAAGGGGGATGGCTTCACAAAAGAGGTGGGGTCATAGCGATCCGATAAGTTTATTATGGTAAATAATAGTGGAAATCTTCAACAGCTTGCTAACTGGTGTCGATTTTACTCTGTAGGGCGTAGCAAAGTAGAGGCCTGTGCAATGCCCCATACCTCGGGATGGCAGCAGGTAAACTGCAGACATCCCAGCGATCAACTGTTATCACCGAGGGAAGCCCCATGTAAGCCCTTACTTCCCTGAAGAATAACACAGTGCCCATTGAAATCAATGTAGTGTCTCCAATCTGGTTTAACAGCGGTGAAGAGGTGGACTGCCATCTATTAATCCATATGCCCTAGTAGGGTATCAGGATAGGGGTTGTTTAAACCAGATAATACTTTTAAATAAAAGCTATACTTAACCAGTCATAATACATTATATACATAGCATTCGTGTATGATCAAAAGGTAAGAGTTTGCTTTTAAAATGTAGGAATACAACACGGACAGAAAATCCCTAGATTTCTTACTTCATGATTATAGAAGGCATTGGAATTTCTAAGAATTGTTCCCGAAGTGGGAAGAAGGGCAGGAGTCCAGTATAGAATAATCCAACCAGGAGCAGAACACGTTGAAAGCAGAAAAGCAGAGGGATGCTGCAGTTCTAGAATGATAACAGAAACACAGCTTTATTAGGATCAGAATCCCGTGCCTAAGGCATACAGTGCAAAACAGAAACAGTTACATGGTTAATACAATGAGGCCTCCATTAGTACCTACCAGAAGAAATCGCTCTTTAGTATAGATTTAATATAATTTGAAAAATGCTTTTAATATCTTATTTCTATGCTGAGATGTGGTCACTTGACGTCACAGGCCCCAAACCTGAGCTGCATTACAGAGAAAATCTGAAGACAACATTAACTGTTCTGATGCCGTGTTGTCACAAAGACTTTCAGTGGATCCAAAAGCATCAGATACAACACCAACCTAGCTTCAACAGCGGCAAATATATGTGTATATGTGGGGATATCAATGTATTATGTTTTTTTCATTCACACCGCCTTCAAGACAACACTGCCTCAGAAAGAAATTAGAAAATTAAATGTCATCAGTAGTGAAGTCTGAGGCTTGGGGCCTGTTACTACAAGTGATCATATCTCAGCAGAGAAGAAAAGTATTAAAAACATTATTTCTAAATTTTTATAGCACACTAAATGGTGTAATTTTCTTCAAGTAACTCTCCTTTAAAGGAACAGTGTCACGATAAAAAAAAATTTAACATCAGTTTGATTTTAGTCTTTTATTAAAAACTTTTATATTTATTTGTGTGTTTGTGTTTTACTTTTTTTTATTTTTACACTTTTTCTTCTCTATGGGGGCTGCCATTTTTTACTCCATTTCTGTATGTGTCGATTAACGACACATACAGACATGGAATACGGCAGCTTACAGTCCCATAGTGAATGCGAACGGGGCCCGTTCCATCCACTATGGTGTACGCCGTCTGTGTGGGAACGGCGCATGCGCCGCTCCCACACAGTCCAAGTTGAACTGAGCGCTGTCCGGCGCCATTTTCCTGTAGACCGGAAGTCGCGGCCGGACAGTAAGATTACTACTTCCGGTCGCGGCTTCCGGACTTCTGCACTTGGAGCAGCGGCAGCAGACGGAGCAGACGGACCGGAGGGAGCGGCGGCGGCAGGAGCAGGTAAGTGGTTTCTATGTATGTTCGTGTTTCAGTGTGTGTTTACTAGTGTATGTAAACCTACTACACTGTGTGTTAGCTCAAAAAATGGCGACACACAGTGTAGGAGGTTTGACCGTTCAATCCCCTCGTTTCTCCCGGCACTAGCCAGGATAAAGGAGGGGGGGGGGGGGATTCTGAGAGCTCACTAGAGCGAGGGATTTTTTTCCAATTTTGCAGCATAAAGCAATGTGGTTGCTTTACCACATGCAATGCTGCAATTTTGGGAATTGCTCCATCTAGTGACCAGTGCTGGGAAATATTATAAATTAGAATCTAATTTATAATATTTCCTGACTCGTGAAAAAAATAAAAAAAATTGTTTAATCACCTACACACTAATTGTTTAACTAAAAAAAAAAAAATAAATTTTTTGCTAACAACACATTCCCTTTAAGTTCTGCATTCATAATTTACAAGACATAATTTTTAGACTTTACAGTTTAAAGGGATATTTCGATTTAATATTATTCTTAGGGGGGTTATAATAATGTTCTAAGGCCTCGCACATTTCCCCACTCTGCACTATAGACTTTAATGCTGAAACACAAGTCTACCTTCACTGAGATTCACACAGGACTACAACTTAACACATGAGATTAAAAAGTAAGAAGGTGTCGTCTTCAGATTTCTAACTGGCAACATTTTTAATGTCATGTAGCAAATCTCACTGAAGATGGACTAATGCTTAAAGTTAACAAACAGTTACTGAAGTTTAACATACATAGGTCACTGGAAATGCCACTGATCAATACATGTCCTGGACTGACTCTTGCACTACATAGAATTGTCCAGCAGATGGCGTTGAGATCAATAGCAAGGCATGTGCATATTGATCTTCACCAAAACTACTGATATGAGAGCAAGAAGCCAGAAATATATTTGGGGGGGTCTCACTTAGTGTAACTATAGGGCACATAAATTATTGAGTTGAGTTTAGTTTGTTGAACAGTTGTAGCAGAATGTAAAGGGGTATAACAATCATTAGGGTTTATTTGTTGCAAAAAATTCAGCGAGGATTTCTGAAAGTCCAATTTATATGAAGGGGACAGTCGCAGAAATGTGTGAAACAAATCTGCCACATGTGATTTACCCTTATGCAGCAATTCCTGTAGTAATGAGGAGAAATGACTATGATGATGACATCATTATAAATGAATCCCAATGATAGGGAATTAGAACGCCTATCATTGATAACAAGCATTATACGGTAACCAGAAGAAAGATAATCCCCCGTTAAAGAGCAACATGACTTCTAAAGGTGACCGGTTCTTGTACGTCATGTATGAATATGAATTTTGCAGAACTTATATTTTATCCCTATAGATATATAAAGTGTTTGACAGCAATACAGATGGTTTGCATTGTACACAACTAATCTGCCCTCACCTCTTTATGGCACTTCTGAACAATCTCGTAGTCGGCATTACCCCACACAGTCAGCTGCTCTCTCTTGTATTCTCTCACCAGTTCTGAGACCTGTCGGAATATAAAAAAAGTTAACATTTTCTCCCACGTTTTATTTCCAAAAGGTTCCTTCATAATATGGCACAACGGGGTGTCTGCCGCCCTCTGTATTTGTTCCATCTCACTAGAATAGCCGAATTTGTTAAAGGGGAAGCTAAAAAGGAATATCTCTAACCAGTATTATAATAAGAACATAGGTATTCAGCGAAGATCCCAGGAAAAACTACAATTAATGCAAATGCACCAAGCGGTATAATAAAAGTTGTATAAAGGACAGATTAGGGCAGAAGAGGGTAATGGGAGAATAAGCAGTCGTGTACAGTCATCAATACGTTCGAGGGTTGTTCGGGTGGTATGGTGGTCATTCACTTGTTCAAAGCTGAGAAATATCGATCTATATTTACTAAAACCAAATTTACCAAAACCAAACTAACACAGTAATATGAGATAAAGTAAATGATGTCAATACTGCCAAGCTATATTGCCGCTTCTCTGCCCTCAGCTCAGTGCCAATATGATATTCAACTAAAGACCTGAGTAATCTGGGGCAGACCGGTTGCTAAGAATGTGTTATTAAAGGGGATCCTAGTAAACCGTCCCGTACGACTCAATAGTTAAGAACTGTGCCGACAGCATTGAATGAAAAGTATTGAGCAATGCCAATGTTTATCTCAAGCCGCATTATTATTAGATTTCCTCAACTCCTAAAGTTTGTTTGAAGAAACCTTGGCCAGAAAGTTTCCTGCGGTGCGAAAAATGTCACTGTGGTGAGACGAGAGCTTTAAGAAAATTATCTATAAAATGATCTATAAAATGGCCATCCAGAGCTCCCATATTTCGCTTCCAGAATCAAGGTTTGGGTGGGGGACTGTAGACGGTGTCTGTCATCCAGATGCATTAAGGCTAGCTCCACACGCGTCACATTATTTCCAAACCAAATCTGCAGCAGTCCGCAAGTCAAATCTGCACAAAATTATCGGAAAATAGTGCAGATTTATCACCTTGGGGTAACGTAGCAGGAGTAGCAGCGGGGCCACCCTCAGCCCAAAAAATGTACTATAAACTGATGAAAATTATAGTGCTAATCAACACCGGCTCACAGCTGCCATGGATCTGATTTTCTGGTGCACGGACAGCCAGTCACTTCCAGTCATTTAAAATCTGCGTCTGTGGGTTTTGCAGTGGATCCGCAGGTAATCCGGAGGAAAAACCACAACACTGGATTGCTTGGTGATTTTAAGGAAGATTATTTTCTTTCCTATTGGCTTCAAATCTGCACACAATTCTCAACAGGATTGACATGCTAGGGACCTTAAATTCTGCACCACAGGTGAAATTCACCCCAAAAAAATGACAGCAGTATGTGGATGAGATTGTGGAGTTAACCCTGTGTGTCAGCTAATCAGGGCTGCTAAGAAAGCAGCTTACAATGCTCCTCTAATATGTCCTTTTCAGTTGGATGACAGGCACAGTATGCAGCCCCTCTGCAGAACTCTGGTCCTGGGAACTGTATAATGGGAGCGCTTTGCAACCACTATTTTTACCTTTTGAGGACATCTTACAGATACGGGTCTCATTTAAAGAATTTATGCTGTGCTATTCTTCCCTAGAATCCTAGAAGCTCGCAGTTGCTATTGGTTCTCTTTAACATTGTCCTCTATAAAGGAACTAGATGTATAACAAAGGCTTCGTTCACATCTGCGCTAGGGTCCCGTTCCGACGTTCCCTCTGAGCTTTCCGTCAGAACCGGACCCTGACTGACACAAACGGAAATTTCTGTTTCCATCACCATTGATATTAATGGTGACGGATCCAGTGCCAATGGTTTCCATTTGTCTCCATTGTGCAAGGGTTCCGTCGTTTTGACGGAATCCAACGTGTCAGTCAGCGCAGAAGTGAACGAAGCCTAATACACTATGTACAAGGGTGAGTCAAAAATTATCCGCATTAAACCTTCTGTTGGTAGCACCGTCTTATCAGCGTTTTCCGTATGTGGTCGCTGTCTCTCCAGTCACTGCTGTGCGAGTGAGAACGTGTTACGTCTGTTTATTTGGGACTGTGGTGTGCGAGAAACAATGACTGCCCCACTTGTGAGTTGCACGAAAGAAAAGCTGCGTGCAGTGATGGGTTTTTTGTGGTCTAAGTGTGCGTCTGGTGCCGATATTTATCGAAGACTCTGTGCACAGTATGGAGAAAGCGTTTTGATGAAGAGGTGAAGACAGCGGTGCATTCGTGGCTCAAAGTTCAGCCTTAAACATTTTTGAATGTGGGAATATGAAAGGTTGTTGACAGATGGACAAAGTGCACTGAAAAGCAGGGAGATTATGCCGAAAAACAATGTGTCTTTTCAGAAAGCTGATTAAAATAAATTCTACAGCCAGAGTGCGGATAATTTTTGACTCACCCTTGTACATCAATGACACCATTCGCTAGCTGTATGATATGGTTTGATATGTTAGAACTGGTTTGAATAGGACATCAGTCCTGCAGTCATATCCAAATCGAATACTTATTTTGTTGCATGAACAATAGTTGGATGTAGCAGAATCTTGTCTATAACCAGAGAAATGATATAACAATGCCATAAAACTAATATAAAATATTGTGCTGTACACAACCTCAATATTAATCAATGCTCATTCATTTTTATACTTATTCAAATGTAAAGGGAAGTAATGGTTTTGTGTAACAAACCATTTATCGGAGCAGTAACTTGTGTTTGTCTCCATCTAATTTTACTGTATTCGCTGACTCCTTCATTACATTTTCTCAGCACTAATGCAGATACAGAAAAGAGCTGCCGCCTGCATATTTGTTACCGTCACTTAAAGCCAATAAACCAGCTGAATTAATGATGCTGCCTGACAGCAGCAGTGCTGGCTGCTGAATGGATATATAGATTAGAGCTCCCAGATGACCGAGGGGATTCTCAGACAAGGAAAAAGCACAGTATCAACAAACCGCGTATAAACTCCCAAGTGTCAAATCCCTTCTGAGAAACAGAAGGAAGTGGCGGAGATGTCTTGGAAACTATTTGTTTTAGTGATGAAGCTGTTCTTCCCTGTTTAAGCTGCTTAGGTAGGAAATGATCAGAAAAAGCTGGATAATCTAAATTTACCCAAAGCAATGTACAAGTGACACGAGCAAAAAAAATAATATTACACATATCCATGTTACAATGTGGCAGTGTTGAATTCTAGTATCTGTCTTAGAGGCAAGGTGCATTCAAATACCGCTAAGGCTTCGTTCACATATCCGTCAGGGCTCTATTCTGACATTCTGCCTGAGCCTTCCATCGGAATGGAGCCCTGACTGAAACAAACGGAAACCATAGTCGACTACGCTATTCATCCCGTCAAAACGACGGAACCCTTGCACAATGGAGACAAACGAAAACCATTTGTACCGGATGCATCACCAATGAAATCATTGGTGATGGTAACGGAAATCTATGGTTTCCGTTTATGTCAGTCAGGGCTCCGTTCCAATGGGAAGCTCCGACGGAACGGAGCCCTGATGCAGATGTGAACGCAGCCTTAGGCTGGATTTATTAAGAGCTGTTAAAGTGGTTGTCTGCCTTAGAGAACCCCCTATTAGGGCATATGGATTTAATAAAGGTGATTCCTAGGCTTGTAACCCCCCTTTATTAGCCAGAGCAGAAATCGGTGACAAAAAGTGACTATCTAGAAGTCGGCTCTTCTGTGCCATGTAGTGATCAAAGGAATCGCACGATAGACATTTGTGGTATATTCACAGGATATGCCATAAATGTCCGATAGTTTGGGGATGCCACCTCTGGGACCCGAACCTTTCTCAAGAACGGGGTACCTCAACCCAGTCTGGTGAGGCCGCTGCATCTAGGCGGTATAGATGATCGGGATTCTGGAAAGAGCTGAGCTCGCTAGAAGTGTATGGGAGATCCGGAAATAGTGTAGCTCAGCAGGCCCAGCGGTTTCTGGATTTTCAACCACCTCTCCACGGATTCCCCACCTTAATGGATTCCTCAAACAAGGCAGCGACAGGGTCGGAGGACCCCCCTTCTCGAGATAGGTGTGGGCCCCAAAGGCGGGACCCCACATCTATCAGACATTCATGGTATATCGTGTGGATTAATTTTCCCGGCCATCATCATGGTGTTTGTCTTGTGAGAACGGATTGTCCAAACCGAACAACCCCCCACTGATTGCACCATTATATAATCTTGCATATCTTAGCTCAAAAATACATACACTTTTGGTGCAATGATTACAAAAGGCAACACAGAATTTCTAACTAACAACACAGAAACCATGTCCAGTAATTGGTGGCTTACAACCAGAGGCATCGCTTAAAGCTCGTGTCCCAATAACCATCTACAAATGTCCACAAGTAACACAGTGGTTCTCTTACCCCTATAGTTACATTACGGATTATAACACAATGGTGGGTATTAATCAAAACTGGTGCAAAGGCAAAGTGGAACGCCTGCTCACAGTAACCAATCAGGTTGCAGCTTTTATTTTTTTTAAAAAAGGACCTCTGAAAAATGAGAGCTGAAAGCCGATTGGTAACTGCTAAATTTTTCCGGTTTCACCAGTTGTGATACATTTTTCTTAATAGATAGTTACTAATTTAGCCCTCTTGTACACAACCGAGTGCAATTCGGCCCGTTTTTCATGGCATCCGAGTGGCACCCGATAGTTTTCATGTACCAATTCACTTTAGTGGGTGAATCGGCTCTGTGAAAACGGACCCGACTCTCTGATCTGTGGAAAGATAGAACATGTCCTATATTTTCACGGATCATGGACGGGACTCGGGCGGCACACACTGTCATCTGCACTAGTGCTTAAAACATCTGTCACTGAACTGTATTGTAATGAAATCCTCAGAACCCCTCAGGGGGATTCCTATGACGGTAGCATGTTTATTCTGGCACATCAATTTTTTTTATGACAGATAAGGCTGCGTTCACATCTGCATTGCGGCTTCCATTGTAGCGTATCCGTCAGAGGACCAGAAGAACAGAAGTTAACGTTTCCATCAAAAAACCCATTGATTTTAATGGGTTTTATTTTTGCATCAGTTGTGCTCAGTTGGCTGTGTTCACGTCAGCATTGTGTTTCCGTTGAGGGGTTCCATCGCAGCTTTCAGTTGGGGGAACCCCTCAAAGGAAAGGCAAACTGAAACCATAGTTTCTGTTTGCAGGATTCGTAAAAAAAAAAAACTGACTCTTTTCTTTCAGTATGTCATCAGTTATAACGGATCCGTTTTTATATTTGCATCTCTCTTGCTTTCATTTTAAGGCTTCGTTCACATCTGCGTCAGGGCTCCGTTCTGACAGATCTACCCATCAGAACGGAGCACTGACTGACACAAACGGAAACCGTAGGTTTCCGTTTGCATCACCATTGATTTCAATGGTGACGGATCCGGTGCAAATGGTTTCCATTTGCCTCAGTTGTGCAAGGGTTTCTTCATTTTGACGGAATGAATGGCGCAGTCGACTACGGTATTGCTTCCGTCAAAACGACTGAACCCTTGCACAACTGAGACAAACGGAAACCATTTGCACAGGATCCGTGACCATTGAACTTAATGGTGATGCAAACCGAAACCTATGGTTCCGACGAGAAACTCCGCCAGAACGTCGGAACGGAGCCCTGACTCAGATGTTAACGAAGCCTCAGTTATGCATTACGCTTAATGGATCCGGTTTTTTTCTGCACATGTGCAAACTAAAAATGAAAACAAGAAACATGCAAAGATAAAAACGGATCCGTTATAACCGATGACAAAATGACACAAACTGAAAGAAGAGAGTCAGGTTTTTTTACGGATCCGGTAAACTGATCCGTCAAAAACAAACATATTTTACCTTCCGCTGCATTCAGTCTGGCATCAGTCAGTCCGTCAGTTTTTTTTATTTTAATGGATCCGCTAAAACGGATGCCACAACGCAGATGTGAACAAAGCCTAAGTGAACTATAGAGATCAATCATTTCACGTGACAAATATTGTACTGTTATTTGCCTCCACATTAAATATGTAAAAAAGAAGCTGAGGAACCTTCTCCTTCCACCTTCCAGTTGTAGCAGCAGATACCTTTCTCACAAGAATGTCGTTATTCACTTTGATATCGATGTTGATTGGGGTTTCTGGAAACGCTTCAAACACTTCTTTGAGAAGAGGGATTTGTCTGTCGTCTCCACCGTCACAGCAGCAATCTGGGGAGAATGGGAGTCAACATTTACCATCAATGTACCCAATAACACAGCCCCGACACAAATGTTCCAAGTGTATACAGGTACGCTATATGGACAGAAGTATTGGGACACACCTCTTAATCGTTGAATTTAAAGGTTTCATAAAGTCCCTTTCCCACAGTTGTATAAAACCAATCACTGAGCCATGTAGTCGACTTTACAAACATTTGTGAAAGAATGGGTCGTTCTAAAGAGATCACTGACTTCCAGCGTGGTACTGTAATAGGATGTCAGCATTGCAATAACTGTTTGTGAAATTTCTTTCCTCCTAGATATTACACGATCAGCTGTGAGTGGTTTTATTGCAAAGTGGAAGTGTTTAGGAACCGCAGTAACTCAGCCGTGAAGTGACAGACCACGTAAATTTACAGAGCAGGGTCACCGAATGCGCAAAGTGCAAAGCGCCAATTCTGCTGAGTCAATAATTGCAGAGTTTCAAACCTCCTCTGGCATTAAGATCCTTCCAAAAACTGCTTTGGGAGCTTCATGGCATGGGTTTCCATGGCCGTGCTGCTGCATGCCAGCCTTACATCACTAAGAATAATGCCAAGCGTCAGATGGAGTGGCGTAAAGCTCGCCGCCACTGGACTCTGGAGCAGTAGAAACGTTTGTTCTGTGGAGTGATGAATCACCCTTCTCTATCTGGTTGTCTGATGGACGAATCTGGGATTGGCGAATGCCTGGAGAAGGTTACCTGCCTGTCTGCATTGTGCCAACTGTAAAGTTTGGTGAAGGAGGGATAATGCTATGGGGTTGTATTTCAGTGTTTGGCCTAGGCCCCTTCGGTCCAGTGAAGGGAAATCTTAATGCTACAGCATGCTAAGACATTTTGGACAATTGTAAGTTTCCAACTTTGTGGGAAGAGTATTGGGTTCGGCCCTTTTCTGTTCCAGCATGACAGTGCCCCAGTGCACAAAGAAAGGACCATAAAGCCATGGCTGGGAGATTTGATTTTGTTGTGGAAGAACTTGACCGGATCCACACAGAGCCCTCACCTCAACC
This sequence comes from Rhinoderma darwinii, assembly GCF_050947455.1. Lineage (NCBI taxonomy): Eukaryota > Metazoa > Chordata > Amphibia > Anura > Rhinodermatidae > Rhinoderma > Rhinoderma darwinii. The sequence continues at coordinate 402,525,139 of NC_134688.1, read as the reverse complement.
CCATCGAACATCTTTAGGATGAACTTGAATGCAGATTTGATGCAGATTAGATTGCGAGCCTCTTGTCTAACATCAATATCTGACCTCACAAATGATCTTCTGGATGAATGGGCAAAAATTCCTGCAGACACTCAAAACTCTTGTAAAAAGCCTTCCTATAAGAGTGAAAGCGGTTTTAGCTGCAGAGGGGGGATTCACTCCATAATAATGCCTAAGGATTTAGAATCGGATGCCATAAAAGCTCCTGTAGATGTAATGTGTAGGTGCCCCAAAACTTTTGAACATATAGTGTCTCAGATTATAGGTTTATGTACATGACCATGTTACAGCTCAGTACAAGCTCTGAAATGTAGAGCCAAAATACGAAACCTGAAAGAGTCTATGGGACCCTTATGTACGTCCATATGCCTCGGATTTCATTCATGCTTCTTCTCAAAACATTAGGCTGTTTTAGTTAGATGGTGTTAGCAGTTCCAATTAAAGATGCTTCCCATTGTTGAGCGACTGTTAGTGCCATCTTTATATGTATCTGTATTTGTAATAGATAATTCCCTGTGTGGTATGTTGAATATACTGATTGTTGCCTCTGGGCCAAATGATCAATATATAAAAGTTAACTGTTAGTGTTAAGGCTATGTTCACATAGTTTTAAAGCAATAAGTTATCGGCATACAATGGCATACGTCAACCACGGTAAAAAAAAAACAAACAACAACACAAAAAAGAAAAAAGTATACCGACCTGGCATATGTGAAAAGGACCATTAGTGTTTGTTTGTTTTTTAATGCATAATAATTTTATTTGCGACCTTTACTAATTGCTAAACAGTATTAACAATACCTAATCATTTCCGCATATCAATCAAAATAATTGCATCTATGATGAACTTAAGGAGGCTCTGTCACCACATTATAAGTGCCCTATCTCTTACATAATGAGATTGGCGCTATAATGTAGGTAACAGCAGTGATTTTTATTTAGAAAAACAATCAATTTTCACCAAGTTATGAGCGATTTTAGCTTTATGCTAAAGTGTCTTGACAGTGAATAGACATTACCTCCAGCCAGGACGGGATGTCTATTCACAATCCCGACACTTCGGTAACGTTTGTGTGGGACTTACAGAACAGCAAGCGTAATCTCGCGAGATCACACTGTAAATGACAGGTTACAGCGAGATCACGCTTGCTGTGTTGTAAGTCCCACACAAACGTTAGCGAAGTGTCGGGATTGTGAATAGACATCCCGTCCTGGCTAGAGGTGATGTTTATTCACTGTCAAGACACTTCAGTAACGTTAATGTGTGAGTATGTGACAGCACATAGTGAACAACGCAGGATCACTATGTGCAGAGTAAATGAATAGGGAGAAGTGTATGACGCTGATTGGTCACTGATTGGTCAGCGTCATACACTTCTCTCCACAACGCCCAGTTGGTCAAAAGTAAAAACACGCCCAGTTGGGCATTAAGAAAGTCATTAGCAAAAAGCTAAAATCGCTCATAACTTGGTGAAAATAGATTGTTTTTCTAAATAAAAAAACACTGCTGTTACCTACATTACAGCGCAATCACATTATGTAAGAGATAGGGCACTTATAATGTGGTGACAGAGCCTCTTTAAATGGAAATCTACTACAATTACTATTTTCAACTGTAGCGTCTAATCTGTCATGTTGAAGAAAATCCCATTATGAAGAATAGAGTGGTTTTATTTTTATCGTATCTTGTTTGCAAATAGGCAGCTCAGACCAACTATACCAATATTGATGTTGGTATGATTGGGAGCCAACAGTAAGTAAACTCAGCCTCAATTTGTCCATAGAAATAAAGGTGGCCATATACATTAGATAAATGTAGGCTGAACCCGCCAATTTCGATAGCACCGGCCGACCAGCTAACGTGTATTGGAGTGTCCTGACTCTCCCCCGCTAGCAGATATTGGGGAAAGAAGAATCGGGCATGTTGGTTTTTAACATGCCTGGTCCTTTGTTCTTACAGGAGAAAATAAATGGTATCCTTCAGTGGCTTATTCCCTTTTGTACACTCGGTTGAGCCGAGCATGCATGTGTATGGGGGAATCAAAAAGAATAGCTGTCGGCTAAAGACAGCTATCTAAAGTGTATGGCTACCTTAAGGCCCAAAGTACATGGCCATATTATGGATCCTTGTTGTATGGATTTGTAATACGGGACCAATAGAAAACTATGAGCCCATATTGTACCTCCCTGTGCATCCAAATTTCATTCAGAGGCCCACGTGTTTTTTTTTCTCATAGATTCAATAGGATTGTGGAAAGTTCCAACACATGCCATGTTATGGATGTAATTTCCCCCTAGAAGTATTGCTATCATTGGCAGTCAACCCCCCAATACACGATAATAAGCGCGTTGCCTTACGCCCAATTACACTGAAGTCTAGCACTGTTGCACTAGGTTTAAAAAGAACAGTGATACATCTACATTAAAGAGGCTCTGTCACCACATTATAAGTGCCCTATATTGTACATGATGTGATCGGCGCTGTAATGTACATTACAGCAGTGTTTTATATTTAGAAAAACTATCATTTTTGACGGAGTTATGACCTATATTAGCTTTATGCTAATGAGTTTCTTAATGGACAACTGGGCGTGTTTTACTATATGACCAAGTGGGCGTTGTACAGAGGAGTGTATGACGCTGACCAATCAGCGTCATACACTTCTCTCCATTCATTTACTCTGCAGATAGCGATATAGCTATATCGCTATGTGCAGCCACATAAACACACTATAACGCTACTCATGTGTCATGACAATGAATATACATTACCTCCAGCCAGGACGTGATGTGTATTCATTTTCCTGACCACTTCTGTAGCGTCTCTGTGATTGACAGCCCAGCACAGCAAGATCTCGCTGTGAATGACAGTTTATAGCGTAATCTCGTGAGACTATGCCTGCTGTGTTGTAAATCACAGAGACGCTACAGACGTGTCAGGTTTCTGAATACACATGACGTCCTGGCTGGTAGTGAGATAGCTAGATCGCTATCTGCAGTGTAAATGAATGGAGAGAAGTGTAGGACACTGATTGGTCAGCGTCATACACTTCTCTCCACAACGCCCACTTGGTCATATAGTAAAACACGCCCAGTTGTCCATTGAGAAACTCATTAGTTCATAACTCCGTCAAAAATGATTGTTTTTCTAAATAAAAAACACTTGTCACCTACATTACAGCGCCGATCACATCATGTACAATATAGGGCACTTATAATGTGGTGACAGAGCCTATTTAAGCTTTCTCACACAATAAACGATATCTTTATATCTGGAGCAATTGATTTCCATCTTTAACACGGACTAAGCTATTCAAACAATAGAATAGCAATTTGCACTAAGGGAATTACCTTTTTCAAATGTCACATCCAGCTTGCACAAATATGGAGGAAGATCCTGCAACGAAACAAACAAGTAACCTTAATAAATTTATGCAGAAACGTATTCATCTTCACTAACAATTTAATTGATGTGATTGGCATGAAAATATAAAGGGGAATGTCTTTCAGGCAATTATAAAATGCACCATATTGATTGATTTACTTTTGTGCTTGTTGCCTGCCCTATCAAACAGCCCTATTTGGGCCGTGAAAAGGAGCGTTGATCAACGAAATAGCTTGTTTATTAGCGCTCGTTTGATCCTTTCACATGGAGCAATGATTGGTTATGTATGAGGACGAGCGATCGTTACTACGTTTAGACAGGGAGATGTGCTGCCGACATCGATAATATTTAATGCTGCATAAACGAGCAGATCAGCCAATGAACGAGCGTTCATCAGCTGATGGTTGGCCTGCGTACACTGGGCAACGATCAGGAACAAGCGTCATATGAACATTCGTTTGCCCATGTAAAAGGCCTCTTGACCTGGAATCACAAGTCCATTTATAAAGTAAGTGGAGCGGAAGAGGGCAACAACAAGAACGTGACATCTTTACCAATTATTATCTCCTGTATGGGGTTATAATGGCCCATATACAAAATAAAGATCCCCTTTAAATCCAGAGCACTGTTATTACACCTTTTGGAAAACTATGAGCAAAAAATTTGGTGCATTGTAGAAATTCTTCTGAATCTGTACAAGCATAGGCCAAAACAGATATTAATCCTGCCGCTCGATTTTATATATCGAGGATCACTTGCTTTCTATGTGCATGTCTGCTATGTGATATTTATCTACATATGTAATTTAAAACAAGAATATCTGTCAATGTAAAAGCTCATGCCGTCAATGTCAGGATCAATACTTTTAACATGCGGGTAAATAAATTGCCTTAATTTGCAGTATGTATTTCTACTATGAGGAATGATTTCTGGTATCCAAACAAGACCAGACAACTGAAAAGGTTACTAGGACAACCGGATTTACATTTTAAGGCACGTCAGGTTACATAAAATACACTGAAACATATCTCGTAGAGAAAGAGAGCGAATGAACATTGCGGAAATGACTATGCTCCTGGCTTAAATGTTTTCAAACTCTACGGATCATATATTCTACTTTGTAACATATATATATATATATATATATATATATATACATACACACCTGGCATTACTATTATCACACATTAAAGGGGTTGTCCAAAACCCCTTTAACGAATATGAAACACCAGAATAAAAAAAAAAAAAAAAAAGTGGTCTAATTAGGTTCCTTTGCTACGTGCCTGGGGCATGTCTAGTGGCACACAGAGTCTCTATATGCCCGTATTATGGTATATAATTGTATGATACTGTATTCTCCTCTCAAAGCAATGATTCATGTGACAAATATCTCCTTAACACATCATCTGATGGAACATTCCACTATTTATTTTTCTAGAAGTGGCTCCACCTTGGATATACAATTTTCAGACAAAAAAAATAAATAATCAAAAACATTTTTTTTAGCTATTACATAATATATTATTATTAACAGATATGTTCCAATTCAGTAATCGGGCCATGCAGCTATTCCGAGTCAGTAGAATTTTGGATTCCTGCAGATGCTATCTAGAGGGGATGATGGTAAACTCATATAAAGGGCAATAATACTACTTTTTCCCAAATCCAATAGACATTCTACCTATTGCAATCTTATTGCCCCAAACACCTTCTCAAGTAAGACTATGAAATCTTAACCAAGGGTCTTAGAAAAAAAAATCAAAATATCCATTGTCCATGCTGGTCAGTCTTAAATAAAAAAGTCCACCTTTTAACACCATTGTTTTTAGAGTGGATCTGTAATCATACTATGCAGCCCTATGTAGGGGCAGCATAGTGTGGGTGCAAGTCTACTCTTCTATCCCAAATGGCACAAAGAAAATTGTGTTAGGCTTCGTTCACATCTGCGTCAGGGCTCTGTTCATGGGTTCCGTCTGAGCTTTCCATCAGGGGTACCCATGAACGTAACCCTGACTGCATCACCATTGATTTCAATGGCGACGGATGTGGTGCAAATGGTTTCCGTTTGTCACTGTTGTGCAAGGGTTCCGTCGTTTTGATGGAATGAATAGTGCAGTCGACTACGGTATTGATTCCGTCAAAACGACGGAACTTTTGCACAGCGGTGAGAAACTGAAACCATTTGCACCGGATCCGTCACCATTAAAATCAATGTGGTTGCAAACGGAAACCCATGGTTTCCGTTTTTTTCAGCCAGGAACCCATGAACGCAACCCTGACGCAGATGTGAACGAAGCCTTATTTGGATAACAGAGCCTAATGAAATCTAATAAAGAATACAGCAGACTCATATTTTTTTTTTAATTTAAAATGAATAAAAAAAGGTTGGGCCGTAGTCATTGCGACGCAATCCTCTGTTCTGAGCGTAGCCCGGCCTCCTGGGGTAACGTTTCATCCCATGTGACTGCTTCAGCCAACCAGCAGCAGTCACATGGACTCCAGCGTCATCCCAGGAGGCTGGGCTGCAATCAGAACAGAGGGACATGTCGCCATGACAACGTGTGGGTACTAAGTATAAGGATTTTTCTTTTTAATTCTTGCAGTATTTCCACAGCGGACATGCCGCCCGAAAAACGTCACCACAATTTAGTGCGTTTTTTCAGGTGGAATTCCCTATATGATACAATTTGGGATGCCTTTAGACACTACTAGTTATTGTTCGGACTGCAGTATTTTTTTTAATGCAAAATAACAATACAAAATATTTTAGCAAAATCTAAATTTACATTTGTAAAAAAGAGCTCCAAAGTGGAAATACAAACATAGCAATTACATTTCTACACCGTCAGCACCAGTGCAACAATACCTGACCTTTCTCCTATTTTCCACCAGAAGTGTGTGTCTTTAGCTAAATCAGCATGTGCCCATTCAGCCTCCAGAGCGAAGGAATTATAATCACCCTCGCTCCAGCACTTCATGAATTACATCATTTCTACGGGATTTTTATACAAATCAAAGCTATCCCACATTTTATTTTACATTAATAAAAGGAGACAAATATGTGGCTGATGTAATAGACCGCTGATAAGTATATTCTAGCACAGGTAGGAGAGGTCATATGAAAGTGAAAAAGATGCACAGCTTTCCTATTTAAAGGGTAAGGCCCTGTTCACACTGAGTTGTTTTTTTTTACGCGTTTTTTGCCACGGAAACTGCCTCCCATCGATTTCAATAAGAGGTGGAGGCGTTTTTTTCCCCAGGAGCGGAAAAAAAACGCTCGCGGGAAAAAGAAGAGACATGCCCTATCTTGAGGCGTTTTCCGCCTCAAAAACCCCATTGAAATCAATGGGAGACGGGAAAAAAACGCCCGCAGCGTTTTTTTACGCGTTTTATGACAAAAAACACTTGTGGTGTTTTCCTTTGCCTATTGAAGACAGAGGTAAAAAAAAACGCAGCACAAAACCCTGTGTGACCTGGGCCTTTCTAAACATTCAACAAACTTCTGAGATGTCATAGTGACATGTCAGAAGTTTTGATCGCTGGGGTTCTGAGCATGGAGACTCCCACCAATCGCTAAGACGGAGCAGCAGAAGTGTGAGAGGTAAGCAGCTTAGTTTCTGTTCGGCTTTCTATTGAGTCCATACACCAACTGCTCAGCTTTCCGAGAAAAGCCAAACCGAAAGCAAGCGGCTGAGCGCTCACACGAGCACTTCTGAATTTCGGTTTTATCAATTATTTTCTCCAGGTTTAAACTGTATCTGCATCCTCAGGACACAGATACAGTTGAATGCGATGGTAGAGCATGGGACCGTAAGATCCCCACTCTACCATTCTCTATGTATCGCTGGACGCGAGGCAGTGATGTCATCGCGCCTATCTGAACCGAGCTGCACAGACCAGAGGAGCAGGGAGATCTCCTCCACTTGTCATTGGAACAGGGTTAGGAGAGTATGTATATTGTTATTTTTACCCTGCACTATTGGGGGCAGCTGTGGGGGCATTATACAGCAAGTGGGCAGCTACAGGGGCATTATACTGTGTGGAAGTCAGTTATGGGTGCAATATACTGTGTAGAGGCAGCTATGGAGGCATTATAGTGTGGGGAGGGCAGTTATGGGGGCATTATACTGTGATGGCAGCTATGGGGGCATTATACTACGGAGAGGCAGCTATGAGGGGCATTATGATGTGTGGAGTGCAGTTATGGGGCATTATACTGTGTGGAGGGCAGCTATGGGGGCATTATACTGTGTTGAGGGCAGTTATGGGGGCATTATTCTGTGTGGAGGGCAGTTATGAGAGGCATTATACAGTGTGGGGGCAGCTATGGGGGCATTATACTTTGTGGAGGCAACTATAGGGGCATTATAATGCGTGGGGGCAGCTATAGGGGCATTATACTGTGTGGGGAGCACTATGGGGGCAATATACTGTGTGGGGGCAGTGTCAGGGGGTATTTTATATACAGTAGTATACAGCAGGCTCAGGGAATAAATATTAAATGGCGCACAATGCAAATAGCGGGTGTGGCATACAAATTGGGGTGGGGGCTAAATAATCATTCAATAATCGTAATCGAGGTCTGATGTTGAATTAATCGTGATTTTGTTTTAGGTATTTGCCCAGCCTTACTATGACATGTCAGAAGTTTGTTGAACGTTTAGTTACCCTTTAAGCACAATCCCTAGTTTGGAGCCAGAAAAACATCGTCAAAAGGAACTGCAAAACTAGCCCGAGTACAGACTGTGCCATAAACAGTGCGAGAGAGAGCGAGAGAGAGAGAGCTGTTTTAATCCATTAGTGCCCCATATTTCTCCCACAAAGTATACTGCTCCCAGTGTGCCTCCACACACCGTATCATGCCCCCTTAGTGCCTCCCCACACCACCTAATGCCCCCATAGTGCCTCCCCACACAGTATTATGTCCCATAGGACCCCCCCCACACACAGTATATAATGCCCCATAGTGCCTCCGAACAGTGTCATGCCCCCATAGGGCCACCACACACAGTATATAATGCGCCCATAGTGCTTCCCCACACAGCATCATGCCCCCATAGTGCCCCCACACAGTATAATGCCTCACATGGTGAAACTATAAACGATAATGGCCCACATAGCACCCTCCACACACAGTATATAATCCCCCCAAAGTGCCTCCTAAAAATAATAAAATTAAATACTCACCTAGCCCCGTTCTCATGATGAATGGAAAAGGCCATCTTCAGGTCTCCACCGCTCCATACTGTGTGTGGCTAGGTGCAGACAAGTGCCATGACTTCACAGCATCGCGCCGGTCTGCGCCAAGCCACTCACAGCAGGCATCACAGGGTAAATGGTGGTGTAGGGAGTGGACTACTCCCTGCTCCACTAATGTATTCCAAGCGCCACCCGCATCGAATGGCAGTGCAGGGAGCCGATGTACTGAGGACATAGACATAGTTGAAAATGGTCCCGCTGCTGGAGGGGTGCGGTGCAAGTGCGCTGTTTGTCCTATGGTTAAAGTGGCCCTGGATAGATAGATTTTTTTTAAATAACATTTACTACTGTCTTTATTTTAGACAGGAAGATCGATTTTTCTGCCACAGACTCCCTTAATATAGCTGAGCTAAAGTCATGGATCAGTCAAGCAGCCAACATTGGCCACCTTAACTCACTTTTTATGGGTAATGCTTACCTGCTATCTTCACACACAGCCAGCTATATAAAGGTGCCTTTACACGCTTCCATAATGGGTACGACTGGACTAATTGTAATCATTGCTTACAATCATCTCCACATGTTGATACCAGTAGGTGATAAGTATCGATAGTCGAGATTGCAGGTCTTCGGGTATGCTAAGAAAAATTATTATAAAATCCACAAATCGCTGCGTGTAAAGGCAGTCACTCAATGGCCTGTTGGCAATTAAACCTCCCATCAAAACTTTGGTGCCCTGCCTCTGTACCATGTGACTACAAATACAATTTCCTCACCATATTGAGGAATTGCCCCATGAAAATACAGAACGTTTAATTTTGTTCAAGCCAATAGTTGCACAAGCGAGATGTCGATGATTGACACAGATTATCGAAGATTGCAAAGGCACCCTGACTCCAACTATCAATGAGACATTGGCTTGCCCTATGAGAACCTGCTGTGCCATCAGTACCAGGCCCCCTACAGAGACTGATCATTGGAATGATAGAAATATCAGGCAGTGTGTTTCCAGTTTCATATATAATGTCTACGACCACATCGTGATATCCACTTTAATTAATTACATGTCTCTATTTCATGCTACAATACTTTTACTACTCCTCCGATATGGATAAATCACATGTGAGCCGACTGCTGGGTGAGGTTTTTTTTTGAAGAACATGCGATTGTTACATCATTGTAGCCTACTTTACGATTTCGCAAGTCATAAGAGACAAAAGTAAGGCTGCATTTACCACTTCCTGACAAATTGAGGACTATGGAGTTGATTGCAGATAGTAAGAACAGACATCAGCATTCGGTGTCATTTATCATAATCATAAATCAATAGTCACTTCATTGGTCTCCAGAACTTTAGCACTCCGTTGCACAATGCTTATTGCTTATAATTCTATTTTTTAGTTACTCATTCCTGGTCTAAGCGAGTCAAGGCCAATCTCTAAAAGGGGTTATCTCCAGTGCCATATTAACGCAGTGGTTCTATTATTCTGTTCCAAGAATGTAGTCCAGATAAGACAAATGTGAGGTCTGTGGTATTCCTAAATGTTATCCCTTATGTAACTGGGACCTAGTGCTTACATTGCTTGTAATGCGCCAGAACACTGAGCCTAAGGGTCCTATTACACAGCCCGACATGGGCACGTAAAAAAAGAGCGCCGATTAAGGAGACAGCTCATTGTTCAGCGCTCGTTTGCTCCTTTCACAGGGAGCGAAGATCAGTAATGTATGGGGACGAGTGATCGTCACTACGATCGTTCGTCCCCATGCATTTTGATCATGAAAGCAGCACATCTCTTTGTTTACACCGGGGAGATCTACGGCCGGCAACGATAATATTTAGTGCTGCATAAAGGATACGATCAGCCGAAGAGGTAAGTTATAATAGTAGAATCCCCTCTGAACACTGCATACGTCGCAAACCAATATGAAATGTAGGCCTAACATTGTCCTAGTATTCTCAGTAAACACCCTGCCTAAATATTTGGTTAAGATAAACTATGTAAACCTAGAATTGTTTTTTACACCATGCCAATGTAAGAATCTCGAAGACCAGTGCAAGTTAATGCCAACAAGTACAGCACCTACAACGGTGATAGGACCCCGCAAGGTGGTCATAGAAAATGTTCACATCACATCAATATATAAATACTCACACAGTAGTTCAGCTCTGAAATGTTGACACTGACACCAGCCGACCGCTTTAAGTTACCATCATGTGACACCACAACTTCTTCATCTTTTGTGAGATGGCAATCAAGTTCCAGCATATCTGTTCCGAGGCCGATTGCACTGTAACGCACAACAATAAAATAATGTGATAGAAAAATATCATTTTGTGCCATTTGGGCTAATAATACAGTGGACCTGTCCCCATAATATCCTGCCCTTAAACAGGGTGGTATAGAACGGTGACAGATATATTTTAAAGGATTTGTTCTATCAGGACTGCTGCAGTGGAAATAAGTGGCCCCCACCGCTCAACGATCAACCGATCAACGGGGTGGCTTCAATCTGAGCCCGGGATCGTCTAGTTGGGACAACCCCTTTTATGCTGGTTTAATCTATAACCAGCTTTAGACTGTATCTTTTCTTTCCATCATGGCCTAAGCAGACACGTTCGTCCTTATACACAGGCCTGTGCTAAATCTGCTTTACATACTGTAACTTCCTCTTTATCCTTTGCACAGGTAATGAAAATTACATGTAAAATACACTCAGCAAGAATGAGGCTGTTCCGATATCTTATTTGACTCTATACGATACATTTCATAGAAGGCATCCTGCATAGCGGTCAGCAGACGTTACCTGTTTTATGTTTTATTTAGAGTCATTTAAAGCCTTGATCTGTCCTAACAGTACTACTTGTAAAAAATGTGTCCTGTCACTAGATTTTCGGCCACTAAACCACCATCATGTCGTTATACTGCTGGGGAATTGCTTCCCAAACATGCCCTTGTCAAAAACGAATAATACAGCGTGCACTGTATGTAAATTAGAGTCATGGGGGTGGGTCCCGGACTACTGAGGAGTCATGCAGTCGTGGCTTGATTGACGTCCCACAGGCAGGTATATGTCATTACGAGCAGTTCAAAAGCATGAACTCTACACCACAATATTGTTTTGTCAGCCTCCCTCACTTCTTAATTGTTACCAGGACCAGATTAAGGGTATCCATAGGACGGGGATCTTCTTATTACCCCCCCCCCCCCCAAAGAGCCAAGGTATAGATGTAGGTTTCTAATGTACGGCTTGTGATTTTTCAAACTCTCCTGATTGATTAGCTATATTTACAAAACAACCAGTTTATATACAATGCCCATATAGTATAGAAATAAGAATGATGTTATCAACAGTGACATTATGAAAACAGTGATATTGGCCCCTGTTGCTTCATCACCATTTATGGATCCTTAAAGGGACACAATAACACTCCAGAATTGCCCACTTATGCTCCTGAGTTCAGCCATTGAGTTCATAACATGTACTTGTACCCTAAAGAAGAACCACCAGCCCATGTCCTTGAAACCCCCCCCCCAGCCATCAGTGATGACATCAGCTCTATCAGACATCACACCCACAGTGCCACCACACCCAGTGCCCAATTTGTAGGGGCGGCACAAATTGTTGAGTCACAACCCACTACACTCCCAGATGTGATGTCACAACCTGTTCAGAGGCCTTAAAGGGGACACAACAGCCAATGTCACTGCCAGTATCTATTATCACATGCAGTGGTGCCCTACAGAGGATCCACAAGCCCACTCCCTTGACAACCCCCCCAGTGATGTCATCATCACTCGCTATGATTTTAGTCACATTTGCTTTCTGTAGACGTTAATAGAAGATGAGCGCATGGCATGCAATATCCTTTAAACTAGGGTGAGAGGATGGGTATTATGTGACTCAAATGCTGCATCAAGTATAACTGATCGCAACTGGTAGGCAATGAGGCTTTTAGTCCCTAGTGCAACTTTTGTGCATACACTTTATATCCAATAATACCCGGGTTTACTTGTAGTAAATTAGACAGAGAAAGAAATGTTCTGTGCAGATCTGTTCAGGAAGAAAATACATGTTCTAAGGCACCTAGGGACTATTTTTCTTACAAAATATCTGTAATGTGATCTATCCTAAGGCTTTCTCTGCTCTTTTATTAACATAAACTTGATGACAGAGAGACGAGTAATAAGTGGAGCTGGGAATCGGAGAGCCCCCAGCACGCCGCACATCTCTGGCCACTGATTGGCAGCTTTAGGACACCATTAGGCTCTTATATCATGCCACAATGCAACTGAGGGGAGGGGAAACTCTGAATCTAGAAGATGTTATTCTTCACCAAAAATGTGCTGCTTTTTTTTGGGCATGTTACACAGGAACCGTACCCTCTCGAGAGTTTAATGCTGACATTTTCCCTCAAGTATGTGCCTTGATTATATAATAACTACCATTTTACCAGAGATTATCAACAAGGACTCTGGAGTGTCATATCCAACCCCAAGGGTCGAAAATGTATTCTTAGAAGGAACAAAATTTCAATATTCAGCTAAAGAAAACTAATGTGTATGATGGATTACCCAAAGATTTCCCCAGGGCATCACATTATAATATATATAGGTATTGACCTAATATTGCAGCATAACTTGCTGCTCCATTAGTCGAGAAAAATGCTGGCTTTGCAAAATCTTTTCGATTAGAGGACGCTGGAGTGGGGGAATATTCTAAATTCAGCAGTACATAGTCATTAGCAACTTATCATTTTTATTTGCAAAATGAAATAGGAATTTTGAGGGGGCATTGTGAGACACATAGAAATGTCTTATGTAAAATTGGAGTTGATATATGTTTATTTTGTAGGTCTTATTTCAGGAAAAATGGTCAGAAACAAAAAATATATATATATTGTTTATTATTATTTATGTTCTATTTTACAGTAGTTTATTTAATTATTTCACCCAAAAGGTCTCTCCTACATAGTGATACCAAATATGTGTACATTGTGTAACATATGATGACAATATAGAGCTGAGACCATAAACTCTATTTTAGTTGTAAATGCATCTCCCCTCCCTTCGCCTTAGACACAGCCTCTGCACATGGATGGTAATCATCCGCCTACAGAAATTTTTTAGTGAAGATCGGGCCGGGGCAGAGTAGACAAAAATTGGTCTCTGGGGGTATATTTGAGGTGACAGGAATTTAATAATGCCGGAGAACCTGATCCCCCCCTTATAAAATGTGTGTCCTGCGTGTCACGCAGGATGTCTAATACTTGCGCGTATTGGTTTGGAGACGTGTACACTTTTTAGGAAGGTAGGGAAACCTTTTTTTTTTATTCTTTTTTTTAACTTTTTTATTGTTTTCTTATTTTATGCGCATTTTATTTATTTGTATATTACTGTTGCTCAGATAAGCAGAGAACACATGAACGGTGTTTTCCCCGTTATTCCCATATATGGATCACTGATCGAACTAATCTAATGGTAACAACTGCATGCCAGCGAACCCCCTCTATCCTATGAGGTCATAAGTCAAATCATGATGTTCCTTAGCAGACACCATATACAGAAGCAGCAGTTTTTTAATTTGGGGACACAGTGCACAATAAGATGTGTTTAGGCGATTTAATGATAGGGCACATATTTCAGTTTTCCGGTCACAGTACAGGATCAGGCTAATCCTGAGTATATGGGTCAGGCTTTATTGGGGGTTAGTGCACATTCCACGAAGTGATGGGAATCTATGGCTTTGTGGGTTGTGGTGCAATACATATGGGAGAGTAGCTTCCTTAGTAAACACCCATCGGTTTTGTTCCTTTGATGAGAGAATTCATCACATATACGATGTTAGATATTCCGGGAGCTAATTAGGTATTGTTATTTGTAGTACATTGCAATCTTGGTGTGATAGTCCACTATTCACACTATGTCATGGTTTAGGGAAGTAGATCAATCCCTGCTATCAGTCACAACTGATTAATATGTATACTTTTGCTACATGGAACAGTTGGACTATAGACAGACTTCTAAGCTAGCAAACCCAGAAGGGTACGTTATATGGAGATATTGCACTCGGACAATAGGAGTTTAATATCTCGGTTTAATGTGGTTGGATAGTGTACTCGTCTGATTCTGATTGGTGTGGGATGATTGGGTCCCCATGATGCTCTAAGTGAACATTGGCAGATAAGCATGCCAAACACTAATGCATGATCATAGACAGCGCCCTGTTAGCGCATGCGCAGTGGTAGAATGAAGTTAGTGGCCAAGAACTTAGATGTCCCCGACGCATGCGTTAGGATGTTATTGGGATTATACCAACTTCCTAACAGTATGTGCATGCGCACTTGCTATTGATGAACGCCGACACGGCTGTGGCGCTCCCCTGACATTCCTCGACATGCACCTAAGTTTATAATTTTTCCACTTGTTTTACACGGGGATTAATTAGAGCATATTATAGATATATATGTTTTAAGGGGAGTATTTTATATGCCATCACTGAATGGTCTATCTTTTTGGTATTGTATGTATTTAAACTCGTCATGTTCACTTGATTTTTATGCTTGAGAAAGACTCCGATGGGGTCAAACTGTAGCCTAATGTATTATTGGGATGTGTGAATAAACACCAACAATTTTTGCTATGATGGATGCTGTCCCCAAGTCTTTTGAAAGTATGGGATTGGGCTGTCGGTGTTACAGACCAATTTGGCCGATGACACTGCATGGCGGAGCGCACAAAAACTCTACTTAATAATTTATTAGTTACATTTACTCTTTCCCCCCTCACCGTTTTACATAACTGTCAACAGGAAATGTCTACCATTACAGTTCCCTAACTGGTTTTCGTTTGATTGACAGCTCTGCTTGTCTTCATTGGGATACATGTAGGGCCTTCAATCAACTGCATAAAGGAGGGGTGGGGTTGGATGCCGGACTCTGCCTGGTAGGGCAGAGCACTCACGCGGCAGAATAAAACTTATTTTTTACACTGATGTAAGCAGTAACATCTTCAACACTGGTATGTTCCTAGTCCCGTTACCGATAGCTACTTAGCGGTGTCAGTAGTTTGGTAGCGCAAAATCTCCTGACAAACTCCCTTTAAGAAAACCGCGCTTAGAAAATAGGGAAGTCTATAAGATGCCCATAAAGTTATAAACTAATGGATGTTAAGATATAGAGTTTCCCCTATCCAGAGTTTGGGGGGCTTTGGAAAGGTTTGAGGCCAAAACATTTTATCCATCATTTCCTAGTTTCGATTGTCGTAATTGGCTGATTTTCATAAACACTTATTCTGCACATAACATGGCTGCCTTCACTGTAAGTGACATTTACCCTTTAAATTAGCCTGAAAACTCCAGTCATAAAAGTGGATCTGTAAAAAATAGTGACATTTACAAAAAACAGAACTATGTATGCTAGTGGAATATACAGTATACTTACTGTTTGAAAGCAGTCATTGTATTTTCCAGATTTTCTCCAGCACCTTTAAAAAAGATAAACATACATGTATATGATATATAATGAATTGCTATAAAAAGTCGTTACATTTAAGACATTAGACTCTCATGTGAATCCTTTTACATTTTATTAAACATGAGATTTACAAATAGTTTTTTTTAACGAGCGTTATTTGTTAGGCATGTGTATAAGTATATACTGTATATGGAGTAGAAAATAAAATTGTAACCTGAATTCTTACCTAAACCTCAATTCTAAACTAAAATATTGTAATCCCTGCCTGTATGAATTTATTTAAAAAAAAAAAAAGGAAATTTTCAAACATGGGGGATTTTTTGGTTTGTGGCAGAAACAGAAGTAAAAAAAAAAAACAACAACATATCCATTCAGTTATCACAACTAAACTCCCACAGTAAACTTATTACGATCTTAGGAATAATGGAAAAAATAAGTCAGGATGCCCTAATCTCCTAATGCTGCGTCTGATCTATGGCAGCATCTATGGCCGACCCTTTACGGGTATTTGTAGAAGAGAATATATAGACATCCGTGAAAGGCATTTAAGAGGGCAGTTATGGTAGGCGCACACCATTATGGGGGAATCTATTGCAGGTGAACATTACGGGGGTACCACACACTGTTATCGGGCATTTGTGGCTCACTCAGGAACGTAGAAAAAGTAGAAAGGGGTCATGACAAATTTGGCAAAATCTGTTTTCATTTTCTGTTGAGTGGGCTGGGGGTTGTACTAATTTTGGATTTCCAAATGTTGGAGGGTAGGTGGCTGCTGGTCACACATGATTTTTGACCGAGAGTAGCAGCCCAATTTGACAGTTTCATTCATGAAAGCCATTTTATCCAAAGGACCTTTTTTTTTTTTTTTGTGCACCTGTAAAGGATCTGCCAGACACAGCTTCTGTGTCGACGCCCGTAGTTAATCAGTCTGCACCTGCTCCTAAGTCTGATAGAGTGACTCGATCTGCTACCACTCAGGCTGGGAGGCTGAGGAGTGGGAGAGCCTATCACAGCCTGGCCAGACGGAGCTAGCTCCCGCCCTCTGTCTATTTATATCTTCATTTCCTGCTCCTCCTTTGTCTGGGATTCTGTCTGGTTTCCTGGCTCTGCTGCTCCTGCTTGTACTAATTACCTCTGCTTCAAATTGACCCTGGCTTTACTGACTACTCTCCTGCTCTGCGTTTGGTACCTCGTACACTCCTGGTTTGACTCGGCTCGTTCACTACTCTTGTTGCTCACGGTGTTGACGTGGGCAACTGTCCCGTTTCCCTTAGCTTCTGTGTACCCTTGTCTGTCGTGCACATATTGAGCGTAGGGACCGTCGCCCAGTTGTACGCCGTCGCCTAGGACGGGCCGTGCAAGTAGGCAGGGACTGAGTGGCGGGTAGATTAGGGCTCACCTGTCTGTCTCCCTACCCCATCATTACAGCACCATTATTAGAAATAGTTTTGCAATGAGCAATTTGGCGCTATTACTAGATCCTCCTGCCAGTAAATTACGTGGTAGTATAAGAATACACCTATTTCTATGAACCCTACATAGTATTGAGTCAGATAGTAGCTGATAGCTATGATTTCCCTTGAACCAGTATAGCTACCTTGTATGAATTACACAACTCTGCAAATCCTCAGATGACTCACATGTTTGCTGAGTCACATTGACATGTTAAATGTGACATTTACACATAAACAAGTGCAGGAACAATCACTATGAAAGTGCCTTGTAAGCGGAACTCCGAGTCCAACAGGCGAGACAGTGAACCAGAAGCACAGGCAACGTCTAACAAGATGTCTTTTGTAATAAAATACTGAAGTGCCCTGTAACAGCATTCAAAATAATTAAGTACTCCACATAAGCGTATTACTATCAATATAGTATCACAAAATTCTTTCCTATGCCAACTTTAACATTATTAATTCATTTACAATGGAAGCCTTTGTTTAATGACTGTAAGCTGCTACCAAAGAGGAAAGAATGCAGGCAAAAATGTCTAGCTTCAGGAGATCAAGACTAAATTATTAAGCAAAATCAAAGGGACCTAATGAAAAGAATTGTTGTATAATTATACAGTAATATTGTATAGAAGCCTAGTCCGTGTTGAGAGGCCTGAGGCAGTAACATAGTTTCCTAACCCTATTACTACTGGATTGGAAAAAAAGTGTCGTAATATAGGTGGAAATGTTTAAAGGGAATCGGTCAGCAGTTTTGACCCTTCAAAACTGCTGAGTATTATATAGAGTACAGGGAGGGAAATTTAACGATGACCGAGAAATTAAGGTTTTAAATGTCCCCAGCGCCGTGATCGCAAGTACTAAGAAGTCGGCCCCTTCATGTACAGTGCTCCGTGGCACTTGCATCCGCGGTTCTGGTGAAATTATAACTTGGATTTCAACTTGCATGACCATCGCCCCAGGTATCATTACACTGCTCTACCCGTCCTCTATATAGAGATGGCCGTAGTTTTAAAGGGTCAAAACTGTTTTAAGTCCAAAGATTATGAAAAAAACAACTATAATTCTTCTAGTAAGAATAACATTTTGTTTGTATTTTATACATCTTTTTAGGATTTTAGGGCATGTTGTGGAAATTAGCATTGGATTTCTTGTGGATAGGCTGCAAATTTCATTCATTGTAATGTAATAGATGAAATCCAAAGCAAAACTTGCATGTGTTGTGGATTTGAATGGGTTCCTAAGGGTATGAATGTGGTCTAAATCTCCTCTCAATAATTCCTAATAAACGGACAGGATATTTGTTGAACACCAAAATGGCTGCCACTGATGTGCCCAGAAGGGAAACTCACATAGAAAAAAAAAAGTTTTCCATTTGAATTACTCATATATTAATCAATCACTCAATCAATCAATCAATCATTTTTTGTGTGTGAATACGTGCCTGCTTTTGGCCTCTGCAATTTTGTGACCACATTCGATCTCAATGGAGGAATTCATTTGTGTTCGTTACTATACTCACAAGATACCGCACACATTTATTTATTTTAGTTCTCTTTCCATTTACCTGGGTTATATTATAAGACTGCACTCCACAGCCCTTCTGCTTCCCTCCTCCCTTCACTGTCAAACCATGATATCTTTTCTTATTTTCTGTAGGTTCCACCCAACATAAGAAATTACAATATAAAGTGCAGATACAGATCATTGTCTAAGTGATCTGTGGCTCCATGATGAGCGTTATTAAAGGGATTGTCATTTAATTTACCAAACATAAGAGTTTATGGGGTAACAGGAGATCCTAGACGAGTAGAAGTCGATTACGTTATTGCTTTATAATTTAATTTGGGGCTTAGCTAAACTGAATCATAGTGGTCTTAGATCGGGACAATAGAAATAGAGTCTGGAGGCAATTCTATACATGTATGATCAGTGAAAAAAAAAAGCCATGATCAGAGGTTCCTACAGTCAAGACAATTTTCACTGAACTCCTTTTATTTCTGCAATTTATGTTTAAACCTTATGCCAAAATGTCCTGCATTGTGACATAACAGGGAAAACTATTTAGTGCTAATACACACAAGCTACAAATGAGTATGTTCAGTCGGGAAGACTGGGTAAAAGATCTGTCCATTTACAAGAGTCTTCTGGCTTCTAGCAAATACAGTTTAGTGAGAAAAGTCATACAAATGAACCACTAAAGGACAAGTTAGGCTAAGTTCACACTAGCGTTAGTATACGTTTACCGCTTTCGCGTCAGAGAGGATCCAGACATTAAACAGAAAGTAACGGTTCCGTTAGAATTATTATTGATTTCAATGGTAATTCTTTTGTTTCAGCTGCTTTCCGTTTGTCTCCATTCGCTAGG
The DNA here is from genome assembly GCF_050947455.1 of Rhinoderma darwinii. Taxonomy (NCBI): domain Eukaryota; kingdom Metazoa; phylum Chordata; class Amphibia; order Anura; family Rhinodermatidae; genus Rhinoderma; species Rhinoderma darwinii. Next base: position 402,505,223 of record NC_134688.1, on the reverse strand, counting down.
TTTCCGGCTTTTTTTTCACGGAAACAAAAGTTCTGCAGACTGCACTTTTGCTTCCGTACAAAACACGGAAACCTAGAGAACGTAGACAAACGGAAATCAACTGAATCAAAAAAATTACCATTGAAATCAATGGTGATTCTAACGGAACCGTTACTGTTTAATGTTTCCATCCTCTCTTCCTCTGACGGAATAGTGGTAAACATATACTAACGGTAGTGTGAACTTAGCCTTAGAAAATTGCAGAAAATATTTGGCAAAATGCACATGAAATCTGCGGACAGTTAGGGCATACCGTGCATTTTAATTTCCGCAGCATGTTCTAAACTCCATGTGGATTTTTCCCGCTGCATATGAACAACATTCTTCATATAATGTAAACTCGCGGAGACAAAAAGCTCACTCCTGGACAACGCTGCATGCTGTTTTATATTCCAGAGCGTTGGCTAGACAATATACTTGTCCACCTTTATTCCTTACAGTCTTGGGTCACCTGTACGTATTATTAATAGTATAAAAAGTTATACCCACTCAGTAACCTATATTCAAAATGTTGAGGATGCATTGAGCTAATGGCTTGGGGACTTCCTCAGGAGACCGGACAATTACCGTGAGAATGTAGTCCACCTCTCTGCTGAATGACTTGGCCCACAGAGTTTTATTACTTATGTATTGATGTGCATGTCATACCTCGTTCTTAAAACATACGAAAACAAAAGCTCACGTTGTACAGAAGGGGAAGTTTCTGGAAATAGAAAATGTACGTTTAACAAAAATTGACAACATTTCACAGGAAACGCTGCATGATGAGATATTGAGTAAATATATCTTGTACTATTTTGACATTTTCTTCTCCATTCATATATAAAGCTACAGGGATGAGTTGCATGGTAGAGTTTGAGTGGCCACATACTTAAGGCCAGGTTCACACAGAGGATTTGTCATGTAGCAAAAACCAAAGTGGTTTTGGTCGACATTCCACCACAGAAATCTGTGGCGGACTCTCAGCTTACTGACGCAGTTTTCAACTAAAAACTGCCACGGATCTTCACGTAAATGAGCCCCCCTCAATGGGGCAAATCTGTGTGTTACTACCCAATGCTGTTTTTGCATGGAATAAGCCATGGAAACTGCATCAAGCAGGGACATGTAATTTTCAGGCTGGATTCACACGAGCATGTTCGGTCCGTAAAGGACGGAACGTATTTGGGCCACAAGTCCCGGACCGAACATATTGCAGGGAGCCGGGCTCCTAGCATCATAGTTATGTACGACGCTAGGAGTCCCTGCCTCGTTGCGGGACAACTGTCCCGTACTGTAATCATGTTTTCAGTACGGGACTGTAGTTCCACGGAAAGGCAGGGACTCCTAGCGTCGTACATAACTATGATGCTAGGAGCCCGGTTCCCTGCAGTGTGTTCGGTCCGGGACTTGCGGCCGAAATACGTTTCGTCCTTTACGGACCAAACATGCTCGTGTGAATCCAGCCTCACTTGCTGGGGTAGTTTTGCCAATAAGAGGCATTTTACAAGCAGAAATCATGCAAATTCCAACATGGAAAACGTGTCAGAATCCACGTGAATTTTCCCCAGTTTGAACAAGGTCTTAGATAAATGTTGGACAAATGAACCCAAGACCATTTCGGTGGGGTCAACCGAAGATAAATAGTGTATGGAGACTTCCTGATGGCAGGTAACGGAGGACTGAAGGATTAAGCATGTTGGATTTCAACATTCCAGATCCTTTGTTCCTACGGCAGCGGTTTATTCCCTGGCTGGACAAGTTTGTTCAGCCAACAGTTATTGCAGGGATTATACTTTAGAGGGACTGCTGGGACATGCACTAATCCCTACAACTAAGAGGCATGGGCCCCATTGGCTTTTTCCCTGCACAGGGAATACACTTACAGACATGTCAATGAAAAATTTACATTTACATCTGTTATATGCATATATCAACAAATTAATATTTAGCCTAAAAGTCAGCTTCTCATAGTTATTTTTCCTAAATGTGATGTATGCTATGTAAAAGAAGATATAATATCAGTGTGGAAACAAGGCTGATACCAATGAAGGCTAAATTATTTAGGACCCAGCTCCACCAGACGGGAGTTGTTTTCGTGACATCATCAATAATTTGGATGTAAAGGGAACCCCGAGTATGCAACATGAAACTTTCAGCCCTAGACACTGGGCATCAAATGCCCGTCTTTTTACGCAAGGGGCCAGATTACTTCTCTGTGACAAACTGAAAAGCTGCAAATAATTAATCAGCATCTCCGAGAAGGTCAAGTCAACTGACAAATACTAGAAAAGTAGGACAATACATCTACAATGGTTAGGGGAATAATGCTGTAGATTTTGAAGTTTCCACATGTGAACTTTGAAAGGCAAGCTATACTTTTGGACTCTATGGGTGAGCTTGAGAAATGGATCTCATTTGTCATTATTGTGCTCAAATGGAACTCTGATATCTGACAATCTCAATCTCAGTATATCTGCACAAATAAATATTCATGCTGCTCAATTTAAAATGTATAACGTCAGAATGGGTGACAAAATAGAATGGAGTTGATGCAGTAAATTTACATAATACAGCACCCTCCCTTACCACAACTAGGCAACTTTTTCTTTATAAAAACCGATACATAATGAGCTCAAGACTGCTAGGTTCGAAGGCTAGCCCTTAACATTGGTTTGATATGAACATACATGCGATTTGCCAAATCATTTTGAAAAGTAAATTTCAACATGTTCAAAATTGTGTGCATAGAGTCAGTGCAGAGTCTGTGAGTGAATAAGCCCTATGTAACCAACTGTGCATTAACCCCTTAATGACCTAATATACGTTTTTTCACGGCAGTCATTAGGGTTAGTTATGACACAGCGGCGTGAAAAGGCCGTGCGGTCCAGTTACAAACTGACATAACGACTTGGGGTAATTTCACCCTTTCATTTCTAGGTAGGGCAAATCTTCTTAAAATGATCTCTTTCCCAAGACTCCTTTACTTGTTCCAAATGCTTCCTTTACACCTGCGTCCCAAATATGAACACACAATAAACAGTCTTTTCCGCAAATTCATTTGGCAAACAAGAAGCCAGGAATTGGGCTATACCTCCGCAACAATACAAATTAAATAGGGTAATAACCTTCCTGAACATTAGGCTTTACAATCTTGCCGCCAATACCAGTATCCTACAGGACTGGTTTAACGTTTCCTCTATCCATGCTCCCACAGCGGTTGAAAAAGCCAAGTGCTTCCCCATTGCTCTACCTGGTCTTCTTCATCTCCACAACCCCTCACTCCCCATAACATTTAAGAAACGGGTTGTTCCTTCTCTGCCTGGAAAACTTGGGTCATAACCAGGCGCCACCTTAATATTTCAGCCCAAACCTCCCTTTAACTCCCGTTTTGTCATAATCCCAATTTCCAAGGGAGCAAGGAACACCCGATTTTCCATCGGTGGATGTCGCAGGGCATTTTGAGGATGGGGGATTTGATGGACACTTCCACGCGTAAAGCGCTCTCATTCTCTCAAGCTCGTGCCAAACATGAACGCATACGCCCACATTGTTTTCACTTCTTGCAGGCACAAAGCTATATCATTGGTGCGTTGCGCTCCATGATGAAGGAAGACTGGGACAATTTTTGTCGCAGTTTGACACCTTGACGGAACCCCAGAAACAAATCTCTGCTTACTACTCGCTACTCCGGAAACAGGTTGATTATCAGACACTCAACTCAGGATTGGGGCGGTGGACTGCACATGACTCAGAGCTAACACCCAATTTGATCCTTTGCACTCTTGGCAATGCACTGAAATACCTACCGGCTATTTCCTACTGGGAAATGTTCTTGAAAAGCGCACATAAAGGCTGTATCTCTCCCCTCCGAAACATCCATATGGGAGATGTCCCAACCGCGGCTTAGCCCAGGTGCGGGGCAGATGTGGCTGACATGTACCACTGCTTATGGACCTGCCCAGTATCCCAATCATTCAGCTTCCTCTCTCACATCATCGGCACAACCACGATGTGATTGCTGGGTGCCGATGGTTTTTAGGACATCCGGGGGCCTAACAAAGGTCCCCAGGCCTGCCTTCAGTTAAAGAGGCTCTGTCACCAGATTTTGCAACCCCTATCTGCTATTGCAGCAGATAGGCGCTGCAATGTAGATTACAGTAATGTTTTTATTTTTTAAAAACGAGCATTTTTGGCCAAGTTATGACCATTTTTGTATTTATGCAAATGAGGCTTGCAAAAGTCCAAGTGGGCGTGTATTATGTGCGTACATCGGGGTGTGTTTACTTCTTTTACTAGCTGGGCGTTCTGACGAGAAGCATCATCCACTTCTCTTCAGAACGCCCAGCTTCTGGCAGTGCAGACACAGAGCGTGTTCTCGAGAGATCACGCTGTGACGTCACTCACTTCCTGCCCCAGGTCCTGCATCGTGTCGGCCACATCGGCACCAGAGGCTACAGTTGATCCTGCAGCAGCATCAGCGTTTGCAGGTAAGTAGCTACATCGACTTACCTGCAAACGCCGATGCTGCTGCAGAATCAACTGTAGCCTCTGGTGCCGATGTGTCCTCGCTCATCCGACACGATGCAGGACCTGTGAGTGACGACACAGCGTGATCTCTCGAGAACACGCTGTGTCTGCACTGCCAGAAGCTGGGCGTTCTGAAGAGAAGTGGATGATACTTCTCGTCAGAACGCCCAGCTAGTAAAAGAAGTAAACACACCCCGATGTACGCACATAATACACGCCCACTTGGACTTTTGCAAGCCTCATTTGCATAAATACAAAAATGGTCATAACTTGGCCAAAAATGCTTGTTTTTAAAAAATAAAAACGTTACTGTAATCTACATTGCAGCGCCGATCTGCTGCAATAGCAGATAGGGGTTGCAAAATCTGATGACAGAGCCTCTTTAATGCCTATTAGGCCCTGCCAAAAGGAAGGCCTAATAGAATGCCTGTCAGTGATACACTGGAAGGCATAACACACTGCAATACAGAAGTATTGAAATATATTATAAAAGCGATCAAATGATCGTATAGCAAAACTACTTAACCTCTTCACGCGCTGCTCCGCAATAGTACGTCCTGCAGAGGGGTTAGTTCCCGCATCCAGACGTACTATTGCGGAGTAGTTCCCGGCGCACAATGTCCTAACGGACAGTGTCCGGGAACCGGGAGGTCAGCTGCCCCTGACAGCTGACACTCCAGCCTTGCCGGTCAGCGGACCATGACCGCTGATTTCGGCAATTAAACCCATAAATGCGGCGACGGATTGCCGTCGCCGCATTTAAGTGGTTTGAAGCACATCGGCAGCCCCCAAGAAGTGATCGTGGGGGCTACCGATGCTTGTCACGGTAATCGGAGGTCAGACAATGACCTCCGGGTTGCCATGTACGGAAGCCTCGGAGGAGCAGCCTCCAGCCGGTCCTCCGAAGCTTCCTGTCAGTGTGACTGTCACGTCACAATGACAGTTAGAGTACATTACACTACGTGTGTAGTGTAATGTACTCTAGCAGCGATTAAAGCTGCAAGTCTAAGTGTCCCCTAGTGGGACAAGTGAAAAAGGTAATAAAAAGATAATAAAAATGTTTTAAAAAAAAGTGTAAAAATAAAAGTTATACGTTATATAAACAAACACTGCATTTTTTTCCTATAATAAGTCTTTCATTATAGGAAAAAAATGAACACGTTAAAAAAAGTACACATATCTGGTATCACCGCGTTCGTAACGACCCCAACTATAAAACTATAATGTTATTTTTTCCGCACGATGAACACCCCAAAAAAAAAAAAATCAATAAAAAACGACACCAGAATCGCTATTTTTTGGTCACCACCCCTCCCAAAATAGAGAATAAAAAGTGATCAAATAGTCGCATGTACCCGAAAATAATACAGATAAAAACTACAACCCGTCCCGCAAAAAAACAAGCTCTTACACAGCTTTTTTGACTGAAAAATAAAAAAAAGTTACGGCTCTCGGAATATGGTGACACAGAAAATGAATTCTTTTATAAAAGAGCGATTTTATTGCGCAAACGCTGCAAAACATAAAAAAATCCTATATACATATGGTATCGCCGTAATCGTACCGACCCGCAGAATAAAATATAATGGTCATTTATAGTGCACGGTGAACGCCTCAAAAAATAAACTAAAAAACATTGTCAGAATTGCTTGTGTTTGGTCACCCGGCTTGCAAAAAAATGTAACAAAAAGTGATCAAAAAAATCGCATGTACCCCAAAATGGTACCAATGAAAAGTACAGATTGTCTCGCAACAAATAAGCCCTCACGCAGCTCCGGTGGTGAAAAAATAAAGACGTTCTGGCTCTCAGAATATGGCAATGCAAAATGTGCAGAGTGTTTTAAAAGCGGATAAGATCCTACACCATTTATCCGTGCGACACCGGCCCCATATCTATGAATTATTATTTATTTACAGCATTTTTATACCCTCTTATTATGCCCTGATGTTCTCCGCACATATTACATATGCCCCCCACATTATAAACTGAAATACCAGCAAAACCCCAAACAGAACCACTACCAAGCAAAATCTGCGCTCCAAAAGCAAAATGGCGTCCCTCCCTTCTGAGCCCTGCAGCGTGCCCAAACAGCAGTTTGTGCCCACATATATGGCATCGCCATACCCGGGAGAACCCGCTTAACGCTTTATGAGGTATTTGTCTCCAGGGGCACAAACTGGGCACGACATATTATGCACTAAAATGGCATATCAGTGGAAAATTGCAATATTCACACCATCCACTGTGCATTAACCCCTTTGAGCACTATGACTTAATAGCACGTCATGTTGCGGGGTTGATGTATGGAGCGGGCTCACGTGCTGAGCTCGCTCCATACGCTGCGGGTGTCAGCTGTGTATTACAGCTGACACCCGGGACTAACGGACAGGAACAGCAATCACGCTGTTACAGGAGTCTGTAAAAATAACAATACACTGCAATACATTAGTATTGCAGCATATTGTACCCGTGGATCCAATGATCGCTGGTACAAGTCCCCTAAGGGGACTAATAAAATGTGTAGAAGAATTAAAGTTATTAGTAGTGAGAAAGAAAAAAGTTTAAAGTTAAAAAAAAAAACCTTTTCCCATTTTTCTTCAAAAGTAATGTAAAAAAAATAAACAGAATTGATATCGCTACGTCCGTAAAAGACCGAACTATTACAATATACCATTATTTAACTCACACGGTGAACACCGTAAAAAACTTAAATAATTTAAACCACCAAAATCGCTGTCGTTTTCACCGCACGGCAAAAACTGTAAAAACGAAAACCCCCAAAAAATGGAAACAGATTTTTTTCCTATATTCCTATATTTTCCTATTTTTTTTCAGTTTCCCAGTACTTTTTATGGCACTTTAAATGGTATCAATAGAAACTACAATTCCTCTCGCAAGAAATAAGCTCTCACATCACTCTACTGACGGAAAAAGAAAAAAGTTATGGCTCTTGGAAGGAGGGTAGTGAAAAACGAAAATAAGAAAGCAAAAAATAGATCAGTCCTGAAAGGGTTAATTCATTTCTAATGAAAAAAATGTATGACCACATGTGGGGTATTTCCGTACCCGGGAGAAATAGCTTTACAAAAATTGGTTGTTTATTTCTCCTTTTATCCCTTGTGAAAATGAGAAAATTCAAAATTTTAGTGGGAAAAAAATTGTGATATTAACTTTCTCCGTCTAATTCTAATAAATTCTGCAAAAGACCCGTGGAGTCTAAATGCTCACTATACCCCTAGAAAAATTCCTTGAGGGGTGTTTCCAAAATGGGGTAACTTGGGGGGCTTCCACTGTTGGTCCCTCCAGGGCGTTGCAAAGGCGGCATGGCACCGAAAAACAATCCAGCAAAATCTGTGCTCCAAAATCCAAATGGCGCTACTTCCCTTCTGAGCGCTGCCATGGGTCCAATCAGCAGTTTATTACCACATATGGGGTATTGCCGTAATCAGGAGAAAATGCTGGTTCTTTTTTCCTCTATTCCTTGTAAAAATGTAAAATTTCTATGCTTTTTCAGAAAAAAAGTTGATTTTCATTTTCACTGCCTAATTCCACTAAATTCTGCAAAAAACCTGTGTGGTCAAAATGCTAACTATACCCCTAGATAAATTCCTTGAGAGGTGTAGTTTCCAAAATGGGGTCACTTTTGGGGAGTTTTCCTTTGTTTTGGTCTCTCCAGGGCGTTGCAAACACGACATGGCACCGAAAACCAATCCAGCAAAATCCGTTCTCCAAAATCCAAATGGCACTCCTTCCCATCTGAGCCCTGCTGTGGGTCCAATCAGCAGTTTATTACCACATATGGGATATTGCTGTACTCAGGAGACATTGCTTTACAAATGTTCGGCTGATTTTCTTCATTATTCCTCATAAATCTTACAAATTTCATTTTCACAGACTAATTCTTATAAATTTAGCGAAAAACCTGTGCGGTCAAAATGCTAACTATACACCTAGATAAATTCCTTGAGGGGTGGTTTCCAAAATGGGGTAACTTTTGGGGTGTTTCCACTGTTTTGGCACAAGACCTCTTCAAACCTGACAAGGTGCCTAAAATATATTCTAAAAAAAACGGAGGCCCAAAATCCACTGGGTGCTCCTTTGCTTCTGAGGCCAGTGCTTCAGTCCATTATCACACTAGGGCCACATGTGGGATATTTCTAAAAACTGCAGAATCTGGGCAATAAATATTGAGTTGCATTTCTCTGGTAAAACCTTCTGTGTTACAATTTTTTTTTTATTAGAAGTGAATTTCGGCAAAAAAAATAAAATGTGTAAATTTCACCTCTACTTTGCTTTAATTCCTGTGAAACGCCTAAAGGGTTAAAACACTTTCTGAATGCTGATTCGAATACCTTGAGGGGTTTTCAAAATGGGGTGACTTCTGGGGATTTTCTAATATACAAGGCCCTCAAAGCCACCGCAGAACTGAACTGGTCCCTGAAAAATAGCCTTTTGAAATGTTCTTTAAAATATGAGAAATTGCTGCTAAAGTTCTAAGCCTTGTAATGTCCTAGAAAAATAAAAGGACGTTCAAAAAACGATGCAAACATAGACATATGGGGGATGTTAACTAGTAACTATTTTGTGTGGTATTACAATCTGTTTTACAAGCAGATACGTTCCAATGGCAGCAGGGGGCCTAATAAAGGCCCCCAGGTCTGCCTGGAGCGAATGCCTGCTAGATCATGCCGGAGGCATGACCTAGCAGATGCCTGTCCGTTTTAAACGGACAGGCAGTAATAAACTGCAATACAAAAGTATTGCAGTGTATTATAATAGCGATCGGAGAATCGCATAATAAATAAAGTCCCCTAGTGGGACTAGTAAAAAAGTTTAAAAAAAGTTTAATAAAGTTAATTTTTAAAAAAATGTGAAGAAAAATGAAAAACCCAGCTTTTCCCCTTACAAAATGTTTTACTATTAAAAAAACAAAATAAAGCAAAAAAGTTACACATATTTGGTATCGCCACGTCCGTAACGACCCCGACTATAAATCTATTACATTATTTAACCCGCACGGTGAACGCCGTAAAAAGATTAATAAAAAACTATGGAAAAATTGCTGTTTTCTGTGAATCCTGACTTTAAAAAAATGTGATAAAAAGTGATCAAAAAGTCGCATCTACTCCAAAACGGTACCAATAAAAACTACAAGTCTTCCCGCAAAAAAAAGCCCTCATACAACCGCATCGGCGAAAAAATAAAAACGTTACGGCTCTTCAAATATGGAGACACAAAAACAAATAAATTTTGAAAAAAAAGCGTTTTTACTGTGTAAAAGTAGTAAAACATACAAAAACGATACAAATTTGGTATCGTTGCAATCGTAACAACCCGCGGAATAAAGTTATTGTGTTATTTATATCACACGGTAAACGGCGTAGATTTAAGACGCGAAAAAGAGTGGCAAAATTTCAGCTTTTTTTCTATTCCCCCCCCAAAAAAAAGTTATTAAAAGTTAATCAATAAATAATATGTCCCCCAAAATGGTGCTATTAAAAAATACAACTTGTCCCGCAAAAAACAAGACCTTATACAGCTATGTCGACGCAAAAATAAAAGAGTTATAGCTCTTGGAATGCGACGATGGAAAAACGTAAAAAATGGCTTGGTCATTAAGGTTTAAAATAGGCTGGTCATTAAGGGGTTAAATAGTTTGATAACGTTTATAATAAATTAAAAATAAACTTTATCTCCCTCCAAAATGCTTTAACATTTTTTTTTTTGAAAAAGCTGCACATTTTTTATCACCACGTCTGTAACAACCCAAACTATAAACTATTAATGTTATTTAATCCACACAGTAAATGCCGTAAAAATAAAATAAAAAAAACAATGCCATAATTGCTCTTACAAAATTTTTTATAAAAAGCAATCAAAAAGTTGTATGTAACCCAAAATGGTGCCAATAAAAAAACTTTAGTCGTTCCGTAAAAAAGTTTATTTTTTTTTGCAAAAGTAGTAAAACATTAAAAAACCTATAAATTTGGTATTGCTGTAATCGGAACTACTCGCAGAACAAAGTTATTATGTTATTTATACCAAATGGTAAACAGTGTAAATTTCAGTTTTTCTTTTATTAATCCCCAATAAAAGTTAAATCAGTATATTACATGTACCCCAAAATGGTGACATTAAAAAATACAACTTGCTCCGCAAAAAAAAAAGTTTTCATACAGCGCCACAGAAAAGTAACAAAGTTATAGCTGTTTGAATGGGACGATGGAGAAACTAAAAAAAAATTGCTTGGTCATTAAGGCCTAAAATAGGCTAGTTACTAAGGGGTTTTATATATATATATATAATACACACACACATTACTGTTCACATGTTTGGCGTCACCCAGACAATTTTGTGTTTTCCATGAAAATGCACACCTATATTTATCAAATGAGTTGCAAAATGACTAGAAAATATAGTCAAGACATTGACAAGGTTAGAAATAATGATTTTTATTTGAAATAATAATTTTCTCCTTCAAACTTTGCTTTCGTCAAAGAATGCTCCATTTGCAGCAATTACAGCATTGCAGACCTTTGGCATTCTAGCTGTTAATTTGCTGAGGTAATCGGGAGAAATTTCACCCCATGCTTCCAGAAGGCCCTCCCACAAGTTGGATTGGCTTGATGGGCACTTCTTGCATACCATACGGTCAAGCTGCTCCCACAACAGCTCTATGGGGTTGAGATCTGGTGACTGCGCTGGCCACTCCATTACAGATAGAATACCAGCTGCCTGCTTCTTTCCTAAATAGTTCTTGCATAATTTGGAGGTATGCTTTGGGTCATTGTCCTGTTGTAGGATGAAATTGGCTCCAATCAAGCGCTGTCCACAGGGTATGGCATGGCGTTGCAAAATGGAGTGATAGCCTTCCTTTTTCAAAATCCCTTTTACCATGTACAAATCTCACACTATACCAGCACCAAAGCAACCCCAGACCATCACATTACCTCCACCATGCTTGACAGATGGCGTCAGGCACTCTTCCAGCATCTTTTCAGTTCTTCTGCGTCTCACAAATGTTCTTCTGTGTTATCCAAACACCTCAAACTTCGATTCGTCTGTCCATAACACTTTTTTCCAATCTTCCTCTGTCCAATGTCTGTGTGCTTTTGCCCATATTAATATTTTCCTTTTATTAGCCAGTCTCAGATATGGACTTTTCTTTGCCACTCTGCCATGAAGGCCAGCATCCCGGAGTCGCCTCTTCACTGTAGACGTTGACAGTGGCGTTTTGCGGGTACTATTTAATGAAGCTGCCAGTTGAGGACCTGTGAGGCATCTATTTCTCAAACTAGAGACTCTAATGTACTTGTCTTGTTGCTCAGTTGTGCAGCGGGGCCTCCCACTTCTCTTTCTACTCTGGTTAGAGCCTGTGTGTGCTGTCCTCTGAAGGGAGTAGTACACACCGTTGTAGGAAATCTTCAGTTTCTTGTCAATTTCTCGCATGGAATAGCCTTCATTTCTAAGAACAAGAATAGACTGTCGAGTTTCACATGAAAGCTCTCTTTTTCTAGCCATTTTGAGAGTTTAATCGAACCCACAAATGTAATGCTCCAGATTCTCAACTAGCTCAAAGGAAGGTCAGTTTTATAGCTCCTCTAAACAGCAAAACTGTTTACAGCGGTGCGAACATAATTGCACAAGGGTTTTCAAGTGTTTTCTAATCATCCATTAGCCTTCTAACACAGTTAGCAAACACAATGTACCATTAGAACACTGGAGTGATGTTTGCTGGAAATGGCCCTCTATACACCTATGTAGATATTGCATTAAAAACCAGACGTTTGCAGCTAGAAAAGTCATTTAGCACATTAACAATGTATAGAGTGTATTTTTGATTAATTTAATGTTATCTTCATTGAAAAAAACTGTGCTTTTCTTTCAAAAATAAGGAAACTTCTAAGTGACCCTAAACTTTTGAACGGTAGTGTATATATATATATATATATAAATAAATAAAAGTAAATAAAAGGAACCTGAAAAACAAGCTCTGAAGTTGACCATGTCCTTTCCACAGTAACAGCATACGTGATAATTTACAAGTCATTTAGAAAGGCAACTTCTATTCAACAGGTGAATCTATATTTGCATTTATTACCTATAACGTATAATTCACTGCCACTTTTACACACGCAAATCATCCGGTTTGTATTCACACACAAAACACATGTAGTGTTTCAATATTACTAAGATCAAGACAGGGAACGACAAATTCCAAAACTACTCGGGATAATACGGGCGCAGTTTTGGGCCTGTGTAAGGCTGGATTCAAACATGTAGTTTCTGATGCAGTTTCGAGTCAGGCACTATGTTGGATACAAGAGTCTTTCCATTACACCTTTGCTCTGTTTTGCATCCACACCAGCGTTTGGTTAAAAAAGTGCATCGCATTCTGCTCCATCAAAAACGACCGGAACTACTGGCACCATAGATCCCAATGATGTTGTTATTTGGGTGATTAGAACTGCAATAGAGGCAGAGATTTGCAGCCATAATAAAAGGTTTAAACACGCACCTGTATTATGCTCGTATGAGACTGGCCTTACCAAATACACTTACGGAGCAACCACTGTGAGCAAATATATGCGTCAATTCCATTTCATAGACTGAAATCCAAATTATAGTCCGCCTACCCCTTTTCCTATTTGACCCTACTTAGTTACCACCCCACCTTTTTATTCCCCAGTTTTGAGCTGGCCATGTTCCGACAACCCATTCATTTGTATCCACCAAAGGATTCTCTAAAACTTTAGCTTGCTAAATCAACATTTTTCATGTGTTAATCTGAGGTCCTAAATTATACGTGATGTACCTTGTCTCCTTGTTTGCACTCTTTTATTATTGTAAAATGCAAAACCATTTGGTTACAAATATAGATAAATATTATATGGCCAACAGAGTAGCACAAGTAGTGTTCATGCACAGCACTGTGGATCCACCCCAATTGGTAGACCTTCTCTGGACCCAAGAAATTCCTGTAGCGCCCTATAACTCCTCTGCTAGGATTACCTACTTTACTTTGCAACTGCAGTGTAGAATTAGATTCTTACATCATCTAAAAAGTCAGATATACCTCTTTATATTCCCATATCTTCTAACCCTTTATTCACTCCTGGTCTACAGGGTACATAATAGCAGTGGTGGAAACATACCAAAATAAGGATTCTGAATGACTTTCAAATACAGAAGAAACGGATTCTATTCTAAGTTCTTAGGCCTCATTCCCACGACAGGGTTTCCCGGCCGTTCATAAATCGGCCGGCACCCGGCTGCATTAGGAATAATAGACCCCTAATGGGGCTATTCACACGACCGATTTTTTGACGGCCGGGAAAACCGGGCGTCAAAAAATAGGACATGCTCTATCTTCGGCCGGGTACCCGGCCGCCCGGCTCCCATAGAAGTCTATGGGGCCGGGTAATACACGGCCATCATCGGGATGTGTCCCGAGTGATGGCCGGGTTTTCCGGCGCTTGCGCTCTATCTCCTCCTCCTCACAGCGCAGAGTGCATGTGAGGAGGAGGAGTTGATGCCATTCTGACGAATGGCATCGCTGTACACGGTGTGGCAGGCCCGGGGTGTACAGCAGGTGGAAAGGAGCGCTGCGTTGGCTCCCTTCCCCTGCTTGTTTTAAAAGCGCCCTGGCCCGGCGACACCTTCGATGGCGCCGCTAGCAGCTGCTGCTACTACTGCAGCGACGCCACTATAGCAGAGCAGGGAGGTATCTCCCCGCTCTGCTATGTGCTAGCCCCACTTTAGCTCCTTGAAGGAGCGGAATCCCCGTGTGTTCGGGGATTCCGCTCCTGGACAGAGCGCTTGATGTCTCTGTCCATATCTGGGCAGTGACATCAGGGGAAACTCCTGAAGCGGAATCCCCGAACACATGGGGATTCCACTTCAGGAGTTGCCCGCTGATGTCACTGTCCAGATCTGCCTGGCCCGGATGCAAAACTTTATGCAAACCGGCCGGGCAGAATGGCCGATTTTACCGGCAGGCACTCGGGCTCGGCCCGGTCGTGTGAATCCCGCCTTACTCTCCGCAGAAGAAATGTTACATGCCCAGCAGGTGTTTCATTTATTTAAATCTTTGCTTCCTGCACACACTTCCATCAAAGTAACTGCATTTAAATGCCTCTACCTCTGTACAGCCTCCTGTAAAGGCCGTGTCATATGCTTATGATGACCTGAACTCCCTACCACCATCTCTTAAACTTGGCTTTATGTTTGGATGGGAGGCTGACCGAAGTGTGACCTTACTCTCTAAACCAGCTGGCAGGACTCATTTATGGAGACAAAACTTTAAAAGTTCTTCATAGAACGTATATGGTACCCACTGGAGTTCAGAGTTTCTTTCCTACGGTTTCCTTAGATACAGTTGCAAGAAAAAGGAAGTAAATGCATTGGAATAACTAATAAAATGTGGTTGATTGTTTTCTATCAGACAGTTTATGTCTTTTATTAAGCACATTGAGTAGACATCCACAGTGCAGGGAGAAGTGAACCTTTGAATTTAAAACATTTCCTGTAGCTGCAAATAAAGATTTGCACAACGTTGAGAATGAATTTTTGGACCATTCCTCCCTGCAAATGCTTTCAGTTCATACATTTTTCTGGGTTGCCTTGCGTACACAGTCCTGTTGAGGTCATGCCACAGTATCTCGATAGGGTTAAGGTCAGGACTCTAACTTGGCCATTCCAAAACACAAATCATCTTCTTTTTCAAACTTTCTTTAGTTTATTTACTGGTCAGTAACCAGGCTTTGTATGCCTTTATTTAATGAGCAGAGCACCTGTGAAACCCACACTTCCAATCTCATCTTCTTAATTGAAACACCTTTTGCCAATTAGCTCTTGGACAAGTCATTAACATGAGGTTAATTTACTTTTTCTATCTGCACTGTGATACGCGAATGCAAGTGGAGCAATACCTTAAGGCTGTTGGGAGAGAGCATGCACGTAAACCCACAACCTCTAATCCGTAACCACTCTGGTCGACAGAATCTAAGGTGTTTAACAGAGCTGACCGCAAGGTGATATGGACTTTGCTGCTTAGAACCCAGGTTGTCTTAACAGAGTGTAGTTTTGCAAGAGAGGTGCAATGCAGTCAAACCTGAGCTGGAAACCAGCAAGTGGGTTAACTGAAAGTCCAGAAACGGCCGAGGTAATCAGACAAGCCACGACCAAAACCAGTCGGGAGCAGATAATCAGAATCGGTAGGCAGAGGGTTAACGAGAGACAATCCGAGGTCAGTATTCACGAGGTACAGATATCAGAAATCCAGGAGCAGTCAGGAGCTTGATCAGGAACCAGCAAGATTCACAAGCAAAGACAGGTGGGAAGAGACAGGTATAAATACAAGCCCACAGCAGATTGGCAGAAAGACAGAGAAGAGAGATAGGCCCAAAGCAAAAGAAGAACCGACCAGAAGCTAGACAGGTTGTCATAGCGACCTTAAGGGAACAGGTGTTTTACTAACACACTGAGTGTTAACTCAATGTGCTCAATAAAATAAATGAACAGTACAGCTGTGTGTGTGTTAAGTTTTGTTAGATTGTGTTTGTCTATAAGGGTATGTTCACACGCTGAGCCAAAAACGTCTGAAAATACGGAGCTGTTTTCAAGGGAAAACAGCACCTGATTTTCAGAAGTTTTTTGAGCAACGCACGTTTTTCGCGCCATTTTTTCGGCCGTTTTCAATAGAGTCTGAGAAAACGGCTCCAAAAACGTCCCAAGAAGTGTCCTGCACTTCTTTTGACGAGGCTGTAATTTTATGCGTCGTCTTTTGACAGCTGTCAAACGACGACGAGTAAAAATTACAGGTCGTCGGCACAGTACGTCGGCAAACCCATTCAAATGAATGGGCAGATGTTTGCCGACGTATTGGAGCCGTATTTTCAGGCGTAAATCGAGGCATAATACGCCGTGTGAATACGCTGTATTTTAAATCGTGTGAACCCAGCCTAAATGACTTAGATTACAATCAAACCACATTTTATGACGCTGTATTTGGTGGACATGTGGTGCACATCGGTCTGGAAGACTATTAACCACTTACTTTCTAGAGTCATTGGTCGTGACATACCCTTTACCCCCACAGTTTACTTACTATGGGAAAAACCTAATGGATTATCGTTTCCACTTTACCAGTTAATGCAATTTATCCTGATATCTGTACTTCTACATATAGCTCATAAATGGAAAACGCCATGTTAATAACAATATGCTTTACTTAAAAAAACAATGCTACTATCTCTGCACTTTAGACTGCTGTCGACCGAATGCTTTTTTTGTCTGACAGCTTTACCTCCGGACCCCCCATATACATACATGCTCAGCTGAGCGTTTGTGTTTGCAATAGGGAGAGGGGAATAAGCTGCTGCCAGACACCTATGGCTGCGGCTTATCTCCATGCAAACAAAAGGTTCGGGAATGTTGTAAATTAATCTGCCATTGGGGAAATTCTGCGTGTTCGTCCGATATTAATCTAGCGTGTATGGCCACCATAAGGATGGATTCGATAAGATATAGTCTCCTTGGCTCGCTGCTATGTATCCTCCTAACTTCCAATGATATATTTTATTCTAATACCTTCTTAATACATATTTCCTTTCCAGACAGTGAAGTTATATTGTCTGCCGTTTTTTTCTGATATTATCACCTCCATGGTTGGAATCATAAGATGTGGATATAGATGTGATCTTCTATGATCTCTTTGTTTCGCAGCCATTACTGTCAGTTTTTGTTTTTTTATTACATACTATTACTATAGAAAGTTTGTATGCTTCGAATGATTACGATTCCTTTTGACTACCCCATGCGAATGCACGCTCAGCACAGTCGGTGCTCTCAAGGAGAAAGTAGCTGAAAGACATGTTTGGCAGTGGCTTATCTAATAATGAACTAAGGATCGGGCACGTTGAAATTCAACATGCCGACCCTTCTCTCCCCTGACATCTGCCGTCGAGGAGGAGTTGGGACTCCGCCATACACATTAAATGGACGCCCACTCCCATCGAAATCAGAGGATTTGTCTGACATACATTTAATGTGTATGGCCACCGTTAGGGTTAGAGTGTTTTCATAGAGGAAGTGGTTAATTAATTATCTGCTTAACCATTTGAACACTGTTCATGTTCTGTCCTTTGTAATGAGGTCAGAAAAAGACCCTCAGGAGGATTAGGAAATAATAATAACAGTTTAAAAAAAATTCTAAAATAAGAGTGTTTTTTTCCAGCCTTGATATGACCAATCTCGAATTTATTGATGTGATAATGATGCTGCCATCCATTACCTTACATTAAGATGTATACAGTTATTCCTGAAAAGGTCTTATTAGTAGATCTTTCATTCTAATGAGTCCAGTAAAAGTGGTCAAACTGTTTTTTCCTCAAAAGATGTATCTAATTAAAGCCTGTCCTGAAGAGACAAAAAAGGTTTGGTATATTCTCCGTATTCATTATCTACACTGAACATTTGACTTTGTGGCACAAGCAGAGACATACAAATTATCATCTCTTAATTCAGCCGAGGAACGTACCTAACTAACACACGTCTGCTGATCTGCTGGTACACTGAGAGAATGCTGCAGACTGCAATGCAGTCATTTTCCTACAATCTCTGCAATTTTCAATGTATAAAACAAGAAGGCAATGCAAACAAGGAAGGTCAGCAAGAGCACACATAACGCCGTAACACCGGGAGCTGGATAGAGTAACAGAATACCCATGCTTGTCGACCATTTGATACTTCCAATAAAAACTTGATGTAAATTGGAAATGACGAATAATCTAGTTTCTCAAGGATAAGTAGGACATCACAAATACATCAAGATTGCACAGGATATAAAGTCCAATAAGCGCCTCTAAGGCTACAACTAGACCTATGATGACTTCCTTAGGATTTTTATATGTATTTGAAAAGTAATTGCTCTAGCAAAGTAGAGACTTTGAGTGTCTAGTCAACTTGACCATGTTCTATGATGGAATGCACATCGGCCACGTCAGGCACAAAACAACTAGGGAATAAAATGATCTCTTCCTTTACAAAAACATCTTGTATGTAGAGGTAACAAATAAGACCACAATAGGGAGGCTGGGTAGCACTATATTTGGATTGTAGCAATGCATAACAATGGAGCATCTCACCATGCTTGAAACAAAACTACACATGGCGGCTATTCAAATGTATTAGGGTATGTTCACACGGCTTAGCAAAATACATCTGAAATACGGAGCTGTTTTCAGGCGTGAACAGCTCCGGATTTTCAGAAGTTTTTGTAACTACTCGCTTTTTTCGTGGCGTATTTTACGGACGTTATTGGAGTGGTTTTTCAATGGAGTTAATGAAAAACGGCTCCAAAAACGTCCCAAGAAGTGACATGCACTTCTTTTTCGCGGGCGTCTTTTTACGCGCCGTATTTGGACAGCAACGCGTAAAATAACACCTCGTGGGAACAGAACATCGTAAAACCAATTGAAAGCTATGGGCAGATGTTTGTATGTGTAATGGAGCCGTTTTTTCAGGCGTAATTCGAGGTGTAAAACGCCCGAATTACGTCTGAAGACAGTGCGTGTGAACATACCCTTAGATGGAGATTCAGTAGCTTTCTGCTTTGGCTCAACTGGCTGTGATGTTGTCTCTGCATAAACTGTAGAAAATACAGCAGTGTCTGTAGAAGTAATCTCCAAGTCCTGCTCTTGGTTACCAAACTGAGAAACAACACTAACTACATACTGTTACAGCTGCGGCCTGCCACCGCTCACCCATCGGAGGTCCGCGACCGCAGACTCCTGCCCGCTTGACAGCATCTTCCTCCTGGAAGACGCCAGCTCATGCGTGCGTCCTGTCCTGTCTGTTAAGGTGCGTGCTCGTTCCCGAGCCTTCAAGGGCCAGCGCGCACGTTTACTAAAAATTCCCTGTCCAATCCCCGGATCACCCTGGACAATAAAAAGGCCTCCAGTCCGTGCCTGAGCGTTGTTGTTGTCTACCCATGTTTGTATTGCAAATGGCCCCTTAGTTGTATCCTGCTCCCAGTGCTTCCGTAGCTGGATTGTCTCCTGTACCTAAGTCTTTAGTTGGAGTTGTGTGTATCATCTGCCACGTCTGCAGTCACCTGCTACGTCTGCAGTCATCTGCTACCTCTGCTGCCATCGGCCACGTCAAGTTCTACCGTGCCCAAGCCTCTGCTACTGTCTGGACTCATACATGTACCCTCGTACAAAGTACTTTTGCATAGACTGTTTGGTCACCTGCCACTCCGCTACGGCAGAGCGGCCTAGTGAGTCCACATACCCCTAGATCGTGACACATACTTTGTAGCCATCTTGTCCTTCAAGAAGTTCAAGAACCCTTATTTACATGGTCTTGGAGAACTCCTTTAACATAACAAGTGTTGTCATAGGCAACATGCCAATTTTGCTTGGGTGTCTCAACTGTTTAGCAGTCTAATTATTCTAATATTAATTCTTACTAGAGGAAGAATGACAGAGTAGTATTCTAACATGTGGTAAAACAGCTTTGGGTGTCAAGTACAATATATTGATCAACAGCTAGGATTTGTGTTCTTATAAGTAAAAACAACCACAAAATAACCTTTTAGTATCTGTTATCTATCATGACATTAGTACAGAAATATACATATTTGATTAGAAATACAGCAGCAATGTTTTCCTATGTCTCCACTGATATTTAATAATTTTATGACCCTATGGAGTGGTTGTTAGAACTCAACTTCCATCCTTTGTGTAGGCTAGAAAATGAAAAAAGCAATCTGACCGGTCTGCCCAACCTCTGGACTGCACTCGTTTTATAAATAAGGCCCAGTGTTCCTTGTGTCTTGATGCAAGACAACTTAACATCCTGAACTCCAAACAGATGTCCGTAATATTAAATGCAATATGCGGAAGTGACCATCGGACAGCTGTATCCACAAGTCTCACAGCTGGCAGCAACTATTCAACATATGAAATCTACAAATGCCATCATAAGTTTCATATGTAAACTATGATCTAGTCAAAAATCACCATGGAAAATTTATTCTAGCTTTGCACAGCGAGAAGAACAAGAGAGATGCCCCAAGGTTCAGACGTGTCAACCGGTTTAGATTTAGTTTCCATAGCACCAAATACTACATGATCTTTATAAAATAAATACGTGGAACTAAAGAATAAAAGCAATATTTTTGAAAACTTATTATATGAAAGTAGGGAGTAGATATGAAAGTATTTATAGGAACGCTAAACCTAGAAACTGGTTGTCAGTATGCGGGATTTTTGGTATGTTCCTGAAACAAACAGTCTTGTACAAATCCTGAAGAGAACTTGCTGGGATTTCTTACATGTATAGAGTTCCTTCAAAAGGGGTTGTCCCATAAGGACAACTCCTGTCTATATGCCCCATTAGGACGTTATATAGGGGTTCGCCTATTCTATGTGCTAGAACGGAGAGCAGCTCTGTTAGGGCGGATTTACACGAACGTGTAATACGTCCGTGCAACGCGGGTGCTTTTCACGCGCGTCGCAAGGACCTATGTTAGTCTATGGAGCCGTGCAGAGAGTCCGTGATTTTCACGCAGCGTATGTCCGCTGCGTGAAACACACGACATGTCCTATATTTCTGCGTTGTTCGCGCATCACGCACCCATTGAAGTCAATGGGTGCGTGAAAATCACGCATGCCACACGGAGGCAGCTCCGTGGGACACACGTTTTTCACGCAACAGCAGTCAAAACTATGATTGAAAACAGAAAAGCACCACATGGTTTTCTGTTTACATACATATAAACAGTGTCATAATAATGGCGGCGGCGTGAAAATCGTGCAGCCGCGCATCTTATGGTGATGACACATGGAGCTGTAAAGTGTTTTTTGCGCTCGCAAAACGCTCGTGTAAATCCGCCCTTAGAGCGGCTCCCGCTCCAGCAGCCCCGACATCCAGCTGTGTGGAGTGTGGCTGGCCATAGCTTAGCCTGGCAATAGCAGGTGTTTTGCGTCAGGGTCGAAAAGCCGGACCCGTGGCAGTTAGCCAATATGCGGGCCGGCTTCTTTTTCAACAGGGGTTGTCTTCACGAGACAACTCCTAGAAGTGTTTTGAAAAAAAATAAACAATCACTAGAACAAGTCCAGAAGAATTGAACCTCTTGCAGACCATGTAATAACGCAGTTGGCTGGAAACACAGTATGGAGCATTATAGTACTTCCCTGTAGCAGTTGTGACCTTGATTTTTCTCCAAACATTAATGAAAACTAGCACAAAGAAATATAAATGTGTTACATAGAGGGACAAATCAGATTCTAGGGCAGGGTAGCAGATACATCGCTGGGGGTAATAACCTGCATTTTGCTCTTGCATACGAGGTTATGGTCTAAATCAGTAAAGCTCCTAGATTCCGATGACTGGATCTTGCCATATAGGGGGTTGCCTGAACTATTTTATTTTTATTGGACTATTTTGTTTTCTTGAAAAGATCACACCAGAGGTGTCGCATCCCCAATCCTCCTTAAAGGAAAACATTCACTACTTACTAAGGCGATTGTTTATGCTTATGTGCTGCTCGGGTATCTTATCCTAGGGATCATGTGGCATGGCCATGTGATACGGATCCGGAATAAGGCACCACAGAAATCTTTCGGCCCATACCTCTGATTTTGCATTAAGGCATACATTGGTTTTCTCTCAAGGATTCCATGGAAAAAAAATATTGTGGCATCCTCCAACACATGCTGTACTGTGGAGATAATCTCTCCTAGAAGAGTTGTGTTTTATTAATGCAGCATAAGGCAAGTACCTCTGAAGGTCCGTGCACACAGCATTGACATGTACATGAGGCCTAATGCGTATGGATATCTGAAGCCAGCGAATCAACATGGCTCAGGTCACCTAATAAATAAATGTACTCTTTCAACATTCACTAATGGGCACTAGAATCAACAAGAAAACCAGTCTACCTTTGATGGTAACGTTGCACACAAACACAAATGTGCTGCATACAATACTCGCCTATATTCGAGAATCATTTGCAGGGAGACTGGAGATAAAGTGCACTTTGCATGCTGCAATTTTTATTTGTAAACACTGCCCACAAGTGCAGGGCACACACCTCCATGACTACAGCGAAAGTGCCCACATTAACAGGCATGCCCTAACTACTGCCTGTGTACTATGCCAGTATATTGAAGTTAATAAATAGAAATAAAAAAGTTAAAGTGTAGCTGAACGTTTAACAAACTTCTGACATGTCATAGTGACATTTCAGAAGTTTTGATTGATGGGGGTCCGAGCACTGAGACCCCCACCTATCGCTAAAACAAAGCAGCTGAAGCGCTCAGTTGCTTTGTTTCTGTTCGTCTTTTTCCGGAAATCCGATGTATTGGAGTACGGGCTCATAGACTTTCTATTGAGTCCGTCCTCCGATACATTTATTTACGGAAAAAGCCGAACAGAAACAAAGTGGATAAAGTGCTCACATGAGCACTTCGGCTGCATCGTTTTAGCGATTGGTGGGGGTCTCAGTTATGATGATCGTTGTATGTTGTAAAAGAAAAAATGTTTGTTTTTTCCATCATTTTTTAACAAAAATTTAAATTGATATAAATTCAACGATAATGTAAATGTACCAAATAGCAAAACCTGGATTAAAGGGAACCTGTCACCAGCATTTTAGCTATAAAGCCAGCAATACCTGGTGAAAGTGGGTGAAAAATCATTGTCATCTAAGCTATAAATATGTTCTAAGTAAGCTCTGTAACTTTAGTATTCCGTTTTTCAGTGGTCCCACACCGTATGCAAATGAGCAGAAGAGAGTCAAATCTTCATCTGAAAAGAGTCAGGTTTTCATTCCTCCAGCATCTCAGAGTGGACTCCACCTCCTTCTTTTTGATTGATAGCTCCTTAGCCAGTCAGACCCGGACAGGTGGTGGCAGTGGGCGGGGTTAAGAAGCTGCATCCCAGAGGGGAAAATAATTACCATAAAAGGCGGGAAAAGTTTAAACGACTATATTTGCTGACAGAGGAGGACTTCAGGAAAGAAGAGAACAGGAACGAACTCTGGACAGCTGCGGCCATTGAGGGGTCAGGTGAGTTTAACAGGTAAGATGTTGATGACAGGATCCCTTTAAGTACAACTCGTCCCACAAAAAACAGTCTCATACAGCGACATCAAGCAATAAATAAAAAAAAGTTGTTCGAGCCGGGATAAAAAGAGGAAAAAAATATAGAAAAATTGGCAGCGTCCCTAAGGGGATTAACGCCAATGTTGCCATTACAGTCCCGGCCAAAAGTTTTGAGACGGACACAAATTATGGTTTTCACAAAGTTTGCTGCTTCAGTATTTATAGTGACAAATTGCATTAACTCTAGATCGTTATGAAGAGTAATCAGATGAATTGCAATGAATTGAAAAGTCAGTCCTTGTCATGAAAATTAACTTAAATCACAAAAACCCTATTTCCACTGCATTTCAGCCCTGCCATAAAATAACCTTCTAAGGCTACATTCAGACGAGCGTGTACGATTTGTGCGCGTAAAAAACGCAGCGTTTTTCCTACATTACGTGTGGAAAGCGTTTATTACATCCATACTTCATACTACATCCACTTTTTTACATTTATTTCTCTGCTTTTCTATGTGTTTGATGCGCGAAACACGGACAGCACACGGATGTCGTCAGTGTGCTGTCCATGGTTGTCACGCATCCATAGACTTTAATGGGCGACTAGGTGCGTGAAAACGCACGAATATAGGACATGCAGTGAGTTTCATGCAACTGACACACGCTGTGTAAAAAAAACAACGCTTATGTGAATGGCCCCATTGAATTGCATGGATCTGTGTGCTGTGCGTGATTTCAACGCACAGCATACAGACGAGTATTACGCTTGTCTGAATGAACCTAACAATTTCAGTGATCTTCTCGTTCACTCAGGAGAAAGTGTTAACGAGGACAAGGCAGCCGATATAACCCTGTCATGCTGATTGAATAAAGCAGACTGGTTGCTTTGGGGATGGTGCTTGAAATCATTAATCTTCTTCTGTTAGCCATGGTTACCTCCAAGGAAACACGCGTAGTCATCATTACTTTGCATCAAAAGGGCTTTACAGGCAAGGAAATTGCTTCTTGTAAGACTGCACCTAAATCAACCATTTATTGGATCATCAAGAACTTTAAAGAAACAAGTTCAATTGCTGTGAAAAAGTCTTCAGGGCGCCCAAGAAAGTCCAGCAAGTGCCAGGACCGTCTCCTAAAGGGGATTCAGCTACGGGATCGGTCCAAACACCAGTGCAGAGTTGCTCAGGAACGGAAGCGGTGCATTTGCAGGAACAGTGAGGCGAAGGCTTTTGGAAGCTTGCCTAATGTCAAGAAGGGCAGAAAAGAAGCCACTCTTCTCCAAGAAAAACATCAAGGACAGACTGAAATTCTGCAGGAAGTACAGGGATTGGACTACAGAGGACTGGGGTAGAGTGGTTTTCTCTGATGAAGCCCCCTTCAGACTGTTGCATTTGTGAGCATGGTTTTGGCTGCATGCGGATGCTAGACATGGGACATACCCTAGGAGTCTAGCCCTACACATATCAATAATCACTAGTGAAGTGGAAAAGTGGAGTATTTGCCCAAAATAACCAATCAGATCACTTCTTTCAGTTTCCAGTGCATCTTAGAAAGAAGAGCTGTAAATTAAAAATCCACTTTGCTTCTGTATTATTTTTTTTATATAAAGTTTCCCCAAATGTAAGGCCCCATGCACACGACCATATTTTTTTTTTATCTGTAATTATGGATAATCTGCGGACCCATTAAATTTCTATTGGTCACGGACACCTTTCCGCATATTTACCGATGCGTGTCTGGGCCGTAGAAATGATCTGCAAAATATATAACATATCCTATTCCGGTCCGTAATTGCGACACTGACTCGCCCATAGAAGTCTATTAGTGCGTGCAATATTGCGGATGGCTACAGATGTGCATCCAAAGCCATCCGTAATTGAGGAAGTGTTGCTATGTGACGGCAGGGTATTCCCAAAGAAAATGGCGCGTGAGCGATCATGTGACCTGTTCGCAGTGTTGGGACATGTTGGTGACATACTTTGTAGCCTCCTTTTTTTTTTTACAGATCCGTAATTACACTACTGATGCACTACGGACCGTATTTACGAACAGTGTGCCCGATATGCAATGACTTGCGGATGACTACGGATCCGTATTTGCGGACAGTACAAAAAAAAAAACTGACGGTACTGTGCATGAGGCCTAACTGCTACAAGAGGAAATGGCACACCATAATTAAACGCACTGCCGTTTATGTGGAGCACTTCGCTGGAACTATTGTTTATGGCTGGCACTGCTCATGGGGAGCACTCTGCAGGCACTGCTCATGGGGAGCACTCTGCAGGCACTGCTCATGGGGAGCACTCTGCAGGCACTGCTCATGGGGAGCACTCTGCAGGCACTGCTCATGGGGAGCACTCTGCAGGCACTGCTCATGGGGAGCACTCTGCAGGCACTGTTTGGATATTCAAGGGCGGATGTGATTGTTCTATTACTGAACGTCAGAACTCTTGCTATTCAATGTAGCGATTCTTGACATGAGCGCCTAATGGAGACAAATGGAAAGGTGTTTTTTGACGTACTGTACATTATCTGATAAAAGGTACAAAAGGTAAGCCTGACTTCAGTGAGAGGCGCATTAAGCAAGTCAGTTAAATAATACCCTGAAGTATAGAACAGTCATTTCCACAATATTTTTTACTGACTTTGAGCAGAATAAATACAACGATCTACAATACATAGGCCATTTGCACTTCTCTGGTTTGATTACTGTTTGGATATGCAGCTTATAATGTTGTAGACCAGACCATGCAGAATGTCACAAGGAACAGCAATGTGGTGCCTTGCACCTGTCAAACACAAGACTGATAATACACACAGCTGACACATACTGTATAAGCAATATTTTATGCTGTGTATTGTAGGAAGACTTCTGCTTAAAATCAAACACAATACGTCAAGGACGCAGAAGGCTACCGCCACTGTATTTCTCCTTATATTTGTAAGGCCTCATGCCCACGATTACGGTCCGCATATTATCCGCGATTGCGGATAGTATAGGACACATTCTATCCCATGGGCCAACGCACATTACAGTGGTTTTCACGGTCCGTGAATTGTTCTGGAGTCTGGACCGTAAAAAAAAAATTAACAAGTCATTTTACGGGCCGCATTTGCGGTCCAGGCTCCTCAATGCACACCTTCTGTGTGTGCGATCTGTTTGCGGACGCCCCGCGGACAACACTCCTCGGGCTGTCCGTGTCGTAATTACGGACCATGCACACGGCTACGGTCGTGTGAATGAGGCCTTACTGTATTTTTTTAAATCAGAAATACAGAGACAAAGTGAAACTTATTTTAAAAAAAAGAATATATTGTATAAAATTCTTAACCACATTCGCCTATTGTAAAGGCATCTGCACAGAGCCTGTACGGAGCCCTTGAGATCACACATTACGGAGCTCTAGGAATTCCTGCTGCCATATCATGCGATGGAACATACCAAGATATTTTTTTGGCCTAGCCTCATGGGGCTGTCTAATTTACCTATATCAGACTCTTTTTAGAAAGTGAATTAACCTATCAGCATATTTTTGGAGTGCGGAAATAAAATGGGAGTACCCACATAAATGCTAGGCCAATGGACAAGCTCCACAGCACCAATGATTGAAGAAACAGTCCTAAACATTGACTTACTATGCTGCCCATCAGTGCAACATGTAAATGATCTCTAAATTAATTATTGTGTTGTACTTTTATAATAGTAGTCAAACTGGTAAAAGCAGAATTGCAATACAATGTTCCTAGTTCTATGTGTGGAGTATAGGGACTGTCACATGGGTGCCATGTTGTGCTTGGCATATCCTATATCATACTGCCTCTTAGTGAAAAGCACATTGCAGCTGCTCTTAGGGTATGTGCACACGGCCTATTTTCGGGCCGTAAACGCCCGAAAAATCGGAAGCAGAACACCTCCAAACATCTGGCCATTGATTTCAATGGGAAAAACGGCGTTCTGTTCCGACAGGCCGTATTCTGGCGCGGCCGTTTTTCAAAACGGCCGAGTAAAAAAATGGCCGCAAAAGAGAAGTGCATGTCACTTCTTGGGACGTTTTTGGAGCAGTTTTTCATTGACTCTATAGAAAACTGCTCCAAAAACGGCCGTAAAAAACGCAGCGAAAAACGCGAGTGGCTCAAAAAACTTCAAATCAGGAGCGGTTTTCCCTTGAAAACAGCTCCGTATTTTCTTTTTTTTTTTTTAGTAAGCGTGTGAACATACCCTAATAATGAATAAGGTGATCATGTGTATAAATAAGCAGGTGTATTGCATTTGGATGTAAGCAATATGTAACGCCTTACTGCACTTAAAAAGCTATGGTATTGTCTTTTATCGCATCTGCACACTGACAATGTAGTAAATAATATTAGGCTGGGTCCACACCAGCATTCGCCATTGAGTTGTTCTATCCCGTCAGAGAAGCAGAACAAGGGAAAAAATTGAAGCGCCGGTTCCGTTGCAACACAGACACCATCGAGGGAACCTATTTACTTTAATGGGTACCATCAGGGTGTACGTGGTTTTAATGAAAACAATAGCGCTGAATGCTGTGCTATTGTTTTCAGTATTCTCAACTGGATCTGCGACAGAGGCCCCTAACGGAGATGTGAACAAGGCCTTAGTCATAGAATACATACATTGTAGGCTGGATAACAGCACAACGTATGACATCACTCACATACTTTATAGCACTGATTAATAAAGATTAATAGTATATAAAGCTATTCTCATAAAAAAAAAGAATTATGAAATAATACAGATAATTAACACTCATATATAGGGCAGCAGACAGTGAGGACACGAGAAAGCAATGCCGTTTTGTCGCTGTGATGTAAGTTCCATGTGATGTAGTATGGTGCCTCCTAATTATGGAGGCATCACCACTAGAAGCAGTGCCTTTAAGGGAGAATACCTCCATAAATTGGCATTTGATGCATCGCGCCACGGCTTTTATTTCTGTGCGAGAAAAACCTCCATATGCCGCCACGTGAAATTGTAAGCATACAGCTGTACAGTAAGGCACCATAAACTTCTAAGGACTGCGGAGAACGGCACCATAAAGCTTGGAGTACGTATAGAGCTGGAATACGACTGCACTCATGAGGTCTTACAAATGAGGCTCCACTTTTTTTTTTTTACTTTTTTTTAGTTGCTTAGAGTTTATTATCACGCTATATTTTGTGTACCTATTTGCTGCAGTGTACAGCATGGAAGAGACTGGAGATTCGGGTCAGACTACTCATTTCAAAAGATGAATCAAGTCTGATAAAGCTTCTAGTGGAAAAGGTTATTTTGTTACTTGTGAAACAATGATTATACAAAAAAGCACTAAATATTATGTCATATCAAAACCCTGTATCATGCAATGCAATGGGAGTCTGCAATATGAAAACCAATGTACAAAGCATTTAGAGGGGAAAACCTATGACAGACAGTGGAATTCAGGGTTTATACAAAATTGTTGTTATTGTTACATTTTGTTTATTTTTTGTTAGGAAAAAGTGTTACACTATGGACATCATGTGTATTATATATATATATTTATTTTCTGATAACTCCTCAAGGTCAAAGTAAAATGTGTCGGATAGATCATGAAAATGTGAGGTTTTATTTTAATATCCTCAAAATTTAACTCCTTAATGACCGCCCATACACCTTTTTCACGGTGGTCACTAAGGGTACTTATGCCACAGCGCCGTGGAAAGACAGAACTGTAACATAAGCCCGACATGGGTGTTCCGTGCCGATTAAAGCGGGTGTTGGAAGGTGTCTGAAGGCAGCGGGGTTCCTGCTCTAAAGGGATGGATTGAAGTTCCCTTTGATCCGGTCCATTAAACCCATTAGATGCCGCTGTCAATAGCGACCGCGGCATCCAAGTACCAGAATTGCTGTTTTCTATATAATAAAAAGCCCTCATCGAAAATTATAGCTCTTAGAATATGGCGACACATAAATAAAACTTTTTTGTAAGAAAAGTTTATTTTTATTGTACAAAAGTAGTAAAACATAAAAAAAAATAATATAAAATTTGGTATGGCTGTAATCATACCGACCCGATGAATAAACTTATTACGTTATTGAAACCACACGGTAAACAGCATAAATTTAAGATGGAAAAAAAAAAGGAATGGTGAAATGTCTGTTTTTTCCCATTAACCCCACAAAAAAGTTACTCAATAAATTATATGTACCCCAAAATGGTCCTGCAAAAAACAAGCCCTCACACGACTGTGTCTACGGAAAAATAGAAAAGTTATGGCCATTGAAATGCAACGAACGAAAAACTGAAAAAAAAAAATATTGCTCTGTCGTTAAGGCCAAAAATAGGCTGGTCACTAAAGGGTTAAATTAAAAATACCATGGTTTTCATTTGCCATTCTTTTTAGTAAGTCCCTAAAAGTAGATTCTACCTAATGTGTGTGAGAACAAGGTACTTCTCCTGTCATTGCCATGTGTACTGGGCACTAATAGAAGATACAGAGCATCCCAAATCCTTACCTCCCCGGTGGGAGATGTGTCTGCAGCGGAACCTCTGCTGTTTCTTCTTATGTAGGAGATTGGGGAATTTCAGGAGAAGCGCTGATGTGATCAGATAACCACCCAGGGTGGTCACTAAGTAGAAGGCTGCAGACATGTTGAGGTCTATGGACGATCCTATCGCCTCCGATCAGGTCTGGAGATTGATGCGATCACACAAGACTGCTATGATAATACAGCGGGTCGGTCAGTATCCTGGCAGTAGGTTCTGGTCAGTGTAAACCCATAGCCGACTCCGATCTGATCTGTCTTGCTGCAGATCCTGCTGGTGACTACAGAGCGATCTCCTCGCAGTGATCCGCTGCTCTGGCTGCATAGAAAGAAGAGGAGAAGAAAACGGAGCTGGTATCCCTAAATGCTCAAGCAAGATCTAGTATGGCACCTTGCACATACGTGTCTGGCAGCGCCTGCGCTGATCTAGAATATCCAATGAAAGGTCACAAGTCTTCTCCTCTCCACACGTTACAATTCTTGCGGTGAATGTTTCCGTAGATGCAATCTCTATGCAGTCAGTGTCTGTGCTCTGCCCGGCAGGCTGGGTGCACTGCAGTGGCTTCCTCTCCTCCTAGCCGGTTATCTACACTTGCCCCTGCCAGAATACAGCGCATGCGCACTCCCGCCTTGACGCCGACAGTACAACAAAGAGCAGGAGTACGCATGCGCATTCCTAAGGTTCACATCAAGCGTACCAGACACTGCCGCTCTACACTTATCTCTTAAACAACTTCCGCCAAGTCAATGCGACAGCACAGATGGCTGGAGTTGTAGTGTCTGAAGTAAAACATTTTTTTTTTTTGTGCTAGGGGGGACATCGTTTTTTGACAAGCAGAAAAAATCCGCCTCAAAAGATTTTGAGGCAGATTTTGAGTTGCAATCTTTTTTTTAACTTTTCTCGACAGTTTTTTTTGCATTTAGAAAAAAAATCTGCCTCAGAATTCCTTCAGGAAGTTTGAGGCAGATTTTGAACTGTCTGCGCTTTTTTCTCGCAGTTTTCGCAGCTTTTTTTTTTAAAGCAAAAACGCCACGACAAATGCTCTGAAACGAGCCCCACAGGCTTTTCTGCCTCCCATTGATTTCCATGGGAGATCAGAGGCGGAAACTGCGGCAAGAAAGGACATACCGCTTCTTTTTTCCTGTGAGCAGCCAAAAGTCGCCCTGAAAAAAAAAAACACCTCTACCACCCATTTAAATTAATGGGGTCGATTTCGGCACCGATTCCAGCGCAATTTACTTGTCAAAATCAGCGCCAACAGCGTGCACAGGACCTTTAGGTGTTTTTTGACGCGTTTTTTCTTTAAAGAGGAGTTCACCTTCGCCCCAGGAAAAAAAAAAAATGGCTTTCTTCCATTCAAATCAACAGGGGTAATATGGGCCATTTCTTGGTGTTTATTCCAACGCGGTTTCCGCTTCAAAAAACACTGAACGGACCTGTAAGTGTTTTTTTAATTAAGCAAATGCAAAAACGTATCAAAAACGCTCCAAAACGAGTGCCACATTTTTTTTCCCACCCATTGATTTCAATGGGGGGTTTAAAGGTGGAAACTGCTCCAAGATAGTACATGACGCTGTTTTTGCCGTGAGCGGGAGAAAAAAACGCCTCCACTTTTCATTGAAATCAAATGCGATAAAATGTTATGTGCCACAATCACTGCACTTTGAAAGGTTGTATAGTCCTAAATAGACCTTAAATGGTCAATAGCTTCTCAACAAACTTAGCATAAATTAATAGTGCAAGTGAATATCAGATACTTTCTAATTTATCTTATTAGAGAAAAATGCCTCTCTTTCTCAATTATCAGACTCCCTTCCTCCTCCACCCTCCTAAATGTTCACTCACTCTTATAT
The DNA here is from genome assembly GCF_050947455.1 of Rhinoderma darwinii. Lineage (NCBI taxonomy): Eukaryota > Metazoa > Chordata > Amphibia > Anura > Rhinodermatidae > Rhinoderma > Rhinoderma darwinii. Next base: position 402,473,186 of record NC_134688.1, on the reverse strand, counting down.
TACTGCTAAATGCATCTCCTCAAGAAAAGGACTATCACGTTACATCTGCCCCTAGAAGTCTATGGAGAGGAGAGGGGGAGGAGGGCGCAGAATGAGGGAGAGAGGCAGACACACAGGGAGGCTGCTGCAGCTTCTATTTACTGCTTATAGATACAAGTCATGTACACACAGTTGTTCCTCATGTAGACACACTTGATACTGTAAGGTTAGGTCCGCTTTATTAACCCTTTAACGCATCACATAACTGTACATGATGAGCGTTAAAAGGGAAGTATAGAGTGGGTTCACAGGCTGAGCTCGCTCCATACTTGGCAAGTGATGGCTGTGTGATACTGTAACGGGTGGAATCAAAGAACTTTGATTCTGCACATTTAACCCCTTAAATGTTGCGGTCAAATATGATCACACAATTTAGGGAGTTAGAAAGACCGTCGCGGGGTGCCAATGTTCATCATGGCAGCCTAATATAGGCTGCCTCCGGCAGCGCTTGAAAGTAGCCTGGCAAAATAGCAATATACTGCAATACATCAGTATTGGAGTATACAGTGTCAGCTATCCAACGATCACTGGTTAAAGTCCCTTAGGGGGACTGATAAAAAAAAAAAAAGTTAAATACATACAGTTGATAAAGTTTTTTAAATACATGAAAAAAAATTAAAAAAGTAAAAAAAAAAAACAAAAAAACCTTTTCCCACAAACACAATGTAAAAAAAATAAAAAACATTAACTAATCTGGTATCATCATGTCCGTAAAAGTCAGAATAATTACAATATAACATTATTTAACCCGCACGCCAGAATCGCAGTTTTTTTGGTCATGTCATCTCCAACAAAAAAATTTAATAAAAAAAAGTGATCATAAAGTCTCATGTAGCCCAAAATAGTGGCAGTAGAATCTACAACTTGCCCGGCAAAAAATAAACCCTCACACCGCTCAATCGACGAAAAATTATGCCTCTGAGAATGTGGCGACACAAAACAAATTTTATTTTTTAACAAACAGTTTTTTCCTTGTAAAAGTAGTAAAGCATAAAAAAAACTATATAAATGTTATCGCTGTAATCGTATTGACCCGCAGAATAAAGTTAGCCTGCCATTTTTACCACACCGTAAACTCTGTAAAAACCAACCCCCCCCCCCCCCAAAAATGGAGTCGTCGCTGTTTTTTTACCATTCCACCACACAGATAATTTTTTCCACAGTTTGCCAGTTAGGCTGGGTTCACACGACCTATTTTCAGGCGTAAACGAGGCGTATTATGCCTCGTTTTACACCTGAAAATAGGTCTACAATACGTCGGCAAACATCTGCCCATTCATTTGAATGGGTTTGCCAACGTACTGTGCAGACGACCAGTAATTTACGCATCGTCGTTTGACAGCTGTCAAACGACGACGCATAAATTGACTGCCTCGGCAAAGAAGTGCAGGGCACTTGCAACGTAATTTGAGCCGTTCTTCATTGAATTCAATGAAGAGCAGCTCCAGATTTACGAGCGTCACAGACGCCTCGTATATTACGAGGAGGAGCATTTACGTGTGAAACGAGGCAGCTGTTTTCTCTTGAAAACAGTCTGTCTTTTCACACGTAAATGCCTGCTATCGTGTGAACATACCCTAACATTATATGGTACAGTAAATTGCACCATGAAGATCTACAACTCATCTCACAAAAAACAAGCCCTCATAGGGCTATATAGACAGGAAAAAATAAAATAAATAAGTTATGGCTTTTTGAAGGTGGGGAGGAAAAAACAAAAGTAAAAATCCGAAAAATGGCTGCGTAGGGAAGGGGTTAATTATATTTAAATTATCTCAACATGGTTGATAAAACAGGCAAATATTATTATAGATTACGTTGGTTAAAACACAACCTAATGGTAAAATCTTTAAAAAAAATAAAATAATAATTTGCCATGGTCATAATGCACATTTTTACAGCTTTGGTTGGGGAAATTAAGAGCTTGTATAAAGGTAAGGCTAAACGGAGTGGCCCTGACGCGGTCGCAACGCGGCTAACAACCGCGCCGGCACCATGTTCGATGCGGCTGTCAAACAGCCTGTTAGTGGCCGCATGTTAACAAGGGTAAACCGTTCCTTTGGGCTTATTCAGACGAACGTAAAATACGCGCGTGCAACGCGCGTGATTTTCACGTGCGTTGCCCGTAGCTATATTAGACAATGGGGCCGTGCAGACATGGCAGCGTTTTTTGCGCAGCGTTGCTCCGTTGCAAAAAACTCACGACATGTCCGTTGATTCAGCGTTTTCAACGCATCACGCACCCATTGAAGTCAATGGGTGCGTGAAAACCACGCATGTCGCACGGAAGCACTTCCGTGCGAACTGCGTGTTTGCGCAACAGCTGTCAAAAGGATGAATGTAAACAGAAAAGCACCACGTGCTTTTCTGTTTCCGAACATCCAAACGGAGTGTCTTTGCGATTAGCGAACCCCGACAACCGAAGCTAACTTCACCAAAAAAAATTCCGGTCCGCGACGTCGGGAGACATTCACTGTGCATGGTGCTGAAAGAGTTAAACTGTTTCAGCACCATGGACAGTGACTTGCGATCCCAAAATACATGAACCTGTAAAAAAAAACGAAGTTCTAACTTACCGATTACTCCTGTCTCCTTCCTGCAGTCCGACCTCCCGGGATGACACTTCAGTTCAAGTGACAGCTCCAGCCAATCACAGGCCAAGCACAGGCTGCAGCGGTCACTTGGACTGCCGCGTCATCCAGGGAGGTGGGGCTCGATGTCAAGAGAGGCGCGTCACCAAGGACGCGTCACCAAGGACGCGTCACCAAGGCAACGGCCGGGAAGTTCTCGGTAAGTAGGAACTTTATCTTTTTTTGAACAGGTTTTTCGCTGTTGTGTTCGGCATTCACTGTCGAGGGTGCTGAAAGATTTAGCTCTTTCAGCACCTTGGACAGTGACGGGCGTCGACAAGCCTCATCTCTATGATGCCGGCTGCGCGAAAATCACGCAGCCGCGCATCAGACACGGATGACACTCGCAGCTGTCAAATAGTGTTTGCGTGCGCAAAACGCTGCGTTGTTTGCGCGCGCAAAAACGCAACGCTCGTGTGAATCCGGCCTTTATCTGCATTATAGCCGCATGATTTAGCAAATTACAACTTACCTCCTATTCATTCTCTATGGCAGCGCCGGAAAAAGCTGAACACTGCACTCGGCTATCTCCGGCGCTCCCATAGAGAATGAATGGAGCGGCAGTGCGCACGCGCATGCGCATGTCACCGGAATACCTCTTAACAAGGTATTTGTCAGCTGCTCCTACACAGTGCCAGCGCGGTTGTTAGCCGCGTTGCGACCATGTCAGGGCCGCTCTGTGTGGCCGTACCCTAAATGGAAAGCAACTAATTCATTGAATAAACTTTATTTAGTGTATTGAATTTTTTTGGACAATTTGTTTTCAGTTTTTCCTAAAAAAAAAAGTTTGGAGTCCTAGCTGTGATACGATTACAAACTACTATGCTTTTACTTAACGTCACACTCCATGGGGCACTGTGGCTGAAGAGTGGGGGTGCTGTTACAGGTCGTTAGCACGATTACATTATCACGGTGTCTTTATGTGTGCATTATGGATTATATGTGGGCACTGATATGGGTGGGATCATTACAGTAAAAATAAGTGTTGGCACATTTGTAAGGAAACTACTACTATTCACAGAGTTACAGGTCATCTAATTTGTCTGGTAGCATTACCATTTTGTCAGGTTTGCCTTGGATGCCAAGAACTTGATTTGTCCCTGCTATGGACACAAATGATCCTGCTTTGTTTGATGTTGACCGTAAGATTTTTCTTGTTCCATATGTCTATGGCGCCTGCCTGATGGTCCCCCAACATCTGCTATTAGAGGAAACGATAATCAGGCAGGTTAAATATTCTCCCCTCTGAGGCAAAGAGTGCTAAAAGTGTCTGGAATAATCTCACAACCCCCCTCCCCCTGAAATTAACATGCAGACTCATCCAAATTCTACATAAAAATACATGCTTGCCTTGTACGACAGCTGTTGGCCAGACCTGTTGACTTAAGGGGTTTGCCCATCAGAGACATTTATGGCATATCCACCGGATGTGCCATAAATGTCAGATAGATGCGGGTCCCACCTCTGAGACCCGCACCTATCTACAGAATGGGGCACCCTAAACCCAGTTCTTCCTTTCTGTGTTCCCGCTGCCACTTGTAATTTCTAAACCTTTAATCAGAAAACATCGTCGCTCGCTGATCTATGCAGTTTTCTTAACTCCCATAGAAGTGAATGGCAGTTACGGAAAAACCGTACCTCGCGTGCTACGCTGTTTCCGTAACTGCAATTCACTATGGGAGTTAAAGGGGTTGTCCCACAAAACACATGTATCCCTTGGAGCATTTCGGAGGACTTTCGGTCCCCCATTCTCCTTATCGCTGGGGGTCCCAGCGATCAGACCTCCAGCGATAACACATGTATCCCCCATCCTGTGGATAGGGGATATGTTTTGTGGGACAACCCCTTTAACGGAACAGCGTAGCTCAGTGAGCTGTGCCGTTTTCTGATTACATGGTCAGAAATTACAAGTGGCACTGGGAACAGAGAAAGGTAAAACAGGGGTTAGGTGCGGGTCCCAGAGGTGGGACCCACATCTATCTGACATTTATGGCATATCCTGTGGATATGCCATAAATGTCCCTGATGGGCAAAGCCCTTTAACTGTAAGTCATAACACTCCCCATCCGTGTGCAGCCCGTGTTTGACGGAACCGTCAATAACGGCCGTTGAACGGCCGACGGAAGTGTGCATGAGGCCTTAATATGAAGTATTATAAAATAATATTTAGTATTCATTGATACTGAAAGAAGGGAGTGCAGTTGTAGTAACCTATTAACTACTATGCACCATAAATGTATAAAGCATGGCTCCACGCCATTGTAAATGTAGGAGAACGTAAAGTGTCTTGTTCTGTAACCCCGCAGGAGAAAGCTGGTTGCCAGGATGTCAGAATCAGCTGGACACCCTGGAAGACAGATGTGGCTAATTGCTGCTTCTGGCTTCTCGATTTGTGCATGCACAGTGGTCAATGCCGCCTCAACTGAATCCGGCGATCCTGTGATCTGCTTTTCCGGTGTAAAAATGATATTAAAAAAACAACACTATTTGTCGCATAAATTTTTTTTGTAAAAATTTGGTGTAGCCCAACAAAAATATTCTGAGCTGTTAAAACACCATGTGCACAAATTTGCAAAAAAGGGTCTGGACCAAGACAACAAACATTAGGACTATTATTTTTTAGATTTAAATTAAGTGGCTTCCCCAGGATATTCACATACCCAAGGGTGTAATTTTCAGGGTGGAAGGCATATCAACTGCTATAAAGCTTAGCATGTAAGGAGGCATAAAAGACAGATAGCGATCACGATGATACAGGGAGAACTCTTGATGATGCAATGGGAAAAAAGGAAATCAATAGAGCAAGAGAAGGGAGAGGCAGTGGATAATGTAACGCTGAGAGGCCATGAACTGTAGGAAAAGACACAGGAGTCATAAGACAATAATCATAATACCCCTTCCTTTTCCTGGGCTCACTGCTATTGCTGGTCATGATGGAATACGGCCATTTCCCAGTTTTTCTGTGTGGCAATTGGAATTTTTTTTATTTTTAAATGCTCCAGTGTCTAGATATTGCGGTTACATACTTGGTATGGCACCCCCTGGTGTTCGTGAATATCTGTAATGTGCTCGGAGCCGGTGAGAAGGCAATTCTAGTGCACCGATTCTTATTTCCTGGCTGCACAATAGCAGAAATAACTCCACCGCCCATGTACAAGAGGATCCAGATAGTGGGACTATCCTAACAAGTGTGAAAAAGAAATATCTAGAAACAGGAGTATTTTTTATTTTTTTTGTTCAGTCTTGCGCGATCTTAGGGCTACATCAATATTATTTTAAGACTTCTGAAAAAAACAAAAACCTGGTATTAAATGGTCATCATTGTGTAACATTCAGAAGATGACTCCTTCCCAGCTGAAACACTATCCATTAAGAAATTATGTCACACAATAGACTTAAAAAGGGACTGTTAATTCCTTTGTACATTCTAACGTACACGTTACAGGTATGTCCAAATGCTCCTGCAGAGACCGCTAATCAGACCGCTGGTTAGCTTGTGGGAGGGCAGCTGTAAAGGACAGCCACGCTCCCAATGTAACAGCAGCTCGCCGTGTTTGGAGGAAGAGAAATGCTGCCTATGAGCCAAAGAACACCGTCCCCACTGTCCAGCATGGAGGTGGAAACATTATGTTTTGGGGGTGTTTCTCTGCTAAGGGCACAGGACTACTTCACCGCATCAATGGGAGAATGGATGGAGCCATGTACCGTCAAATCCTGAGTGACAAACTCCTTCCCTCCACCAGGACATTAAAAATGGCTCGTGGCTGGGTCTTCCAGCACGACAATGACCCGAAACATACAGCCAAGGCAACAAAGAAGTGGCTCAAAAAGAAGCACATTAAGGTCATGGAGTGGCCTAGCCAGTCTCCAGATCTTAATCCCATCGAAAACTTATGGAGGGGGCTGAAGATCCGAGTTGCCAAGCGACAGCCTAGAAATCTTAATGATTTACAGATGATCTGCAAAGAGGAGTGGGCCAAAATTCCATCTAACATGTGTGCAAACCTCATCATCAACTACAAAAAACGTCTGACTGCTGTGCTTGCCAACAAGGGTTTTGCCACCAAGTATTAAGTCTTGTTTGCCAAAGGGATCAAATATTTATTTCTCTGTGCACAATGCAAATAAATATATATAATTTTGACAATGTGATTTTCTTTTTTTTATATAATCTATCTCTCACTGGTAAAATTAACCTAGCCTAAAAATTCTAGACTGTTCATGTCTTTGACAGTGGGCAAACTTACGAAATCAGCAAGGGATCAAATACTTATTTCCTTCACTGTATATGATCGGTGCGGGTCCGACACCCAGACCCCACACCGATCAGCTGTTCCAGCTGCCTGCGGGCGCCAGAAGTTATTGCACAGTATGCAATGTTCGGAGCCGGAAGCAGTTGGCTGCGTAGATTGGAGCTCGGCTGCTATTCCGTGACAAGAGCCATCTGCTTCCAGCATGGACGTCCGATGCACGGATAGATCATCAGTATATCATTGGTGTGGGTCCGATACCCAGACCCCGCACCGATCATATATGGATGACCTATCCCGTGGATAGGTCATCAGTTGTCCGGTAGTGGACAACCCCTTTAAATAACATATAAACGCAAAAAAAATAATATTCAAATTTACAAAAAACAACCCATTAATTTTCTCATAAAAGCATTGTACATTTTTTTTTTAACATAACTGGTATTACATAACTGGCATCTGTAAACGTATTAACTTTTACAATAAAACAATATTTAACCCGCATAGTGAATGCAGTGTAATTTTTTTTAATAAAAACTGCTCAAATCAACCGAAAAATAAGTTACACACAACAAATTACATTTTTAACAATTCCTTTATTTCCTATGTAAAAGTAGTAAAACAAAAAAATATATATAAAATTTGTAAAATCGCTGAAAAAAAGCTAACATATAGTGTTAGTGAACGCCGTAAAAACACAACCCAAAAAACAATGGACGAATCACTGTTTTTTTTTCGAATGTCCCCTCACATAGATATTTATTTTCAGTTTCACAGTACAATAAATGGTGCCGTCAAAATCTACAACTTGTCCCGCAAAAATAAGCCCTATTACAGCTACAGTACTCACCTTAAAATATTGTCCAGTTCAATGGGGGGGGGGGTGGAGGGGGGGGGGGGAGACACAGCTTGTTTGTATATGCTGGTGTCACTAGGGGGCTTGACACTATGAAATAAATAAAAAGTGACTCCTCCTACAGGACAAACCCTGCCCAGAGACATTGAACTATTCAGTCTGTCTGTAAGCAGTAGTAGAAGCAGATACAAGGTAAGATATGTATGCCAAAGACGAGAGGGGAATCCCTCAAACGGGCAACCGTAAATGCAAAAAGACCTTGAAAACAATTGGGTGTTAGCTTTTGTCCCCTAATAAACTGGACAAGAAAAGGATTTTTATGCAGAGTACTCAACAAATCCTGTTTTCTACATTGGGGGACACACACTGTGGGTGTTGTTCCTAGACCAATCCCTAGGGGCGGGAACACAATACAGGACAAGGTCAGCTATTTCACAGATGTATGCAATACCTTACGACCCAAAGTGTCTGCAGAGGCGAAGGTATGCACCTGATAGAACTTGACAAAAGGTGTGCAGAGAAAACCATGTGACCACCTTGTACAATTGAAGGGCAGAGGCCTGATAGCGCACAGCCCAGGAAGCCCCAACCGCTCTGGTAGAGTGGGCCATGACACGGAAAGGGGGAACCTTTTCCCACACGCGATAAGCCTTGTGAACAATCATTCGAACCCACCAAGCAATAGTGGCCTTAGAGGCCGCCAAACCATTCCTGGGACCCTCAGGGAGAATGTAGAGGGAATCCGACCGACAGAAGGAATCAGTGATAGGAAGGTAAATCCGCAGAGCACGAACATCATCCACGTTTTGGGAAGGGACCGGTTCCTCGGATGACAAAAAGACCACAAGACAATATGTTCATTCATGTGGAAGCTTGAAACCACTTTAGGCGAAAAAGAAGACACCGTGCGGAGTACCACCTTGTCTTGGTGAAGTAAAAAACAGAGGGCAGAAGAGACCCTCACCGCAACCAGAAAAACCACATGCAAGGGACAGAAAACGGAGAGAACTCTCTCAAGGATTCAAATGGAGTTGACTGTAAGACATCCAAGAACAAATTCAGATCCAACGAAGGAATCGGAGGACAAGGGGGAACCGCATTTGCCACCTCCCCAAAAAGTCTTAATATCAGCTCTAGACACCAACGGGCGACAAAAATTATGGAAAGGGCAGACATCTACCTCTTCAGGAAGCAGAGAGCTAAACCGTGATCCAAACCCCTTTGTAAAAAGGATAGAATCCTGACCAAGGAAAAAAGCTAGCAATCCTCACACCAACCAAGGTAAGTCTTCCAAGTACGATGGTAAATGCGGGCTAAAGAGGACTCTGGCCTTATTCATAGTGAGGATAACACTAGGTCAGGACGGAGAGATAGTGCCATGGGATGTCGTCCAACAGGGATACGAGGTCCATGTACAAACAGCGGCGCGGCCAATCCGGGGCCGCCAGAATGGCCGGAATCCCTTCCCCCTTGAGCCTTCGGAGGAACTGCAATAGGAGAGGCAGAGGAGGGAAGACGTACAGGAAACTGAAGTCTAACCATGACGCCAGGAGAGCGTCCACGATGCAGGGCTCTGGATTCCAAAATCGCGAGAGATGAAGCAGGGAACCTGTCAATTGAACCCAGTCCATCAAGGCCACGTCCAGACGACCCCACCTGAGACAAATTTTGTCCAAGACATCTTGATGAAGAGACCACTCCCCAGGATCCACCGTTTCATAACGGAGAAAGTCGGCGACCCAATTGTCGACCCCAGGAATGTGAACCGCTGTGAGCCAGAACATGAGCTTCCGCCCAGACCAGGATCCTGGAAGACTCGGCCATCACTGTGGTGTTTTGAGTGGAGCCCTAGTGATTTAGATATGCCACGGCAGTATCTAAATCAGAGTGAGTGAGAGAGTGTGAGTGAGTGAGAGAGACTGACTGAGTCCAGTGCAGGAGACACAGAAAGATGGCTCAATTCCAATAGATTGATGGGAAGGGAAGACTCCTGTGGAGACCACAACCACTGAGCTGTGAGGTTCCGAAAGGTGCACCCCCAGCCCTTGAGGCTGGCACCCGTGGAGAGGAACAGTCAGTTCAGCAGTAGAAAGGAGCGCTCCCAGGGAACAGCCGGAGAAGTGATCCACCACCGAAGCGAGCGATGGACCGAGAGAGGAAGGATGAACTTCAGATCCAGCAATTGCAAGGACTGGTCCCACTTTTGAGGCCTCGGGCAATGGCCTTCACACAATTTCTGCATCTGTCTGGTTAATCTGTCTCACCTTCTCTCCTATTCATCCAAGTATATCTGCAAAGCTATGGCACAGACTTCTGGTTCCTGTGCCGCTATTCACAGGACCACCTGGCTCAAGGCTTGGTCTGCTATTCAGCCTCCAAGCGCTCCCTGGCTGCTCTACCTTTTTTAGGTGGATGAACAAAGGGTGATTGTTAACTTTTCTAATTAGTGGTGGGCAGTGACTTGAAAGATAATGAAAGTGTTTAAAATGACTGAGGATCCAGGTCCTGTTGAGGAAGAGGTGGCTTCTATAAGTGCAGGCAAGCAGTGTACTCCAAGTCCCGCTGGAGACTGGCACAAATTTTGGTTTTCAAAGTTTGCTGCTTCAGTTTTTATAGTGGCATTTACTCTAGATTGTTATGAAGAGTGATCAGATAAATTGCAATTATTTGCGAAGTCATTCCTTGCCATGAAAATTAACGTAATCACTTAAATCACTAAAGCCCCATTTCCGCTGCATTCCAGCCCTGACACAAAATTATCTACTAACATCATTTCAGTGATCTTCTCGTTAACTGAGGAGAAAGTGTTAACGACGACAAGGCAGCGGATATTACTCTCATGTTAATTGAATAAGAGCAGACTTGTTGCTTTAAAAGGGGGATGGTGCTTGAAATCATGGTCTTCTTCTGTTAACCAGGATTACCTCCAAGGAAACACAGTCATCATTGCTTTGCATCACGGACATCGCTGCTTGTAAGATTGCCCCTAAATCAACCATTTATCAGATCATCAAGAACTTCAAGGATAGAGGTTCCATTGCTGTAAAGAAGGCTTCAGCTTGCCCAAGAAAGTGCAGGACTGTCCCCTAAAGAGGATTCAGCTACGGGATCAGTTCAACACCAGTGTAGAGATTGCTCAGGAATGGCAGCAGGCAGGTGTCAGTGCAGCTGCATACAGTGAGGCGAAGGCTCCTGGAGGCTTGCCTGGTGTCAAGAAGGGGAGCAAAGAACCCACTTCTCTCCAAGAAAAAAAATCAAAGGACAGACTGACATACAGCAGGAAGTGCAGGGATTAGACTGCAGGGGACTGGGGTAAAGTTATTTTCTCTGATGAAGCCCCCTTCAGACTGTTTTGGACATCTGGAAGAACGATTGTCCGGAAAAGAAAAAGGTGAGCACTACCATGAGCCCTGTGTCGTGCCAACAGTAAAGCATCTTGAGACAATTCATTTGTGGGGTTGCTTTTCATCCAAGGGTGTGGGCTCACTCATAATTTTGCCCAAGAACACTTCCATGAATAAATAATGGTATCTAAACATCCTCGAAAAGAAACTTCTCCCAACGATACAGGAGCAAATTAGTGATGAACAATGCTTTTTCCAGCATGTGGGATCACCATGTCACGAGGCAAAAGTTATGATAACTAAGTGGCTTGGTGAACAAAACATTTAAATTTTGGGTCTATGGCCAGGAAACTCCCCAGATTTCAATCCCATTGAGAACCCGTGGTCAAACTTAAAAAAGCAAGTAGACAAACAAAAACCACAGAAATTGTGATAAACGCCAAGCACTGATTAGGCAAGAATGGGTTGCCATCAGTCAGGATTTGGCCCAGAAGCGGATACCCAGCATGCCAGTGCGAATTGTAGAAGTCTTGAAAAAGAAGGGTCAACACTGTAAATATTGGGTCTTTGCATTAAAGGGGTTGTCCGAGATACCAACATTTTTTCAAAAACTGTGTCATACATTACCCCTTATACAGACAACCTAAATAAAGCATTATTTAAAAAAAAAATTCTACTTAGCACATTTCTTCTTTGAATTCAGCACAGTTTGTTTACATGCAGTTCAGCTCTGGTTTGTTGATCTTTCCTTGTTATGAAACTTTTTTCCCGTGCACGCTCATTGCAGGCTGCAATGAGCGTGCACGTACCTTCCAAGAGTTCACGTGAGCTGTCCTTGCTCCTCCCGCTGACCTCCTTCACTGGACTTGTCTCCTTGCTGACATTCTTGAAGGATGATGAGCAAATGTTCTCCCCCCCATTATGTTTTTCACATTTATGTTTTCTTTCTCTTTTCAGGTCTATAAACCTCTTCGTGTCTCCCTCACCCTCGTCCACCCTCACCCTCACCCACCCTCACCCTCGTCCACCCTCTTCTATCTCATGTCTCTCTCCACTAAGGCTATGTTCACACAGAGTTTTTTTGCCGGAGGAATATCTGCCTCAAAATTCCGTCTTGAAGTTTGCGGCAGATTTACCTCTTCCTGCACGTTGATTTTTGCGTCATTTTTCCCGGAGTTTTTTGTGCGCTGTTTTCGGCTTTGTTTGCGGTTTTGTTTGCCGCTTTGTTCGGGCCGTTTTTCGCTTCGTTTATCTTGGCGTTTTTTGCTTGTTTGTTTGCGTCTTTTTTTGCTGTGTTTTCCGTTGCGTTTATCGTAGCCTTTTTCGTATCGTTTCTTTTTTTGCATCGTTGTTTGCGGCTATTTTTGCTGCGTTTTTCGTTGCGTCTTTCGTGGCGTTTTACCAGTAGTTTTTCGCGGTGTTCTTTGCCTCTTTGTTTGCGGCTTTTTCCGTGATGTTTTTCGCAACGTTTTCCGTGGCGTTTATCGTAGCCTTTTTTGCGTCCTTTTTCGCCTCTTTTTTTGGCGTCGCTGTTTGTGGGTTTTTTTCTGCGTTTTTCGTTGCGTCTTTCCTGTCGTTTTTCGTGGCGTTTTTTGCCTCTTTTTTCGCGGCTTTATTTGCGATGTTTTTCGCGGCGTTTATCGCAGCCTTTTTGGCGTTGTCTTTGCGGCTTTTTTTGCTGCGTTTTTCGCGTCGTTTTCCGTCATGTTTTTCGCCCAGGGCAATTGAGTGCCGCGGGCATAAAACAACGAAAATCCGCTTTCTCTGCCTCCCATTGAAGTCAATGGGAGGTCAGAGGCGTAAACGCCCGAAGATGGAGCATGTCGCTTCTTTTTCCCACGAGGCAGTTTTATTGCTCGCGGGAAAAAGACGCCGACACCTCCCATTGAAATCAATGGTACGCATTTTCGGGCCGTTTTTTACAAGTTTTGCTACGCTGTTTCCGCTTAAAAAAAAAAAACAGGCGGAAACATCCCCGTAATTTCAGCAGTTATGGACGCCCTCGTGTGAACATACCCTGATTGGCGGGGGGAACGGTATTTTTTTGGGGTGGGTATTTTATGTGTATTTATTATTGTATTTTTTTGCACTTTACTTTATTTTTATTTTTTTTACTATGGTCTGTCCCTCAAAGGTCAGAAAAGACCTTTGGGGAACTTTATATATATTTTTTTCTTTCTTTTACATGTTTTTCCACTGTAACTGGAGCTGCACAGCAGCCCCAGTTACAGGGGAAATCAGCCCTCTCATAGTGACGATTGTCACTAATAGGGCTGTGCTGGGTCTAGTAAGACCCAGCAACAGTCTGCCACTAACGGCACCCGGTGATCATGTGACCACATGTGATCACATGATCACCGGGAGGAATAGAGACAGCGGCGCGGGGCCGCTGTCTCTATTCCTATACACAGCGTTCATTGAGCGCTGTGTAAAAAGACATCGGAGAAGACAGAAGCAGCTAAAGCTGCTTCTATCCTCTCCTCAGGGTCCCCGGCAGTCACTGACAGCCGGAGACCCGACATTCAGCTGCCCGATCGCGCGGGCAGCAAGTTAAAACCCGAGCCGTAGAAAGTCTATGGCTCGGGTTTTAAGGACCCATCCCTGACCGCTGGCCGTAAAAATACAGCCAGCGGTCGGGAACCAGTTGTTAAACAGTGCACGGTGTCCCGCGGGCCGCAGATAACAGCCTCAAGGGCTGCATGCGACCCGTGTGCTGCATAGTGTTGTATAATTCCCTATCAAAGCCTACTATGTGTAGGCTTTGATAGGGGAAGAACTAAAAGTACAGAGGTCACTGTACCTTTCTAGTCCGCGGGTGCCGTCCCTCTTCACTTTTTTCACTGTGAACACGCATAGGCGCGCTCACAGTGAAAAGATGCATAGGCTGGGCGGGCGGGCACGCGCAGAAACGTCACGTCTCCAGTGACGTGTCGTGTCCCATCCGAGGTCTCGCTGGGACGAGACCATGTGATCGGGACACGACACGACAGTGGAGGAGGAAGAAAACGTGACGTCAGAAGACATGTGATCGGCAGAAAAGAGCTGCCAGAACGGAGAACAGAAGCAAGATTGCACAGGTAAGTATATTAGGGAATACTTAATGTGTGCATTGTGTGTTTAACTTTAAAATAAAAATATATCTCGGACAACCCCTTTAACTTGATGTATTTGTCAATAAAAGTTTAAAAACGCATGTTTTTTCAGTATACCATAGAAATATCTAAGGCTACATTCACACGAACGTAGCCCGCATCGGACGTGAAAAACTGCCGTTTTCCACGTCCAAGGTGGACCCGTGCGGGACGCGTTGTCACAGATCTTACACATTCCAGAGTCTATGGAGGAATGCGTAATACGCAGTAAAATAGGACATGTCCTATTTTTCAACGGACCGTTCACACGCTCCATTGAAACAGTCATGTAAATGGCCCCATTGAAATACATGGGTCCGTGTAATGGCCGTTGTTTTAACAGTCGTCACATGGACGAGATTCACATTCGTGTGAATGAGCCCTTAAAGATCTAGAAACACTGAAGCAGCAAGCTTTGTAAAGACCAAAAGCTCTGTACCGGCCTTTCATTTGACAAAGTGGATGGATTGTTAATGTCACAGTTTTTGCCATTTCAGGTGTTACATTTTGAGGCCTTCTACAAACTGATGCCAAAACACACTTTTTTCCCCCCCTCGAACAAGGCCATGCTTGATGCCTAATTAAATCGTATGGAATTCGGGACAGTTCCAAGATTTTCTTATTTTTCACTAGATGAACTCCTAGTCCGACTTGCTGACATGTGGCTGAGGGGCTAAAAGAGGTGAAAGAGAACATGGCTTCCTTGCAAGTGCTACAGCTTGGAGAAGAGGAACACACTGACATTATGTATACCACTAGCAAGCATACCAGTTGTAAACAAAACAACAAGGGGAGGGGGGTGAAAACTCACCGTGGAAAGGACACAATAATGTTACTCTGTCCTCCCACACTTAACAGACAAGAATGTAACGCACCATACTTGACAAAGTGATAAGCGCATTTGCAACACAGAGAAGTATGACCACTAATCACTCTTTTAGAGCCTTAACGTAAAAACAAAATTAAGGATATAGTTTGGCTTCTGAAAAGGAAAAAAGCTGATGGACAACATTGCTTGGAGAACGAGGTCATAGTTAGAAAGAAAAGCCCTGCCAAGCATGAGCAGCAGAAGCATCGGTAGTTATTTCAGAATTATCAATATAATGGAAGCATACTTCCAGCCGAGTTGATACAGACAGGTAACAACATTGACGGAAATTGTCAAAGTTTACCAGGACTGCACAGTTTCCCAGTTTGTCACAAAAAGTTTGCATTTATGAGCACTGTAGGGCCATGAAAAGGAACTTCAAAATGTACACTATATGGCCAAAAGTTTGTGGGCACCCTTATTACGGAGTTCAGGTGTTTCAGCCATACTTACTACAAACCGTAATATAAAAACAAGCACACAGACATTCAATCTCTGTAGACAAACATTGGTAGTGGTATGGGTTGTACTGACAGGGCCTGTTCCACAGGACTGTGGCATAGCAATTGTTGTGTCAATATTCAAAAAGTGAGCCCGGAGACTATAGGCCTGTAAGTTGTACCTCTATTGTGGGTAAAATGTTTTACCGTTTCCAAAGAGATGCTATCCTAGAGTATTTTAACCCCTTAATGATAAGCCTTTTCACGGCGGTCATTAATGGGCTTTATTCTACAGCGCCGCCATTCCACGGCGCTGCATTCGAATAAAGTAAACAGAGCAGGAAGCTGTCAAATCTCCCTGCTCTCAGCTGCCAGAGGTAGCGGAGGGCTGGGGGCATCCCTGCTCTAACGTGTGACATCGATATAAGTATCGATATCACCCGTTTAACCCTTCAGATGCGGTGCTCAATAGCGAGCACCGCATCGGAGTGGTTTTGGAGAGAGAGGGAGCTCCCTCTCATCCCACCGACACCGGCGATAAGATCGCCGAGTGTCTGTGTCTCCGATGGCAGCTGGGGGCCTAATAAAAGGCCACCAGGTCTGCATGTAATGAATGCCTGCTAGGCTATGCCAGAGGCATGACCTAGCAGATGCCTGTCCGTTTTAAACGGACAAGCAGAAATACACTGCAATACAAAAGTATTGCAGTGTATTATAAAAGCGATCGGATGATCGCATATGAAAGTCCCCTAGTAGGATAAGTTAAAAAAAAAAGTTGAATAAAGTTAATAGAAAAAAAAAAAAATGAAAAACCCACTTTTTCCCCTTACAAAATGCTTTACTATTAAAAAAACACAATAAAGCAAAAAAGTTACACATATTTGGTATCGCCGCGTCTGTAACGACCCCGACTATAAAGCTGTTACATTATTTAACCCCCATGGTGAACGCTGTAAAAAATAAAATAAAAAACAATTGAAAAATTGCTGTTTTCTGTTAATCTTGACTTTAAAAAAAAGTGATAAAAAGTGATCAAAAAGTCGCATCTACTCTCAAATCGTACCAATAAAAATTACAAGTCGTCCCGCAAAAAAAAAGCCCTCATACAACTGCATCGGCAGAACAATAAAATAGTTATGGCTCTTCAAATATGGAGACGCAAGAACAAATAACTTTGAAAAAAAACTGTTTTTACTGTGTAAGTAGTAAAACATACACAATCTATACAAATTTGGTATCTTTGCAATCGTAACAACCCGCTGATTAAAATTATTGTGTTATTTATACCAAACGGTAAACGATGTAGATTTAGGGCGCAAAAAAAAGAGTGGTGAAATTTCAGGTTTTCTTCTATCCCCCCCCAAAAAAGTTAATGAATTATATGTACCCCAAAATGGTGCTATTAAAAAGTACAACTTGTCCCGCAAAAAACAAGACCTTATACAGCTATGTCGACGCAAAAATAAAAAAAAGTTATAGCTCTTCGAATGTGACGATGGAAAAACTTAAAAAAATGGCTAGTCATTAGGGCCCAGAATGCAAGCAGGGGGAAGGGGTTAAATGAGAATAAAGGTATAACTCCATATCAGAATAGTTTTATGAGGGATTGTTCCTGTCAAACTAATCTGATAAGCTTTTATGAGGAGGTAAGCACTAGACTGGACTGGGGTGAGTCATTGAATGTCATATATCTTGATTATTCCAATGACTTTGATACTGTGCTGAATAAAAGGTTGGTACATAAAATGAGAACGCTGGAACTGGGGGAAAAGGTGTGTCAGTGGGTAAGGAACTAGCCCAGTGATAGAAAACAGGGTGGTTATTAGCGGTACATACTCAGATTGGGTCACCATTACTATTGGGGTACCAAAGGGGTCAGCATTGGGTCCTGTGCTGTTTAACCCCTTCCCTCTTTGGCCACTTTTGACCTTCCTGACAGAGCATCATTTTTCAAATCTGACATGTTTTACTTTATGTGGTAATAACTTCGGAATGCTTTCACCTATCCAAGCGATTGTTAGAATGTTTTCTCGTGACATATTGCACTTTAAGTTCCTGGCAAAATTTGCTCGATATGTTCAGTATTTAATTGTGAAAAACACCAAAATATAGCGAAAAATTGCAAAAATTTGCATTTTTCTCAATTTAAATGTATCTGCTTGTAAGACAGGCAGTTATACCACACAAAATTGTTCCTAATTAACATCACCCATATGTCTACTTCAGATTGGCATCGTTTTTTGAACATCCTTTTATTTTTCTAGGACGTTACAAGGCTTAGAACTTTAGCAGCAATTTCTCCCATTTTCAAGAAAATTTCAAAATGCTATTTTTACAGGGGCCAGTTCAGTTGTGAAGTGGCTTTGTGGGCCTTATATATTAGAAACCCCCAAAAAGTCACCCCATTTTAAAAACTTCACCCCCCAAAGTATTCAAAACAGCATTTAGAAAATGTCTTAACCCTTTAGACATTTCACAGGAATTAAAGCAAAGTAGAGGTGAAATTTACAAATGTCATTTTTTTGCAGAAATTAATTTTTAATACAATTTTTTTTATAACACAGAAGGTTTTACCAGAGAAATGCAACTCAATATTTATTGCCCAGGTTCTGCAGTTTTTGGAAATATCCCACATGTGGCCGTAGCGTGCTACTGGAATGAAGCACAGGACTCAGAAGCAAAGGAACACCTAGTGGATTTTGGGGCCTTATTTTTATTAGAATATATTTTAGGCACCATGTCAGGTTTTAAGGGCTCTTGCGGTGCCAAAACAGTGAAAATCCCCCAAAAGTGACCCCATTTGGGAAACTACACACCTCAAGGAAATTATCTAGGGGTATAGTCAGCGTTTTGACCCCACAGGTTTATTGCAGAAATTATTGGAACTAGGCCCTGAAAATGACAATCTACATTTTTTCAAAGATGTAGGTTTAGATAATTTTTTCTCATTTCCACAAGGACTGAAGGCGAAAAAGGAATACACCACATGTGGTCATAAACGGCTGTTTGGACACACGGCAGGGCTTAGAAGTGAAAGAGCGCTATTTGGCTT
Source organism: Rhinoderma darwinii (assembly GCF_050947455.1). Classification (NCBI taxonomy): domain Eukaryota; kingdom Metazoa; phylum Chordata; class Amphibia; order Anura; family Rhinodermatidae; genus Rhinoderma; species Rhinoderma darwinii. The sequence goes on along the minus strand of NC_134688.1, from coordinate 402,454,576 downwards.
TTGGAGCACAAATTTAGCAGGAATGATTTGCGGAGGCCATGTCACATTTACAAAGCCCCTGAGGGGACCAAACAATGAAAACGCCTAAAAAGTTATTCCATTTAGGAAACTACACCTCTTGAGGAATTCATCTAGGGGTGTAGTAAGCATTTTGACCCCACAGATGTTTCATAGAATTTATTAGAATTGGGCAGTGAAAAAAAAAACAACCCTTTTTCTTCAATAAGGCGTAGCTTTAGCACAACATTTTTAGTTTTCTCAACAAATAAAGGAAAAAAAGAACCCAACATTTGTAAAGCAATTTCTCCCGAGTACGGCAATACCCCCCCCCCCCCATATGTGGTCATAAACTGCTGTTTGGGCACACGGCAGGGCTCAGAAGGGAAGGAGCACCACTTGGAGTGCAGATGTTGCTGGATTGGTTTCTGGGCGCCTGTGGGCCCAAAACAGTGGAAACCCCCCAGAAGTGACCCAATTTTGGAAACTACACCCCTCAATGCATTTACCTAGGGGTGTAGTGAGCATTTTAACCCTGCAGATGTTTTGTAGAAATTAATGTGCACTCGATGTTGCAGTGAAAATTTGATTTTTTCCATAGATATGCCAATATGTGGAGCCCAGCTTGTGCCACCACAACAAGACAGCTCTCAATTATTATGCGGTGTTTCCCGGTTTTAGAAACACCCTACATGGGGCGCTAATCTTTTGCCTGGACATTCTACCAGGCTCAGGATTGAAAGCGTACCATGTAAAATGGAGACCTAATTTGGCGATTTACAAAGTATTGGTTCACAACTGCAGAGGCTCAGATGTGAAATAATAAAAAGAAACCCTTGAGAAGTGACCCCATTTGGAAACTACACCCCTCAAGGCATTTATTAAGGGGTGTAGTGAGCATTTTCACCCACAGGTCTTTTCCATAAATGATTGCACTGCAGATGGTGCAAATTAAACATTTATATTTTTCCCTAGATATGCCATTTCAGTGACAAATATGTCATGCCCAGCTTATGCCACTGGAGACGCACACCCCAAAAATTGTTAAAAGGGTTCTCCCGGGTATGACGATGCCATATATGTGGAAGGAAACCGCTGTTTGGGCACATTGAAAGGTTCAGAGCGGAGTGAGCGCCATTTGGCTTTTGGAGAGCGGATTTTGCTCGGTAGATTTGTTTGATTATTGCTGGTGTTTCCATTTAATGTGGGGGCTCATGTAAGCTGGGCAGAGTACATCAGGGGCATAGTCAGGTGGCATAATAATGGGGTGAAAAAACAATAAAATGATCCATAGATGTGTGTTACGCTGATCCTTTCTGCACAGGCTGGTGTCGCACTGATATTTGGCGTCCTTTCTTATCCCCCTTTTGGTCCACACTCCGCACCTTTGCAGTTTGGGGAATTTTGCTGTGAAAGGGCTGTCCTGGTATAATACGGGCACCGTCGCTTCCAGCAGATATGTTTGGGCCCTCCCCTTCCTGGTTCCCTAATTTTAGGTCCTTGATAAATCGCCACTTGAAACAGAAGAAATGTTTCCCTCGGGCCGGCACAACTGCATTTATTTTATTTCCTGACTTATTGGAGCCATAACTAATTTTATTTTTTCATAGACATAGTGGTATGAGGGCTTTTTTTTTTGCGGGACGAGCTGTAGTTATTATTGGTATTTTGGGGTACATGCGACTTTTTGATCACCTTTTATCCTATTTTTTGGGAGGCCATGTAAACAATAAACAGCAATTCTGCCAGTGTTTTTTTAGTTTTTTTTTATACAGCGTTCACCAAGTGTTATAAATTACATGTTAACTTTATTCTGCCGATCCGTACGATTCCGGCGATACCTAATTTATAGAACTTTTTTTTTTTATGTTTTACAACTTTTTGCACAATAAAATTACTTTTGTAAAGAGAATGTATTTTTTCTGTCGCCAAGTTGTGAGAACTATAACTTTATTTTTTTGTCGACGGAGCTGTATAAGGGCTTGTTTTTTGCGAGACGAGCTATAGTTTTTATAGGTACCATTTTTGGATACGTGCGACTTTTTGATCACTTTTTATTCCAATATTTGTAGGTCAAAGTGACCAAAAAACAAACTCTGGTAAAGTTTTTTAAGTTGTTTTTTTTTTACGCTGTTCACCGCGTGCAATAAATATCATATTTTGATACCTTAGGTCGTTACGATACCAAATACATATGGTTTATTATTATTTTTCAATAATAAAAGGACTTAAGAGAAAGCGGGCGATTGTGTTTTATTTTATTACTTGAAACTTTTAATGTTTTCAAACTTTTTTTTACACCTTTTTCTCAAGTCCCACTAGGGGACTTGACGGTCCAACTGTCAGATTTCTTTTTTTCTAATACATTGCACTACCTACGTAGTGCAATGTATTAGATCTGTCAGTTATTCACCGACAGCAAGCCGATTAGGCTTCACCTCCCGGCGGGCGCCTAATCGGCTTCCGTAATGGCAGAGGAGGAGGCCCTTGTGTCTCCTGTTGACATAACAGCAGTCGCCAGTCCTGATTGCCTGTCAGGGCTGGCGATCGGCTAGCAACCGCTAAGATGCAGCAATCGCTTTCCATTGCTGTATCGAAAGGGGCTATGGCAGGGATCGGAGCTAGCTTCGGTTCCTGACATTACAGGTGGATGTCCGCTGTAACATACAGCTGACTTCCACCGCTGAGGACGCCGCATCAGCTCCTGAGCCAGCGCCATCTTGCCGGCGGCTACGGAAACCGATAAGGCTCCACCGCCGGGCGGATTTTGACTGGCTTCCGTGCTAGGCAGACCGGGAAGCCAGTATTAGGCCTCCGGTTGCCATTGCAGCCATCGGAACCCCGGCAATTTAATTGCTGGGGTTCCGATGAGCTGCAAACAGCTTAAATGTAGCGATCACGTTTGAACGCTGCATTGAAGGTGTTAATGGCAGGGATCGAAGCTAATTTCGGTCCCCACCATTACAGCCGGATGTCAGCTGTAAGATACAGCTGAGATCCGGCGATGATGGCACCGGCTCAGCTTCTGAGCCGGTGCCAAACATTTGGCGTAAGTATACGATAATTTGCAGATCGGCGCTGCAATGTAGATTACAGTAACGTTTTTATTTTTTAAAAAACGAGCATTTTTGGCCAAGTTATGACCATTTTTGTATTTATGCAAATGAGGCTTGCAAAAGTACAACTGGGCGTGTTGTAAAGTAAAAGTACAACTGGGCGTGTATTATGTGCGTACATCGGGGCGTTTTTACTTCTTTTCACTTCCCCAGGTCCTGCATCGTGTCAGACGAGCGAGGACACATCGGCACCAGAGGCTACAGATGATTCTGTAGCAGCATCGGCGTTTGCAGGTAAGTCGATGTAGCTACTTACCTGCAAACGCTGATGCAGAATCAACTGTAGCCTCTGGTGCCGATGTGTCCTCGCTCGTCTGACACGATGCAGGACCTGGGGAAGTGACGTCACAGCGTGATCTGCCAGAAGCTGGGCGTTCTGAAGAGAAGTGGATGATACTTCTCGTCAGAACGCCCAGCTAGTAAAAGTAGTAAAAACGCCCCGATGTACGCACATAATACACGCCCAGTTGTACTTTTACTTTACAACACGCCCAGTTGTACTTTTGCAAGCCTCATTTGCATAAATACAAAAATGGTCATAACTTGGCCAAAAATGCTCGTTTTTAAAAAAATAAAAACGTTACTGTAATCTACATTGCAGCGCCTATCTGCTGCAATAGCAGATAGGGGTTGCAAAATCTGGTGACAGAGCCTCTAAGTACAATCTCTTATATGCTGAAGTTGGCGGCCCTCACTATTTACACATTGCTGTGATCTAGTTTTTACACTCACACTTTGGCACAAAGTTCTTTATTGACATTCATTTCTTTGCATGCTTCTTTTATGAACTGAATAAGGTTATCAACCGTGCGTGTTTTGTTTTTTTTTAATATACCTTATCTTTAATAACTCCCCAAAAGAAAAAAGGTCCAGCGGGGTAATGTCTGGTGATTGTGGCAGGCATTCAACCGGACCTGGTCTACCTATCCACCTGTTGGGTGATTTTTCGTCAAGAAAATTACGCACCGCTAAAGCATAGTGAGTAGGGGCTCCATCTTGTTGAAAATAGAAGTCTTAATTTTCACGCTCTAATTTCAATTACAGGTTGAGGTAACCGTTGTATTGTAGAAGATGAGTCCAATTACCCTTTTACATGAAAGAGCCGCCCAAACTGTAACCCCAGGTTGATTCAACTGTTCTTCAATTGTTGCAACGGGGTTTTCTGCTGAGTAATAAACACAGTTGTGACAATTAATAGCACCTGAAAGTTTGAAGTTGTCTTCATCGGGCCAAGTTATTTTTCTAGTAAGGTCATCTCCTTGCGTTTCTTCATTCAAATTGGCTCACAAAATTATAATTAGACCGTTTAAAAGATCTCTCCCTGTATAACTACTTATGCCCGCCTCCCCCCCCCCCCCCCCCGTATATATTATTGACCTTGTAGAGGGATTGCACATTAAAAATTTTATATTTTCAGATGATACTAAACTGGGTAAAGTAATTACCAAAAAAGGAGGACAGTATTCTGTTACAAATAGATCTGGAGAAGTTGGGGGCTTTGGCAGAGAAGCGTCAAATGAGGTTTTAACTCTAATAAACGGAAGGTTATGTACTTGGGAAGTGGAAATACAGGTCATGATTACATACTAAAAATGGGAAAACACTGGGTAAAACGGACATGGAAAAGGACTTTTAGCTGACAGTAAACTTAACTGTATCAACCAGTGTCAGGCAGCTGCTGCCAAGGCAAATAAGATCATGGGGCTCATCAAAAAGGGCATAGATGCACATGACTAGAACATAGCTCTATCGCCTTATAAATCTCTAGTAAGACCGCACATGGAATGTTGTGTACAGTTTGTCACCAGCGCACAAGAAAGAAATACAGAATAGAGCTTTAGCAATTTCAAAGATGGCCAACTAAAGTAATCCAGAAAGATTATCAATATTAGGGTTATATATATATATATATATATATATATATATAAAAAAAAGAAGACAGCTGAGGGGTGATCTAATAACTATCTATAAATACATCAAAGTGAATACAGGGATCTCGCTAATCATAAATTTATACCCAAGACTATAATAAAAGGAGCATCATCTGCATCTAGAGGAAAGAAGGTTTCTACACAAGCATAAAAGCTGGTTCTTTACTGTAAGAGCAGAGAGACTATGCAACACTCTGCCAGACAAAGTTGTTATGGTGAACTCCGTGATAAGTTTAAAAGGGGACTTCAGTGTAATATTACAAATTAGGTTTACTAGATTACTGTAGATTAGTTGTTGATGCAGGGATTTATTAGGAATACCAAATTGGATTCGGGAAGGAATTTTTGCCTAAGATCAGAAAAATTGGCTTTTGCCTAATGGGGGTTTTGCCTTCATCTGGATCAACATTGCAGAACAGACGGAACTGGATGGACTTATGTCTTTTTTCAGCCTTACAAACTATGAAACGCTCAGTGTCTTTAAATGTGGCCCGGTGAGAAGATGCCACCTTTGCAACAAGTCATCTTGTGAAATTTCTGATCTGCTATATCTGTCTCAATCAACATAAGTGCTGGTATCCTAAAATGCAAGCATCCAGGAATAACATCACTAAAGCCAGAGCGGTCGACCACGCAAGCGCACAGAGTAGCTCAGCGGAGTGTTAAAATCACGTGACACATACAAATCGCCTATCCTGTTACATCACTCACTGCAGAGTTCCAAACTGGCTCTGGAAGGCACATCAGCACAAGAACTGTGCGACGGGAGCTTCATGAAACGGGTTGCCATGGTGGAGCAGATGAACACAAGCCTAAGATCACCATGTGCAATGCAAAGTGTCGGTTGGAGTATTAAACAGCATGCTGCCACTGGACTGTGAAGCAGTCATCGTTTTAGACTGGATCCTTCGCTAGTATGCTACAATTGCGCCCCCCTACATTAAAAGATACATCGGACTTTGTGAAAACGACACGTTTTTCTCAGGAATTTTATTTTAGTGTCCTTTGATGTAGTTTCACTCTTTGATTCTAGACCCAAATTGTGATAAATTGAAGTAGTCAGAATGGCACTTAACAGCACAGGATGCACTCTAGGGAATACGCACTTCTCAAATTCCTAGAGGTGTAATCAATGCAATTCTTGGGCACTTTATGTAGCAGGGGGATTCGTGAAAACGGATTTCTATATAGGGATGTCACGATACCAGAATTTGGACTTCAATACCGATACTTCGTGTAGTATTGCGATACTCGATAGCAAAACGATACTTTTGCCAACGATAATTTTAAAAAAAATAAAAAAGTTCTTCCATTTTCTGATGTGAGGCACATGGTGATGAATTTTGAACCTCCATGTACCGCACATTAATAGTAATTAATAACATCATGTTACTCAGTCGTAATGGACAACATTGGGTTAATGTGTGAGGTACATGATGGGGTTAATTACTATTCATGTGAGGCAACTGTTGCGTGAAAAAAGCATTGCACACGGATGTGCGTCCGTGTGCTGTTCGTGATTTTCACACACCCATTGACTTCAATGGGTGCGTTATGCGCAAAAAACTAAAATATAGGACATGCAGTGAGTTTCACGCAGCGGATACGTGCTGCGTGAAAAACACAATGTCTGAACGGCCCCATTGAATTGCATAGGTCCGTGTGACGGCCGTTTTTTTTAACGCGCATAACACGGACGTGAAGTACGGTTGTGTGAATAAGGCCTAAATGTGTTATTACGGTCACGATGATACCGAATGTGTATATTTTATATATTGAGACTTATTTTTATGTTTATTGTAGTGTGTGTGTGTGTGTGTGTGTGTGTGTGTGTGTGTGTGTGTGTGTTTTTTTTTTTTTTTTTTAATTTAACATTACTTCATTTTATTTTTTACTTTTTTATTTTTAAACTTCAATGTACTGGCATTTATGTATATGCCAGTACATTAGCCTGTGTACTGATAGCTATGTTCTAACTGCCTGTGTACTAAGTATGCCCTAACAGGAAATATGGTCAGGCATCCCTGGGGTCCTTCAATGGACCCTGGGCTGTCTGCCCATATATGGTATGGCCCTCGATCGCATCACAGGAATTCGCTGTGACGCGATTCAAAGGGCATCCCCCCTTCTCATTTTCACCTGAATGCTGCAATCATTACACAGCCATTGCCCCGCTGCTAACAATAAGTGCGTGTGCAGTCAGCGTGAGGTGATACGGCCGGTGCTGCACTAATGAGCGGCGGCGCAGGCACTTTAGACAGAACATGGGGGTATTTCGCAGTGCGCCCGCCATGTTCGTACTTCAGTGCCGCCCCTTATTAGTGCAGCACTGGTCGCATCACATCATGCTGACCGCGCGAACATGTCAGGACTCAGGAGCGGGGCAATGGCTGTATTACACAGCTGCAGCCCTGCTCTCATACATTCATGTGTTACTATGCTAAGCTGTGCGGCCGCACAGCTTAGTATCGAAATACATGAAATAACGGTATCGATCCGTTTGTGGGTGCACGGCCTCGAAACAGTATCGAAGTTTCGATGCATCGTGCATCCCTATTCCTATATGAAGCTTACTGACCGAATCAATATACTTTATATTACAACCATCATCCTAAACACATGTTGGACACGCTACCCTGGAGTCAATTGCTCGGAGTGAGTAGGCGTTTCTATTGACAGACGGGACTTAATGAGATGTGGCCAATATGTATTCAAAGAAATTAATATATCCAACATAAATAATGTACAGTACGTTATGAAGACAGGATATCTTTATACCAAGACAAGTGGGGGGGGGGGTGACAACAGAGGATACCCTTTAACCTTCCGTTGATTCCAGAGCATAAAATACTCCTCATGTGTTAAAGGGAAAAAAAATTTGAGAAACAAGTTGCTATAGTCTAATTTTGTAACTAAAAAGAAATTTATTTATATGAAACCTTCAAAATTGGTAAGTTCCCCTGCTTAACCCCTTCCAGCTCAATGCTGTAACTGTACATCATGGTATAAGAATAGAATCATGGAGCGGATTCACAGGCTGAGACGGTTTCCTACGATGTCGATGACAGTTGATTACTCTGATTCCAGCCATTTATCTAACTAGATGCAGCGGTCAATAGCGACTACAGCACCTAAGCCGTAAGAAGGAGGGCGAGAGCACCCTCTGTCACTCCACCCCTCTCCGTAACGCGATCACATGGTACCGATGCTTTTAATGGCAGCCTGGGGGCCTAATGAAGGCACCCGAGTCTGCAATCTTGGTTCTCCCAGTAAGGCCCTGGGCTATTAAGTAAAAAATAAATATAATTGGCCTAGATTTAAAGGACGCTTACTACCACGTCCCCATTCATCCCTACTCTCAGAAATTCCTAAGATTTGCAGTAAAGCACTCGACAGGCGAAATTGTCCATTACCTGTTTACAGCCCTCCCCTTCGGGATTTCATCTGCCCCAAGGGTATTCACCAAAATAATGATAGAAGTGATCGCTTCATTTCGCAGACAGGGAATTATGAAAGTCCCCTATCTGGACGGCTTCCTAATTACAGCGAATACCAAAGAGATTCTTTCCACTCAGGTAAAGCTAGTAACCGGCCAACTAGCAGAACTCGGTTGAATCATAAATTATCAAAATCGGAATCCACACACTGACCAGATTTCTAGGGGTCCTACCGGACTCTACCCTTCAGATATCCTTACTACAAGGGGAAAAAAGAAGGAATCCAATTTCCAATATCAAAAAATTTCAGAAAGCCACCTCTTACAGATAAGAGTGGCAATGAGTATGCTAGGTCAGATGACAGCCTGCATTCAGTCAGTCGCCTGGAGTCAGGACCATTCCTGTCCACTTCAAAGTCAGATACTCTCCGCATGGGACAGAAAACAGTTGATCCTAGATCGAAAGATAAAAATACCCCAGAAAGTAAAAACTTCCCTATATTGGTGGACAGAATGTTCAAATCTCAAAAGGGGTGTAATTTGGCATCAGTTTCCAGCAATCGTAATTCTGACAGATGCAAGCAAACAAAGTTGGGGAGCCAAACTCCCAGACAGTTATATCCAGGGGCCTTGGCCACCGAACATAGCTGCTCGATCCCCAAATTACCAAGAACTCAGAGCAGTCCGGGAGACACTGAAGTCCGGTTCCTTCGCTCATCAAGACAACCATGTCAAAGTACTAAATCAAACAACAAAACAGTGGCTTTTCTAAAGCACCAAGTCTCCCACCCTGCTCTCAATATTTCAAAGAATATTTTGTTGGGCAGAGGAAAAGCTGCTTTCGCTATCAGCCATTCACCTGAAAGGGTTGGAGAATATGGAAGCAAATTTTCTCAGCAGGAAAAACCTAGATCCGGGCGAATGGTCTCTAAATCAGGAAGTCTTTCTTCACATCACACGGCAATGGGGGTTTCCTCAAGTACACCGGTTTATGAACAAATTAAATTCCAAAACAGAGCTTTTCTTCTCTCTAAACCCCCAGGATGATTCCCTAGGCATAGATGATCTATCCCAGCCTTGGGACATGGATCTAGCATACGCCTTTCCATCATTCCCGCTGATAGCATGAGTCCTTCAGAAGCTGTACAGATAAAGTCTGAAACACATTCCGATTGTCCCATTCTGGCCAAAAAAAGGCCTGGTTCCCAATTCTGAAGGAATTAGCACTGGAAGATCCTATAGAACTTCCTTTAAAACAAGATCTGCTGGTACAAGGGCCGTTACGACACCAAAGTCTAAAGCACCTTCAAATATCACCATGGCTGAGAATTGGCTCCAGTGGCAGACCGTATCACATTAGACAGAGATACACTTGCCTGTATCCTATACACAACAAATTAATTGTCATTGCAGTTTGATTTATGTGGTTGAAACCACATTAGACATCAGAGAAAGGAATAATAAACATAAGAGCATGGTTGGTACGATATGATGGATTTGCCTGTTGCCAAACATTTGGTTTATACTAGCAGGGGTCAGCAACCTTCGGAACTCCAGCTGTTGTAAAACTACAGTTCCCAGCATGCCCTCATCGCCTTTGACGAGAATAATAACGCCTTTGGCTGTGAGAGAATGTTGGTAGTTGTAGTTTCACAACAGCTGGAGTGCCAAAGGTTGCGGACTCCTGGTTTATAGAGTGAAATTGCAATTGGTCTATAGAGTGGAAAAGTGTCACTCTATAAACCAATTGTGATTTAGGGTAATCGATTAAGTAGTTCCCATTAAGAAGGGGTCATTGCGAGAAACTGAAATGCATATGCATGTTGCAATCATTACAGCCACATGGATGAAATATGGAGTTCAGTGGATTATTTTAAAGAACGGGTATGATTTGTACTACTCAGTGTGTATAGTTTTTCGTTTTAGATAGCGAGTATGGTTTTTGGCATATAAGACATTTTAGTACACAATATAAATATGGATTATGGTGACTAATATGGCTTTTATTTATTTTTTCCTCTTCGCAGTGCTTAATTATTATCTCGCCAGAACTATCAGCATTCCCAGTTAAAAGTGCATTGTTTCTATTTCTTTCAAACGACATGAAATACTGTGAGCATTCACAAACAGTAAAATATTCTGATTTTTATTTTACCACGTTTTCAAGGGCACAATTACAATGTCATCTCACATCCCTATATTGATTTTGCTTTACTTTTTATACAAAATTGTACAGAGAATAAAGACAATAAAATATTTTACAGGCCGTGTCTAATGAATAATTTACAGTATGTTCTTGTAAAAAAACAAAAAGAACAAAATAAAAATTAAAAATAACAAAAAAAACCTGTACCTTTTAAACATTCGACCAAAACATTAACATTTTGGAACACTTACCATACATATCAGCTGAAACTAAAACCATGGAAACAAATAAACAAGTATGAACAATAGCTACTACCTTTTTATACAGATGCGTTTTTTTACAAAAGCCAGATGAATCTAAAAAAAAAAAAACAACAAAAAAAAACACAATACATTTATACAGCCCCGTTCTTGTAACAAAAAAAAAAAAATATGAAGTGACGCTTGATTATATTCTAATCTTATTACAATTGTAGGTATAACAATATGAGAATTGGAAAAGATGCATGTTGGGAATAATAAACACTGCACTGCAGGTAGTGTAGATTTGCCTATCTTGAAGCAATTTACTATTCGACTTTAATGTAATACATTCTGGTAAATTACAGACAACTTCGTTAGAATTTCAAAGTGAAGGAAAACCCTGCTTACAGTATGAGCTGTTAGGAGAATTCTCCCACCTTTCACATTGGTTTCAAGTATTGGGACAAGTAGATCTCATATTCTACATGGATGAATCTCTCTTCATGTAACAAGTATGGGGCATTTTTCTTTTATAGGAATACCCACTTTTAGTGTCATATGTGCAAAGAAATAAACATCTTGACTAGATATAAAGCATAAGAAGTGGTGTCAGCACATGTGGAGTCATGATGTAGTTAGAAAGTGCCATTAACATTTTACAAATTCCAAAGAGCCAAACATTAATGGGACTTAAATTTATGCAATTTTTTTTTTGTATGCAAGTTTATATGGCTGCCTGAATTAAATATGCAACACTAGTCTGATTTTCCCTAAACAATTGTGATCTGCATGCAGCAAAACACTGCCAGTTATATTAAAAAGTGCAATTTTCTTTCAATAATTTAAGACCCAAATAAAAAGAAGCCAAACATTTCACAAGTGTAAACAGCATTTAAAATCTCCATAAAATTCCATGTGTCAATTTACTAAAGAGGACAGATGTAAAATTTGATCAATATGTATGGTGCAATGTCAACTATTATGTAGCAAGTGGATATATCTACATTGTTATTTGCATAATTGCACTGCATAGTATCTAAGATTATATTTTCTGATGCAAATAAAATTATCAGTTGTCAATATTTTATACATAATAGCCATCAATACATTTATTGTAATAATTTCTCCAGCTTTCTCCCCTTCTGTTTGTCTATATTACAATAAAGCACTTATTTCCCCAACCTGAAGATATAGTTGCTATTTTGGGACGTATAAGATTTGAAGTTTTATTTAAAAGAAAACATGTAAAATAACTCTTTAAAATATTGGGAATATATTCTGAAATAGACATCTTTTTTTTTTTTTTTTCTTTTTCTTTAAAAGGAACAGGAGAAACATCCAAATTGCAAGTGAATAACACGGACTACAAAACGGATGAAGGAGAAAGCAGCAAACCTGGTATGAAAGGTGAAATTGTACAGCATAAAGAACATGTATTTGTGAACCAAACAGGAGGATAAAAAAAGAACAGTTTTACATTATTTTTCCTAAAAATTAATTACTCTCCCCGCCCCTTACAAGATTACACAGAAATGGAACAAAAAAAAAAAAAAGAAAATATTTCCCAATAAAACTTTTGTTTACATTTTTTAGATAAAAACCAATGAGCTTTCCCGCTAAAAGGCTCAAGTCATAAAAAGGGCGAGCTTAAAAGCTATGTACACCTTTGAATGTTTATTTTTATTTATTTATTATTATTATTATTAAGTCAACGTATTGTTGGATTAAGCACTTTAAGTGAACTTGTATTCAATTTTTTTTTTTTTTACTATATAGCTTCTATGTATCTTGTACACATAGAAGATTGTTCTCTCTCAGCCGATTCAGTCAGTTCAACTGAACTGACGGCTTGGCTGAGAGTGGGTCCTGTATCTCTTACACACAGATGTAATTGATATTCGGTGGATCGATCCGAAGTTCAAATGTGATGTGATCAATCCCAAAACACATTGATTTAATAAAAAGGAGGTATACATAGCCTTTAAAGGGGTTTTCCAGGTATTTACATAGATGACCTATTGTTAGAAGAGTAGCACCTACACTGCAGTACCGAAACATGCATCCATGCCGCGGTATCCCGTACTGCCGCTCAGCCCCGTTCACTTGAATTACTTGAGCTGCACTACCAGACTCCGCCTCATGAGCATGAATGTCATTGTGTCACCTACTGTTGCGAAAGGGTTGTGACTCTTTAGTGAGGGCCGCTGCTCCCTGGTGCTGCTGATCCTACAACAAGTCACACATTGACTTCCTATCCTAAAGATATTTGATCCATTTAAAATCCTGGAATACATCCTTAAAAGCCCCTCACATAGTATAGATTTTAATGCATATTTTCCAGCCAAATCCAGGAATGCATCCAAAAAGGGGAGTATTTCTTTTAAATACCTCTTTAGGATCTACTCCAGGTTTTCCCTGTTAAAAGCGTAAAAACTCACTGTGTGAACAAAAGTCCTTAGCTGCCAATAAGAACAGTTTTTGCAAGTGTATTCTGTAGATAGCAGGCCATGATTGAGGAATAAGGGTATGTTCACACGGCAACGCCAATTACGTCTGAAATTACGGAGCTGTTTTCAGGCGAAAACAGCTCCTGAATTGCAGACGTTTTGACAAGTGCACGCGTTTTTCGCGGCGTCTTTTACGGACGTAATTGGAGCATTGGAGTTAATGAAAAACGGCTCCAATTATGTCCCAAGAAGTGACATGCACTTCTTTGAGGCGGGCGTCTTTTTACGCGCCGTCTTGACAGCGGCTTGTAAAAAAAAAAGCCTGTCTGCACAGAACACCGTAAGACCCATTGAATTCAATGGGCAGATGTTTGCAGACGTTTTTTCGGGCGTAATTCGAGGCGTAAAACGCATGAATTACGTCTGTAAATAGGGCGTGTGAAAATACCCCAAGACAAAATACCAGCGAGAGAAAGTAACAAAAACAGCACTTGAAATCTATGGGCAAATAAATCTAGAAGAAAGTACGGAGTTACATATATGGATATATATATTGATATATATATCCAGTGGTCTCCTCATATTTGCAACTTTGTTAATTTATTAAAGAGCAGGACTGGAATATAAAAATTATTTTTAATTTAGAGGCACAAGAATTAATAATCATTTAAAAAAAAACAAAAAAACAACACAACCCCCACAATAGAAATAAAAAACAAAAAAACCTGACACTGTTCTCTACAAGAACGGGTATATTTCATCAATATTCTGCAAACACCCATCATACACAGTCACACTAAGCTAGCTTCTTTATGATGTTTCATTGTGTGTTGATTCTTTTCCGATGGCCGGCGAAAGCCTTTCTTGCAGTAGTCGCATCTGTGGGGATAGTCTTTGGTGTGGATGGAGATGACATGGCGTTTAAAACCAGAAGCGTCTGTGGTGTTGTACTCGCAGTACTCACATTGATACACTTTTTTACCACTGTGAGACTTCATGTGCTTTTTCAGTTCCTGTTGCTGCCTGAAGCCTTTACGGCAGCGTTTGCACCTAAACGGCAACTCTTTAGTATGTACAGACAAGATGTGTCTGCTCAACACAAACGGGTCCGCAATTTGGAACTCACAATGCCTGCACTGATGCATCTTTTTACCCCGGTGTGCAGCTTCATGCTTTTTAAGCTCAGAGGGCCGATGGAAGCCCTTCTCACAGACTTCACACTTGTGGGGATAATCCTTGGTGTGCACAGAGATAATATGCCTTTTCAGGTCACTGGAGTTAGAGCTTTTGTGGTCACAATGCAGGCACTGGTGACTTTTGCTCTCCTGATGCAGGATGACATGTGCCTGCAGTTCCTTCGAGTCTACGAATGTCTGGAGACATATTTCACACTTGAATGGCATTTCTTTGCTGTGCTTGGTTTTAACGTGGGTTTTCAAATTGGAGGAGTCAGCAGATTTGTAGTCACAATATTGACAGATGTATGGCTTTTCGCCAGTATGAGTGCGCATGTGCTTCTTTAACTCTGACGGGTGACGGAAACCTTTTCCACACTCCACGCAGATGTGTGGAAAACTTTTGCTGTGAACAGCCAAAAGGTGTCGGTTTAGTAACCCCTGCTCAGCCGTTTCATAATCACAGAACTTGCACTTGTGCATTTTGTTCCCCGCTTTCTCCTTGTGTGTCAGCTTGTGGGCAAACAAAGCATTAGCATGTAGAAATACTTTCCCACATTCATCGCAATCCAAATCCTTCTCAGTTTTTATAACTGCAGCCGACAGTTTATGACTCTCCAGGTGGTTATGCAAACTTACTTTTTTATTAGTGGTATAATCACAGTCTGTGCAGCGGTATTTCTTACGCACCAGATGTTCCGGATGGTTCTTCATGTGCCTCTTCAGAAAGCCTCGGGATTTAAATTTCTTGCCGCAGATCATACATGGGTAAACAGTAAGTGGGTGGCCATCAGGACCAATAATTATGGCTGTGAAATAAAACAAACATATAAATCACATTTTTTTTGTCAGTTAAGCAAACTGATGAAATTGTTAAACTGGGAAAAAAAATCAAGATAAACTTCATCCGGCGCCATTTGTTGTGGACCGGAAGCCGCGGCCGGACAGTAAGATGACTACTTCCGGTCGCAGCTTCCGGACATGTGTTCAGAAGCAAGGACTAGGAGCGGATGGAGCGGACGGAGCAGCGGCGGCAGGAGCAGGTAAGTTATGTTTGTGTATGTGTGATTACCACTGTATGTAAGCCTACTACACTGTGCATTCGCTCAAAAAATGGCAGCACACAGTGTAGGAGGTTTGAACATTCAACCCCCTCCTTTCTCCTGGCACTAGCCAGGATAAAGGAGGGGGATTGTTTGAGGAATCTAGAGCGAGCGTGTCTTCTCCAATTTTGCAGCATAAAGCAATGAGATTGCTTTACCACATGCCAATGCTGCAATTTTGGGATTTGCTCCCTCTAGTGACCAGCACATGGAAATTTTATCAATTAGAATCTAATTTATAATATTTCCTGACTTGTGAAACATTTTTAAAAATTCGAACAATGTGTAATCATGTATATACTAATTGTTTAACTATAATATAAAGAAAAAAAATTTCTAGCGACAAAACTACTCAGAAATAGTTCACTATTATATCAGGAAGGTCTTCTAATCCAGATCCTTACAAGAACACTTACACCGTTCAGTCATAATATTAAAATAACCTGCCTAATATTTTGTTGTTCCCTCTTGTGCTGCGAAAACAGCTATTCCACAAAGCACCAAGACGTTAGCAGCACATCCTTTAAGACTGCAAAGGTGGGGTCTCCATGGATGGGAGTTGTTTTCCTAGCATATCCTACAGATGCTCCATCAGATTGTCATCTGGGGAATTTGGAGGCCATGTCAACACCTTCAACTCTTAGTCATGTTCCTCAAACCATTGTGGAATGCAGGACACATTTTCCTGATAAAAGAGGCCATTGCGATTAGGAAATACCAAAGCAATGAAGGGGTGTATCTGGTCTGCATCAATGTTGAGGTAGGTGGTACATGTCAAAGTAACATGCACATTAATGTCAGGACCCAAGGTTTCCCTGGCTTGCTTTCTTCCCATAGTGCATCCTGGTGCACTCTCTTCCCCCCAGATAAGTGACACACATGCACCCGGTCATCCATATGATGTAAAAGAAAACTTAGTTTTTCAGAGCAGGCCCCCTTTTTTATTGCTCCATGGTCCAAATCAGAGTTGCTTGAAGTCGCTCAGATCCTTGCACTCGCCCATTATTCCGGCTTTCAACACATCAACTGCAAGAACAGACTGTTTACGTGCTGACTAATTCATCCCACCCCCTGACAGGTGCTATTGTAAGAAGATAATCAACCTGTCACTGGTTTTAATGTTATGGCTGAACAGTGTATATTACAGAGCCATAAGTTATAATCTCTAAAATAGAAAAACAGCCTGCTGGTAAAAGGTCCTCCAAGTTACTTCTACCTTTGGCTATGTTCACACGGAGTTTGTTTGCAGGCAGAAAATTCTGCCTGGAAAAACCAGCCCCGTTTTTTTTTTTTACGCGTTTTTTTTTTTTTTTAACCTATTTCTTCAATAGGCAAAAGGACAAAACCGCGAGCAGTTCTTAACATAAAACGTGTCAAAATATGCATCGGCCATCGTTTTTCCCATCTCCCATTGATTTAAGTGGGTTTTTTTGAGACGGAAGATATCGTTTATTTTTCCCGTGAGCGTTTTTTCTGCTCGTGGGGAAAAAGCAACGCCTCCACCTCCCATTGAAAACAATGGGAGGCAATTTCGGACATTTTTTTTGCCACGGTTTCCGTGGCAGAAAACTCTGTGTGAACAGGGCCTAAGTCAACGATTAAGTCCCTTTCCTTGTGATATCAAAATATTTGTGAGACTTGACCAGTGTAATTTCTGTACAATCATGTGACCTACCCATGAGTTGAGAAAGCAAGACATAAGCAATGCTGAATTGTAATTTGAAATCTATATGGATGTATAAATGGATACTTTTTACATAACCTGCAGTAACAAAACAAAATAATAATAAAATAAAAAAACAAAAACAGAAATTTGCAACAAACGAGGTCCTCTGATGGTGTGTTTGCAGTATTACTTTTCCTTGGTTATAAATAGTTTTTGTCCCCACTATATAAATTTCTGCAGTGTAAAACTGTATATATGAGAAAACATCAACTTAAATACTACTTTGGTCTACTAAAGTGTGCTTTAGCCTGAACAGCTACTACATTTTCAGGCAAAACCAGAAACTTTCATGGTATGTACATAGAAAATGTTACAGTGCATGGGTGTGGCCTAAAACGCAATTCTCCGTTTTTGTTTTGCCCACAGAACCGGCAGTAGTACCATCAATTGAAAATTATCTGGCATTTGTAGTTTTTCGCATTTCAAGGCTATTGATATATATATTAGGTTCACTGAAAACTCCTTAAATCAAAAATCTTCATAACTATGAAGTGCCAAAAGATACTCCGTTAACCCCTTCCCAAGGTATGATGTACACTTACATCATAGCCAAGTAGGGGGAAGTACGGAGCGGACTCATGGGCTGAGCCTACTCCATACAATTTGGGTGTCAGCCGTATGTTACAGCCGGCACTTCACAGTAACGAGCGGGATCGTGTTCGAGGGAGATCCAGCTTGTTTAACCCATTAAATGCCACGGTCAATAGTGACCGCGGCATTTAACGCGTTAGAAAGAGTGGCCAATCCCCTCTAACAGCTCATTGCCCCCCTCCCCCCGCGACGCGTTCGTCGGGTGACGATGGTTGCTATGGCAGCATGGGGGCCTAATGAAGTCCCCCGGGTCTGCCATTTTTCTGCTCCTATTAAGCCCTGTCTCAGGGCTTAATAGAAGCCTGTCAGAAAGACTGTATACTGCAATACAATAGAATTGCAGTATATAGTGCAAGCGATCCAACACTGGTTGAAGTCCCTAGGGGGCCTAATAAAAAAAGTAAAAAACTCAGTTAAATAAAGTTTTGGGTTTTTTTATGTACAAAAAAATATTTTTTATTTTTTTTTAAAAGTTTATAAAAAACAAAACAAAAAAAAGACAAAAACCAAAACCTTTCCCCCTAAAGCATTGTAAAAACAATAAACATAATTGGTATCGCCGTGTCCGTAAAAGTCTGAACTATTACAATATATAATTTCCCAAAAAACATGGAATAAAAAGTGATAAAAAAAACAAACCTTGCATGTCCCTCAAAATGGTACTATCAAAAACTACAGCTTATCCCGCAAAAAATATGCCCTCATGCCGCTTAATCCATGGACAAAAAATAAAAAAAACAAAGAGGTTAAGGCTCTCAGAATTTGGCGACACGAAATAAATTTTTCATTTTTTTTCCCCCCTTGTAATATCAGTAAAATATATACGAAAAAAAACAAAACCTCTAAATTTGGTATCGCCGTAATCTTATTGACCCGCAGAATAAAGTTAACGTGTAGTTTTAATTGCACTGTGAATTCCATAAAAACGAAGCGTAAAAAACTATGGAGGAATCGCGGTTTTTTGTTTTTTTTCTCCATTTTCTACCACACAAACTGATCCCAAAAACATCAAGCCCTCATAGGATTATATCGACGGAATAATAATAAAAAAAAAAAAAAGTTATGGCTTTTGGAAGGTGGGGAGGGAAAAATGAAAATCTGAAAAATAGCTACATCAGGAATGGGTTAATCTTTAAAGCACACACCTGTTTGGTACTGACGGTTTTCTCCCCTTCTCTTTTTCTTTGGTTTTTGCTTTGCTAGCCTGTCAAGTCCATCAGATTCATCTATGTGCAAAAGGGCACTAGCAGTGCCATTCCTGTGCTCCACTCCCTCCAAATTGTTATTCATAGTATTACCTAGAACACAAGATGAAATAGTCATGTCTACTTGTTAATATTTCATACTATAATAATAATATTGTTTTATTATGACCAGTAAAACATTTTAAAGGAACAGTGTTACCACAAATTTTTTTTTAATATGTTAAAGATGTTAGTGCTTTATTAAAAACGTTTGGATTGATTTGTGTGTTTGTGTGTTACTTTTTCTTATTTTTACACTTTTTCTTCCCTATGGGGGCTGCCATTTTTTTTTCCATTTCTGTATGTGTCGATTAACGACACATACAGACATGGAATACGGCAGCTCCAGTCCCATAGGGACTGCGAACGGGGCCCGTTCAATCCACTAACATGTACGCCGCTGTGTGGGAACGGCGCATGCGCCGCTCCCACACAGTTCAATTTGAAATGCGCGCCGTCCGGCGCCATTTTCCTGTGGACCGGAAGTCGCGGCCGGACAGTAAGATTACTACTTCCGGTTGCGGCTTCCGGACTTGTGCACATGGAGCAGCGGCAGCAGACGGAGCGGATGGACCGGAGGGAGCGGCGGCGACTGGAGCAGGTAAGGGATTTCTATGTATGTTTGTGTTCAGTGTGTGTTTACTACTGTATGTAAACCTTCTACACTGTGTGTTAGCTAAAAAAAATGGCGACACACAGTGTAGGAGGTTAGACCGTTCAAACCCCTCGTTTCTCCCGGCACTAGCCAGGATAAAGGAGGGGGGGATGCTGAGAGCTCACTAGAGCGAGGGCTTTTTACCCAATTTTGCAGCATAAAGCAATGTGGTTGCTTTACCACATGCAATGCTGCAATTTTGGGAATGGCTCCATCTAGTGACCAGTGCTGGGAAATATTATAAATTAGAATCCAATTTATAATATTTCCTGACTCGTGAAAAAAAAAAAAAAAATGACAATGTTTAATCACCTATACACTAATTGTTTAACTAAAAAAAAAAAAAATCATGTTTTGCTGGCAACACATTCCCTTTAAGCTAAGTGGATAACACGAACGTTAGATCAGGTAGAAGGTGAATGTTAAAACTATTGTGTTTATTACAAGACATTAATTAGTAATAGGCATGCGGTCACTGATATTGAAAATGGGATAACGGAGGGTGAAGCACTGATTCTAGAATCCAAGAAAATGCTGCACTGGTGAATTGTTGGATGCAGCGGTTGAGAACGTTTTTTTGTTTTGTTTTTTAGAGTGGATGATAAAACAAAAAAAAAATAAAAAAAATAGAGTGAATGCACTAGCAGTGGTTAATGGCTATTGAACTCTTAGGGTATGTTCACACGCAAACTCAAAAACGTCTCAAAATACAGAGCTGTTTTCAAGGGAAAACAGCTCCTGATTTTCAGACGTTTTTTAAGCAACTCGCGATTTTTGCGACTTTTTTTACGGCCGTTTTTAGAGCTTTTTTTGAAAGTCTATGAAAAACGGCTTCAAAAACATCCCAAGAAATGGCCTGCACTTCTTTTTCGCGGCCGTTTTTTTTACGCGTAAAAAAATGCAGCGAAAAATGCTCTGTCGGAACAGAACGCCATTTTCCCATTGAAATCAATGGACAGATCTTTGGAGGCGTTATGCTTCAGATTTTTCGGCCGTTTACGGCCCGAGAAACGGCCGAAAATAGGCTGTGTGAACATACAACACTGTTGAGCTTAAAGAGGCTCTGTCACCAGATTATAAGTGCCCTATCTCCTACATAATGTGATCGGCGCTGTAATGTAGATAACAGCAGTGGTTTTTATTTTGAAAAACGATCATTTTTGAGCTGGTTTAGATTTATGCTAATGAGTTTCTCAATGGACAACTGGGCGTGTTTGTACAACACCCAGTTGGTAAAAAGTAAAGAGGAGTGTATGAGGCTGACCAATCAGTGACCCCCAATCAGTGTCCTGCACTTCTCATTGTTCCAGCCCAGCATGATCCACAGCACAGTGTGATTGTGCAGTGAAAGAAGTAAACACGCCCAGTTGGTAAAAACACAATACACGGTCAGTTGTCCATTAGAAAGGCTCATTTGCATAAATATAAAATTGCTCATAACTTGGCCAAAAATGATCGTTTTAAAAAAAACAAAACGTTACTGTTATCTACATTGCAGCGCCGATCACATGCAATAGGAGATAGGGGTTTCATAATCTGGTGACAGAGCCTCTTTAAGGGTAAGCCTAAAGGCCCTATTACATCGGCCAATTTTGCCGCTAGCGGCGATCAACAAGAGAGCTCGTTGACATAATGTATGGGAATGGGCAAAAGGTAGACAAATAAAGTAGTAGGATCATCATAATAAATCGGTCACCAAGTGTATGATGCAAGAAATGTTTATGTACAAAACCAGTGCCTGAAACACTGATGCCTTTACCATAAGCTGCAGCCCAAGCAACTGGCATGAAAGTCTTGCTTAATTCGGCATCATCCAGCTGATGTTCATGTGTTATTGCAGCATCTTCCTCTCCAACAATCACCTCCATATACACTTCATCAGCAATTTCTGCTACATCTTTAAAAAAAACAAAAAACAAAACATGAAACACGCATTACTTTGACCGCTTTTTTAAACTACAGCAGACACATCTGCAAACCAGAGCAATGCAAATGACTTAAAGGCTATGTAAAAGGCCTTTTGTTGAAGACCTTTTTTTCTTTTATATTTCTTTTTTTCACCGGCTGAGCCTGCTCCATAGAACGAGCCTGTTGGCTGTATTTTACAGCTAACACTTCAGTGTACAGAGCGGGATCCCGCGCGTTTAACCTGTTAAATGCTGTGGTAACATTGAAATGGCCCCTTCATCTTTGTACTCCTTTGAAGCCCTGCCTCTGGCAGCATAACAATATAATGCACTACATTAGTATTGCACTATATCATGCAAGCAATTCAACAATCGCTGGTTTAAGTCCCCTAGGGTGATAAGTAAAAAATGTTAAGTACAGTCAAATATTTTTTTTTTTTTAATATACATAAAAAGAAATAAAAAAATAAATAAAAAAATAATAAATAAAAAGGTAAAAAAAACCACCCCAAAACCCTCTTTTCCCATTCCCCGCCCCCCCCCCAAGCACAATGTAATTTATTTATTTTTAAATTAACATAACTGGTATCGCCTCGTCCGTAAAAGTCCGAACTATTACAATATATCATTATTTAGTCCGCATGGTGAACGCAATAAAAAATTAAAAACTGCCAGAACCACTGTTTTTTGGTCACTTCATCTTCCCCAAAAACATGGAATAAAGTGACCAAAAAGTCTCATGTACCCCAAAATGGTACCTATAGAAACTACAGGTCGCCCCGCAAAAAAATTATCCCACATACCGCTCAATTGACAGAAATAAAAATAAAAAACTATGGCTCTCAGAACGCGGCAACAAAAAAACAAATTTTATTTTTAACAATCAGTATTTTCCTTGTAAAAGTAGTAAAACACAAAAAAAAAACAATATAAATTTGGCATCACCGTAATCATACTGACCCGCAGAATAAAGTTAACATGCCGTTTTTCCGTACGATGAAAGTCGTAAAAACGAAAACCCCCAAAATATCGAGGAATCTCTTTTTTTCCTATTCCAACCCACAAATAATTTTCTTAGAAGCGGTGTCTAAAAAAAAACCAGTAAAACACTAGGTTTCCCGGATACATAGAAGCTATATCTTTCGATCACAGCCGAATCAGTCAGGTCAGTCTAACAGACTGCTTCAGTGAGCGAGCACTGCTCCTAAGTTTTTGACACGCAGATCCAGCGATCATCGATCACATCTAAGTTTATGTGATCGAAAATAGCTCGATCCTGCCGTCAAAAGGTTTACATAGCCTTCAACCCCTCAAAGGGGTTTGCCCATCAGGGACATTTATGGCATATCCACAGAATATGCCATAAATGTCAGATAGATATGGGACCCGCACCTATCTCTAGAACGTGGCCCCCTAAACCCCGTTCTACCTTTTTTTGTTTCCCGCTGCCACTTGTAATTTCCAACCATGTAATTGCAAAACAGCGTAATTGGAAAACCGCTCCATACTTTACCTTAATGGCTGCCATGTACATGGCATGTCATTAAGGGGTTAAAGATGCCCTCCCAGCAAAGATGTTTTGGGCCTCGACGTTAGTAATTAAGGAGGCATAAACAATGTGGTTGCAAAACTCACCTATTGCTTTATCTTGTAGTTTCAGCCTCAGTTATGAGCTTCAGTTCAGTCACATGACCCGCACTCTGACTAACTGCATCTTACCGCATCTGCTGCGTGGACAAGAGGTCAGTCTCTCTATTCATTCCTATAAGACTCACATCAAGGACCTCATACTAATGAATAGAGACTGACTTCCCGTCCCCACAGCAGATGCTGTAAGATTCAGCTAGTCAGAGCGGGGGTCATGTGACCGAACGGCAGCCTGTAAGAGGCTGAAACGACAACATAAACGATACTGTGGTTAGAAAACTCACCTATGGCCTTATGCCACCTTAATTAAAAACAGGGGGGCCCGAAACATTTTTTGTGGGGAGTGCTTCTTTAACTCCTTAACGCTACAGGACATACTATTATGTCATGGTAAGTGCATCGTTCGCGCTCCATGACATAATAGTACGTCATGGATGAAGCGGGGCGCGTTCATGAGCTGTGATAGCTTCTGTTTCCGACAGCAGCTATCACAGCTCAATGTGCAGGGACAGATCGCGGTGGTCCTCGCAGATTAACCCTCAAAGCCGCGTTCAATAGCGATCGCGGCTTCTTAGGGGTTAAACCGCCATAGACGGCCCGCTACATGATCGCGGCCAGCGATGGTGGCTATGGCAACCAGAGTCCTAACAAAGAACTCCGGAAACGCCATCAATGGAAGTCTAGTGGGTCCTGACAGCGTCAGGACCTACTATGCTTGCTGTCAGCTCTAATACACTGTAGTGCAGTGTATTAGAATAGCGATCAGGGCCTCCTGCCCTCAAGTCCCCTAGTGGGACAAAGTAATAAAGTTAAAAAAAAAAAAAAAGTAAAAAAAAAAGTTGTGTAAAAATAAGAAAATAATAGCTTTAAAAGTGATAAAAGTAAAAATCACCCCTTTTCCCTCAGTCTTTATGATTAAAATAAATAAACAAATAAACTATACATAATTGGTATCGCCGTGTCCGTAATGGCCTGAACTACAAAATTATTTTGTTATTTATCCCCCATGGTGTACGCAAAAAAAGAAAATAAAAAAAAAACGTACCAGAATCACAATTTTTTGGTCACTTCACCACCTAAAAAATGGAATTAAGAAAAAAATAAAATAAAAAAAAGAGATCAAAAAGTCGCATGTACCGAAAAATGGTAATGATCGAAACTACAGTTCGTTACGCAAAGAACAAGTCCTCGCACGGCTTTATTGATGGAGAAATAAAAAAATGTTCTGGCTCTTAGAATAAGGTAACACAAAAAGTAAATGATTTATAACAAAAAGTATTTTATTGTGCAAACGCCATAAGACTAAAAAAAACTATAAACATCTGGTATCGCTGTAATCGTATCGCCCCGCAGAATAAAGTGAATATGTCATTTATAGCGCACGGTGAACGCTGTAAAATAGAATTAAAAAAACAATAGTAGAATTGCTGTTTTTTAGTCACCACGCCACCCAAAAATAGAATAAAAACTGATCAAAAAGCCGCATGCACCCCATGAAAACTGCAATGAATTCCTCAAGGGGTCTAGTTTCCAAAATGGGGTCACTTTTGGGGGGTTTCCAATGTTTTGGCACCACAAGACCTCTTCAAACCGGACATGGTGCCTAATAAAAAAAAAGAGGCCTCAAAATCCACTAGGTGTTCCTTTGCTTCGGAGGCCGGTGTTTCAGTCCATTACCACACTAGGGCCACATGTGGGATATTTCTCAAAACGGCAGAATCTGGGCAATAAATATTGCGTTGCGTTTCTCTGGTAAAACGTTTTGTTATACAGAAAAAAGTGGAATAAATAGGATTTTCTGACAAAAAAAAAAAAGTTAATTTCACCTCTACTTTGCTCTAAAATCCTGTGAAACACCTAAAGGGTTAATAAACTTTCTAAATGCTGTTGTGAATACTTTGAGGGGTCTAGTTTCTAAAATGGGGTGTTTCATAGGGGTGTCTAATATATGGGCCCCTCAAAGCAACCTCAGAACTGAACTGGAACCTAAAAAATAAATAAAAATGAGGCAATACTTCATTATACTGATAATGAGCCGTGCCCACCCCGAGATGACCCCAGTTTTAACCGTTTGTATAAACGGAGACCCCTATTAGACCGTTCCAGTGCCCGGTTTTCCCAAGCATTCACCCCCGAGAAGTGTATTTCTATTGAGGAGTCCTTGGTACATTTTAAAAGGAGGCTTCATTTCCGCCAGTACCTGCCGGGTAGGAGGGCAAGGTATGGTGTGAAGATGTATAAGCTGTGCGAGAGTGCATCAGGGTATACCTACAGATTTAGGATATATGAAGGGAAGGACACCAGCGCTCAGCCCCCATAATGCCCCCCCTTACTGGAGATCATGCAAAAATTGTGTGGGATTTGGTGCACCCACTGCTGGACCAGGGTTACCAACTCTACCCAGATAATTTTTATACCAGCGTCCCGCTCTTCAACTGTCTCGCTTCCAGAAGTCCTGCGGCATGCGGCACTGCTAGAAGAAATCTGAGAGGCCTCCCTAAGACTCTGCTTGGGCAAACACTCAGAAGGGGTGAGAGCAGGGCACAATCTAGCAGCAACATATTGTGTGTCAAGTACAAGACAAGAGAGATGTCCTTGTATTGACAATACATGGCCACACCAGTACCAGTACGAGGTACCAATACAGAGACCCCCAAACCAGATTGCATCCTGGACTACAATAGAGGGGTGGACTTGTCAGATCAAGCCCTGAAGCCCTACAGCGCCATGCGGTGTGGTATAAGAAGCTGGCCGTGCACATTATACAGATGGCATTGTACAATGTGTACGTGCTACGTCGATGTGCAGGCCAGACGGGAACTTTCCTGGAATTTCAAGAGGCGATTATCAAGAATCTAATCTTTAGGGACCAGGAACGGGGGGGGGGCACCCAGTACTTCTGGAAGCGGGGCCACACGCATCGTACCAGGGCAACACTTTCCAGGAGTAGTTCCCCAAACTGGCAAGAAGGGAAAAAGTCAAAGGATGTGCAAAGTCTGCTAGAAGGGGGGGGATAAGGAAGGACACAATATATCAATGTGACACGTGTCCCGAAAAACTAAGGCTCCGTATGAAAGATTGTTTTAGAATGTATCATGCATCCCTTGATTTTTAATCTACGCCAGTTTTACTTACCCTGATGCACTCCACACAGCTTATCCCCCCTCGTCTTTCCCCTCTGGGTCCTGCTATAACAGCCACATTGAGGGTATTGCCATACCCGTGAGAACCCACATTACAGTTTATGGGGTGTATGTCTCTGGTAAATATGCTCACTACACCTCTAGATAAATGCCTTAAGGGGTGTAGTTTTTAAAACGGGGTCACTTCTTGGGGGTTTCAACAGTACTGATACCTCAGGGGCTTCTGCATACATGACTTCGCACCAGAAAATCCCCAGTAGGGCAAATGGTGGTCCTTTCCTTCTAAGCCCTCCCATGGGCCCAAACGTCAGTTTATCACCACAAATGGGGTATTGCTGCACTCAGGACAAATTGGGCAACAAAATGGGGTATTTTATTTCTTGTGAAAATAAGAAATTTGCAGCCAAAACGACATATTATTGGAAAAAAATAATTTTGTTTGAATTCCCAGCCCAATTCAAATAAGTTATGTGAAAAAACTATGGGGTCAAAATGGTCACAACACCAATAAATGAATTCCTTGCGGGGTGTAGTTTCCAAAATGGGGTCACTTCTGGTGGGTTCCCATTGCTTTGATACCTCTGGGGCTCTGCAAATGCGACATGGCACCCGAAAACCAATCCAGCAAAATCTGCACTCCAAAGAACACACAGCGCTCCTTCCCTTCTGAGCCCTCCCATGGGCACAAACGGCAGTTTATCGCCACAAATGGGGTATTGCTGCACTCAGGAGAAATTGGGCAACAAAATGGGGTATTTTGTTCCCTGTGAAAATAAGAAATTTTTATCAAAAATGACATCTTATTGGAAAAAATTTCATTTTTTTTAAATTTCACAGCCCAATTCAAATATGTGCGGTGTAAAAACTGTGGGGTCAAAATGGTAACAACCACCATAAATTAATTCCTTGAGGGGTGTAGTTTCCGAAATGGGGTCACTTTTGTGGAATTCCTACTGTTTTGGCACCACAACACCTCTTCAAACCTGGCATGCTGCCTAAAATATATTCTAATAAAAAAGAGGCCTCAAAATGCACTAGGTGCTTCTTTGCTTCTGGGGCTTGTGTTTTAGTCCATGAGCGCACTAGAGACACATGTGGGACATTTCTAAAAACTGCAGAATCTGGACAATACATATTTAGTAGTGTTTCTCTGGTAAAACCTTCTGTTTAACCGGAAAAAAATTGAATACAATTGAAATTCAGCAAGAAAAATTTAATTTGCAAATTTCACCTCTACTTTGCTTTAATTTCTGTGAAATGCCTGAAGGGTTAAATAAACTTTCTAAATGCGGTTTTGAATACTTTGAGGAGTCTAGTTTTCAAAATGGGGTGTTGTATGGGGGTTTCTAATACATAGGCCCCTCAAAGCCACTTCAGAACTGAACAGGTACATTAAAAAAAAAAGGCTGGTCGTGAGATTTCCAGCAAGTGAAACTAAATCTCGCGAGATTTCGTATCCTTTGCTGGAATCTCACAGAAAAGAGTCAGAAGTGTCAGGATTCTGAGTACACATGACGTCCAGGCTGGATGATCATGTGTATTCATTATCAGGACACTTGATTAACGTTAATCTCGGTTTATGTGGCTGCACATCGCTGCTGTGTAAATAAATGTAGAGGAGTGTATGATGCCGACTGGTCACTGATTGGTCAGTGTCATACACGTAAACACGCCCAGTTAAAAACACAATACACGCCCAGTTGGACATAACGGAAAAAAAAACGCCCAGTTGTCCATTTCAAACCTCATTTGCATATATATATATATATATAAAATTGCTCATAACTTGGCCAAAAATGAACGTTTTAAAAAAAAAAAACAAAAAAAAACACGTTACTGTTATCTACATTGCAGCGCCGATCACATGCAATAGGAGATAGGGATTTGAGAATCTGGTGACAGAGCCTCTTTAAGGGGTTAAATTGAATGCAACAAAATAAAAGTAAGGCTCTTTTCACACTCTATTCAGTGTAAGTTCAGCGTATTCCTCAGGAAAGATCCTGACACATACGCCGAACATATCCATAGTGCCCCATTCAGCCGATAGCAAAATAGTGTCCTTTGGTCATATGTTGTGGATGTAGATGTCACTATACCTTTTGTATGCAATAGATTAGTCAACTGCACTAATCCATACAGAGGCATTAAATTGAAAAAAAACTATTGTTTTTAATGGCAACATTTAATGTACCATATAATATACTGGGAAACTAAAATTCTGTGGGGTAAAATGGGCAAAAAACAGCGATTCTGCTATAGTTTTATGGGTTCCATTTTTATGTGTGGTTAAAACGACATGTTAACTTTACTCTACAGGTTGATACGATTACAGCGATCCCAAATTTATAGTTATTTTTTTTGTTTTACCACTTTTACAAAGAAAAATACAATATTTTTAACAATTGAGCGGTGTGAGGGCTCGCTTTTCACAGGGCGAGCTGTACTTTTAATTGGTACCATTTTGAAGTACATGTGACTTTTTGATCACTATTTATTTATTTTTGAACATTACTTTACAGTAAAGACGGGAATAGGGGTTTTTTTTTTTCCACTTTTTTTGGGGATATTAAAAAAATGTGTTTTACTTTTTCTATTAGTCCCACTAGGGGACTTGAACCAGCGGCATATCTTGATTTTTACAGGCTCCACTAGGCCCTCAGGCTACTATTGACCGCAGCATCTAAATGGTTAAATGGGCAGAATCAGAGTGAGTTGTCAGTTGTAACATACAGCTGAGACCTGAACAGTATGGAGAGCGTTCAGTCCCTGAGCCAGCTCCATACTTGCCCATGGCGGCTGCCACGTACATGTACGTGGCAAGTCGCGGATTAAGGAAGTGACAAGCATATAAACTCACCCAAATCATCATTCTGGGAATCATTCACGGCCATATAAACCATTTTTTCACGTGCAAAACGACCTCCAGTATGGGGATCGAGAAGTCCATCTCCAGGATCATTTTCAGACTCACTTTCAACAATGTCTACAGTGCCACCTGACAAGGAAGAAGATACTAATGTCACACACATAGATTGATTTCATACATACAGTAATACACAGTATCGAGAGAATAAAGTGAATTTCACAATGAAATTAAACTTTCATACCCAAGTCTTCACCAGGGTCTGCCTTAAAGATGTAAACCTTGATGACTTCTGGACATGATCCATCTAACTTAGATGGGTCTCCATCCACTTCACGACCCATAGTAATTTCTTCTGCACACTCTTCATCAATCTTTTCAGCATCGTCCACTAAATAGTTAGAATATAAAATATGTATTAGTGGTGTAAATATATGTCATTAGCAGTGTATCCATTGATTTCAATACCTTTACCGCACATAAAAAGGTTCTAAAACAGAATATATATTTTTAGATTCTCACTTCCAGCACAATCAGGAAATTCATCCGCATTCTGGTATAGTGGCTGGAGACCATGCAAATTGTTCCTTTACGGTCTTGGCTGTCATTTATGCTGGCGGATAGCACAGATACATTTATTCCAAATTGCATACAGATGTTTCGGGCCTCTTAGTCTATATTAGTACAAGATATGGAAACCATGGCTCTATGGAAGTAGGGCTTGGAAGATCCCAATTCTAGGTATGAAACCATACCCTTTAGAATACAAATTACTAAATAAAACATTTATGGCTAAGTTCACACTTATACGCTGGGATCTGCAATTTGCCCATCTGTGTCATGGACTCCTCTTTTGCTGGACAATATATGTCTGGAAAAACCACGGAGACCTGCAGATAAGTGTGACCGGCCCTTAATTGTAAAAAAAAAAAAAAACAATATGCCAACTAATGACATAAGAATACCAAGAAGCACCCTAGTTTAGCATATCCTCTCAGATTTATCTAGAAGTGTTTAGGAGGGCATCATTTCAAGTATAGCTTTTAACGGTCATTGCTAGGATAAGATTCGGTCAGTTAGTTCTTTATAACTATATAACTACAATAACAGACTAAATAAAATGTAAAGATCCAATAGGAACAAAGTATGCTTTAACCACTTGCGGACCGCCCATTGACTATAAACATCTGGGCGGTCCGGGAGCCGACATCGTTCCAGAACGTCCTGCAGATATGCTCTGTAGCGGCATTTAGCTCCGTGATAAAGCTGTCTCTAGACAGCCGACATCATGCAGCTCTGCCCAGGGACCAATCAGTGAGGTCTCTGGGCATGTGATCATTGTGACAACTGTCACAATGATCACTATACTTTCCCTGTTGGCGGCAATAAATATATTTTTATGTATGTATATATGTCTGTCTATCTAATATCTACCTATCATCTATTAATGTCATATCTATGTAATTTTGTATGTAATATCTATGCATCATCTATCATCATCATTGATATATAGTATAGTTTTAGTGTCAATATACACAATGTGTATTATGTGCGATTTACAGTACAAGCATAGACAATGGGATTCCAGGCAACCTCATATGTTTCAGGACATGCATATTTTCGAAACCGCAGCATTTCAGATTCTCTCATGACTTTGCTTACGAATTCTATCCCTGTAATTCTACAGAAATACGCAGAAAAACCCACAGCATGAAAACGCAGCGATTCACACAAAAAACCTTCAGGTGCTTTTTTTCCTGCAAATTTCTTGCGGTTTTACTGCGTATTTTCCGCAGCAAAATACGCAACGTGTGCATGTAGCCTTAGGCTTAGGCTACACAGCGACTTTGGCCGCGACACAAGTTGCACGGCCAAAGATCACTATGTTCCGTAGCCTACATGGCACGTAATGACAATGAAAATGCTCACGGTAATTTTACTTGCAATGTAAGCTACCGGACAAAGTGATTTTTGGCCATAGGACCTGTGTCGTGGCCGAAGTTCTCGTGTAGCCCCAGCCTAGAACTAACTATATATCAATATATATATGAGACAGACAGACCGATATGAGATAGAAAAAGTCAGAAGCAGAACCTCTCTCTCTATCATATCATTTATACTGATGCATTATACAGTTGTAGGCTGGGGCTATATGGCGACTTTTGATGTGACACGAGTTGCACGGCCAAAGATAACTATGTTCCGTAGCCTACATGGCAAGTAATGACAGTGAATGTAGTCGCGGTTATTTTACTTGCGATGTAGCCTACCGGACAAAGCCATTTTCGGCCATGGGACCGGTGGCGTGGCCAAAGTCGTTGTGTAGCCCCAGCCTAGAACTATATATCAATATATATGAGAAAGACAGATCTAAATGGCGTTTTTTTTTTTCTTGTGTTACACAAATACATTTTTTTATTATTTCTAATCTTTCACATCACATATATCGATGTATTGTACAGTTTTAGGATGGGGCTACACGGCGACTTTGGCCGCAACACTGATCGCATGCACAAAGATCGCTTTGGAACCAGCTTTGGAAAATTTGCTCTCCAAAAGCCAGTTTGCGCACCATTCATCGTAAGCTCCGCCTTGTGCCCAGCGTGTATGAAATGCGCACATATTTGTTATCATTAAAGTCGTCAGAAGTTGCTAAATATGCATTTAGGTGGGTTTACCCAGTGGCATGCACCAGATGAAAAAAACAAACATCACCACCTAAAATTACATATTCACATTTTCATTTTTACTTTGACATTTTTTAAAAAGTTAAATACATGTATTATTTTTATTATACAATATGGAAGACTAATATGCCCTGAAAAAAACAAGACCAAATGCATGTAGGCTGGAAGAGTAATAGAAGAACAATTTGCTGTTAAAATCGGCACATGGTTAAAACTTGAAAATGGGCCTGGTCAGGAAGGGGGGGGGGGGCTAAAGCCTCTGGTCAGGAAGTGGTTAATTTGCACTTACAAAAACAACCAGATCCGTCCAAAGGCGGATATGAACAAATAGAACAGTTGCCTTAACCCCTTAAAAAAAAAAAAAAATTGTCACACCTTCCCTTTATCCTATTGCTTTTAGTATGATAAAAAAAAATAACATTTATTTATTTGTGTTCTACTTTTTACTTTTTTCTTATTTTTACTTCTCTATGGGGGCTGCCATTTTTTTTCATCTCTGTATGTCTCGATTAATGACACATACAGAGATGGAATACGGTACATACATCCCCATAGAGATTGCGAACGGGAGCCGTTCCATTCACTGCAGCGTACGCGGTCTGTGTGGGAATGGCGCATGCGCCGCTCCCACACAGACCAAAATGAAGCTCGTTAGCAGAGCGAAATCCAGCGCCATTTCCATGTGGACCGGAAGCCGCGGCCGGACAGTAAGATGACGACTTACGGTCGCGGCTTACGGCCATATGTTCAAGGCAGCAAAGATGCAAGAAATAGGAGCGGAGGCGGCAGTGGCGGCAGGAGCAGGTAAGTTATGTTCGTGTATGTGATGTGTGTATGTTCGTGTTATACTGTCTGATTACCACTGTATCTAATCCTCCTACACTGTGCATTCGCTCAGAAAATGGCGGCACACTGTGTAGGAGGTTTGAAGATTCAACCCCCTCCTTCTCCTGGCACTAGCCAGAACAAGGGAGGGGGGGGATTGTGTGAGGAAACTAGAGAGAGTGTCCACCCCAAATTTGCAACATAAATCAATCAATGAGGTTGCTTTACCACATTGACCATGCTGCAATTTTGGGTGAACTACTACCTCTAGTGACCAGCACATGGAAATGTTATAAATTAGAATCGAATTTATAATATTTCCTCACTTGTGAAAAAATAACTAAAAAACGGGTGTTTCCAGGAGTACAACAAGCCATGACTAAGGACGCAGTCAGCGTCTGAAATGCGTAGGCACCGCCTATACTATTAATCACCCGTTGTACTCTGGAAACACCCGTATATATCTTTTTCACTATTTTAACCTTTTCGAAATAAAACTTGGAAGAAGTTTCCTGTTTTAACAGATGCACAAAACTCAGCGCTGGATTCATCTTTTACCTTCTTGTCTAAGTAGAGCTTTTGTTATTCTTTCTAGAGTATATCCCAGTTCACACCTGCGCTAAGAATTACGTTTTCTGTCCCATCATAGGAGTAGAAAAACTAGATTCAACACTGTGATGGATCCATAACATGACAGACTTATGGCACCCAACGGATCACCTACTTAAATTGGGTCTGTCGGGTTTCTGTCATTTTACTCAACAATATAGGACAGTATGCTGCGCTAATTTTTCCACTGTTTTTGATGTGAACTAAATGAACAGCCTTAGCCTCCCACCGATCCCACACTGATGGCCTATGTTTAATATAGGCCTTCAATGTAAATTTTTTAACCCCTTAACCCCTTCCCGACATCCGCCATACATGTACGGCGCTGTCGGGAGGTGCTTCCCGCAAAGCGCAGTACAGTTACGTCGCAGTGATGGTGCGGGCTCAGAAGCAGAGCCGGCACCATCACCGCGGGGTGACAGCTGTATTATACAGCTGGCACCCTCCTGTAACTGCCAGGACCGGAGCTATTCTCCGATCCGGCTGATTAACCCCTCAGATGTTGCGATCAATCGGACGCCAGAAAATGGCGTCCGAGTCTGCCTTGTACGGGAGCCGATGAGGATCCGCCTGCGGCGCGTCCTCATAGGCTTGCGGTCAGTGAATAACTGACAGCGCTAATACACTGCACTACGTATGTAGTGCAGTGTATTAGAGTAGCGATCGGGGGCATCAGGCCCTCATGTCCCCTAGTGGGACAAGTCAAAAAAGTAAAAAAAAAAAGTTAATAAAAATGTGGTAAAACAATAAAAACACACATTTCAAATAAAAATAAAGCTAAATTTACTTTTTTCCCATAGTAAGTCTTTTATTATGGGAAAAACCGTAAAAATTAAAAAAAACTATACATAATTGGTATCGCCGCGTCCGTAACGACCCAAACTACAAAACTATTATGTAATTTATCCCGCACGGTGAACGCCGTAAAAAAAAAAAACCATGAAAAACAACGCCAGAATCTTTGTTTTTAGGTCACATTTCCTTCCAAAAAATGCTATAAAAAGTGATCAAAAAGTCACATTTACTCCAAAATAGTACTAATAAAAACGACAATCCGTCCCGCAAAAAATAATCCCCGACACCGCTTTGTGCACGCAAAAATAAAAAAAAGTTATGGGTCTTAGAATATGGCGACACAGAAAACAAATGATTTTATAAAAAAAGTGATTTTATTGTGCAAAAGCCGCAATACATTAAAAAAACTATATAAATTTGGTATCGCCGTAATCGTATAGACCCGCAGAATAAAGCTAACATGTCATTTAGGGCGCACTGTAGATGCCGAAAAAAAAAAACAATAAAAAACTATTCCAGAATTGCTTGTTTTTGGTAATTTCCTTTACCAAACAATGAAATAAAAAGTGATCAAAAAGTCGTATGTGTTCTAAAATGATACTAATAAAATCTACAGCCCGTCTCGCAAAAAACAAGCCCGCACACCGCTCAATCAACTGAAAAATAAAAAAGTTATGGCACTAGTAATGCGGTGATGAAAAACATCTCAATGCGCAGGCCGGAGGGGAACATTCCTTCAGTTTCAGGGCCCTAGTATTTAGGAACTAGGAAAGGGAATGGACATGGCACATCCGCTGGAAGCGAGGGCGCCCGTATTATACCAGCGCAAAACTTTCCCAGCAATATTTCCAAAACTACGAAGGAGAAAAAGTCCCCAAAAGGTGCAGAGCGTTACAAAAGGGGGATAAGAAAGAAAACCGTTTATCAGTGTGACACCGGCCTGCGCATAACGGATCGCTTCACATCGTAACACACCTATGGAGAATTGTATTATTTACCCAATTATTATACCCTGATATACTCCGCACAGATTACATATACCCTGATATACTCCGCACAGATTACATATACCCTGATATACTCCGCACAGATTACATATACCCTGATATACTCCGCACAGATTACATATACCCTGATGTACTCCGCACAGATTACATATACCCCCATATTATAAACTGAAATACCAGCAAAACCCCAAACAGAACTATTACCAAGCAAAATCCATGCTCAAAATGGCGGTCTTTCCCTTCTTAGCCCTACAGCGTGCCCAAACAGCAATTTATGTACACAAGTATGGCATTACCATACCCGGGAGAACCCGCTTAACAATTTATGGGGTAAGATTCTCTAGGGGCACAACATCTTGTGCAGTGAATGGGCAGATCAGTGGAAAAATTGCAATTTTCACTTTGCACCATCCACTGCGTATTCATTTCTGAAAAACACCTGTGGAGTCTAAATTCTCACTACACTCCTTGATAAATGCCTTTAGGGGTGTAGTGTCTAAAACGGGGTCACTTTTGTTTGGTACATCAGTGGTTTTGCAAATGCAACATGGCGTCCGCAAACCATTCCAGCAAAATCTACGCTCCAAAAGATAAATACCGCTCCTTTTCTTCTGAATGCTCCCATATATGTAAACAGCTGATTATAACCACATATGGGGTGTTACCGTACTCGGGAGAAATTACTTTACAAATGTTGGGGTGCTTTTTCTTCTCTATTCCTTGTAAAAATGAAAAATGTTGATCTAAAACTGCATCTTATTGGGAAAAAAAAATTATTTTTCATTTTCATGGCTTAATTTTAATTAATTCAGCCAAAAACCTTTGTGATCAAAATTTTCACTATACCCCTAGATGATTCCTAAGGGGGTGCAGTTTCCCAAATGGAGTCACTTTTCGGGTGTTTCCACTGTACTAGTACTACAGGGGCTCAGCAAATGTGACATGGTGTCCAGAAACCATTCCAAATGTTGCTAGTTCCATTCTGAGCCCTACCGTGTGTCCAAACAGATGTTTATGACCACATGTGGGGTATTGTTTTACCTGGGAGAAGTTGCTTTACAAATTTTATGGTGCTTTTTCTCCTTCAGTCTCTTTGAAAAAAAAAATGTAGATTTTCATTTTTACGGCCTACTTCCAATAAGTTCTGTAAAACACCTGTGGGGTCAAACTGCTCACTGTACCCCTAGATAATTTCCTCATGGGGTGTAGTTTCCAAAATGGGGTCACTTGTTGGGGGTTTCCACTGTTTTGTCCCCTTGGGGGCTTTGCAAATGCGACATGGCCTCCGCAAACCATTCCTGCTAAATTTGAGCTCCAAGAGCCAAATGGCGCTCTTTCCATTCTAAGCCCTGCCGTGTGTCCCAACAACCGTTTATTACCACATGTGGGGTATTGTTTTACTCGGGAGAAATTGCTCTACAAATGTTGTGGTGCTTTTTCTACTTCAGTTCTTTTGGAAATGAAAAAAAATTAGCTAAACCTACATTTTGTTTGAAAAAATGTAGATTTTCATTTTCATGGCCTAGTTCCAAAATTTTTTGCAAACAAACTGGCCGGTCAAAATGCTTGCTACAACCCTAAATAAATTCCTCGAGGGGTGTAGTTTCCCAAATGGGGTCACTTTTGGGGGGTTTCCACGGTTTTAGTTCCACAAGACCTGTTCAAAGCGGACATGGTGCCTAAAATATATTCTAATACAAAGGAGGCCCAAAATCCACCAGGTGCTCCTTTGCTTCTGAGGCCGGTGCTTCAGTCCAGTAGCACACTAAAGCCACATGTGGGATATTTCCTAAAACTGCAGAATCAGGGCAATAAATATTGAGTTGCATTTCTTGGGTAAAACCTTCTGTGGTACAAAAAAAATGGATTCAAAATGAATTTCTGGAAAAAAATAATGAACTTTTTGCTGTTTTGAATACTTTGAGGGGTGCAGTTTTTAAAATGGGGTGACTTATTGGCGGTTTCTAATATCTAAGGACCTCAAAGCCACTTCACAACTGAACTGACCCCTGTAAAAATAGCATTTTGAAATTTTCTTGAAAATGTGAGAAATTGCTGCTAAAGTTCTAAGCCTTGTAACGTCCTAGAAAAATAAAATGATGTTCAAAAAATGATGCCAATCTAAAGTAGACATATGGGGGATGTTAGTTAGCAACATTTTTGTGTGGTATAACTGCCTGTCTTACAAGCAAGTAAAGGATAGAAAAAAGGGGGACCGATGCAAGGCGCTGCTAATATCAATATCGATGTTTATTAAGAGGTAGGCTACGCGTTTCGACGCAGGAATTGCGTCTTCCTCAGGCCATGAACATACACAAATGAACATCTCCCATATATATATATACACATGTCAGTAATCAAAAACCGACCAATCACAGGAGGAAATGGGGAGGGGACACAGGGAGTTTGCTACAAGGAATAGAACAAAAAGCAAACACGAATGATTGAAGAAATATGCGTCAATTAGATAAAAGAGCAATATGGTAGTTGCATTTAACATAATTACATTTAACATAGAGGAAAAAGTGACAGAACATAATAATATAATCCCAATTTATAAGATATATAAAATGTTTGATATACAAGCCGTATTGATGACAACAAAAAAGCCGGCAATTAGGGTTAGCGGTGAGTTAAAATACTATATAATTCTCAAAAGGGCAGAAAAATTTCTAAGTCTATAAAAAACGAAAATAACATTTAATAATTAAATCTGATGATACTGCATAAAAATTGCGATAATATAACTATGCATAAATTCATAGGAGACTAGAATACTAATCACCGCAAAGAAGGAAAGATCAGTGGCGTCTTCGTGGTCATAACAACACCACTATTATGCTGATACATCGGTACGCGAGTACCATGTTAGATGAGTAACACAATTTATATAAAATACAAATTAAGCAAAGTATCACTATGCCTATAAAAAAAAATTTATATTTTTTCAAAAAAACGTCACGAATTATTGACTCGAAAATCGTAAAAAGGCGATCAAGCATTTAAAACTAGAATAAAATCTATATTCAATGGAACATCAGAACCAATAAAAAATATGTATGTATAAAACTATAATTCATAATAAAAAATTCCAAGCCAATCTAAAAAAAACAATTACTATAATACTCTCGTAAATCAAAGGAAGAATGACATCTAAGGTGATCTGATGCCATAATTACACATTAATTATATGTTGTATTAATATTAATAATATGTTATATCAATACCAATAATAACATTAATAACATGGGTTTTCAACCCAAAATGTGAAGCAATATATATATTACAGGGAATATGGACGATATCACTGTAATGACAAAAGAAACAATTATATAACAGAACATCTGTTTATGAGAAATACGCCTGATGTTAGAATAAAATATAATATAATAAACCTATATTGGATATGTGACTTTTTTTGTATGTTTTTTTGTATCTACGAGGGCAATTACTGGTTATATGTATATACGGGAGACAAAACTATTAAAGAATCAGATCTAAAGAGGACTCACTAATATCATTCAAACCTTCAGGGTGAAGTGTACACAATTTATAGATCCAATAATTCTCACGCTGTTTTAAACATAAGAATCTATTAGTATAGTCTGCAGGTATTTGCTCAATGGGAGTGATGCTTATACAGTCGAAATTGCAGTTATGTCTATATAGGCAATGTCGGGATACTGTGTTTAGAAAAACCTCTGCTAACATTTGACCTATGATTATTGATCCTTTTACGTAGGGTTTGGGTAGTACGTCCTATATTCTATAATGTTATTATTGGTATTGATATAACATATTATTAATATTAATACAACATATAATTAATGTGTAATTATGGCATCAGATCACCTTAGATGTCATTCTTCCTTTGGTTTACGAGAGTATTATAGTAATTGTTTTTTTTAGATTGGCTTGGAATTTTTTATTATGAATTATAGTTTAATACATACATATTTTTTATTGGTTCTGATGTTCCATTGAATATAGATTTTATTCTAGTTTTAAATGCTTGATCGCCTTTTTACGATTTTCGAGTCAATAATTCGTGACGTTTTTTTGAAAAAATATATTTTTTTATAGGCATAGTGATACTTTGCTTAATTTGTATTTTATATAAATTGTGTTACTCATCTAACATGGTACTCGCGTACCGATGTATCAGCATAATAGTGGTGTTGTTATGACCACGAAGACGCCACTGATCTTTCCTTCTTTGCGGTGATTAGTATTCTAGTCTCCTATGAATTTATGCATAGTTATATTATCGCAATTTTTATGCAGTATCATCATATTTAATTATTAAATGTTATTTTCGTTTTTTATAGACTTAGAAATCTTTCTGCCCTTTTGAGAATTATATAGTATTTTAACTCACCGCTAACCCTAATTGCCGGCTTTTTTGTTGTCATCAATACGGCTTGTATATCAAACATTTTATATATCTTATAAATTGGGATTATATTATTATGTTCTGTCACTTTTTCCTCTATGTTAAATGTAATTATGTTAAATGCAACTACCATATTGCTCTTTTATCTAATTGACGCATATTTCTTCAATCATTCGTGTTTGCTTTTTGTTCTATTCCTTGTAGCAAACTCCCTGTGTCCCCTCCCCATTTCCTCCTGTGATTGGTCGGTTTTTGATTACTGACATGTGTATATATATGGGAGATGTTCATTTGTGTATGTTCATGGCCTGAGGAAGACGCAATTCCTGCGTCGAAACGCGTAGCCTACATCTTAATAAACATCGATATTGATATTAGCAGCGCCTTGCATCGGTCCCCCTTTTTTCTATCCTTTACTTTCAAATTTGACGGTGAATTCACGCTCACCGGCCCTTGGACCTTGGACCAGCTACAGATCGCACCTGGCTGGACACACCTTGGGTGTGTCTCCTGACTTCGGATCTCCATAGCAGTGTGCTCCCTGGAGATCGTTCCACACCATCCAACAGTGTTATGCCTGGTCAGCATAACCCGACTAGGTGAGTGCAAATCACCTTAGCATTTATTGTCTGTTTTTGACCTCCGGATAATTGCACTATGTGGCGCCGTGTGTTTTTTCTTCTCTTCTAGTGTCTTACAAGCAGATACATTTAAATTGAGAAAAATGCTAATTTTTGAAAATTTTTCGCTAAATTTTGGTGTTTTTCACAATTAAATACTGAATGTATCGGGCAAATGTTGCCAGTAACATAAAGTCCAATGTGTCACGAGAAAACAATCTCAGAATCGCTTGGCTAGGTAAAAGCATTCCGGAGTTATTACCACATAAAGTGAAACATGTCAGATTTGAAAAATGAGGCTCTGTCACGAAGGTCAAAAGTGGCCAAAGAGGGAAGGGGTTAAAGGGAATGTGTCGCTAGAAATTATTATTATTATTTTTTTTTTTTCAGTTAAACAGTTAGTATAGAAATGATTACACATTGTTTTAATTTGTAAAAAATTTTCACAAGTCAGGAAATATTATAAATTGGATTCTAATTTATAACATTTCCATGTGCTGGTGACTAGAGGGAGCAATTCCCAAAATTGCAGCATTGGCATGTGGTAAAGCAACCTCATTGCTTTATGATGCAAATTTGGAGTAGACACACTCGCTCTAGCGTCCTCACACAATCCCCCTCTCCTTTAACCTGGCTAGTGCAAGGAGAAAGGAGGGGGTTGAATGTTCAAACCTCTTACACTGTGTGTCCGCCATTTTCTGAGCAAATGCACAGTGTAGGAGGATTAGATACAGTGGTAATCAGACAGTATAACACTAACATAGATACACAAACATAACTTACCTGCTCCTGCCGCCGCCTCCGATCCTAGTCCTTGCGTCTGCGCTGCCTTGAACATATGGCCGGAAGTCGTGACCGGAAGTAGTCATCTTACTGTCCGGCCGCGGCTTCCGGTCCACATGAAAATGGCGCCGAATGTCGCTCTACCAAAGACCATCCTTTTGGTCTGTGTGGGAGCGGCGCATGCGCCGTTCCCACACAGACGGCGTACGCCATAGTGAATGGAACGGCTCCCGTTCGCATTCTCTATGGGGATGTATGTGCCGTATTCAGTCTCTGTATGTGTCGTTAATCGACACATACAGAGATGGAAAAAAAATGGCAGCCCCCAAAGAGAAGTAAAAGAAAGAAAATAGTAAAAAGTACAACACAAATAAATACAATTTATGTTAATGACATACTAAAAGCAATATTATATAAAAAATCAATTTCGTGAAACCTTCCCTTTAAGGACACAGCCTGTTTTGGCCTTATGGACCAGGCCAATTTTATTCGAATCTGAGTCACTTCACTTTGTGTGGTAGTAACCATGGAACGCTTTTTTTTTTTTCCAAGTGATTCGGAGATTGTTTTCTCGTGACACTTTGTACTTTATGTTAGTGGTAAAACTTGGTCGATACATTCTGTATTTATTTTTGAAAAATGTGAATTTTTTTAAATTTGAATGTATCCGCTTGTAAGACAGATATTTATACCACAAAAAATTATTACTAGTTTACATTTACCATATGTCTACCTTATGTTTGCATCATTTTTTGAACGTCCTTTTATTTTTCTAGGATGTTAAAAAGGCTTAAATCGTTATCAGCAATTTCTCACATTTTCAAGAAAAGTTCCTAATTCTATTTTCTTAGAGACCAGTTCATTTCTGAAGTGGCTTTAAGGGCCCCATAAAATCACCCCATTTTTAAAAACTGCATTCCTCAAAGTATTCAAAACAGCATTTAGAAAGTTTCATAACCCTTTGGGAGTATCACAGGAATTAAAGCAAAGTGGAGGTAAAATTCACAAATTTAATAAATTTTTTTCCTGTAACACAGAAGGTTTTACCAGAGAAATGCAACTCAATATTTATTGTCCAGATTCTGTAGTTTTTAGAAATTTCCCACATATGGCTCTAGTGTGCTACTGGACTGAAACACAGGCCTCAGAAGCAAAGGAGCACCTAGTGGATTTTGTGGTCTCCTCTTTAACCCCCTAGCGACATAAGGGGAAGTATGAAGCGGGCTCACAAACAGGTAAAAGGGGGATTTTTTTTAATTTTATTTTTTAAAATATTTATTTTTGAAAGTTATACAAAAGTTTATGTAACTTTTTTTTTAAAATATTTTTTATTAGTTCCCTTAGGTACTTGAGCCAGCGATCGTTGGATCGCTTGCATGATATACTGCAATACTAACGTATTGCAGTATATCGTGATTCTGACTTTTTTTATTTTTAACACACTAGGGGATATAAATGCATGAAGCCCTGACTGCTAATCTAATCCACGGCACTACCTACATAGTGCTGTGTATTAGAGCTGTCCGTTATACACTGACAGCAAGCCTAATAGGACCTGCCTCTGGGCGGGGGCCTAAAAGGCTTCCATACTTGGAAGACCAGGAGGCCATTGTTAGGCCTCCGGTTGCCATAGCAGCCATCGGCACCTCCGCAATCGCGTTGCAAGGGTGCCGACTGGCTACAAACCACCTAGATGCAGCAGTCACTGTTGACCGCAGCATCTAAGGTGTTAATGGCAGGGATTGGAGCTAGCTCCAGTCCCTGCAGGGTGTCCGCTGTAACATACAGCTGACAGCCGCGGCTGATGTCACAGGCTCATCTTCTGAGCCCACGCCATTTCCTTGTCACGACAGGAATTCTTTTAGGCCCTAATCAGCTTGCGCACTAGGCAGACCCGGATGCCAGTGTTAGGGCTCCCGCTGCCAAAGCAGACATCGCCCCCCCAGTAATCGTGGCTACAAACCACCTAGATGCAGTGGTCACTTTTGACAGAATCATCTAGGGGGTTAATGGCAGGGATCGAAGCTTTCTTTGGTCCCCACTGTTACAGCAGGGTGTCATATGTAGTGTACAGCTGACACCCACTGGTGACGGCGCGGGCTCAGCTTCTGAGCCCGCTCCATCACCGCAATGTAATTAATTGGCGTTGCGTTAAGTCATTAACCGCAGGGACATAACTGTTCGTCGTAAATCGGTAAGGGGTTAAAAAAACCAAAACTGAAGTACTACTTTTTATTATATTATGCCAATAAGAGAAAATATCAATTTATGACTATAACAATTACGTGAGAAAAAAAGGGTGCTGTAACTTACATGATATCATAAGGTAGTCATCACAATTGACTTCTTCCCCATCAGGACCTTGCACTGGCATTCCATTAGCATCAATCACAGCCTCTGAAGCACAGTCTGCTACAAGGACCTCTTCTGAAATCATGTCATCACCAAGACTATCCTC
This sequence comes from Rhinoderma darwinii, assembly GCF_050947455.1. Lineage (NCBI taxonomy): Eukaryota > Metazoa > Chordata > Amphibia > Anura > Rhinodermatidae > Rhinoderma > Rhinoderma darwinii. The sequence continues at coordinate 402,411,030 of NC_134688.1, read as the reverse complement.
TGCCATCTCCTCTCCTACTACATGATCTGGGTGAAGAGCAGTTTCATTGCTGGCAACAGTCAATGTTCCTTCCACTAAATGAGAGTCCAAGACATTCTCAGGAACATCACAATTGGATAACACATCTTCTTCCAGTTCCTGTTCCTCTGTGTCAATCTCATCTTCTAGAACCTGCTCTGGTATTATTACTGTCTCTGATACCCGTGTTCCCTCCAAAATGTCAGAACACTGCACATCCTCAATGACCACATCTTCAATTACGTCCTGAATAACAATAGAGTCAGCATCATCTGGAAATCCTTGAACGGCCATTCCTCCATCTCCATCTGCAACAAACACAGTCTCTTGGATTTCCACAATTATCTCATTACCATTTAGGTGAGGGTTTCCTGTTCCTAGAAAATTGTGACATAAAAACAAAAGCAGGGAGTTTCATATTACTGAAACACATTTGTTAACCAGCACTTAAATTAGATATAAATCAACATTCATGCCTTTCAGGAACTTTACTAATCGAATAACTCAGTAGGTTGGAACATGCCTTTGTGCAAATATCAAGCTCAAAGATCTTCCTAGAACAGTGTTCTTTATTCATGTTCCCATGATAACACTGTGCTACCAGAGCACAGAACGGGAAGCACAATCATGGGGACAAGGGAACAGAGGAACTCGGAGATATTAAAAAAAGTTTTCCCCAAATTTATATCTTTTTTAACCAACTAGAGGGCCTTTGCATATATTCCTCCGTTAAAGGGCATTTCTGCTTAAAAATTGTCTTTTGAATACCATTTTAGTCTCGCCAAAGAGCAGATAAAAGACCCCTTAGGCTCTGTTCACACAGAGTTTTTTGCAGGCGGAATTTCTGCCTCAAAATTCAGTTTGGAAGTTTGAGGCAGATTTTCCTCTCCCTGCACGCCGATTTTCGCTGCGTTTTTCGTCCGCGACCATTGAGCGAAGATAGGGCATCCCGAAGATAGGGCATGTCCCTTCTCTCGCCCGCGAGACGGTTTTATGCCTCCCATTGGAATCAATGGGAGGCATTTTCGGGCCGTTTTTGACGAGTTTTGCGACGCGGTTTCCTCGTAAAAAAACTCAGTGTAAACATAGCCTTAGTTTAGAATATATTCTGCAACAAATTGCTACAGCAAATCACTGAAAGGCATCTGCGCAACACGGATGGGCAAAATGGTAGAAAACCATTTTAATTGTTTCTAGGAGCCTGTTCACATCCGCGTTGGCTTTCCATTCAGGGGTTCCGTCGGAGGTTTCAGTCGTGGAACCCCTCAACGGAAAGTCAAACGGAAACCTTAGCTTCCGTTTGCATCACCATTGATATCAATGGTGACGGAAACATTGCTAATGGTTTCCGTTTGTACCGTTCCGGCAGGCTTCCGTTTTTTTTGACGGAATCAATAGCGCAGTCGACTGCGCTATTGATTCTGTCAAAGAAACAAACCTGCCGGAACGGTACAAGCGGAAACCATTAGCAATTTATCCGTCACCATTGAGAACAATGGTGATGCAAACGGAAGCTAAGGTTTCCGTTTGACTTTCCGTTGAGGGGTTCCACGACTGAAACCTCAGACGGAACCCCTGAACGGAAAGCCAACGCGGGTGTGAACCGGCCCTTAGTTCACTTAGAAATGTACCCATTTTTTGAAAAAAATAAAGAAATAAAAAAAGATCATTTCAGTTCTATTGTGGTAGTAACAAAGGACCACAATTTAACCCTTTCAGGACCAGACTAAGTTTTGTTTTTATGCTTCTGATTTTTCTTCCCCGCCTTCAAAAAGTTCTAACGTTCTTTAGTTGACACAGCTATATAAGGGCTTTATATTTACGTGACAAGTTGTACTTCCTGATGGTACTATTTAATATTATGTGCAATGTACTGGGAAGCTGGAAAAAAAATTCAGAATGGGGTGGAATTAGAAAAGAAAAATAACAAGTTTATATAGTTTTTGTTATGTATTAGTACCTTTTAAAAAAATGTAACCGTTTGAAAGATACAAAACATTTTTTGAATGCCCATATTGTGACGCTAGGGGGCTTGAACCTGCGATAATTAGATTGCTTATGCGATAGACTGCAATATCACAATATTGCAGTCTATGGCAAAATTAGTGCATTGTTATGGAGACCTGCCACAGGCAGGTTTTAATAGCAATCTTCCTATAGCAGGGCTGGGAGCGTTCACAAGGCTGCTATAGGACTACACCGGCTCCCTAGATCTCGCCGCGCCCCAAAGTTAAAGAGGCAGTAAAAACCTCTCAGATGCCAGTGGTCACATCTGACACCAGCATCTCAGGGGTTAAAATGCTTGCGATCAGAGATGTTTCTGATCGCAAGCATTGCCGCTGGGTCCCTGCTGTGTAACACAGCAGAGACCCGCCGGCTCTGTCGCCCGCTCTGCTTCGGAGTGGGCTCCATCTTTAAATCCCCTTTCCTGACGCAAGTAAGAACATAAGCGACTGAAAAGGGTTAAGCACCTCCGGTATGTGTTGAGAGCAGGAATTTATATTAATTCTTTATTAAGGAGGAGAAAAAATTAAAGGTTTGTGCCCCAGACCCCAAATTGATGTCCCCTTACGTTTTCATCCCCCTGTAAGATTAAATGTACTTGTATATTATACTGCGCATTAGCATGTGTTATGATCATGTCCACATAAACCTATCTCACATGTGATTACATACATAACTGAGTACCTGAAGTATGGAAAAAAGCATGTTCTCTTGTTTGAAGTGCAAGCTCGGCGACATCTTCTTCCATGACTCAGAAAAATCATTAGCCGACTGTTCTATAAAATTGAATAACATTTTTAATTATCAGTAGAATTCAAATCCATCAACGTATGTGTAAATGGGAACACACCAACATTGTAAAGGTATAAATACTATATACTAGAGAACATCAGCACTACTATGATGCTTAAAGGGGTTTTCCTATCTCTAGAACGGTTCCCCCTAAAACCTTTTCTACTTCGCTCGGCTTCCGCTGCCTCCCAGCTACTTCCGATTAGGTGGTCAGGAGTTACGGAAACAGCTGAGCTTGCTGGGCTACGCAGTTTCCGTAACTCCGATAGAAATTACAAACAAACCAAAATCGCAGCATGGATCCAATAACTCAAAACATTAAGTTAAAGAGTTGGTACATAGCGTATAGGGGCTGATCCGAGGGTGAGATCCCAAAAGCATCATAAATGTATACTATAAACCTATAAGAAACAGATGCCATGAAGACAAGCAATATATGAAATAGAAAAAAATCTTTAAGTTGTACAATAAAAACAGAATAGAAGAATAAAAAAAAAAAAATCCACAAACGACAGGTAAAAAAGGACAATACGCTAAGCTACTCCAGAGAAAAAAAAAAACTTAAAAAAATTACAGAAGCAATACCCAAAAGAGCTATATAGACCAGAATGAAGTGACCATATATAAATGAAAATGTGCTATATCAGCACATATAGTATACAATAAGAGCAATATAGCTTATAACAGGTCAGTATAGAAATGAGGGAAGATGGTAACAAAAATAATACACATGCAAGCCTAGGGACTTAACATACCCATGATAGCTGCACGAGCGATTGCACAGCGGACGTCCACCCAAACGCACGTTTCGGCACTAATGCCTTCGTCTGAGTGTATGCCAGGCGAAGGCAGTAGCGCCGAAACGCCTGCCTTTCTCCACTGCTCCTAAAATGGTAGTGCAGATCTGGTTGGAGAGGAAAACTCCCTGCTGGGGTGCATAATGTACTACCAGGAAAAAAAATATATATACGAGCCAGCAAAGTTGAAGATCGATCCCAGCGGCCCCCCTACACCTGACGAAGAAGCGAGTGACATTGAGCATACGGGAAGGCTCCCATGGGAGGAAGGACCCAGAGACACACTGTAGTAAATACGGTGGGATGGAAAGAGGAAGGGACAAGAGTGTCTAGAATGACATGAGGGCTGTCCTAGTTTAAGAACGTGATAAAACAATGCAAAGGGACCTTGATCTTGTTGATTGGTCCACCTTCCTGGGCAGGGACAACCTCACTAAGGAGGAGAGGAAAGCCCTCAATGAATTTTTTAGATTCAAATATATTGTGCTAAAAAGCAAGTGACAGAGGGAATGTCCTGCTCATGGAAGAGTACTGTATCAACGAAATCAAGAGACAACTGATTGCTATATGTTCACTTATTAAAAAATGTATGTTGGCTTTGGATGGACAGGATCAGTTTAACTCCTTCTCGCTCCAGGACCTACTATTAGGTCATGCTAAGTAGAGAATTCGCACTCCGTGACCTAATAGTAGGTCATGGAAATAACCGCACTTCCGCCCCCTCTCCCGGCACTTTTATGAGCTGTGACAACAGCTGTCTTGTACAGCAGTTACCGCAGCTCCTTCAACAGGGACCGATCACATTGTCCCCCGCCGGTTAACCCCCTAGAAGCCGCGTTCAATAGCTATAGCGGCTTCTTAGGGGTTAAAGCACCATTGACGTCCCGTAACATTATCGCGGGCGCTGATGGTTGCTACGGCAACCGGAGGCCCAACAATGGCCTCCGGCTATGCCATCTACGGAAGCCTAGTGGGTCCTGACAAAGTCTTGCTTGCGGTCAGCAAGTGGCTGACAGCTCCAATACACTGCACTACGCATGTAGTTTCAAACGTTGGGGTGTTTTCTCTCCTGTATTCCTTGTAAAAATGTAAATCTTTTAATCGGAAAAATATGTGATTTTCAATTTCACAGCTTAATTCCACAAAAGGCAGCAAAAGACAAAAAAAAAAAAAAAAAATAAGAAACGTACGGTCTAAATGCTCAGTATACCACTCGAAAAGTTCCTTAAGGGGTGTCGTTTGCCAAATGGGGTCACTTTTGGGGGTTTCCACTGTTTTGGCACCACAAGACCTCTTCAAACCGGACATAAAATATAATCTAACAAAAAGAAGGCCTCAAAATCCAGTAGGTGCTCCTTTGCTTCGGAGGCCTGTGTTTCAGTCGATAAACACACTAGGGCCACATGTGGGATATTTCTAAAAACTGCAGAATCTGGGCAATAAATATAGAGTTGCGTTTCTCTGGTAAAAACTTCTGTTTTACTGAAACAAAATGGAATGATATAAACCAAAATCAAACAAAAGGAGCATATAGACTAGAATATATATATATTGTATCAAAAAGATGTTTATTTATTAATTTAAGCAACAAAAGATAAAAAACACAAATATATAATATATTACAAAAATAAAAAAATTATATCAAACACCAAATATACAACGCCACATAGTGAGATATGATAATAAAAAAATAATACAATCAATTTTACCTCCACTTTGCTATAAAAGGGTTATGTGGGGACCGAAAATTATTAGCAGTGTACGATTATGTATAATTATGATATTTTAATAGATTTAAATAGCGCTGACACGCTGTACTGTATTTGATCACTTGTTCATAGAGTTCAGAGGGTCCGGTCAAATGACGAAGAGTGTCGTGCCATCATGAAGGGAGACTAGACTTCAGGTCCCCCGCCAGCGCTATAAAAATCTATTAAAATCTCATAATCAGCACGACAGGGGACCAGAATGTATATTAGCGAGTGTACTCATACTGCAGTGAGTACGCTGCTAATACTTTTTGGCTGTAAGATACAGCCGACACCCGCATCGTATGGAGCGGGTTCACTCCATGAGCACGTTCCATACTTCCCCTACCCGGCTAGGACGTAACCATACGTAAAATGTCGGGAAGGGGTTAAAGTCAATATTTTCTTTTTAGTAAAATACAGCTTGAGCATTTAGATTCTTTTTGCCCTTTTTACTCTTGAATTGTAAATTGGATTGCTCATGTGGGGATTCTTTCTGGCATTGGCCAGAGGGGATCCAGTTGGGATAGCCGTGTACCAGCGTCACCATCTCCAGGCCAGCCCATACGACTAATTTTTACTTTTATAATTCCCAGCCTAACGCTATTTCTGGTCATTATATGAATTTAGCTTTTTTTTTTTATTTCAGATTTTTGGGGAAACATCTGACCCTGGTCTGTGGGGAATCGGTTGGGGTGGCTATAGATTAATTTTACTGACCGAATCCCTGCCAACTCGAGGCAGCCCAAAGGGTATGTTCACAGTGAGTTTTTTGCAGGCAGAAAATTCCGCCTGGGAAAAAATCAGCTCCAGTTTTTTTAAAGTGGTTTTGTACCGCACGCGTTTTTTGCTATGGTTGTTTTGAGGCTTTTTTTACCTATTTCTTCAACAGAGGGAATAACTGAGTTTTTTGCCGAACAACGCGTCAAAAAACGCGTTTATTTTCGTCTCCCGATGATTTCAATGGGGTTTTTGAGGCAGGGTTTTGAGGGCATGTTCGCTTCACCTCCACCTCCCATTGAAATCAATAGGAGGCAATTTCGGACGCTTTTAGCCATGGTTTCCACGGCAAGAAACTGTGTGAACAGGGCCTTAAAGTTTAAGTTATTTTCTTTCAATATTTTCCTATTTTTTTGTATTAGTTTTTTTTTTCTTCCATATTTATTTTCTTTGGTTTTCTTAATTTTGATTAGTTGCGGGGGGCATCTATCAACATGATAATGATGGGTTAGAACGTTACTTTTATAGTAATAAATTTAATACATCACAAGTAATGTGGGTAATGCACGATAGGGAAAGATGATTTTGAAATTACACACGGTTTCCAGTAATGCTCTCTGGGTGATGAGAGGGAAACACCCAGAAATGATGGAGGCAGACTTACTAAAGACTTTGAAGAAGGTCTATTATATGATGGCTCTGAGGAAGTCCTAAACGGGATAATATGAGTTAGCCAATTACAAAGGGAGTGATTGAGGTCATCACGCCTTAGGTCAACTCAGCGTCAACCTGCGGTCTGGATTAAGAGTACGCGTGAGAGAAGAGAACAACCTTTATGCAGCACTGTGGAGGAAAAGCTGTGAAAAGCTATGAAAATGGGTCCCCAAAAGAACACTATAGATATCCAAAAGATAAATACCACTCCAAAAGTATTTGCAAATAAATGGACTATAGACATACAACACCTGATGGATACAACTGTCTAAAGAGCAATTACTAGCTTTTCTCTAACTTCTTGTGAAAAATTGCAGGATACAACTTCTTAAATAGAAATGACATATATGGTGAATTTGCCGGTATATTTATGGACTTTTAATGAAAAACGATTAAAGCGTACCTAACTTTTCAGAATAAGCCGATGTGTGTACATGAGGAATAACACTATTTCTGGTCATTATATGAATTGTATGTGGCATTATTTAGCAGCTTTCCCTTCTGCAGGCTCTCTAATTCTCAGTGGTCTCTCAGCTAGTGAACCTAACGACTATCATGTATTTTATACACTGAAAATCCTGCTCTCCTATCTCTAGCAGATATATATACAAGCTGCAGCAGCATGGGGGACATTATACAGCAGTAATGAGCAGTGTATCTGAGAATCCAGCACTGGGGTGACAAAAATCTTACCAGTCTGTGCGTTTCTCTCTGCTCCTGCTTCCACCTCTTGTTCACTTCTCCCCTCTTCATAGACTTGTATGTCTGTTGACTCAAGGTCCTATTACACGGCCCGACCTACTACACAGCCCAACATGGGCCGTGAAAATGAGCGCTGATCAAAGAAAAAGCTCATTGATCATCACTCGTTTGCTCCTTTCACGAAGAGCAATGATTGGTTATGTATAGGGACAAGCGATCGTTACTAAGTGCTGCCGACAATTATATTTAATGCTGAATAAACTATACGATCAGCCGATGAACGAGCATTTGCTCATTCATTGGCTGATCGTTGCCATTTACCACGAACAATGATCGGGAACAAGCGTTCATATTAAATCTCCTTTGCCCGATCATTGGCCCGTGTAAGGGTAAGGCCACACGGTGCAGTCACAGTGCGTTTATGTTTCGTTTTTAAACAGCAAGTAATTTTTCTATAGAAGTCAATGGTGACATTTTTGTTATGGACAGACTGCTGCTATTATATTACAATGTGTTTTTTGTGCAGTTAACTGCATATTCATGATGTCCGACCGCATGCTGTTAATGACCGCGCGGCCAAAGTTGTTGCTGAACTGCTTGCGTTTTTACTAACAGTTCTGCAATGTATTGTAATTAACTATATACAGGAAACACCTAACAAACTTCAACACGGGTGAAAACTATGTCCATCAAGTATTTCCTTTAAAAAACGCAACAGAACTGCAGCATTAGAGACCAAAAAACACATGCAGTTGACGGCATGCGGTTTCCAAACGCAACAAAACCGCGTCAACGACGCACTGTGTGGCCTTACCCTAAAAGGGCCGTCACTCTCTCGCTCTGCTGCCCCCCCCTCTCCATAGACTTGTTTTGGAAGGCAGTGAGGTGCCACACCCCCACCTTCTGCAGTCCATCAATTCTGCTCTCTGACTAGGGACGGACTTTGCTTGGCAACAGGGGGTGGAGAGCAGATTACAGGATGTGGCAGTAACTTCACACAGAATTTGCATAGATAAACGGAATTTTAACAATAAGCATATTACTAAGTTGATCTATAACAGGTATACTATTAGATTGAATAAGTTCGTGTCCATTTAAGGAGAGTTTAACATATGACCTGTGAAAAAAACCTTTACTTTTCCGACGTATACCTCTGACGGAAGGCTGCAACATATCCCACTATATAGGCAACCCCCCGCTACCAGAAACTCCATGCCCAAAGAAGCTCCTGATGACAATACCGGCCCTATATCCCACTCCACCGCAAGAACTTTAAAGAGGCTCTGTCACTAGATTTTGCAACCCCTATCTGCTATTGCAGCAGATAGGCACTGCAATGTAGATTACAGTAACGTTTTTATTTTTAAAAAACGAGCATTTTTGGCCAAGTTATGACCATTTTTGTAGTTATGCAAATGAGGCTTGCAAAAGTCCAAGTGGGTGTGTTTAAAAGTAAAAGTCCAAGTGGGCGTGTATTATGTGCGTACATCGGGGCGTTTTTAATACTTTTACTAGCTGGGCGCTCTGATGAGAAGTATCATCCACTTCTCTTCAGAACGCCCAGCTTCTGCCAGATCACGCTGTGACGTCACTCACAGGTCCTGCATCGTGTCAGACGAGCGAGGACACATCGGCACAAAAGGCTACAGTTGATTCTGCAGCAGCATCAGCGTTTGCAGGTAAGTCGATGTAGCTACTTACCTGCTAACGCCGATGCTGCTGCAGAATCAACTGTAGCCTCTGGTGCTGATGTGTCCTCGCTCGTCTGACACGATGCAGGACCTGTGAGTGACGTCACAGCGTGATCTCTTGAGAACACGCTGTGCCTGCACTGCCAGAAGCTGGGCGTTCTGAAGAGAAGTGGATGATACTTCTCATCAGAGCGCCCAGCTAGTAAAAGTATTAAAAACGCCCCGATGTACGCACATAATACACGCCCACTTGGACTTTTACTTTTAAACACACCCACTTGGACTTTTGCAAGCCTCATTTGCATAACTACAAAAATGGTCATAACTTGGCCAAAAATGCTTGTTTTTTAAAAATAAAAACGTTACTGTAATCTACATTGCAGCGCCGATCTGCTGCAATAGCAGATAGGGGTTGCAAAATCTGGTGACAGAGCCTCTTTAAATCAGATGGAGTCCCTGGCTGCTATTTCTGCTCGGGGAAGCTACGTCACTAGAGTTTCCTTGGCGGGTAGAGATAACAGCCAGGAACTCTGGCTGTAAAGAACTTATGGTCGCTGGAGATAGGGCCACTGTGTGGGCGAAGAGGGCAACTGTAGGAACAACTGTGCATATATATGGATAGATTTGTCACTGGAGCTTCCCGACGCATACTTTTAACGGAGGCCTGTGATGGATGCCATACAGTGGCATCTGTCAACCATAGGCTCCCATGTGAAAATAAATATATACCACGCAGTATATATATTTTTTTTTAGTGGTATCCATTGGCATGGAAAAGCGCACTCCATCCCTCAAAAAAAAAAAAAAAAGAGAAGGGTACGGATGTGTACCAGCCAATGGAGGCCCAACGGACACGTTTTTGGCCTCTGTCAGGCTAATAAAGCCCTATAGACACGTTTAGCGTCTACGTTGGGAGTTTTCCCAATGTACACACTAAAGGTAGGGCCAAAGAGTGATGTGGACTAGGCCTTAAGCTCCATGAACACGACCGTAGAATTTGTCCGTAATTGCGGACCAAATCACTTCTATTGTCCACGGACACCCTCCCGTATATTTGCCATGTCCGGACCGTAGAAGCCTCCGCAAAAGATAGAAGCCTACGCAAAGATAGTCCAAAATGTCCAATCTTTTGCTTTTTACGACCCGTGCTCTCATACTTTGTATGGGAGCACAGGCTGAAAATGCAGGTGGCTGTCTGCAGCCGCCCGTGACCGTTAATCGCGGTCCATGATTACGGACACGGCCGAGTGCATGAGGCCTTAGTGAGCATTTTGACCCAACCGGTGTATTATACATTTTATCAAAATGAGGCCCCATGCACACGAACGTAAAAACGCCCGTAATCACGGGCCCATAGACTTCTATTGGCCACGGGTACCTTCCCGTATGCTTACGGGAAGGTGCCCATGTCGTTGAAAAATATAGAACATGTCCTATTTCAGGCCGTAATAACGGCACGGGCAGGCCCATAGAAGTCTATGGGGCTCCCATAATTACGGGTGACTACGTGTGTGTGCACCCGTAATTACGGCAGCGTTGCTATGCGACGTCAGGGGATAGTCACTGTCCAGGGTGCTGAAAGAGTTAAACGATTGGCAGTAACTCTTTCAGCACCCTGGACAGTGACTACCGATCACAATATAGATTAACCTGTAAAAAATAAAAATAAAATAGAAGCTCATACTTACCCAGAACTCCCTGCTGCTTCCTCCAGACCGGCCTTCCGGGATGACGTTTCAGTCCATGTGACCGCTGCAGCCAATCACAGGCTGCAACAGTCACATGGACTGCCGCATCATCCAGGTAGGTCGGGCTGGATGTCGAAAGAGGGACGCGTCACCAAGACAACGGCCAGGTAAGTATGAATTTGTTTTATTTTTACTACAGAAAGGGTTGTCCCTTCTCTTTATCCTGCACTGAGAGAGAAGGGGCTGCCGATTAGTGCAGTGCAATTTTGCAGCGAAAACGTGCCCGTAAATACGGGTGGAATACGGGTCGAATACCTGTGACCAAGGACCCGTATTTACGGGAGGAAAAAAATACGTTCGTGTGCATGAGGCCAAAGGCTGTGTTCACACTGAGTTTTTTTGCAGGAGGAAAATTCCTCCTGCAAAAACTGCTCCAGTATGTTTTTGCACAGTGGTTTGACAAAAACTCGTCAAAACACTCGTCGAGGTTTTTTTTCCTCTTTCTGACTGATTGAAATGGGGTTTTGGAGGCGGAAACCGCCTCAAGATGGGTCATGACGCTTCTTTTTACCGTGACGCTTGTTTTTTTACTCGCGGTAAAAAAACTCGTCCAACTCCCATTGAAATCAATGGGAGGCATTTTCGGGCGGTTTTTGAGGAGTTTTTTGGCGCGGTTTCCGCGTCAAAAAACTCTGTGTGAACATATTTCTCAATAATTAGGCTATGTTCACACGGGGTATTTTGCCGAGTTTTTTGACGCGGAAACCGCGTCGCAAAACTCGGCAGAAACGGCCAGAGAACGCCTCCCATTGATTTCAATGGGAGGCGTCGGCGTCTTTTTCCCGCGAGCAGTAAAACTGCCTCGCGGGAAAAAGAAGTGACATGCCCTATCTTCGGGCGCTTCCACCTCTGACCTCCCATTGACTTCAATGGGAGGCAGGAGAAAGTGTATATCTCGCTGTTTTATGCCCGCGGCGCTCAATGGCCGCGGGCGAAAAACGGCGCGATAATTGCAGCGAAAATCGGCGTGCAGGGAGAGGAATATCTGCCTCAAAGTTCCAAACGGAATTTTGAGGCAGATATTCCTCCCCCAAAATACTCCGTGTGAACATAGCCTAAATGTAGTTTAGTTTAAATAAATATTTTCAGAAGGCTTAATAGGATACCACACAATTTGTTCTAAATACACTATTGACCACAGCATCTAAGGGGCTAAATGTCCAGGATTGGAACTAGCTACAGCGGACACCCGCTGCTGATGTGTTTTTGTTGTGCACGCTTTTGGCCTCCCGTCTGGGTAAAGGAGCACTAACGCACACGTTTAGCGTATACGTTGGGAGATATATATATATATATATATATATATATTAAAAAGTAGATCATTTTGAATAATATTGTTAATTCTGCAATTACAATGTACTGTAATTAGGTTGGGGGGGGGGGGGTAGAGTAGCTGCTTGCCCCTCTATGGAGAGATGAGGGGGGGGAGCAGAGGGAGGGGAGACACAGACAAGCTGACAATACAAGTCTATGCAGAGGGAAAAGGGGAGCCGGAGCAGTCAGAAAGAGAAAAACGTAAAGAGTTTTAGCTCACCGCAATGCTGGATTCTCATCTACAGAGTGTGCGTGTATATTAGACTATAGAATTAGAGATAGATCCTGCAGAAGGAAAAACCGCTAAATAATACCACATAGAAGTCATATAATAACCCGAAATAGTGTGACAGTTTATTCTGAAGTCACCTGAAAGGTTATTGATGCTTTAAAATGGCATTTAAACATACTGTGCAGTTTGGCCAATAGAAGAGACCAAAGACTGCACTGGAGGGCAGCTCAGTGGTTAATAACACTGATGTCTTGAATCACTGGGGTCCTGGGTTCAAATCCAACCAAGGACAACATCTGCATGACGTTTGTATGTTCTCCCGGTGTTTGCGTGGGTTTCCTCTGATACTCCGATTTGCCCCCACACTCCAAATACACGGAGTCCAGGTTTTACATCTGTGATAATGATGAAAAAATGCAGGCATATTATAGCCATGTCAAACTCAAGCTTTGTCCACACAGGGATCTTACTGCGAGTGGGCAAGTCGCATATTTAGGCTATGGCTATTTTCTTAAGACAAAATCTTTAGTTTTTTTTTTTTTTTAATCTAATTCTTGTTTTGCAGTAAAAACTATTTGCATTTTGGATTTTAATACATGCTGTGGATCTCCAAATCCAGAGTCATGGAGTTTGCATAATGAAGCCATTAGCAGAGAGGGATAAGATGGGGGGGGGGGGGTGACAATTATATTGACACAGAACACATTATTCAGCCAAAAGTATTATATAATACACACACACACAACGACTGAAAGAAAAAAAAAAATCTTCAAGTATGACAATCAGTGATGGACGGCTGTCAGTGTCATTAAAAAATAGTATCCATGTCTGAAGTAAAACAGTGCGTGAACCGATCTATACTACATAGGGAGTGTCGGGCCGGCAGCCACGCCTGAATTACAAGGACAAGCGGTGGTGTTTTTTTTCTCCTTCTCTTCCTCCTACGCCCTGTCTATCTATTCCCTCTCAGAATTCAAGATGGCGGCGCTCCCCCTCCCTCACATGTAGCATGTGGGCCGTCGCCATCTTGCTTTCAATGAGGCTTAGTCGCCGAAAAATAAACATGACATGTCTCACGACTCTGCTGTAGTACAGCGCTAGTGACTACGTTACATGCACAGCTCTCCATACACTATTATATGTCCTGTGAGATATGGCGGGTAGTCTTATAGCGACAGGCCGCAGTCACCCCGCCGCCGCCCCCTACCTCCGCCCCCACTAGGGCCTAGCTGAGGCCTCCTCTGAGGCCTGGAAGGGCAAGCGGTCGAACGGAGGCCTACAAGCGGGCCATACAAGGCCGCGGCCTGTCTCTCCTCATACTAGAAAAAGTTAGAACCGGAGAGAAACGCGGCATTTCGCGGAGGACTTAGCGGCCGCTGCACCCCCTGCTATAGCAATACCCTCTGCTGCTTAATTAGGCAGAGCCGAGGGAGCCTGCTGCAGCGCCACCCGGCATCTTTCTCGGCCTTGTGGCTTACTCCCAGACTGCGGTCGTTTCCCGCCCAGGCCCCCACACATTCTCCCGCCGCGGCCTTTACCTGTAAACGTTGCAGTAATTCTCTCAATACACAGGCACCGGGGCTCCTTGTCCGTTAGGCCTGTTCGCGATGGCTGATTCGAAGGGAGGGGGGAAGGTATAGAGCGAGTGCGAGAGGCAGAAAGGGAGGGGCCGAGCTCGATGGCTGAGAGAAAGAGAGGGGGGAAGGAGGGAGAGAAAAAAAAGAGCGGGCAGCTCTCCTAGCCTGGGCCGCCGTCAGCAGTAAACGTCACTGCCGCAGAGCCTCAGGAAAATGCGGAAGGGGGAGGCCGCATGCGAGGCACACAGGCTGCTAACGACAGAGCCAAGGCCAGGCCAGGGCCCAGAGCGGGAGCTCGGTTATCCGGGGCGGGGGTAGAGCTGAGGCAGCAGCCTGCATCTACCACACGTTCACTCTGCTAACTGTATAGAAATAAGCGCTCAGCCATATAATATATATGTAATATAACGAGAAATCCGAGCTATCCCTGCTGCGTGCGCTTCATGCTGGGTGCTTTACCTCCATGTGCAGCAAAATGTTGGTAATTTATTTCCCCAAAAATATATTTACAGTATTTCCTTCTTTTTCTACAATATTGTGTGAGATTTACTAATATGCCGTCTGGGTGTTGCAGCAATCTATTGCGTTAGTCCAGTGTGCGCCATATTACTCAAGATGGTGTGTGTCTTGTTTACGAGTATACCGTAGACTTTAACCGAACGCCAGCTCACGTGACACAAAGGTTTCATATGTTTATTTATGAGGCCTTACCACGTCTTGTGACATTACACATGGTGTAGGGGCTGCTGAAACATGGTGTTCAGTCCAAACCCAATGGGGGAGATCCATCAAAACCAGTTCTGTGGAAACTTTTGTGGTTCCCCATTGCAACCAATCAGATTCCACCTCTCATTTTTCAGAGGCTCTTTTGAATATAGAAGCACCAATCTGACTGGTTGCTATTGGTGACAATGCCACTTTTCCTTTGCACCAGTTTTAATACATTTCTCACAATATTTTGCATCCGTTTATGCCAGAAAAATATCTAATTCTGAGTATACAGCTTTAATATTTGACTACACTTATGTCCTGTAGATGTCTATTATGTCTTGTTCTAGGCATTGCTCCAAATCATTCTGATGGAGAGTGACCCTCTCTGGTAGAGAAAATGGACCAGGACCCCCTCTTTCTTAGGATCAGTATGGATTCCAATAGTCAACCTCTCTGATCATACTTTGTGTAATTGTGATCAGTGCCGTTAACTGCTACACAAAGACCTTATGGAACATAAATCCTCTGACGGCAAACAAAGATTATAAATGAGTCTCACAAAGACAATCCCTTTTTAAATGAATCCGGCTCCTGTCATTCTCCTCCCCCAGGCGTACATTTGTCCTGCAGGATATAGCATGACATGGTTTCCATTCAAATAAACGGACGTCCGCATGGACTCTCTGGGTCACCCAGTGTGGCCCTATGTTCAGGTATATGGGGGGGGGGGGGCAGGACAATTACATCAATCAAATCCAGATGGAAAGTTTACATAGAACCACCCAATGCATTTCATATTATCTGAAATCATATCAACACTATATTACAGCAAATCCAATATTACCAGCTCAATCGTTGGTTCAGGCAGAAATATTGGACCAAGTGGTCACGTTATCATGCTTTAAAGTCATGGCGCTGGAAGACCACGTAATGACCCCACTGAATACAATAAACATGATGGATAACCCATTGCTGTCAATGGCTACCTAGTCATGCTTCACTTGCAGTTCCACAAGATCCACACAGTCAGTTTTAATGAGTGGCATCCCCATCGGATGGGTTGTCAAAACCCGGTACAACCCATTAATTGTCAGACAGAATAAGTAAAACAAAAAAAGAGCAGTGCCCCATTAAGATACCAGGTTGAGCTTGAATGGCACGTGCAATGATCCACATCAGAGCGATACAACTGATCTATATACTGTAACTTATAGCAATCCCATGATAAATGTAATAGATGGAAGTATTAACCAAATAGGTTCTTTACTGAATAAGCAGTGGAGTGAAGAATTGCAACATGTTAGGAAGGAGAGCAAAGACACTAACCCTAGAGCATCAATCATCTAGTTCTGGTTTTGTAACTATGGAAACGATATGACAAATAAAAGAACCATTACAAACATAAATAGTATATGTTCACAAATACTACACTGATGAAAACCGTGTTCCTAATGTAGCATTACAGCTGCTGAGACATCTAGAGAAATATTGTGGCGATTACAGATGCGAGATGACATGATGACCTTTCCAATATAGAGTAAGACGCTTCTACTGAATGGCTGAGCTAATCCTAGAACCACGCTGAAAAGACCCGAAAGCCTGAAAATTGCAAACTCTTTGGAAAGAATTATTGACAAAAGACTACATGGTTGGTAAGGTAGACGCTTAAAACTCAATGTCAGAGAGAGTCTCGAAAGCAGGAAGACAAAGGCTTTCCAAGACCAAAGGCTTGATTCCAGTTGTAAATTGACTGCAAAAATATATTCCTGAGTTACAGTTTTGCCTCAGCTCTCTACTGCACCATTGCGCCACATGTTAATGTCATCTAAATATAATCTTTCCAGCTATGTGAAGTATTAGCTCTCAACAAGCATCACACTCTGCAAGGATGAAAATATGAAAAAGTTATTAAAATTGACTCCGAAAACGTTAAAGACAACTTGGAATGGTGGTGAATCTTCCTAGTGGCCAGCCTACCAAAAGTTTCTCCAAAAGCATGTCAAGGACTCCAGATAAACATCAAAATCTCTGATTACACTGCTGCCAGAGGCATCTTTCAGACCCATCGGCATCAGTTGTGTCATATTTGACAGGAAGAATAGCGATGCATGGAGCACTATTTTTAAACCGACAACTGGACCCAGCAAACACCATTGTTATTAATGATGCAAATATGAACATAGCCTAAGGCAGGATGCCAAATTAAAGGTGTATTATGGAAACCTGCAGGTGGAGAGCTATCCTTATGTATTTCCTCTGCGGAGGAACATTTGAAATGTAGGCATGTACTTAGGTATGCGCTAACAAAAACCTGTGTACCTGCGTGGTGCCGATGCCTAAAGAAGGCCCCCAGGTCTGCCATTTCCTCTCCAATTATGCCCTTCCAGAAGCTGGGAAATAGCACAATACCCTACATTACATAGGCATTGTAGCGTATTGTACCAGTGATCAAATGATTGCTTGCTTAAGTCTCTTAGGGAGACTTAAAAAAAGAAAAAAAAACAGTTAAAAAAGGGTTGTCAGGGCATGGATTGGATTTTCATATTGATGACTTATCCAATAGGTCATCAGTATATGATTGGTGGGGGTCCGACACCTGAACCCTGCACTGATCAGCTGTTCTGGCTGTATCCGGGCATCGGTTATTATGCACTATTCAGTGCCGGAAGAAGATGGGGCCGTGCACTGCATAGTGGCCGTGCTGTACAACTGCAACTCTGCTCATATTCACTCGAGTAGGAGCAGAGCTTCAGTACTGCTGCTCGGCCACTATACTGTAACTGGAGCCATCTGCTCCTGCCACGGACATTCAGTATAAAGTATTGAGAATAAAGTTAACATGTCGTTTTCAACGCACCGAGAAATGCCGTAATAAGGAAAGCCCAAAAAAATCGAGGAATCACAGTTTTTTCCCAATTCCACCCCACAAAGAATATTTTTTCCGTTTCCCAGTAAATTATATTAATAATTACAATTTGTCTTGCAAAAAAAAGCGCTTATACGGCAATGTTGACGGAAGGGCAGAGAAATGAAAAATGGCTGCTGTTTGAGTTGACTTAACCTACCGATTTCAGGTCACAAGCTAATGTTGCATGTCGTACTGGAGATATCCCACTGCCAGAGGTATCTGATAGCAGCTTACTCATTGAACCTCATTTAACCTTATCTGAACACTATATAACATGTATGGTCGGTATAACTATGTACATCGTATCGCATAAGAAATGGAATCTTGCATTATTTAGTCTCTTCAGAAATACCATTATTTTATTAGTCTGTATATAACAGCATCCTCTTCTGTGACATTGTACATTGTAAAACATTCACTGGTAATACATGCATAACAAACACACTAAGGGTATGTTCAGACACAGTGTTTTTAGACGTAATTCGGGCGTTTTAAGCCTCGAATTACGCCTGAAAAAACGCACCTAATACGCCTACAAACATCTGCCCACAGCTTTCAATGGGTTTTACGGTGTTCTGTTCCCACAAGCCTTAATTTTAAGCGTCGCTGTCAAAATACGGTGCGGAAAAAGACGCCCGCGAAAAAAGAAGTGCATGTCCCTTCTTGGAACGTTTTTGGAGGTGATTTTCATTGACTCCATTGAAATACAGCTCCAATAACGGCCGTGAAAAACGCGAGTTGCTACAAAAACGTCTGAAAATCGGGAGCTGTTTTCGCCTGAAAACAGCTACGTATTTTCAGACGTTTTTGGTCACTGCGTGTTAACATACCCTTATACTTTAGATCACATAGCTAGCTTATTGAAACAGGTGATATTTTAGGGTGTGTGAAGTTTTGTAGTGGGGACATGTCATAAGTACTGTGTCACGTTGGGTACGTGGACCCACTGGGCCGTACCGCCTTGACGGTATGGCAGCTGGCCAGCAGGGCACAGGTCACAGTCTATAATTCGTATAGTGTACCTGTGGCAGCTCGGACAGTAGCAAGACAGGTTCGGCTGGGACTAGGCAGCAGGCAGACGTCAGGCTTGGAGTAACAGGACAGGCGTGGTATACAGCACAGCACGACTTCAGCACGGCACTTGACCAGGATAGCACGGGATACAGGTAGCAGGAACGGGAAACACTGGGAGACCATTTGCTTAGACAAACTTTGGGTATGACAACAATGCTCAGGCATGGGAGGAAGGGTGTAAGCCCTTCTTATAGTCCAGGGTGCTCATGGGCTGTTTGACATTAACTCAGGTGCGCGCGCTGGCCCTTTAAGAGCGGGTACGTGCGTGCGCACCCTACGGGACACGGCCGTGGTAAGCGGAAGTGAGCGCTGGCATCTCCTGAGGAGGAGACTGGGGCCAGCGCTCGCAGACCCATGGCTGCGGCCGTCAGGAGGTGAGTAAGCCTGACGGCCATGGGCATGACATACTGAATATGTGAGTAGTAGTACAGAAAAGAAGGCAATGGACAAACCAGATTGGAGTGTGGATTGGCATCTAGATATTAGTGAGAAAATGTAGATAGGAAACAAATATAAAGTTTTGCAGGTTAGGGTTGGAATTTTTGAATCATTCCCTGCGTATGGGGCAGCTAGGAGAGGAACGAGAGGAGAGGTAAATGAGTAATATCCTATTTAGATGAGTGTTGTTCACGTCCGTGCGCTGTCTGAATTTGAACAGAACGCAGAGTGAATACTGTCACGCACCGTAGGTCCATGCAGAGAAAATCGCAGCATTCAATAGTTCGGTCCATCTCTCGTGGTAGACTCGCCCATTCAAGTCAAAGTGTCTGTGGAAAAGTCGACCAGCTCCCAGAAGCTATCTGAGTACAGCCTGTTTTTTATGGATGAGCTGCTAGGAGACGCTGAAAAGAAAGCAGGAACGGACGTCAAAAATTTATGATAACTATTGCTATACGTATATGAAAAACTGACAAACGGAACGCACTCAGATACAATATTGATTCAACTCAGATGGAAATTCCTCCGTTTTTTCCTGATGAAACACACCAAGTTTTACAACGATTGTCTTAAAGTGGCAGAGTTGAGGATCGCGTAACTGCAAATAATGGAATAAAGAAACAAAAGTTTCAGCAGTGTAGAGAGAACTCACAGCAAAATATGGAGTGGGAGAGATCACACACGCAAGTAGCATTACTGTCAGTGTATTTACAGTAGAAGGGGAAGGCAATACAGGAATGAAGCTGTACTAGTAAATGAGAGCTGGTGAAGGAATCCTGGATTCACAGAACTCACATCTAGCATGCATTAGGGTATGTTCACACGGCTTATTTACGGACGTAATTCGGGCGTTTTGCGCCTCGATTTACATCCGAAAATGCGGCTCCATAGCGTTGGCAAACATCTGGCCGTTCATTAGAATGGGTCTTACGATGTTCTGTGCACACGGTCATTTTTTTTACGCCCCGCTGTCAAAAGGCGGGGCGTAAAAAAGACGCCCGCGTCAAAGAAGTGCCTGTCACTTCTTCAGACGTAAATTGAGCCGTTTTCCATGGACTCCATGGAAAACCAGCTCCATTTAACGTCCGTAATGGACGCAGCAAAAAGCGCCTCAACATGCCATTACGGCTGAAATTACGGTGCTGTTTTCTCCTGAAAACAACCCCGTAATTTCAGCCGTTACGGACGCTGCCGTGTGAACATACCCTTACTGTGAAGTCTGAAACGAAGAGCAGGTTGCAAGCTGCATATCAAGGGGTCTGAAAATGAATAAAGGATTGAAGATTGCAGCCTATAATTTACTGCAATTTTTTTTTAAAAGCAGGTGACCACTAACATGTAAAAATGTTTTTTTTTCCCCCACATAAAAGGTGTCTATAGCCTGTAAAGGGTTATTCTCACCTTTGACATTTATGGCATATTTATGGCTACCTTCCCATGCACAGTGTTTTTTTCAAGTGTTCTAGTAAGTGGCTTATAATACTATTCTTTGCACATCTGGGGAAATAATAATAAATTGGCCCGCCCCTTTAAAGGGGTTTTACAGTCCCTAAAAATTGATGGCCTATACTCAGGATAGGCAATCAATATCTGATGGGTCGGGGTCCGACTCCTGAGACCCCCGCCGATCAGCTGTTTTGAAGGGGGTGCATCGCTCTTGCGAGCGCTGCTTCCCCTTCATTTCTACTTGCCAACTGTCACTCGTCACCACAGATGTAGCGGCAATTCTCAGTATTGCAGCCTTTTATCATTCAATTTAATGGGAGAAGGCTGCAATACTGTGAATCGCCGCTACATCTATGTAGACGATTCACAGTGAGAAGTAGAAATGAAGAGGAAGCAGCGCTCATACGAGCAGTGCACCCCTTCAAAACAGTTGATCGGCGGGGGTCCCGGGAGTCAGACCGTGAGCGATTAGCTATTGATGGCCTATCCTGAGGATAGGTCATCAATTTTCAGGGACTGGAAAAAATCTTTAAGCTTTGGAAGACAAGAATAATCCAGTGACTGCCGATATGGCTGATACATTCACCTTTAGGGTATTTGGTCTTAGCCCTTTCTTGAACCTTTGCTGGAGGAATTACAGAGTGGTGGCAGTAGAATGATCCTGAGATATAATCTGTCTCTCCACCAGGTTAAAAAGATGTTCTTAATTTTTGTATAGACCTTGGCAGTAAAGTTCATACGAGATGTGAGCAGCATCTAAATTAGACCCTTTAACAGGCCTAAACCTCTAAGTAGGGGACGGACAGGTTCATCCTGACTGTAACCTGTGATATCAGTTGTCCCTGGGATACTAGATACGCTGTCACTGAGCTGGACATGTGAACCCTTACTCATTTAGATTAGGTGGGCCAGCCAAACTTTTGGCTAAAAGGGAACAATAAAAGTCACCGTGGCCTGGACTTTCTTGAAATTCCTGGGTATAAGAGGAATCGATGGAAACAAGTAAGCTCTGCGGAACTCCCAACTGATGGAGAAAGCATCCACTGCCAAGCATCCTCTCCAGTGTTCGCTATAAGGTGCACGGCCGCGCACCTTCCACAGTCCGTCCGCTCGCTAAAGTTTTAAGCCCGCGCACTGTCACGGGTGGCGGGCGAATGCAGTGGCGTCGCTAACACCTCAGGACGCACATACAAATGAATACTGTAGGCTGCAGGCCACGTTAAGCATGCAGCCTATAAGGCGCTGGGAGTCGCACAGGCCAGCGTGATGACGTCACAGCACTCCGGTCTGCGCATGCATCCCACTGGAGAGGCAGTGTAGCGCTCCGTCTGTCGCGGGAACGGGGCAACATAAGTACAAATTTTTTTTTAGGAGCTGTGGGGAGGGGTCTGTGTAGCGCTATATACAAGGGGAGGAGTGGGGCTGTGTAGTGCTATGTACAGGGGGGATTGCTATGTAAAACTATATACACAATGGGAGGAGGGGTGGCTCTGTAGCGCTATGTAAAGGGGGGGAATTGCTGTGTAACACTATATACACAAGGAGAGGAGGGGGCTCTGTAGCGCTATGTAAAGGGGGGGAATTGCTGTGTAACACTATATACACAAGGGGAGGAGGGGGGCTGTGTAGCGCTATGTACAGGCGGGATTGCCGTGTAACACTTTGTGGAGGAGGGGGTTGTGTAACACTATATACAAGGGGAGGGTGCTGTGTAGCACTATCTACACAAGGGGAGGAGGGGGGCTGTGTAGCACTATATACAAGGGGAGGAGGGGGGCTGTATCGCTATATACAAGGTGAGGGGGCTGTGTAGCGCTATATATAAGGGGAGGAGGGGGGCTGTGTAGCACTATATACACAAGGGGAGGAGGGGGCTGTGTAGCACTAAATACAAAAGGAGAGGGTGGCTGTGTAGCACTATATACAAGGGTGAATTGCTGTGTAACACTATATACAGGAGGGATTGCTTTGTGGCACTATATACAAGTGGGCTTTGTAACACTATATACACAAGGGGAGGGGGACTGTGTAGCCCTATATACACAAGGGGAGGAGGGGGCTGTGTAGCACTAAATACAAAAGGAGAGGGTGGCTGTGTAGCACTATATACAAGGGTGAATTGCTGTGTAACACTATATACAGGAGGGATTGCTTTGTGGCACTATATACAAGTGGGCTTTGTAACACTATATACAAGGGGAGGGGGCTATGTATCGCGATATAGAAAGGGAGGGGGGCTGTGCAGCGCTATATACATAAGGGGATGAGGGGCTGTGCAGCACTATATGCACAAGGGGAGGAGGGGGTTGTGTAGCACTATATGCAAGGGGAGAGGGGGTGTGTAGCACTATAAACAAGGGAGAGGGGGCTGTGTAGCACTTTATACAAGGGGTGAGGGTGGACTGTGCAGCACTATATACAAGGGTAGAGAGGGGCTATGTAGCACTATATACAGGGGGAATTGCTGTGTAGCACTATATACAGGGGGATTGCTGTGTGGCACTGCACGGTGTTCCAAATTATTATGCACATTGGACTTAAGTGTCATAAACATTTAATTATTAATTTTTCAATTAAACTCAGGGATGGTATTGTGTCTTAGGGCTCTTTGGATCATTGTAATCAATATCAGACACCTGTGATAATTAGTTTGCCAGGTGTGCCCAATCAAAGGAAAACTACTTAAGAAAGACGTTCCACATTATTAAGCAGGCCACAGGTTTCAAGCAATATGGGAAAGGAAAAGGATCTCTCTGCTGCCGAAAAGCGTGAAATAGTACAATACCTTGGACAAGGTATGAAAACAGTGGATATTTCAAGAAAACTTAGGCATGATCATTGTACTGTGAAAAGATTTGTGGCTGATTCAGAGTACAGACGGGTTAGTTCAGATAAAGGCATAATGAGGAAGGTTTCTGCCAGACAAATTAATAGGATTAGGAGAGCAGCTGCTAAAATGCCATTGCAAAGCAGCAAACCGGTATTTGAAGCCACTGGTGCCTCTGGAGTGCCGCGAACCTCAAGGTGTAGGATCCTCCAGAGGTTTGCAAGTGTGCATAAAGCTATTATTCGGCCACCCCTAAACAATGCTCACAGGCAGAAACGGTTGCAGTGGGCTAAGAAATACATGAAGACTAATTTTCAAACCGTGTTGTTTACTGATGAGTGCCGTGCAACCCTGGATGGTCAAGATGGATGGGGTAGTGGAGGATTGGTGAATGGCCACCATGTCCCAACAAGGCTTCCGACGTCAGCAAGGAGGTGGCGGAGTCATGTTTTGGGCTGGAATCATGGGGAGAGAGCTGGTAGGCCGCTTTAGGGTCCCTGACGGTGTGAAATTGACCTCTGCAAAGTACGTAGAGTTTATGACTGACCACTGTCTTCCGTGGTACAAAAAGAAGAACCATGCCTTCCGTAGCAAAATTATCTTCATGCATGATAATGCACCATCTCATGCTGCAAAGAATACCTTTGTGTCATTGGCTGCTATGGGCATAAAAGGAGAGAAACTCATGGTGTGGCCCCCATGTTCCCCTGACCTCAACCCTATTGAGAACCTTTGGAGCATCCTCAAGCAAAATATCTATGAGGGTGGGAGGCAGTTCACATCAAAACAGAAGCTCTGGGAGGCTATTCTGACATCCTGCAAAGATATTCAAGCAGAAACTGTCCAAATACTCACAAATTCAATGGATGCAAAAATTGTGAAGGTGATATCAAAGAAGGGGTCCTATGTTAACATGTAACTTGGCCTGTTAAGTTTTTTTTGATTGAAAGAGCTTTTGATTTCTGTAAATATGACCTCCTGATGCTACAAATTCAACAAATTACCATTTTAGTTCTCATTACAACCTTTAAAATGTTTTGATCTCTGTTGTGCATAATAATTTGAAACAGTGCATTTTGTGTTTTTTACTTCTAAAAAAAATCTGCCATCATTAGGAGATTTGTCCAATAAAATTTGCATTATACTCCAACGGTTGATGGCTTGAAGATTATACTGACTGTCATTTGCATCGACTATTTAGGAAAATCAGCGAAAAATAACATTTGCATAATAATTTGGAACGCGGTGTATATACAAGGAGGCTGTGTGGCACTATATATATACCAAGGGTGCTGTGTGGCTCTATCTACAGGGGGTCTGTGTGGCACTATCTACAGGGGGTCTGTGTGACACTATCTACAGGGGGGTCTGTGTGGCACTATCTACAGGGGGGTCTGTGTGGCATTATGTACACTGGGGTCTGTGTGGTACTATCTACAGGGGGTCTTTGTGGCAGTATCTACATGGGGGTCTGTATGTCAGTATCTACAGGGGCGTCTGTGTGGTAGTATCTACAGGGGGGTCTTGGTGGCATTATTTACAGGGGGGTCTGTGTGGCAGTATCCTGGTGGTGCTATCTGCAGGGGGAGATGTGTGGCACTATCTACAGAGGGATGTGTGATGCTATCTATAGGGGGGCGGCTGTGTGTGGCACTATCTACAAGGGGAAGACGCTATCTACAGGGGGTCAGTGTGGCACTATTTACAGGGGTCTGTTGCACTATCTATAAGGACAGTGGTGTAATGAGGGATTCTTTCATTGATTCCTTTAATTGGTGTTTATAACTGTCGTCTATTTTACTGGTGGACTTGTAATATTATAGTATTTTAAAAAGTACTTAGAGGGAACATTGATCCTCTCTCGGGTTCAACCAATCTTCCTTCACTTGTTCCCCTGGTCGCCATCAAGTCTATGTGGATCTTCCCTCATTTGTGTTCCAGGGGAGAAAACGAATCTGGATGTAGAGACTACTCCCCCAATCTCTATGGTCTTCTGCTGAGAGGGTCCACCAAGACATTGTATTCCCCTTTCATACACACCGCCATGATGGCCTGGAGGTTATCGTCCTCCAATCTCAGAATCCTTATCGCTTCTCTTAGGCTGTGTTCACATCACCTTTCCTTTCCGCTGAGGGGTTTCCGTCAGAGGTTTCCATCGGGTTAACCCCTCAACGGAAAGGCAAACGGAAACCTAAGCTTTAGTTTATCTCACCATTAATATCAATGTAGACGGAAACATTACTAAAGGTTTCCGTTTGTCACCGTTGTGACAGGGCTCCGTCATTTTTGATGGAATCAATAGTGCAGTCGAACCCTGTCACAACGGGGATAAACAGAAACCTTTAGCAATGTTTCCGTCACCATTGATATCAATAGTGAGGGAAATGGAAGCTTAGGTTTCCGTTTGCCTTTCCGTTGAGGGGTTAACTCGACGGAAACCTCAGACGAAACCCCTCAACGGAAGTTCAACGGTGATGTGAACAAGCCCTTAACATACAAAGGGACTCTCCCTGATGATTTAAATAGGCCGCTACTGCTGCATTGTTGGATTAGACTGTGAGTGTTCTCTCTCTGACCAGAGTAGTAAACCTTTGCAGGGCTTTGAAAACTTCCCTAATCTTTTGGAAATTGGTTCCACACCCCTTCAACCAATTTCCCTTGTAAATGGGCTCTCCATCCTTTCATGGTCTGCGTCTATGGTCATCGTTATCCACCTTGGTGGTCCATGTGATGTTGAGTAGTGGTGTATCCACCATCACAGAGACTTTCTTGCATCTTGTGATATAGTAATCATGGTCCCTAGGTAATTCCTACTACCAAGGTAACTTGTAGCTCCTGAACCCCAGTTTAAAATCTGTAACCTAATTTGTTTTTATAATACTAGTGTCTTCTTATGTGGCAGAGGGGGCCTTTAGTCTCCAGGGCCCAGGATGCAACTGCTATCTCTGCACCCCCTATAGCTACACCCATGCCTTCGGCAGACTCATTGAGACAAGATGTCTGATTGTTGTAAAGGATCTGCCAGGCACTGCTTCGGGGTTAATTCCCAGAATTAATCAGTCAACACCTGAGTGTACATCCCTGAGACAGACACCAGCTTCCTCCACTCAGGCTGGCAGGCTTAGGAGTGGGAGAGCCTATCGCAACCTGGCCAGACTCAGCTAGCTCCCGCCCTCGGTCTATTTAAGCCTGCTCTTCCTGTCCATCTGTGCTTGTGAATTCTTTCCTTGAGGTTTCCTGGCCCAGCTACAGCTCCTGCTACTTTTTGATCCTGCTCCATACAGACCCCGGCTTACCGACTACTCTTCTGCTTTTCGCTTTGTACCTCGCACTCTCCTGGCTTGACTCGGCTCGTTCACTACTCTGTTGCTCACGGTGTTTCCGCGAGCAACTGCCCATCTCCCTTGCTTGTATTCCCTTGTTTGTTTGTCGTGTTTGTCATGCACTTACTGAGCGCAGGGACCGCCGCCCAGTTGTACCCCGTCGCCTAGGGCGGGTCGTTGCAAGTAGGCAGGGACAGAGTGGCGGGTAGATTAGGGCTCACTTGTCCGTTTCCCTACCCCCCCCCACCACTACAAATTCACAAGCCCTATACCTAGTCTACCCTGGTCCCTGACACCATTATGGAACCCCGTGAAACCCTGGCTCAGCAAATGCAGGGTCTCTCCCTACAGGTCCAGGCCCTGGCTCAGAGGGTCAACCAGCCTGATGCTACCTTGGTAGTTCCCCTCACCGCACCCCTTGAACCCCACCTCAAGTTGCCCGACCGGTTCTCAGGTGACCGGAGGGCTTTTCTCTCCTTTCGGGAGAGTTGTAGGCTTTACTTTCGCTTAAAGCCTCACTCCTCAGGTTCTGAGAGCCAGCGGGTGGGTATAATTATGTCCCGGCTCCAGGAAGGGCCCCAAGAGTGGGCCTTCTCCTTGGCTCCTGGCGCCCCTGAACTTTCCTCCGTTGATTGTTTCTTTTCTGCCCTCGGACTTATTTATGACGAGACTGACAGAACTGCCTTTGCCGAGAGTCAGCTGGTGACCTTACGTCAGGGTAAGAGACCTGTTGAGGAGTATTGCTCTGACTTTAGGAAGTGGTGCGTAGCTTCTCGGTGGAATGACCCTGCCTTAAGGTGCCAGTTTAGGTTGGGTCTGTCGAATGCCCTGAAAGACCTGCTAGTTAGTTATCCCTCTTCTGACTCCTTCGACCAGGTTATGGCTTTAGTGGTACGACTTGACCGACGTCTCAGGGAACGACAACGTGAACGTTTATGCGTTTTTTCCTCCGACTCCCCCATGATGCCTCCCGAAGTCCCGTTGCTTCGTTTCTCCCCTAAAGACTCAGAAATACCTATGCAACTCGGGGCCTCCGTGTCCCCTCAACAACGTAGAGAATTCCGCAGGAAGAATGGTCTCTGCTTCTACTGTGGGGATGTCAAGCATCAAGTAAACAACTGTCCCAAGCGTAAGAATGCTGTCAGAGAGCTCCCGCGTCTAAGTGATCATCGGGGAGGTCACTTGGGCGCACAGGTATTTCCCGTAAATATGAAACGTACTAAGATATTGCTTCCCTTTCAGGTCTCTTTTGGTGGTAGGTCTGCTACCGGCAGTGCCTTCGTGGATTCAGGGTCCTCTACTAATATCATGTCTGTGGAATTTGCTATGTCTCTCGCTATGCCTCTGATTGATTTGCCTAAACCTGTTCCGGTAGTGGGTATCGACTCCACTCCTCTTGCTAATGGTTATTTTACACAGCATACCCCTGTTTTTGAACTCCTTGTTGGCTCCATGCATTTGGAGCAATGCTCTGTACTATTGATGCAGGGATTATCGTACGATTTGGTTCTAGGTCTTCCCTGGTTGCAGTTGCATAATCCTACGTTTGACTGGAATACTGGGGAGCTAACCAAATGGGGTAATGAATGTTGTACGTCATGTTTTTCTGTTAATTCTATTTCTCCCCCTAAGGAGGTGAATACGCTACCCGAGTTTGTTCAGGACTTCGCTGATGTTTTCTCTAAAGAGGCCTCCGAAGTATTACCGCCTCATAGAGAATACGATTGCGCTATCGAATTGGTACCAGGAGCTAAGCTTCCTAAGGGTAGGATATTTAACCTTTCTTGTCCCGAACGTGAAGCCATGAGGGAGTATATCCAGGAATCCCTGGCCAAGGGTTACATTCGTCCCTCTTCTTCTCCGGTAGGTGCTGGCTTCTTCTTCGTAGGGAAGAAGGATGGGGGTCTTAGGCCATGCATTGACTACCGTGGCCTGAATAAGGTCACGGTAAGGAACCAGTATCCCCTTCCTTTGATTCCTGATCTCTTTAATCAGGTTCAGGGGGCTCAATGGTTCTCTAAATTGGATCTACGGGGGGCGTATAACCTTATTCGCATCAAAGAGGGGGATGAGTGGAAGACTGCGTTTAACACGCCCGAAGGCCATTTCGAATACCTCGTCATGCCCTTTGGGTTGTGCAATGCCCCTGCGGTCTTCCAGAACTTCATAAATGAGATTTTGAGAAATTACCTGGGGATATTTCTTGTAGTGTACCTTGATGACATATTGGTGTTTTCCAGGGACTGGTCCTCCCACATAGAGCATGTCAGGAAAGTGCTCCAGGTCCTTCGAGAAAACAAACTGTTTGCCAAAATCGAAAAATGTGTATTTGGGGTACAGGAGATACCATTTTTAGGTCAAATCCTCACTCCTCATGAATTCCGCATGGACCCTGCCAAGGTTCAGGCTGTGGCTGAATGGGTCCAACCTGCCTCCCTGAAAGCGCTACAGTGTTTTTTGGGGTTCGCTAACTATTACAGGAGATTTATTGCTAACTTCTCGGTCGTCGCTAAGCCTCTTACGGACCTCACTCGCAAGGGTGCTGATGTCCTCCATTGGCCCCCTGAGGCCGTCCAGGCTTTTGAGACCCTCAAGAAGTGCTTTATCTCGGCCCCCGTGCTGGTTCAGCCCAACCAAAGGGAGCCATTTATTGTGGAGGTTGACGCGTCCGAGGTGGGAGTGGGGGCCGTCTTGTCCCAGGGTACCAGCTCCCTCACCCATCTCCGCCCCTGTGCTTACTTTTCTAGGAAGTTTTCGCCCACGGAGTGTAACTATGATATTGGCAACCGCGAACTTTTAGCCATTAAATGGGCATTTGAAGAGTGGCGCCACTTCCTGGAGGGGGCTAGGCACCAGGTAACGGTCCTTACCGACCACAAGAATCTGGTTTTCCTAGAATCTGCCCGGAGGCTAAACCCGAGACAAGCTCGATGGGCGTTGTTTTTTACCAGATTCAATTTTTTGGTTACCTATAGGGCCGGGTCTAAAAATATTAAGGCGGATGCACTGTCGCGTAGCTTCATGGCCAGCCCTCCTTCGGAGGAAGATCCTGTTTGTATTTTGCCTCCAGGTATAGTCATTTCCTCTATCGAGTCCGATTTAGTCTCTGAAATTGCTGCTGATCAAGGTTCAGCTCCTGGGAACCTTCCTGAGAACAAGCTGTTTGTTCCCCTGCAATTCCGGCTAAGGGTACTTAGGGAAAATCACGACTCCGCACTATCTGGCCATCCAGGCATCCTGGGTACCAAACACCTCATTACCAGAAATTATTGGTGGCCTGGTTTGCCTAAAGACGTTAAGGCCTACGTCGCCGCCTGTGAGGTTTGTGCCAGGTCCAAGACTCCCAGGTCCCGACCAGCGGGCTTACTGCGTTCGTTGCCCATTCCCCAGAGACCTTGGACACATATCTCCATGGATTTTATCACCGATTTGCCTCCATCCCAAGGCAAGTCGGTGGTGTGGGTGGTGGTAGACCGCTTCAGTAAAATGTGCCACTTTGTGCCCCTCAAGAAACTACCCAACGCCAAGACGTTGGCTACCTTGTTTATCAAACACATCCAGCGTCTCCATGGGGTCCCCGTCAATATTGTTTCTGACAGGGGGGTACAATTTGTTTCATTGTTTTGGAGAGCCTTCTGTAATAAGTTGGGGATTGATCTGTCCTTCTCCTCTGCTTTCCATCCTGAAACCAATGGCCAAACGGAGAGGACTAATCAGTCTCTAGAACAATACTTAAGATGTTTTGTCTCTGACTGTCAATTTGATTGGGTTTCTTTCATTCCCCTCGCCGAATTTTCCCTTAATAACCGGGTCAGTAACTCGTCAGGGGTCTCTCCCTTTTTCTGTAATTTTGGGTTTAATCCACGGTTCTCCTCCGTTTCACCTGGTTGTTCCAACAATCCCGAGGTGGAGGTCGTTCATCGGGATCTGTGCACAGTCTGGGCCCAGGTTCAGAAGAACCTAGAGGCGTCCCAGAGCATACAGAAGGCTCAGGCCGATAGAAGACGTTCTGCTAACCCCCTGTTTGTGGTCGGGGATCTGGTGTGGTTGTCATCCAGGAACTTGCGTCTCAAGGTTCCGTCCAAAAAGTTTGCTCCCCGGTTTATTGGGCCGTATAAGGTCATTGAGGTCCTCAGTCCTGTCTCTTTCCGGCTGGAGTTACCCCCGTCTTTTCGTATACACAACGTGTTTCATGCCTCCCTCCTGAAACGCTGCTCCCCGTCCTTGGCCCCCTCGAGGAAACCTCCTGTTCCCGTCCTCACCCCTGAGGGGGTGGAATTTGAGGTGGCCAGGATCGTGGACAGCAAGATGGTCCAAGGCTCCCTCCAGTACCTGGTCCACTGGAGAGGATACGGGCCCGAGGAGAGGACTTGGGTACCCGCCCGGGATGTTCACGCTGGGGTATTGGTCAGGAGGTTCCACCTGCGTTTCCCCAGTAAGCCAGGTCCACTTAGAAAGGGTCCGGTGGCCCCTCATAAAAGGGGGGGTACTGTAAAGGATCTGCCAGGCACTGCTTCGGGGTTAATTCCCAGAATTAATCAGTCAACACCTGAGTGTACATCCCTGAGACAGACACCAGCTTCCTCCACTCAGGCTGGCAGGCTTAGGAGTGGGAGAGCCTATCGCAACCTGGCCAGACTCAGCTAGCTCCCGCCCTCGGTCTATTTAAGCCTGCTCTTCCTGTCCATCTGTGCTTGTGAATTCTTTCCTTGAGGTTTCCTGGCCCAGCTACAGCTCCTGCTACTTTTTGATCCTGCTCCATACAGACCCCGGCTTACCGACTACTCTTCTGCTTTTCGCTTTGTACCTCGCACTCTCCTGGCTTGACTCGGCTCGTTCACTACTCTGTTGCTCACGGTGTTTCCGCGAGCAACTGCCCATCTCCCTTGCTTGTATTCCCTTGTTTGTTTGTCGTGTTTGTCATGCACTTACTGAGCGCAGGGACCGCCGCCCAGTTGTACCCCGTCGCCTAGGGCAGGTCGTTGCAAGTAGGCAGGGACAGAGTGGCGGGTAGATTAGGGCTCACTTGTCCGTTTCCCTACCCCCCCCCACCATTACAATTGTAAACATCTTATATAGAGACAGGCCAACTGTGCTGCCACTATTGTGGATGCCATGTGACCCACAAGACTCATTGCCTGTTTCACCGAGACCTCCTGGAGCCTCATTAGTGTCTGTGCTTGTGGCTTGTGACCAGATAATCGATGTTCTCTCTAGTGTCAAGTGGATCTACATTGTCTGGTTGTTTTATTTTTATAAACCCCAGGAACCTCTTGAATGGATTGAGGGATGATTATTCCTCGTTGAGCCAACTATTCTGGCAGAGACCTGGTCATCTGAGCTTCGCTCGTGAACTGGTTTTTTATAGTGGCTAAATACCGAACCACAAAAATGCCTTCCTGCTGCTACTGCATTCTCGACTTTTGTAAAATTTTTGGGAGCTGACACGATCTCAAATGGAAGTGCACAAAACTGGAATTGTATATGGTAAGCGTGAATCTGCCCTTAGGTCCAGCATTGGCATATAGTCTACCTTTTCCAAGAACAGCACCACCACTTTATTGACTCCATGTGGAAGGATATTCTTAACCTTTTCCCATCCATGACATAACTGTATGTCGAGGTTTGGAGCAACTTTGTGCTCCTCAATGTCTAGTTATGACACTGCTTCAAACTGGCATTGTTACAACAAAAGCAGGAGATGAGCTGTTAGTAAAGTAAGCTTGTTACAGGCTCTGATCTCCCCAGTGTGTGTCGGTAAAGTGAAGAGATCAGAGCCTGTATTGTCTTGACGCCTTCTCAGAATTAACAGCCCTAATTTACTCTTCTAGTGCTTCCTTTCTCTGAATGATCCTTCCCGGCCACTCCGGCACTAAAGTTTTTTAGTTTTTTTTTAAATCAAAAAACACAAATCAAAAAATATTATTTTAGCGTAGATATTTAAGTAGTTAGATTTAGTTAGTTAGATGTACATACCGGTAATAAGGCTTAGTTTAAATATAGTTATTGTCAGTGTCAATTCATCCCACTGTCTTTCAGCATCAAAGTGTTAGTTCGTCTGATTATCTGATTGTCAGTTCGGCAGCGTCATTCAGTGTTTGTCAGTGCTAGTTATTAAGTGTTAGGTCTCATGCACATGGCTGTCCCTGTAATAACGGTCCGTGATTATGGGCACAGACGGACCATCCGCATTTTCGGGCAGTGCTCCCATATAAAGTATGGGAGTACGGTCCGTAAAAAGCTAAATATAGGACATATCCTATCTTTGGCTGAGGCTTTCTACGGTCCGGACACCTTCCCGCAAATATACAGGAAGGTGTCCGTGGTCAATAGAAATGAATGGGTCCGCAACTACAGACGAAATCTATGGTGGTGTGCATGAGACCTTAGTAAGTGGTTGGTTTTAAAATAAAAATATATAATCGTTTAAAAAATTATTTCTAGTTAGTTATTCCTTGTTGTAAAGGATCTGCCAGGCACAACTTCTGGTTATACGCCCATAGGTAATCAGTCTGCACCTGAGTCTATGTCTCTGAGACTGACTCCATCTTCCACCACTCAGGATGGCAGGCTTAGGAGTGGGAGAGCCTATCGCAGCCTGACCAGACGGAGCTAGCTCCCGCCCTCTGTCTATTTATACCTGCCTTTCCTGTTCCTCCTTTGCTTGTGATTCTTCTCGTGTGGTTTCCTGGCCCAGCTACAGCTTCTTACTATTTGATCCTGCTCCATACTGACCCTGGCTTACTGACTACTCTCCTGCTCTGCGTTTGGTACCTCGTTCTCTCCTGGTTTGACTCGGCTCGTTCACCACTCTTGTTGCTCACGGTGTTGCCGTGGGCAACTGCCCCTTTTCCCTTAGCTTGTGTACCCTTGTCTGTTTGTCTCGTGCAATTACTGAGCGTAGGGACCGCCGCCCAGTTGTACCCCGTCGCCTAGGGCGGGTCGTTGCAAGTAGGCAGGGACAGAGTGGCGAGTAGATTAGGGCTCACTTGTCCGTTTCCCTACCCCCATCATTACATAATCACAAGCCCATATACCTAGTCTACCCTGGTCCCTGACACTACTATGGACCCCCTTGAGACCCTGGCCCAGCAAATGCAGGGTCTCTCCCTGGCTCAGAGGGTCAACCAGCCTGACGCTGCCATGGTACCCCTCACCTCACCTCTTGAACCCCACCTCAAGTTGCCTGACCGGTTTTCAGGGGACCGGAGGACTTTTCTCTCCTTTCGGGAGAGTTGTAAGCTCTACTTTTGCTTAAAGCCCCACTCCTCAGGTTCTGAGAGCCAGCGGGTGGGTATAATTATGTCCCAGCTCCAGGAAGGGCCCCAAGAATGGGCCTTCTCCCTGGCTCCTGACGCCCCTGAACTTTCCTCCGTTGACCGTTTCTTTTCTGCTCTCGGACTCATTTATGACGAGACTGACAGGACTGCCTTTGCCGAGAGCCAGCTGGTGACCTTACGTCAGGGTAAGAGACCTGTGGAGGAGTATTGCTCTGACTTTAGGAAGTGGTGCGTAGCTTCTCGGTGGAATGACCCTGCCTTAAGGTGCCAGTTTAGGTTGGGTCTGTCGAACGCCCTGAAAGACCTGTTAGTTAGCTATCCCTGTTCTGACTCCTTAGACCAGGTTATGGCTTTAGCGGTACGACTTGACCGACGTCTCAGAGAATGACAACTTGAACGGTTTTGTGTTTTCCCCTCTGACTCCCCCATGATGCCTCCCGAGGTCCCATTGCTTCGCTCTTCCACGGAAGACTCGGAGGTACCTATGCAACTCGGGGCCTCCGTGTCCCCTCGACAACGTAGAGAGTTCCGCAGGAAGAATGGTCTCTGCTTCTATTGTGGGGATGACAAACATCAAGTGAACACCTGTCCTAGGCGTAAGAATAAGCAGCCGGAAAACTTCCGCGCCTAAGTGATCATCGGGGAGGTCACTTGCACGCACAGGTATTTCCCGTAAATATGAAATGTAATAAAATCTTGCTTCCCTTTCAGGTCTCTTTTGGTGGTAGGTCTGCTACCGGCAGTGCCTTCGTGGATTCAGGGTCTTCTGCTAATATCATGTCTGTGGAATTTGCTATGTCTCTAGCCATGCCTTTGTTTGATTTGCCTAAACCTGTCCCGGTAGTGGGTATTGACTCCACTCCTCTTGCTAAAGGTTATTTTACACAGCATACCCCTGTTTTTGAACTCCTTGTTGGCTCCATGCATTTGGAGCAATGCTCTGTACTATTGATGCAGGGATTATCGTACGATTTGGTTCTAGGTCTTCCCTGGTTGCAGTTGCATAATCCTACGTTTGACTGGAATACTGGGGAGCTTACCAAATGGGGTAATGAATGCTTGACGTCATGTTTTTCTGTTAATTCTATTTCTCCCCCTGAGGAGGTGAACACGCTACCCGAGTTTGTTCAGGACTTCGCTTATATTTTCTCTAAGGAGGCCTCCGAAGTGTTACCTCCTCATAGAGAATACGATTGCGCTATCGAATTGGTACCAGGAGCTAAGTTCCCTAAGGGTAGGATATTTAATCTTTCTTGTCCCGAACGTGAAGCCATGAGAGAGTATATCCAGGAATGCCTGGCGAAGGGTTACATTCGCCCCTCTACTTCTCCGGTAGGTGCTGGCTTCTTCGTAGGGAAGAAGGATGGTGGTCTTAGGCCATGCATTGACTACCGTAACTTGAATAAGGTCACTGTAGGGAACCAGTATCCCCTTCCTTTGATTCCTGATCTCTTTAATCAGGTTCAGGGGGCCCAATCGTTCTCTAAGTTTAATCTACGGGGGGCGTATAACCTTATCCGCATCAAAGAGGGGGATGAGTGGAAGACTGCGTTTAACACGCCCGAAGGTCACTTCGAATACCTCGTCATGCCCTTTGGGTTGTGTAATGCTCCTGCGGTCTTCCAGAATTTCATAAATGAGATTTTAAGAGATTACCTGGGGGTATTTCTTGTAGTGTACCTTGATGACATACTGGTGTTTTCCAAGGACTGGTCCTCCTACATTGAGCATGTCAGGAAGGTGCTCCAGGTCCTTCGGGAAAACAAACTGTTTGCGAAAACCGAAAAATGTGTGTTTGGGGTACAGGAGATACCATTTTTGGGTCAAATCCTCACTCCTCATGAATTCCGCATGGACCCCGCCAAGGTCCAGGCTGTGGCGGAATGGGTCCAACCTGCCTCCCTGAAGGCGTTACAGTGTTTCTTGGGGTTCGCTAATTATTACAGGAGATTTATTGCTAACTTCTCGGTCATCGCTAAGCCTCTTACGGACCTCACTCGCAAAGGTGCTGATCTCCTCCACTGGCCTCCTGAGGCTGTCCAGGCTTTTGAGGTCCACTTAGAAAGGGTCCGGTGGCCCCTCATAAAAGGAGGGGTACTGTAAAGGATCTGCCAGGCACAACTTCCGTGTATACGCCCATAGGTAATCAGTCTGCACCTGAGTCTATGTCTCTGAGACTGACTCCATCTTCCACCACTCAGGATGGCAGGCTTAGGAGTGGGAGAGCCTATCGCAGCCTGACCAGACGGAGCTAGCTCCCGCCCTCTGTCTATTTATACCTGCCTTTCCTGTTCCTCCTTTGCTTGTGATTCTTCTCGTGTGGTTTCCTGGCCCAGCTACAGCTTCTTACTATTTGATCCTGCTCCATACTGACCCTGGCTTACTGACTACTCTCCTGCTCTGCGTTTGGTACCTCGTTCTCTCCTGGTTTGACTCGGCTCGTTCACCACTCCTGTTGCTCACGGTGTTGCCGTGGGCAACTGCCCCTTTTCCCTTAGCTTGTGTACCCTTGTCTGTTTGTCTCGTGCACTTACTGAGCGTAGGGACCGCCGCCCAGTTGTACCCCGTCGCCTAGGGCGGGTTGTTGCAAGTAGGCAGGGACAGAGTGGCGGGTAGATTAGGGCTCACTTGTCCGTTTCCCTACCCCCATCATTACACTAGTTAGGAGTAGCGCAAGTAGTTAGGGCTAATCATACATAGTTAGTCAGGGATAATTTTGTCTGTGATTGTCAGGGATAGTTAGTAAAAGTCAGGGATAGTTAATCAGGGAAAAATAGTAGTTTAGGGCAGTTTTAGTGTTCGTTGTAAAAAAAAAAGAAGAAACATGTTCTATATTATACGACCATACTGTTACAGTTCATTACAGTTAATTTATTGTAACAGTTTATAACTACACACTACTTATTAAAAATAAAAATGGCACAAAGAATATGCACTGCTGAAGAGGCGTACATGATGATCGCGTCAAATACCGAAATTGCAATTTAGGGAGGACTAGAGTTTATACTGTTGTTCTCCTCAATTGATGATGAGTAACTTCCTTGTAGTCATAGGAGGGGTAGTACCCAGGTTGTGCCTAACACAATACCTGGACCCATTGTTTGCCACCAACCACCTACAGCCCTCAAGTGGCGGAGTTCACTGCTGCTGCAGGATTCCCTATACAGACCAACTTTTGCGCTTAGCAGCAATTTTTTTTTTTGTGACAAAAAGCCACAATTTTGGGGTTTGGCCATAATAAATCCCATCAGTAAGTTCCTACTGATCAACAGATATTTTGCACCACTGTCCCTTGTACCGCAGTATAATGCACGCTTTGAGGCCATTAAAAAATGTATAGACTATAATCATAATTCGGCTTTTTAAAATTTGACCCCTGATTAAATTTATGGTAGAAGCATTTTCCAGTGAGCACACCCCCCAACAGCAGATATCCATTCACGATTTCCTGGTGCATTTTAAAGGGATTAGCCCACCATAACAACTTATCACCTAGCCACAGGCTAGGTGATAAGTTTTGATCGCTGGGGGTCCCACGAGTGTACCCCTTTTTAAATGCCTGGCGGAGAGAAAAACAGTGGTGTGTGGGACAGTCAAAAAAAAAATAGATCCCAAAGACCCCTTTGAGACAATCCTTGCAGGAAGGGGTCTTTTTTTTAAAATATAAATACAAAAATGACATTTTAGAGCAGACATTGATTTGTGATGTTAGCAGTTCTCTTGTCCCAGTGCGTGACACAACATCCTCCATGCCAAAGCCTGTATGCATCATGAGGATACAACAAATTTATATGGAAAGTTGATCTTTCAGATGAATTGCTTAAACTGCACAATGCTATGATGAAGTCCAAAATATGATATAAGAAATTAGCAGTAAACCTTATCCAAATGGCATTGTACAACTCCTGTGTTATCTATAGCAATGCCAGTTACCAGGGGACATACTTGGAATAGTAAAGACAGATAATAAAATATTTTCTTTTGGGGAAACTTGGTCCCCAGTATAGTCCTAGGGCAGCACTTTCCTAGTGAAGAGCCGGCCACTGAGAAAAAACACTGTCCCCAGCAAAGGTGTTGTGTCTGTGTCAAAAATGGTATACGTAAAGACACTATATACCAGTGTGACACATGCCCCTCCAAACCCGAACTTTGCTTCACGGTGTGCTTCTGCATCTACTGTCAGGTCCGTATTTCACACCGAATAACCACCTCTGTAAATTGAAAGCTGAAGGCATGCCTGGAAAGAAGTACACCACACAGAGTAATGTTGGTAGACATCATTCCCTCAGTCAGCCAGGAGGAAGACTGAAACTTTATTCAGAACAAAGAAACACAGAAAAACGCACATGCCTCCTCCCTAGAGATGTGGGAGTGCCCAAGCCCCCCCCCCCACCGGCTTCTCAGCTGCAAATTCTTATGCACACTCTTCTTGCATTCCAGGAGGCGGTGTCTTCCATAGGTGTGTCCGACATGAACAAAGAACTTATTATATATCAGTATATTACACAAAGAACTGAAATGTATATACATATGTGTGAGGATAATATTTTTCAAACAATATACATAGTAATGATCCCTGACAGTCCCCCCTAAAAATATTATTACTCTATCCCTGAGTCTTGCCTAGCAACCTACCACTGACCACTCGAACCAGGCGGGTAGGGGTTTTGGATTTCTTCACCAGCTTGAGACGAGCTACTCCTGATGAGTAACCCCCTTTGTACCTGGACTTCCAAGGTTTCTGAGTGGTCCTAACTTTCCCTATTCTCATCAGGATACAGGATGGTTGTCTTGGTATAATCTACAAACCGCTGCTGGTTGTAATATATATATATAATTAATCCAGTCTACATTTTTATTAATGGTAATAATTGTCGCACTGTCACTTACTGTCCTAATAGGACTTTACCCCTGGAGATATAACAGGTCATGGGCAGCACGGTGACCTTCACCTCACACCTTCACATAAAACTCCTCAGATTGTAATTTGCCGCACCGTGGCATATTTACACACATTATAATTATAAACCTCAGACATTATAAACAATAGGGCCTCAACTAATAACATAATGCTATCACCAATCTCATGCTATCACCCTCAGGTTTCGGGTCCCATCAGTTCATTGCCAGTCCTGTACACCATCGTCCCCTTCTTCTCCTGTCTTCTGCTCTTCACTGACTGTCACCCTCAGGGTAACCCACACAATTGTGGAGTCAGACTACGTTGGTGTCCAGTGGGGGAGTTATTATTACCCCCTCCTAGCCACTTACTTATCAAAACACTTGATCCTGTTAGTTTCAAAATCTGGGAACGGTGGACCCAAGATCCAGGTATAGGAGAGATCATACTGGGGGGTTGGGAGACGGTACGGAAGAGTGTTATAAATGAGAGCTGGAGGGAAACCTATTTTAAGTTGATGCATTCAGCCATATATGGCTTTAATATTCTGCCTTCACAATCCTTCCCTGACCGCATTACGTGTTGCCCCAAATGCAATACACCTCTGACGAATTTATGGCATGGAGTGTGGGGGTGCGTACATACGAAACGATTTTGGGGGATGGTACAAAAATATAATGAGGATCATTTGAAAGCGAACCTCCCACTGACGCCTCAAGCGCTACTATTCCATCAGGCGCGGCCGCCAGAGGAAGAGGGTGCTCAAGGAGTGAGATCACCTCCAGCGCTGGTGCACACGATTTTACTGGTAGCCTTGAGATGCCTGCTGAGTAAATGGTTGGAGGCAGACACGCCGGGGTTAGAACTGATTGTGTCACGGCTGAAACAGTTATTAGTTCTTGAGAGGGTGGAGGTGGAAAGGCGGAAGGAAACGGGAACCAAGAAGCTATTTGATAAGTGGCTAATATTCAACTTTGAACTAGTTGGGGGATAAATGATAAGTAGATACTCATTGATGACCTAAGTCGTGTCGGGGTTGGGGGAAGTCATGTTTTCGGTCCATATGAAGATCGACACTTATGCCATATTTATATGTTTATATGTTATGTTATGTTGAATTTAATTCAAAGTTAATTCAATGACAGTTGAGTGCTGCGCACTCATGATGTAATTTTTACGTGAAATATTTGTAAGAAAATTTGAAAATTGACAATAAAAAGGATATTTAAAAAAAAAACAAAACTTGATCCTGCTGACAGATTCACTCAGGTCTTTGGTCTTTACTTTGATCTTTGCTGATGTCATCAGGACTTGGTTTGGTCCTTCTCATCTGTCCGACACCGTCTCCTTTAGTTTACGTCACCGGGCTGTACATAGCACCTCATGCTGTGAGCCTGGGGTGAGATCCCACGTAGGCGGATTAGTGGAGTTGTATTGTGACTATCACAAACCCTCCGCATCTGTACTCTTCCTCTGGCAAGTTACTTGTCTAGGCGGCTGCTTAGAATTGTGACACTGCTGTCAGTTCATGATAAACGCGTTGTACTGGCTCAGGCTGCGCCTGCCGCATCTCAGTGATGGAGTTCATCGTGTTAAAAGTCTTTTAGTTCATATTTACTGGCACTTGCTGGGGACCCCCAACTCTTCTCAATTGTTAAAATAAATACTGGTGATAATATCATCCGCATACATTATAAACGTTGTTCTAAGTACATACAATAATGTCAGGCCCTTAAACGACATCAAACACCTTTATATAAGGAAAAAAAACTTCTCTGTTACAATGGACAGGGCACCTAGAAGATGTGTAATTATTGGGTACATTTCATTTGCACTTGGTGATACTTTTTCAGCAGAATTTGTACCTTGATCTCAGCTGATAACCTGGAACATCTCCACCTCACAGAAACATACACAGATTCCACATGTTTATCTGACAAGTGTCTCAAACCAATTTTTTCTTACTCTAATCTGGTTCGTTCTACCTGGGAAGGCCTCTCAAGGTCTGTTCTCTTTGTGTGAGGCGGGTATGATAAGGATGGCACCGGTCTGCCAGGACTGTTCTGTAGGCAAATCAAACAGCTCTAACAGAATTTAGCAGCAACAGCTGTAAAGCCTGGGACATACCAATTAGATCTTACCACGTCGATCCTTGCAGTCTTGGGGCATATGTGAGGTCATACACCATCAATACAAGTGCTATCAAGAGTGCCTTGGGTGTTACCGGTTTACCTTCCTTTATCCGTCCACATTCTGTCAGAATCTGGTTCTCACGCCTTCCGCTCCCAGTTGGACTCTTCCTGTGAGGATTATTACATTTCTAAATTAATTTGTTATTTAAAATTCACACTGTCCCTTTCACTAATCATTTTGTCTTTTAGGCTTTCTTAAAAATTGGATTATGAAAAATAAACCTAGAACAAAATTAAACACTCTCATTATACCGCTAGATGAATACCTAGGATTTAAAAAATGGCGCAGCACAGTTTTTTAGCCAATGCAAACATGAAGTGAATCCCAAAAATTGTCCAAGTGAAAATAAGGCCTTAGTATCCTTGTGGTGCTCATTCACTTCTATGTGTCCAGTCAGCAGATTAGGGTCACTCTGGGAGTGTTCCTGAACACAGGGAAAACAGCCCAATAAATGTTGAGGTGCTTTTCTTTACCTTCATCTTCTGTGTTTGAAAAATATGTCCTATGAATAAATCTGAGGGGAAAGATTTTATTTTTATATTACAGATGTGCATCCCATTAATTCCTTAAAAAACAAAAGTATCACCATACTTGTTAAACGCCTAAAAAATACCTTAAAGGGTTTTTCCCATCTTGGACAATTATGGCATATCCACAGGATATGCCATAAAAGTCTGATAGATGCGGGTCTCACCTCTGGGACCTGCACCTATCTCTAGAACGGGGCCCCCTAAACCCCGTTCTAGCTTGCTCGGCTCTCGCTGCCTCCAGGCCACTTCCTGGTTAGGTGGTCAGGAGTTGAGTAAACAGCCGAGTGCACGCTGAGCTATGCTGTTTCTGTAACTCCCATAGAAGTGAATTGGATGTTACAGAAACAGCATAGCACGGTGAGCTACACTGTTTCCGTAGCTACTGAGTTCCTGTGGATATACCATAACTGTCCAAGGTGGGAAAACCCCTTTAAGGGTAGTGCTTTTTAAAATGGAGTAAGTTCTGGGGGTGCTTTCTTGTTCTGGCATTTCAGGACCTGTGTAAACCGTAATGTCGCCTACAAAACATACAAAGAAAAGCCTTGTAAGCCTCAAAACCCTTCACTTCCAGGCCCTGCCATGTGTCCTGGCAGCAGATTTAGATTACACTGGGGGTAAATCTGAATACAGGAGAAATAGGGTGACAAATGTTGAGGCATGTTTTTTCAATTTCATCAAGGCCGTATTTACAATGTCACGCTGCCTGAGGCTTCGAGCCTGAATATGCCCCCATTAAAGGCTTATTTACACTCGCCAATTATCGGCATGATTCGTTAGTTTCTGAGCAATCATAATGATAATTGGTCAGAGTAAACAAACATGGTTCATCAATTGTAATATTGTAAAAATAATTGTTATTGGTGGAAAAATTTATAAATGTAAATGCTGCTCATAGTAACATCTATACTTGGCATTGCTGCCTAGCGCACAGCCAGGTCCTAGTGTTCAGTGGTATAAACTGTGTTCCCCAATACTATGTTGGGCTCTTTTAGGAAATACAGGGTACACTATGCTGTACCAAAATCTGTTTACATAGATCAGCCCTACTCCAAATAATAATAAATACAGTGAGTAAATATTACCACCATACTGTGACTAAATAATACGTCCATACCGTGTCTGTATAACACCACCATACAGTGACAGGATAACACCTTCATACAAGTGACTGGATACCATCATAACTTGACTGGATTACACCCAATACTGTGATTGGATAACATCACCATGCCATGACTGGATAACACCACCATACCATGACTAAACTAAATAACACCACCACATCGTGACTGGATAACATGACCATACCATGACTAAAGCGCCACCATTTCTTGGCTGGATAACATTACAATACTGTGACAGGGTAACACGACCATACCATGACTGGATGACACCACATACAGTGACTGGATAACACCCCATACCGTGACGGGAACACACCACCATACCATGACTATAAAACACCACTATACCATGACTGGATAACAGCACCATACAGTAACTGGATAACACCACCATAACGTGACTGTATGACACCACCATACCATCACTGGATAACACCAACAAACTATTTGGGAATAACATCCACATCCAGTGTCTGGATAACACCACCATACCGTGTCTGGATAACACCACCATACCGTGACTGGATGACACCACAATACTGTGACTGGAGAACATCACAACACCGTGACTGAATAACGCCCACATATCATGACTGGGTAACACCCATGTACCATGACTGGATAACACCCACATACCGTGACTGCAGAACACTACTATACCGTGACTGGATAACACCATCATACCATGACTGGATAACATCACCATACCGTGACAGGATAACACCTACATACTGTGACTGGATAACACCCACATATTGTGACTGGAGAACACTACCGTACCATGCCCGGATGACACCACAATACAGTAACTTTAGAAAATCACCATACCGTGGCTAGATAACACCACAATACCATTACTGGATTACATCACCATACCGTGACTGGATAACGCCATCATACAGTGACTAAATGACACCACAATACCTTGACTAGATAACACCATCATACCATGACTGGATAACGCCAACGTATCATGACTGGTAACACCATCATACAGTGACTGGTTGACACCACCAAGCATTGACTGTATAACACCACAATACCGTTACTGGATTACATCACCATACCATGACTGAATAACACCCAAATAACATGACTGGATAACACCCACTTGCGATGACTGGGTAACATCGATGTACCATGACTGAATAACACCCACATATCATGACTGGATAACACCACAATACCGTGACTGGAGAACATCACCATACCGTGACTGACTAACACCCACATACTATGACTGAATAACACCCACGTACCATGACTGGATAACATCCACGTACCATGACTGGATAACAACAACATATTGTGACTGGAGAACACTACCGTTCCATGCCTGAATGATACCACAATACAGTGAACTGTAGAACATCACCATACCATGGCTGGATAACACCACAATACCGTTACTAGATTACATCACCATACCGTGACTGGATAACGCCATCATACAGTGACTGAATAATACCACCATACAGTGACTGAATGACACAACCATACCATGACTGGATAACACCATCATACAGTAAGTGGATGACACCACCAAGCAGTGACTGTATAACACAACAATACCGTTACTGGATTACCATACCGTGACTGAATAACACCCACATACAATGACTGGATAACACCCACATGCGGTGACTGGATAACA
Source organism: Rhinoderma darwinii (assembly GCF_050947455.1). Classification (NCBI taxonomy): domain Eukaryota; kingdom Metazoa; phylum Chordata; class Amphibia; order Anura; family Rhinodermatidae; genus Rhinoderma; species Rhinoderma darwinii. The sequence continues at coordinate 402,366,565 of NC_134688.1, read as the reverse complement.
CCCACGTACTATGACTGGATAACACCCATATACCGTGACTGTATAACACGCACACATTATCACTGCTCCTTTTAATCAGGGGACACGGCACCCTTATACTCATTATCTCTGGGCGTCCCAGTGGTCGGACCCGCAGTGAATATTCATTTATGACCAATACATTAGATAGGGGATAAATGTTTTTCGTGAACAACCCCTTTAACATAAAGTACACCTTCTGTCTAGAGAATCACGTAGCACTGAAGAATCGTTAGCTAGAAAGACTGAGTTCCTGGATAATATTGCCACTGTAAGATCAACTTTCATCGTGGCCTCTAAATAGTTTTATTTTTTTTAGGATTTTGTACACAGACTTAAAGGGGTTTTCCAGCCAATAAAAATTGATGTCCTATCCTCAGGCTCGGCCATCAATAGCTGATAGGTTGAGGTCCGACTCCCGGGACCCCCGCCGATCAGCTGTTTTGAAGTGAATCGGAGAAAAGGCTGCAATACCTGTAAATCGCCACTAAATGTGTGTCGAACATTCGCAGTGAGCAAGGAGAAATGAAGGGGAAGCAGCGCTCGTACACTGATCAGCCCAATCAAAACAGCTGATCAGTGGGGGTTCCGGGAGTCGGACCCTGACCCATCAGCTATTGATGGCCTATCCTGAGGCCATCAATTTTCAGGGACTGGAAAAGCCCTTTAAGCTTTGGAAGACAAGTATAATCCAGTGACTGCCGATAGGGAGATTAATTTCTCAAATATTGATGTGCAATGTTAAATACTTTTGTGTCAAAAAAGCCAAAAGTATAGTAGGTATGATACCATTATTGACTAACCACATAAATTATATATGCAAGCTTTCAGAGCACAGACGCTCCTTTTTCAGGCAAGTTTACAAAATGAATGAATGAATTTAACATTGCATATTGTTTCCGGCCAACACAGTACTACACAATTTTTTTTACTGTACTTCGTCAAATATTGATGCAAAGTATAAAATTATACATGCGTTATTCCATTAATCAATAGTAGCTACATTATGTGTTTTCTCAGCCTGAGGAAGAGATCGGTTCTTTTCTGGATGAATCCAATCCTTTTGGAAAAATGCCTTAAAGCAACCCTTCGGTCCTGGGACAACATTATAAATATGATTGGGCATATGGAGTAATATTACCTAGTGCCCTCCAGTTGGGCCTCTCTGCCGTGGATCAGCAATTTTAGGGTTCCATCTGTGCTGTCCCAAAATGACTGCAGCGCTTCTTAGACTATGAGTCTGAGACACTCCCAGTGTTCTTGGATTGGCCAGGGCTGCTCATGTGAGCAGTTCTGACCAATCTGTGAACAGAGGGAGTGTCTTAGACTCTGAGAAGTGCTGTGTCCATTTTGCGACAACACAGTGGAGACCATAAAACGGCGGATCCATGGCAGAGGGGCACAACTGGAGGGCACCAGGTGATATTACTCTATATACCCCGACACATTTATAATTTTGTCCTGAGACCAGAGAGACAATTTAAGAGCAGGGTGGCTAGGTGAAACGTTAGCTCTTTTCTTAGGAAATTGGAATCAACTTTATTGACAGAAATATGGCCTGTCTCAATCAAGTTCGTTTCTGCTTTAATAAGCTTATAAGAATTTTCATTACTTAGAAAGTGTCAGTCAGTCCTGCTTTAACCCCTTCAGGACTGAGCCTGTTTTGGCCTTAAACACGAAGCCAATTTTTTCAAATCTGACGTGTCACTTTATGTGGTAATAACTTTGGAAGGTTTTTACCTATCCAAGCGATTCTGAGATTGTTTTCCCGTGACATATTGTACTTTATGTTAGTGAAAAATTTGGTCGATAAATTAAATATTTATCTGTGAAAAACACCACAATTTAGAGAAAATTTGCAAAACTTAGCGCTTTTCTAAATTTAAATTTAATTTGCTTGTAAAACAGATATTACCACACAAAATAGTTACTGTTTCACATATCCCATATGTCTGCTTTATGTTGGCATCATTTTTTTTGAACGTTCCTTTCTTCTTCTAGGACGTTACAAGGCTTAGAACTTTCGCAGCAATTTCTCACATAATCAAGAAAATTTCAAAAGCCTATTTTTTCAGAGACTAGTTCAGTTCTGAAGTGGCTTTGAGGGCCTTATATGTTAGAATGTCCCCATAAATCACCCCATTTTAAAAACTGCACCCCTCAAAGTATTCAAAACAGTATTACGACATTTTCTTAACCCTTTAGGTGTTTCACAAGAATTAAAGAAATGTATGGGTGAAATTTACAAATTTCATTTTCTTTGCAGAAATTCATATTTAATTATTTTTTTTCTGTAACATAGAGGTTTTTACCAGAGAAATGCAACTCAATATTTATTGCCCAGGTTCTGCAGTTTTTATAAATATCCCACATGTGGCCCTAGTGTGCCTAGGGACTGAAACACTGGCCTCAGAAGCAAAGGAGCTTTTGGGGCCTTCTTTTTATTAGAGTATATTTTAGGCACCATGTCAGGTTTGGAGTGGTCTTGTGGGGCCAAAACAGTGGAAACACTCCCAAAAAGACACCATTTGGCAAACTACACCCCTTGAGGAATTTATCAAGGGATATAGTGAGCATTTGACCCCTCAGGGATTTTTGCTTAATTTAGTAGAATTAGGCCGTGAAAATAAAAATCTAATTTTTTCCCAATAAAACGTAGAAATTTTCAATTTTTACAAGGCACAAAGGACAAAAAACACCACAACATTTGAAAAGCAATTTCTCCCGATTACGACAATACCCGATATTTGGTAATAAACTGCTGTTTGGACAAATGGCAGAGCTCAGAAGGGAAGGAGCGCCATTTGGCTTTTGGAGCTCAAGTTTTGCTACAATGGTTTTCGGGTGCCATGTCGCATTTGCAAAGCCCCTGTGGGACCAAAACTGTGGAAAACTCCCAAACGTGACCCCATTTGGGAAACTACACCCCTCAATGAATTTATCAAGGGGTATAGTAACATCCCTGAAGAAATTTATCGATGGGTATAGTGTGCATTTTAACCCCACAGGTTTTTTTGCCAAATTTAGTGGAATTAGGCCATGAAATTGAAACACTACATTTTTTCCAATAAAACGTGGACATTTAAATTTTTTACAAGGAATAAAGGAGAAAAAGCACCCCAACATTTGAAAAGCAATTTCTCCCAATTAGGGCAAAACCCCATAAGTGGTCATAAACTGTTATTTGGACACACAGTAAGGGAAGGAGCGCAATTTGGTTTTTGGAGTGGAGATTTTACAAAATTTGTTTTCTGACACCTTGTTGCATTGAGCTAAGGTACCAGTACAGTGGAAAGCCCCAAAAAATTACCCCATTTTGGAAACTATATCCCTGAAGAAATTCGTCTTGAGGTATTGTGAGCATTTTGACCACACAATTGTTTTGCAGAAATTAGTGCAAAGTGGATGTTGCAGATTGAAAATTGCAATTTTTCCACAGCTATGCCATTTCAGTGACCAATATGTTGCACCCAGCTTGTGCCACTGGAGACATACACCCCATAAATTGTTAATTGGGTTCTCCAGAATACAGTAATGCCCCATATGTGGTCATAAACTGCTGTTTAGGCACACTGTCAGGATCAGAAGGACAACCATTTGGCTTTTGGAGCGCAGATTTTGCTTGGTAGTAGTTTTGTTTGGGGTTTTACTGGTATTTCAGCTTATAATGTTGGGGCATATGTTAGCTGGGTGGAGTACATCAGTGTATATGTAAGATGGGTGGAGTACATCAGGGTATATGTATGCTGTCGGAGTACATCAGGGTATATATCAGCTGTGCGGAGTACATCAGGGTATATGTAAGCTAGGCAGCGTACATCAGGGTATATGTAAGCTATGAGGATTACATCAGGGTATATGTAAGGTAGCAGAGCACATCAGGGTATATGTAAGCTAGGCGGCGTACATCAGGGTATATGTAAGCTGGGCGGAGTACATCAGGGTATACGTAAGCTGGGCGGAGTACATGAAGATATATGTAAGCTGGGCGGAGTACATCAGGGTATATGTAAGTTGGGCGGAGTACATCAGGGTATATATAAGCTGGGCGGAGTGCATCAGGGCATAATAGGATGATGTAATAATGGAGTGAATGAATAATAACATGAATGATCCATGGATTGGTGTGGTACGCTTTGAACCAATAGTTTATGCACAGGCCGGGTATTTTGGGTATTGTACAAAATATCTGCGCTCTAGCATTGCCTAATCTTTGACTTCTTCACTAGCCATATAAGGCCCTAAAGTTTCCTCATCTCCGCTGCATCTACGGGGTCCACCTGTGGCGTCTAACAAATGATGATGTGGGGTTTTTAGTAAAAAACTACTGGACTTCAAATATTAGTCTGGGCCGTCATTTAGCATCGTTTTGTATCATTGAGTTCTGAGAGTTAGAACCTTTTATTTTTCCGTTGACGGAGCTGTGTGAGGGCCTGTTTTTTGTGGAACGAGCTGTCATTTTTATTGGTTCCATTTTGGGGTACATGTGATTTTTTTTATCACTATTTATTCAATTTTTTGGGAGACGAGGAAGCCAAAAAACAGCAATTCTAGCACGTTTTGTTTCTTATTTTTTTACAGTATTCACCGTGCAGTATAAACAACATGTTAACTTCATTCTGTGGGTCGATACAACTAGAGCGATACCAAATTTATGTATATTTTTTTTACGTTTTACTACTGTGCCACAATAAAAGTACTCTTTTCTAAAAAAAATCATGTTTCTTTTGCGGAGCGGGTGGGGCGGCGATGGGGTAAAGAGGGAGCCCCCTCCCTCTGTCAACCAATTCAGTGCCGGTGCAGCAGCCGGTGCAGCAGGATGTCAGCTATATATTACAGCTGACACCCGCTGAAGATGAAGCGCGCACAGCTCCTGTGCCCGCTTCATATTCATGACGGGTCTGGTACGTCGCATTGCGGTAAGTACCTTGCAATGACGATGTACCAGACCCATCATTTTACAGGAAGGGGTTAAACCATTTAAACAATGTATACTGTGGCCTCTGGCAAGAGCTGCTGACAGGAGACACATGAGCTGTTTCTTGACTTCCTTCCTATTTTGCAACCTTCATTGTGGAAAGGCTGGACATTTGTACAAGAAATAATAATAATAAAATTATTGCACACACACACAGTTTTAATGCAGTTTTTGGTGCAGTTTTTGCCTCAGTTTTTTGAGCCAAACACTAGAGTGGAATCAAAAGAAAGGAGATGCATCAGTCTTTTCTTTATACCCTTCCTTCCTTCTGGATCCACTTCTGGATTTGGTTAAAAAAAAAACTATCAAAACTGTATGTGTGAATCGGTTCACATCTGCGTTAGGGTTTTCCGTTGTTCTGCTCTGTCATATGCCTAAGGCCTCCTTCACAAGCAGAATTTTTCTGTCAATTTCAACTGCATCAAAAACACTTCTAAAATGTAACAAGCATTTTTATGGCGTTTTTGCCGATGCTTACCACGTCAGCTCAGTTTTAGTAGCGTCAAAAAATACGATTTGTCAGCAGCAGATAGGCTGCTTGTTGAAAAATAAAGTTAACTGAAGCAAATAAAAGCAAATAAAAAATGGCAACATTTCAAAAGTAATGAAGATATTAGGATGCTAGGTTTTTAAATTTGCTGACTATAAAAGCTTATAGGTCAGACAAGAATTGCTAAAATAAAAGCACTCCTGAAATTTTTTTATATTACGTACTGCTCAAAAACATACAATGTTAGTAAAGATCAGCTGGAACGAGATGTCTTAATTTTAGTCCTCAAATATCCCCATGATCCTATTTTGTTTATGATCCTTCTTCTCCAGGGTTACAAAACACCATGATTGAAACAGATTCTAGAAGGAAAACCTTATAAGGCCGGATTCACACGGGCGTGTGCATTTTGCGAGCTCAAAAAACGCAGCGTTTTGCGCGCGCAAAAGGTCCGTGTGTCAGCAGCATATGATGCGTGGCTGTGTGATTTTCGCGCAGCCGCCATCATTATGACACTCTGTTTTTATGTTTGTATGTCCTATCTTTTACGCAGCCTTTCTACGGCACGGACACCTTCCCGTAAATATACGGGAAATTAATAGGTCCGTAATTACAGATAAGATCTACGGTCGTGTGCATGGGGAAGTACCCCCAAAAAACAAAACTCTGTATATAGACATTGTCACATTTTACTATAGACTTGTAACTAACATTTGGCCGCAGCCTCCAAAAAGTACATAGCGAAAAAAGCCACAGAATACGCTGTGTGAAATCGGCCTTACAAGTGCATATCTATGGACTTTTTGTTTTTGCTAATTCATTGCCAATGGGGAAGTAAAATAGTTTAAATTGACACAGCAGTCTATGGGACAATCACTTCTTAGGTAAATAAATCCTTTAGAAGTGGGTTTTATTCTCGGGAACCCAAAAACTAAACTTTGTGTTGATAAAGCCCCATTTATAACACTCCCGTAAACATATTTGTTCTGTTTGTAATGGGCATCCGGTAAATAGCTGTGCAGTTAACCCCTTAGGGTATGTTCACACGAGGGCGTCTGTAACGGCTGAAATTACGGGGATGTTTCAGCCTGAAAACATCCCCGTAATTTCAGCCGTAACGGCATGTGCAGGCGCTTGAACGCCGCATCCATTACGGACGTAATTGGCGCTGCTATTCATTGGAGTCAATGAATAACGGCTCCAATTACGGCCAAAGAAGTGACAGGTCACTTCTTTGACGCGGGCGTCTATTTACGCGCCGTCATTTGACAGCGGCGCGTAAATTACGCCTCGTGTGAACAGACAAACGTCTGCCCATTGCTTTCAATGGGCAGATGTTTGTCAGCGCTATTGAGGCGCTATTTTCGGACGGAATTCGGGGCAAAAACGCCCGAATTACGTCCGTAATTAGTGCGTGTGAACATACCCTTAAGGACCTAGCCTGTTTTCGCCTAATGGACCAGGCCATTTTTTTCAAATCTGACATGTGTCACTTTATGTGATAACAACTTTGGAATGCTTTTATTTTTTCAAGCGGTTCTGAGATTGTTTTCTCGTGACATATTGTACTTTAAGTTAGTGGTAAAATTTGGTCGATACATTCAGTGTTTATTTGTGAAAAATACCAAAATGTTGAGCATTTTTCTAAATTTAAATGTATCTACTTGTAAAACAGACAGTAATACTACACAAAATTGTTACTAGTTAACATATCCCATATGTCTACTTTATGTTGGCGTTGTTTTTTGAACATTCTTTTATTTTTCCAGGATGTTACAAGGCTTAGAACTTTAGCAGCAGTTTCTCACATTTTCAAGAAAATTTAAAAAGGCAATTTTTTCCAGGGACCAGTTCAGTTCTGAAGTTGCTTTATAAATTAGAAACCCCTATAAAACACCCCATTTTAAAAACTGCACCCCTCAAAGTATTCAAAAGAGCATTTAGAAAGTTTCATAATTCTTTTGGTGTTTCACAGGAATTAAGGCAAAGTGGAGGTAAGAAATTTACAAATTACATTTTTTTTTTGCAGAAAATCTGTTTTTATTCATTTTTTCAGTAACCCAGGTTTTACCAGAGAAACGCAACTCCATATTTATTGCCCAGATTCTGAAGTTTTTCTAAATATCCCAGGTGTGGGCCAGGTATGCTAATGTACTGAAGCACCGGCCTCAGAAGCAAAGGAGCACCTCGTGGGTTTTGTGGCCTCCATTTTATTAGAATATATTTTAGGCACCATGTCAAGTTTGAAGAGGTTTTGTGGCACCAAAACAGTAGAAACCCCCCCAAAAAAGACACCATTTGGCAAACTACACGCTCAAGGAATTTATCAAGGGGTATAGTGAGCATTTTAACCCAACAGTTTTTTGTTGAATTTAGTGGAATTAGGATGTAAAAATGAAAACCTAAATTTTTTCCAATAAAATGTAGAAATCTTCAATATTTAGAAAGCATGAAGGGGAAAAACCACCCCAACATTTGAAAAGCAATTTCTCCCGACTACGGCAATACCCCATATGTGGTAATAAACTGCTGTTTGCACCCACAGCAGGGCTCAGAATGGAAGGAGCACCATTTGGCATTTGGAGCTGAAGTTTTGCTGGAATGGTTTTCAGGGGCCATGTCACATTTTCAAAGCCCCTGCGGGACCAAAACAGTGGAAACCCCACAAAAGTGACTCAATTTGGGAAACTACACCCCTAAAGGAATTTATTGAGGGCAATAGTGAGCATTTGACCCCACAGTTTTTTTGCTGAATTTAATGGAATTAGGCCGTGAAAATGAAAATCTACGTTTTTCTAATAAAATGTGGATTTAGCTCAGATTTTTCAATTTTCAAAAAAAAACACACCAACATTTGTAACGTGAACTCTTCTGAGCACGACAATACCCCATATGTGGTGATAAACTGTGATAAACCATTTGGCTTTTGAAGCTCAAATTTTGCTGCGAGGGTTTGCGGCGCAATGTCACATTTGCAAAGCCCCTGCGGGACCAAATCAGTGGAGACCACCCAAAAGTGACCCCATTTGGGAAACTACACCCCTGAAGGAATTTATCGAGGGGTATAGTGAGCATTTTGACCCCACAGTTTTTTTTGCTGAATTTAGTGGAATTATGCTGTGAAATTGAAACTTAATATTTTTCTGAAAAAACTTGGAAATTGTAGATTTTTAAAAGGAAAAAACGCACCCCAACATTTGAAAAGCAATTTCTCCCAATTACAGCAATACCCCACATTAGGGATACACGATGCATCGAAACTTCCATACTGTTTCGATACTGTGCACCCCCAAACGGTTCAATACTGTTATTTCATGTATTTCGATACTAAGCTGTGTGGCCGCATAGCTCAGTATTGTAACACATGAATGTATGTGAGCGGGTTTGCGGCTGTGTAATACAGCCATTGCCCCGCTCCTGAGTCCTGAGAAGTGCGCGCGGTCAGCATGAGGTGATGCGGCCAGCACTGAACTAATGAGCAGCAGCACTGTAGACAGAACATGGGGGGCGCACTGCAAAAAAAAAACATGTTCTGTCTTCAGTGCCTGAACCGCCGCTCATTAGTGCAGCGCTGGCCGCATCACCTTATGCTGACCGTGCGCGCACTTATTGTTAGGAGCAGGGCAATGGCTGTATTACACAGCCGCAGTCCTGCTCTAACGGGGGAGATGAGAGAAACATCTCATCACCGCCGTTATTCCCCTGAATGATGTGATCAAAGCTGACCGCAGCATTCAAGAGGAAAATGAGAAGGGAGGATGCCCCTTGGATCGTGTCATAGGAATCCCTGTGACGCGATTGAGGGACATACCATATATTGGCAGACTGCCCAGGGTCCATTGAAGGACCCCAGGGCTGTCTTACCATATTTCCTGTTGTTGGGGCATACTTAGGTATGTCCTAACAACTGTCTGTGTACTATCAGTACACAGGATAATGCACTGGCATATAGATATATCAGAAGAAGGCAGGAGTCTTAAAGTACAATAAAGTTTAAAAATAAAGTAAATACATAAAGTAATATTAAATTTTAAAAAATACACGTACACATTTTTTACAATAAACAATAAAATAAGTCTCAATACATAAAATATACACATATTCAGTATTGGCGCGGCCATAATAACCTGCACAACATATTCTTTGGGTCATTTATGATGTGTACGCTGTAAAAAAATTCAATAAAAAACGCTTTCTTTCACTTATTATGATGCATGAGGTGTGATGAATTTAACCTCCATGTGCCTCACATTAATAGTAATTAACCCCATCATGTACCTTACACATTAATCCATTATGACTGAGAAACATGATGGGGTTAATTACTATTAATGTGAGGCACATTCAAAATACATCACACCTCGTGCTTTCACATCAGAAAATGGAATAACTTTTTTTTTTTTATTACTGTTGGTAAGGTATTGTTTTGGTATCGAAACAAAGTATCGGTATCGAAGTCCAAATTCTGGTATCGTGACAACCCTACCCCATATGTGGTAATAAATTGTTGTTTGGACACACAGCAGGTCTCACAAGGGAAAAAGCACCATTTGGCTTTCGGAGCTCAAGTTTTGCTGGAATGGTTTTTGGGTGCCATGTCGCATTTGCAAAGCCCCATGAGGGAAAAAAACAGTGGAAACCCCCCAAAAGTGACATCGTTTGGGAAACCAAAGCCCTCAAGGTATTTATTGAGGGGTATATTGAGCATTTAGACCCCACAGGTTTTTTGTGGAATTTAGTGAAATTAGGCCATGAAAATGAATATCACATTTTTTTCCACTATAATGTTGAAATTTTTTATTTCTGCAACGGTTAAAGGAGAAAAAGCACCCCAACATTTGTAAAGCAACCTCTCCCAAGTAAGGCAATATTCCACATGTGGTCTTAAACTGTTTGGATACACGGCAGGGCTCAGAGAGGCAGGAGCGCTACTTGGCATGCAGATTTTGCTGGAATGGTTTTTGGGTGCCATGTCACATTTGCACCCCCCTGCCGGACCAAATCAGTGTAAACCCCCCAAAAGCTAATCCATTTGGGAAATTACACCCCTGAAGGAATTTATCAAGGGGTATAATGAGCATTTAGACCCCACAGGCTTTTTGCTGAATTTAGTGGAATAATGCTGTGAAATTGAAAATTAATTTTTTTCTGACACAACAGAAAAAATGCCGTGCGGCAAAAATAACATTATAGTTATATAGATTAGGTCGTTGCGCTGATACCAAATATGTGTACTTTTATTAACGTTTTCATTTTTTTCCTATAATAAAAGACTTATAGGAAAAAAGGCAGTGTTTGTTTTTATTAACGTGAAACTTTTATTTTTACACTTTTATTCAACTTTTTTATAAACTTTTTTTTTTGTCCCACTAGGGAACTTGAGGGCCTGCACCTCTGATCTTTTCTCTAATGCATTGCACTACCCACGTAGTGTAATGCATTATAGCTGTCAGTTAGCAAGCCTATTAGGTCCTGTCTCTGAACAGGGCCTTATAGGCGATTGTATGTGGCAGGCCAGGATTCCATTGTTAGGCCTCCGGTTGCCATAGTAACGATCGGCTTCCTCACAAACACATCCTGTCGATGCCGATCGCTACAAACCACTAAGATGCTGCGATCGCTTTTGATCGCGGCATCTAAGGGGATAATGGCAGGGACCGGAGCTAGCTCCGTTCCCTGCCATTACAGCACGGTGTCAGCTGTAACATTCAGCTGACACCCGTGGCTGATGCTGCAGGCTCAGCTCCTGAGCTATCTTTCTTTTTCAGCCGGAAGCCTTTTAGTCCCCGCCTCCAGGCGGGACCTAGCAGGCTTCCGTACTTGGCAGACAGGAGGCCATTATTAGGCTTCCGGTCTGCCAGAGCAGTCATCAGAACCCTGCGATTGCATTGTGGGGTTCCGATCTGCTAGGAAACACCATAGGGGAAACATCTACGGGGTTAATCGGCCAGATCGGAGACTAGCTCCGGTACTGGCTATGCAGCGGATGTCAGCTGTAATATACACCTGACACCCGCTGGCGATGGTGCAGGCTCAGCTTCTGAACCCGCATCAGCAACACAACGTACAAGTACGTTGTGTTACGTTAAGTCCTGTAAGGGGTTCATTTCCTCGCTGGGAGCTTTCTCTTGAATTATCTGCTCCATTCCTTGGGTTTTGCCATACCTCCCAACCGTCCCGGATCCGGCGGGACAGTCCCGGTTTCTAACCGCTGTCCCGCCGTCCCGAGCGGTCTGTAAATGTCCCGCTGGGCGCTGCATCAGAACAGCTGCAAGACTCCTGCCTTCTTCTGACGGTGAGTGACGGGGCTATTCACACAACCAATTTTTTTGACGGCCCGGGAAAACTGGCCATCAAAAAATGGGACATGCCCTATTTTCGGCCGTTTATGGGTAATACACGGCCATCACCTGATGTGTCCCGAGTGACGGCCGTGTCTTCCGTCGCCCGCGCTCTCTCTCTCTTCCTCCCCTCCTCCTCACAGTGCAGAGTGCATGTGAGGAGGGTCTTTTTTTGCTCCCTGTAGGAGTCGGAATCCCCAATCCCCGCCTGGGGATTGGGGATTCCGCTACAGGAGAAGTGAGTGACTACATTGTCCATATATGGACACAGTGACGTCATTAACTTCTGAAGCGGAATCCCCGACCCTGTGGCCGGGGATTCAGCTACAGGAGAAGTGAGTGACTACACTGTCCATATATGGACACAGTGACGTCACTCACTTGTGAAGCGGAATCTCCGACCCTGTGGCTGGGGATTCCGCTACAGAAGAAGTCAGTGACTACACTGTCCATATATGGACATTGAAGTCAGCAACTTCTCCTGGAAAGGGGGGGATGGGTGCAACCTACAAGGGGCTGGGTGGCATTACCTACAGGGGGCTGGGTGGCATTACCTGCAGGGGGCTGGGTGGCATTACCTACAGGGGGCTGGGTGGCATTACCTACAGGGGGCTGGGTGGCATTACCTACAGGGGGCTGGGTGGCATTTCCTACAGGGGGCTGGGTGGCATTACCTACCAGGGGGGCTGTGGCATTATCTACAGAGGGCTGTGTATGGCAACAAATTTAAATGAAATTCATCCGATTTTAAAACGGACAGGGAAAAAAACAGATGCAAAACGGGTCAAAATCGGCCGTTAAAAAACGGCAACACGGCCCAGAACAGAATCGGAACGGTTGCAAAACAGCCGGGAAAAACTGCCGTTTTTATCGGCCGACACTCAGACCCTGTTGTGTGAATAACGCCTTATTTTACTTACCTGACGTGCCGCATGATGGACACGTCAGTAAGAACACTCCTCCTCTATGACGCTGTACGCAGCACGCGCCGCTAGAGAGGAGCAAGTCTGCAGAAGGAGCGGTCGAGAAGAGAAGTGGCGAGATGCACGAGGTGAGCGGTGGCCTGTATTAAAAACTGGGAAAAACAACACTCGGACCCTGTCGTGTGAATAAAGCCTACCTCTACCGCTCTCCGCTCTGGCGGCAATGTGGCACCTACAGGGGGACTGTGTGTGGCGCTATCTACATGGGTGCTGTGTGTGGCGCTAACTACAGGGGTGCTGTGTGTGGCGCTATCTACAGGGGTGCTGTGTGTGGCGCTATCTACAGGGGGCTGTGTGTGGAGCTATCTACAGGGGGCTGTATCTGACGTTATGTACAGGGGGGCTGTGTCTGGCGCTTTCTACAGGGGGGCTGTGTCTGGCGCTATCTACAGGGGGGCTGTGTCTGGCGATATGTACAGGGGGGCTGTGTGTGGCGCTATCTACAGGGGGCTGTGTGTGGAGCTATCTACAGGGGGGCTGTGTGTGTAGCTATGTACAGGGGGCTGTGTGTGGAGCTATGTACAGGGGGGGGCTGTGTCTAGCGCTATGTACAGGGGGGCAGTGCGTGGAGCAATCTACAGGGGGGCTCTGGTGGATGATTTTTCCATTGACCGGTAGCAGAGTTACACAACTGGAAAAAAATAATCCCCATCATGTAACTCTGCTACCTGTCAATTGAAAAGTCATCCACAACAGGGTCTCCCTCTTGATTTTCATTGTTCTCAGCCTTTTGGTTTGTCCTGCAACTGCTGCCGCCGTGATGAGCAAATGTTATATCCAAGATAGGAAAAGTAACATAAAGACGACATAACCGGATCCATAATATCTGTGATATCCAGACAGTCCAGAGATCCGCAGTGACAATGTGCGCATGTTATTTGCAGAAGGATCTGGCTGTGATTTGATGTGTTTATGCGGGATATTGGGTGTGGTTAGGGGCATGGCTTAAAATGTCCCTCTTTTCCAAATTCAAAAGTTGAGCGGTATGGTTTTATCACGTGACCCGCACTCTCACTCTTTGAATCATGCAACGTTTAAGAAAATGAACTGCACAGCGAATTACAGGAGACCTGATGTAACTTCTCCCTCTCCTGGCTGGTTATCAGTAGAGGCAGAACAGTTAGGGTATGTTCACACGGCCTATTTACGGACGTAATTCGGGCGTTTTTGCCCCGAATTACGTCTGAAAATAGCGCCTCAATAGCGCTGACAAACATCTGCCCATTGAAAGCAATGGGCAGACGTTTGTCTGTTCACACGAGGCGTATATTTACGCGCCGCTGTCAAATGACGGCGCGTAAATAGACGCCCGCGTAGAAGAAGTGACCTGTCACTTCTTTGGCCGTAATTGGAGCCGCTATTCATTGACTCCAATGAATAGCAGCGCTAATTACGGCCGTAATTGACGCGGCGTTCAAGCGCCTGCACATGCCGGTACGGCTGAAATTACGGGGATGTTTTCAGGCTGAAACATCCCCGTAATTTCAGCCGTTACGGACCCCCGCCGTGTGAACATACCCTAAGGGTATGTGCACACACAAAATAAAAACTGTCTGAAAATATGGAGCTGTTTTCAAGGGAAAACAGCTCCTGATTTTCAAATTTTTTTTTAAGCCACTCCCGTTTTTCGCGGCCGTTTTTTGGAGCTGTTTTTCCAGTCTCCAAAAACAGCTGAAGAAGTGACATGCACATCTTTTTTTGTGGCCGTTTTTTTACGCGGCCGTTTCTCATAACAGCCGCGTAAAAAAACCTCCCCATCGGAATAGAACACGATTTTCCCATTGAAATCAATGGGCAGATGTTTGGAAGCGTTCTGCTTCCGATTTATCGGCCATATTTCAGGCCTCCGGCAGGGCTTAGTAGGAGCACAAAGATGGCGAACCTGGAGGCCTTCATTAGGCCCACAGGCAACCATCGCATCCCCGCGATTGCAGGGGGCACGATGAGCTGTTAGATGGGGTTGCCCCCTCTAGCTATTTAAATACTGCGGTCGGTATTGACCGTAGCATTTAACGAGTTAAACGAGCGATGCCGCTCGTTACCCTGGAGTGTCCGCTGTAACATACTTCACTTCGTGAGCCCGTTCCATACTTTCCCTACCCGACTTTGGCTAAAACACTCCTATTTTTGGTGCGGATTGCGCATTGAAAATTCACAAGTTACAATATAACTCATTTGAATGGGGTTTACCTTTTTTTGAAGGATGGAATTAGACTATGCTATTCCTTCCTGAGAGATCCCGCAAAAAAAAAACGATACCGCTCCTGACATTATATGGACAGTAACGTCAGGAGCTTCCCAATGCTGGTGTCCCCAGGTAGAGCATCGCAATCACTCTGCCCTTGGGGAAGCTCCTGACATCACTGTCCAAATACGGACAACAGGATCAACGACAGAGTCCCTGGGCAGAGCTCTAGTAGCTCTGCCCGGGGAAAGCTACTAACGTCACTGTCCATTTACGTACAGTAACTTCAGGAGTTTCTCCAGGGCCTTGTATCCCACTGTATGCCATACAGTGGAATACGTTTTGGCTGAATTGAACAAAATCCAGGGCATTAACCAGTCATGTGCCTGACCCATGGTTTCGTTCATTGTAATTCACAACAGTACCAAAATGAGTTAACGCGCATAGCGTACAAATGTGAGCGCACCACTTTCCATTACCCAACTTTCGGTAATGGGGTGGCCAGAAATTCCTGATGGCAGCCCTGGTGATTGGCA
Organism: Rhinoderma darwinii; assembly: GCF_050947455.1. Taxonomy (NCBI): domain Eukaryota; kingdom Metazoa; phylum Chordata; class Amphibia; order Anura; family Rhinodermatidae; genus Rhinoderma; species Rhinoderma darwinii. The sequence goes on along the minus strand of NC_134688.1, from coordinate 402,351,034 downwards.
TTTTATAGGACAGCACAAATCACTGCCACATATTCATGGGGGGTGGTGCCACCTCTGTGATTGGTCAGTCTGTATAGACTGACCAATCGCAACAGCACCCTCCTCAGTCCCGTTAGAAACGGTGAGCAGGATGAGTGCATAACTCCTCTGTGCCATATTGACCTGTGATGGCCATCGTCAACCAGTCTTCTTCTGTATCCTGCTGTGAGTGATCATAATCTGTGTTGACTTTTTTTTTTTTTTATCGTAGCAGCACTAACCAGCTGTCTCTAAATTTCCCTGTCCCAGTCCATATTTTTAGGGAGAATGAAGAAAAAAAACAAAACAAAACAGCTATTTTACAGTGTTGTGTTTTTTTTGTACGCCACTTACCAGGCAGTTTAATTAATGTGTTAACTTTATTATTCAGGTTGTTACAATTTCTGCAATACCATATATGTTTTTTTTTCTTTTTTTTACACTTTTAAAATAAAACCACTTTTTATGAAAACATTTTATTTTTACTGTGCCCTTTATTTTTTGATAAACTTTATTTAACTGTTTTTTTTTATTCCCACTAGGGGATTTCTCAATGCGATCTTCTGATTACTGATATAATGCTTTGGAATACTCCGTAAAGCAAAGCATTACTGCCGGTCTAAAATTTACAGGCAGTCTATCAGGCTATGCCTCTAATAGACATATAATCATGTTAGGCCCCCAGCTACCATAGCAAACCCATCTGCAGCTGCCATTTGCAGGCCACCAGTTGGTGAGCCCCCTCCCTCTGTCAAACCATTTAAATGCTGCAATCGCTATTGAACGTGGCATTAGAGGGGTTGCCTGCACGATCACTGACACATATATGCACATCAGACTGCATACCACGAATGTACCTGATAATGCATTAATGGCTAAATTTATATCTTTTCTCTTTTTCCTTTATTTTTGTAATTCAGAAATTTTCTATACACATGTAAAAGCATAACCTTTGCAATCCGCTGTGGAAAAATTTATTTCGTATCACACGTGTTCAAGCATTACGCACCCCTCTAATAAAAACGTCCCAATCATCCCAGAGGGTCTATTCAGTAGAGGAGGCATTTGCCCTCCTGCAGATATGGCCAGCGAGGGAGAGGAGGAATTACAGCCCATTCCTCGTCATCCTCCTCATCCAGTGAGGAGGAACCCGCATAGGTGCTCCAGGACAACAGCTGAGGCAACCCCCTAGATGAGTGATTCCATGTGGTAGCCCTAAAAATTGTGTGTCTGATTCTGGATTTCATAAGAAGCTTAGGAATTCAGTATTGTCTTCAGGCCTAACAGAAATTGTAAATTTAAATGGTGGCCCAGACCAATTTATACTAGTAATGCACAGTGCCCACACTGTGATAACCCCAGAAATTAGGCAACCACCTGCCCAGTTAGAGGTATGTAATTAAAATGTACCAGCTATACGAGGGCATGCCCACAGGTTCAGAGTTTACGAAGGGCAGGACACCTAGAATGCCCCCTTCCTGGGAATTAGTGGGAAAATAGTGTGGGATTTAGTGCACCCACTGCTGGACCAGGGTTACCACCTTAACATGGATGACTTCTATACCAGCATCCCACTATTTAAGTGTCTCTGCACTAGAAGAACTGCAGCATGTGGTACCATGTGCAAAAACCAGAGGCCTCCCTGAAACTCTGATTGGTGCCCTGCTGTTTGCCCAATCAGTGAGAACATGTGGTCGGTCAAGTATAAAGACAACAGAGATGTCCTTATGTTGACTACAGTAACGGCAGCATCTTCGTCCCTGTCCGATTGACCACTACAATGGCCCCCAAGCCGGATTGCATCCTGGAATATAATAGGTACACAGGTGGGATTGATCTTTCTGAACATGTACTGACGCCCTGCCATGCGGGAAAACAAAAGGGTTTAGTACAAAAAAGCTGGCAGGAGGGGAGGACACTAGTCCTTTTAGAAGGTGCACGTATTGTAATAGGGCAACACTTTCCCAGCGAAATCCCCTCCACTGGTAAAAAGGGAAGGATCCAAAAAAAGTGGAAATTGTGTTAGGCCTAATTCAAACGAGCGTGTTCGGTCCATGATATACGGTCCGTACGTCGGCCACATTTCCCGGACCGAACACACTGCAGGGAGCCGGGCTCCTAGCATTAAAGTTATCTATGGCGCTAGGTGTCACTGCCTCGCTGCGGGACAACTGTCCCGTACTGTAATCATGTTTTCAGTACGGGACAGTAGTTCCACGGAGAGGCAGTGACACCTAGCGTCATAGATAACTATGATGCTAGGAGCCCGGCTCCCTGCAGTGTGTTCGGTCTGGGAATGCGGCCGACGTATGGACCGTATATCATGGACTAAACACGCTCGTGTGAATTAGGCCTTACAAAAGAGAAAAAAAAAAATCACCATTTATCAGTGTGATACCTGCCCCTAAAAACCTGGCTTGTGCCTAAAGAATAGTATATCACATATCCATGGATTATTAATTGTATCATTCATTTACCACATCATTATTCGAAAAGCGACATTGCGCCCACAAACCAATCCAGCAAAATCCTTGTTCCAAAAGGTAAACGGCACGCATTCCCTTCTGAGCTCTGCAGTATGACCAAACAGCAGTTTTGTCCACATATACTGTAGGTCATTGTTGTACCCAGCAGAACCTGTTTAAAACAATTTATGGTATGCGTGTCTCTGGTGGCACAACATAATGGGCACTGAAATCTGTGGAAAAATGTCAAATTTGTACTTATGGTACATGTTAACTAGTAACTATTTTGAGTGGTATTACTATCTGTCTTACAAGCAGATACATTCAGCTTTAGAAAAAAGCTAATTTACCCAAATTTTCTCTAAATTTTGGTGTTCTTTAAAAGTAAATGCTGAATCTATCGACATAATTTTACCTCTAACATAAAGTACAATCTCAGAATCACTTGGATAGGTAAAAGCATTCCAAAGTTAATTACCACAAAGTGACATGTCACATTTGAACACAGAAAAAAATGCTCTGTCAGGAAGGTCAAAACTGGCTTCTGCAGCAGCAAGGGGTTAACGTTATGGCTGAGCAGTGTATATTTAGAGAGGACAACCCCTTTCCATTTGCCCTTTTAGTGCTTTTTGATGTTAGACGGATGTCCCGAGTGGGAGAAAACCCTCTATATTAGCCAGAGCGGAGAGCTGTAGTAAAGAGCAGCTATATTTTGTGGACTATCTGTATTACAAGGTCACCCATTCACTAAAACGGGCACCGTGCACTATATCTTCTTCTGCATGTCCACAGATTCCCTAGTAAGAATAGCCTTATTTAGTGGATTAAACTATATGCTAATATTATTCGCGTGCTGAAACATTTTTTTCATCCAATCCAGCCTGTTAATTACATGAAAATCTTAAAACAACAAACAGTTGGTCTTTTGAAGTTTATTTTGCTGACATTCATTCATAGGTGAAATAAGTCCTAAGGGCTTCGACAACCCCAGGCAGAATGAAAATAAATGGTAATATAGTTTGTAACAAAGGCATACAATTTGATGTGTTACATAGCAGGCGGTCTCGGGACAGCATCAAGTGTTCTTGTGCGGAGAACCTGCTCAGTTATAAATTAGAAATCGGGACTTGTAAATATTAGACTTCTGGCATATGAAGAGTTAATGTATCCAAGTAGGTAGCACTTGCTGAATAAATTTAAAGCAAGTGTGTGGTTTTTTGTTTTGTTTGTTTTTTAAAAACATTTTAGCAGCATTAGGGTGTTTGTCTCTAGTCGTCATCCACAGTGGGCTTTATTGTCACTCCTCTTCTGATCTGTCCCCAGCCAATCAAACTGAAAAAAAAAAACCAGCAAAATTTTAATATAATGTATACATTGGGGGAAAAAACCAAACAAACAGTGGGCAAATTGATTTCAGTTTAGAGGGCTTCTCCTGGCACTGGCTTATATTAACCTGTGAATACCCATCAAGTATAGCATAGACTAAAAGGACAGCTATGTAGGAGGCAACCTGCCGGAAACTTCACATGAACAGTAATTATACTTTCATACGGACACTAATAAGTGGCTTGTCATTCTACCCTATACACATTCACCTGAATAATATTGATCAAAATAGGAGTTCCATCTTCTGTGTCCTAACCAAATTAATAATGAAGCATAAGGACCAGAAACCAGCACAAGCAACTCAAAACTTTTGTAGATGACAATATATAATGAATATAGATCATTTAATATAACATTTGCTTGTTACGGCAAGAGGAACACGACCAGAAATACCATGTTTAAGTGTGGCCCCTTCACTGCATTACCGGACCCATTTCTACTGTACTCCAAGTGGCTGTGTCAGATACTGAAGAGAACGCTCATTCACATGACATTTTTTGTCCTACATTTACCCCTTACCGACATTGACGTACATGTAGGTCATTGTTGGGAGGGGGTGTATGGAGCAGACTCACTGGCTGACACATTGCACTAATGAATCAAATAGAACTTCAATCCTGGCCCTTTAACCACTTATATGCCGTTGTTCAATAGAGATCATGGCATCTAAGGCTGAGGGGGGTTTGTGTCCTTTGTCACTTTGTCTTCAGATTTGCGGGTGAATTGCGGCCGCAAAAACACGATCCTGTGCATAAGACCCTTATGGCTCCTGTTAAGGGCTTAATGGGAGCCAAAAAAAGCACATATGGGTACACTGCTCCCATATGATATTATGGTATCCATTTAATGTAGAAGTCATTAAAAGTTGTTAAAAAGCTCATGGCATACATGTTTAACGGATGCCTGTGACATATGCCATATAGTCGTATACGTCACTCGTAGGCTTCCAAGTTAAAAAACGTGCTGTATACATTTTTTACGGGATCCCGTTGTATGTGGAAAATGTGTCACGAGTACATAGAAGCCAGGGGCCAGCGAGACTCCATGTTTGCAGGGGATCTCAGTTCAGGCTTATGTACACTAATTGAGAATATAGAAAAAAAAAAGTTTGTCCAAAGCCTCTGTAAGGTAGCAAAAAAAAGAAAAATTAGAACTTTACATTTTTTTAAGCCAATTATAGTAATAACGCCTTTTTAAATAGTCAATTTGACCATCAACAGATAACAGTCAGGCCAATCGTCCTGCAAAAACGCAAAGCTCAAGTTAAAGTTCAGCCAAGCAGCTTTTCTGTGGTAGACTATATACAGAACTTACCGCCAATGTTTCTCAACTCTTCTGCTAAGAGCGATTTTCTCTCCTACTTCCGTGCACACTGGATTTGTAAGCACAATTTTTCCTAAATCCGCTTTTACAGCACTGACACGACCTCCAGTGGACAAAGAACCAATGTTGACCATCAACACTTCATTCTTAGATAATTTTTGAACCTGAAACACAAAATACACATCTTCTTAGAAATGTAAGCGCACCTAACGTTTCAGGTCACTTTTCACAATAAGATGTCATTTGTGCGTACACGAGGAAGAACACGATTTCTGGCCATTTTAGGACTCGTATTCTGCATGTTTTAGCATTTTTCCCCTCTGCAGACTCGAATTCTCAGTTTTACCTGAGCTAGTGGGTAGAACCGAACTGCGATCATGTCTCCCATACAAAGTAGACTAAGTACACATGGAAAAGAGAACATTCTGCTCTGCCCAATGACTTTGTAGCCCACCCTGAGACGCTGCAGCAGCATTTAGGACATCAAACAGTAACGTGCAGTGTAGCTGTGAATCTAGCACTGGCACGAGGTAGAACATTTACTAGAAGCTGCAGCAGCGTCTGTGTGTAACACTCTGCTCCCCAGCACCCTTCCCTCTCCATAGACTTTGATGGGCAGCATATAACCTGATCCCTCAGGGAGCTGATAATCCATCCTGTCTCTTAGGATATAGATTTTAGCAGTGGACTAAGGATGAATTGATCAATGCCAGAAGCAAGGAAGTCTGCTAAGGGGAGAAAGAGGCATCTTTCTTTAATATATTAAAAAGTTTCTTATATTCGCTTGTACAATTTAATTTATGCAAAGTTTGTCGAAAGGTTAAAATATATACACACCACAAGAGATTTCAACACGAAAATTACCATTTTATTCTTGTGTTAAGCTCTCACCTTAGCTGCCTTCTTATCCCCCTCTGTACGCACTCCAAGGAGACGTCGTAGGAGGAAGTAAGATATTTCCAGCTCTGTGAATATTTCAGGCAATGCTCCAACTGCACCCAATACTTGCCCAACCATACGATCAGCACGACATAGAGTTGGGTCAATCTTGGTACCCACACCTGCATAAACGATGAAAGACGAGGTATAATTGTTAACTACACCTTATAAATAATTGTCTCGGTAACATCCCGTGGTCAATGTTGTCCAATCACTGCAGCCTGCAATTACTTTTCAGCCATAGTAACATACTGTCCCATGGCAGAGGCTGGACAATGTGGCTATGTGGTTATGTCATTACAGATAAAACATTACTAAGGCTTAGTGTTTACACAGGCCAGATGGGGACAGAAGCAAAATTTTGCTGGCATGTATATTACAGTTACTTTCAGGGTAATTTCTCCAAATCGTTGGACAACACATGAAATGTTTGAAGAAGAACGAAGACAAAGCTACACTGATAGCGTCTCTTACCAATAAGGCCTCCAGGAGCGGCATATTGTAGATCATTGTGCTCAGCAAAGAGAGACACAATTTTAGAAAAGATTGGCTTGCACATGAGCTTTCCTTCACTGTCTTTAGAGACTATGCCAGGACGAACCTCTATTTCTTGACCAACCTGGAGAATTACGAGAACACACACACAAAACAACTTTAGTACAGACCAAATATCACACCATATTACATTGGTTGTACAGAGATAAAAGAGTAAGACCTCATGCACATGACCGTAGCCATGTGCACGGCCGTGATTTTCGGGTCGGTCAGCCACAGTGTCAGCCGCGAGCCGCCCGCAAATCGTGGGCTGTGCACATGGCCTTGGCCATTATTTTGAATGAGCCCGGACCGCAGAACACTGCCGTAATAAGACATGCCCGTTCTTTCTGCCGTCCGGGCTCCGGGGCCATGCACGGACCGTGGAAACCAGGGTCGTGTGCATGGCCCCATAGGAATAAATGGGGCCGCAATTTTCCCGTGGATTTTCGGGGGAATGCGGCCACAAAAGCACGTTCGTCTGCATGGGGCCTAACTACACTTTCAAGATTTTAATAAGTCATAGAGACATATCCAAAGTTTGGATCAGTGGGAGTCCGAGTGCTGATACCCCCACCGCCTTTAGCCTGACAGGGAGTGCTGATCACAGCAGACGGTGCAAAGTGCTCAGCTGAGAGCTTTTGCACCTTCATTTCGGCAACGGTGGGTGTCTCAGCACCCAGACCCCCACTGATCCAAACTTTTGAAATGTCTCTTGGATATATCAAAAGTTTATAAGTGTAGTTACTCTTTAAACCCCTTCCCACAACAGCCATTTTTTCGTTTTACCCTCCCCACATTCTAAGAGCCATAAGACTTATTTTTCCATTTACATAACCATACGAGGGCTTGTATTTACAGGACGAGTTAGGGCTCGTCCACACGTAACAGAAATGCCGCATTTTTTCTGTCCGGAAATTCAGCAGAATTCAGTAGAAGCATAGTGGATGAGATTTAACCCTTTCATGCCGACAATCTGTAGATTCACGTCCTTTTCGCACATACCCCATGCTGCCAGGGCATGAGTATACAGATCTCTGTTCCAGCTGGCATAGCGCTGTGAAAAGCGCTCGGACACCGGCTGTGTCAGTGTCCCCGGCTCCCCAGCAACATGCTCACGGACAGCCGAACCGATTCGTGCGGCTACAGAGAATATGATCACCGTTATTAACTGCTTCCTGACCGCCCACAGTAAATACACGTCGGCACTTGCTGGGCTCTGTGCAGCACCGATGTGAATTCACAGTGGGTGTTAAAAGTGTTAAGCGAGAAGGAGCATCGGCTAGTTGAAGCACCACGTCGACGTACCAACAACAATGCAACCAGTCTGGAGCGCCCAGAATGGTTGGAATTTCCTCCTCCCTGATCTTCCTAAGGAGAAGAGGCAGCGGGAAAACCCTGTTACTCAGACGTAAGTGAACCTGCGGAGCCACCCAAGGGTCGACGGCGTATGACTCAGGAATTGCGAGACCAGGCGACAAAGAAGAGTACATAAAGTCGAGGCGGCAGCAAGTACAGGTCCGGTGTGCCCCACTTGGAACAAATGTGTGCGAACACAAGGGGATGAAGGGCCCCCTCCCCTAGGCTGATCCACTTGCAAGTGAGATAATCGCTAGTTGATGACCATGGGAAGTGAACTGCCGAGAGAGCAGGAACGTTAAGAGTGCAACAAACTGGAAGTGGTGAGGAAGAACCGCAAAGTGCAGGAAGCACTGGTGAGATGGGGAAATGGGAATGCATGATACTCGTACTAGATGTCTAGTGACGTTAGGAAGTCCCCGTTACGTGGAGGCAATAACCAACCGGAGGGACTCCATGCGGAAACGACAGCCCTGGAGAAAGGCATTCGATTGAGGTTCAGGATGGGACGGACTGAATAGTGCTTTTTGGGGACAACAAGATTTGAGTAGAACCTATGGGACTCCTGGCTTGGAGGAATGGGATCAAAGAATCCTTGACCCAAGAGAGATTCTAATGCTTGAAAAAGGAAGTGCCTGATGGATGGAAGCCATACAAACTCGATCTTGTACCCTGAGGAGACTACTTCCTGCCCCCCGGCATCCGAAATATGAGAAAGCCAGATATCCTTGAAGAGTAGAATTATGCTCCCATCTGAGATCCAAGTGGGGCGCACCATCAGGCAGAAGTGTTCTTTACCGCTGCTGGCTTATCCGCCTAAGAGCAGGGGTGCCAGGAGGAACGGGACTTGAAGGGAGGTCTGTTCTTGGAGTCCGAGTGGGACTGCTGGCCAGACTCCCTTGGTCAGAGAAATCTGAAAAAGGTGCTTGTTGCCTGGGGTAAGGAGCATGGCGAGCCTTTGTTTGAAGCATGCGAGTGCTCTTTCAGTCTGTGGCTTCTGAGATAGTCTCATCCAAGCAGGCTCCAAAGGGATGGGAGCTAACAAAAGGAATAGCCGCCAAGGAGCACTTAGAAGCAGTGTCGGCCGGCCAGCAACTAGGGAAGAAGAGGATGTACAAGCCACAAGCAAAAATCGTTCTCAAGGCTGAGCCTGCAGCCTCAAAGGACACTTTGGAGAAAGTCATTGGACATTTCAAAGGATCGCAAAAGGAGGCGGAGTGTTCTATTGGGAGTGTAGTGGTCTTGGCCAGACCGGAGGCTGCAGGATCCACCACTTGAGACGTAGGCCATTTGGAAGAATCATCTTCTGGGAATGGATACATGAGGTTCCGGCGAGAGGTCAGGGCGAATTTCTTATCAGGATGTTTCCATTCCTTGGTTACTATTTCTTCCAGATCCAAGTTTGAGAGGAAGGGCTTGTGACGTCGCATGGGGCGACAGAAGGTAACGAACTTCGCTGGGGAAGATGGGTCCCTGTCAGTAACAAGTAAGGTATGTCTGACCGCAGAGATGAGAGACTGTCCACCGCAAAGGACAGCTTGGAGCTGGAATCCGAGTGCTCACCCTCAGACAAGTGCTCCCTGTGAGAGGAAGAAACAGAGAAATCCCCTGGAGGGGGAGAAGAGACTGATTAGGCAAAAAATAAATATAGAGGGCAGATCTTACAGTTGCAGATGCTCTAAACGGGTGAGATCTATATAAAGAAGTAGAGAGTTTGTCGATGAGGGAGTTAACCCATAGAGGTTTAGCGTCAGCATTAGGCGTGGGAATAGCTGGGGAGGGTGGTCGTCCACAAATGCTTGTCTTGGAGGCAAGAATGCATCGCACAGAGAAGTATGCGGACCACATGAGAAATCTAGGAACAGGCAAAGTGAACTACATAAGGTGCCTGTCAGGAGGATTCGCCTATGGTGTCTGACATGGCAGTATAGGGGGTCACTGCGTTCTTCACAAGAAATAATGTTGCATTGTAATAGTTTGGACTTTTAGTGAGGAGGCAATACCAATTAGTTTTTTTATACATTACTCGGGAAAAAAATGTATATTCTATTTCCCCAATATTAGTAAAAAACAAAATCATTGATTTTTTTTTTTTTTTAGTCCTACAAGTGTACTTGAACAAGCATTTGTTAGATCACTGGTACATTGAACTACAATAACTTATGTACTGCAGTGTTTTGCAGTTCTACCACTCTCCTATTAAGTGGATGGAAAGACAGAGGGGGTCACCCATCCAACAGCTTAGGCTGCGTTCAGATGTACATCGGGACTCCATTCATGGGTTTGGTCTGACCATTCTGTGAGGGGAACCCATGAACGGAATCCGAACTGATTGTGTAAGGGTTCCGTTGTTTTGACAGAATCCATACCGCAGTCGACTGATCTATTCATTCTGTCAAAACAACGGAACCCTTACACAACGGTGACAAACGGAAACCATTTGCACAGGATCCGTCACCATTGAAATCAATGGTGATGCAAACGGAAAACCAATGGTTCAGTTTCTTGTTTCTTGGGTTCACCTGACGGAAAGCTCAGACGGAACCCATGAACGGAGTCCCGACGCAGATGTGGTCGCTATTGACAGTGGCAACTCAGTGGTTAAGACATCCGTAATCAGAGTTATCTCCGATCCTTACTTTTACAGTGAGGTTTCGGCTGTAATATACAGCCTGTGAGCCAATTCCATAGTCCTCCTTCCCGGCTATGACATACAGTTTCGTCACATGTCAAGAACGGGTATTAAAACTCTTTAAATTGCCCTAAGGTGGGAGACAGTATTGCGAGTTACATGATCTAAACTAACTGGTTGACATAGTATATAGCGTTGGTTCTTAATATCAGTATGCCATTCTTATGATCTGTGCTGCAATTCATTTTCTTGGATACTATATGCATTAAGAATTCTGATGCTTTTCATGTAACGATGGGTATACGCTTATTGTTATTGTATTGTATACTCTGTATTGCCAAAGATACAAATTTTCAATAAAAATATTCTTGGTAAAACAGTTTCAATTTATGAAAAGGGCAGCTTCCACTACATTTAAGTTGCACTGTGCTCAGGTAATAAGACAAACACTGAACTAGTCTTTTGCGTTTAATTATTTGTGTTTCCAAACATTACTTTGGTAGTCGTAATGAGCGAAGATTAGAATACCTTTAATACACCCTTTAGAATACTGCCTCCAGCTACACCACCTTTCAGATCATCAACTTCACATCCCGGCTTGTTGACATCAAAGGATCTGATAACTGAAAAGACAAAACATTGTATTAGCAGCGTCTATCAATTATGGATTTCATGATAACAGTTCAAAATGTACCACAAGAGGATGATGGGAAGTTTAGCGAAGTGGCGTATAAGAATTGTGTAACGCACTACAGATGTTGGAGTATTTGCACAAATGTAAGTCAGAAAAAGCGGATTCTGCACTTTTCCAATTAAATTATGGAAATTATTTTGGGAAAAAATTAAAAGCACAAAGGCCTCATTCACACGACCGGGTCCGAGTGTCGGCCGGGAAAATCGGCCGTTTTTCCCGGCCAGTTTGCATCCGTTCCGAGTTGCCGTTTTTACCGGCCGATTTGGACTCGATTTGCATCCGTTTTTTTCCCTGACCATTTTTTAATCGGATGAATTTCATTTCAATTTGTTGCCACACACAGCCCTTTGTAGATAATGCCACAGCCCCCCTGGTAGGTAATGCCACCAAAGCCCCCTGCAGGCGACGCCACCAAAGCCCCCTGCAGGCGACGCCACCAAAGCCCCCTGCAGGCGACGCCACCAAAGCCCCCTGCAGGCGACGCCACCAAAGCCCCCTGCAGGCGACGCCACCAAAGCCCCCTGCAGGCGACGCCACCAAAGCCCCCTGCAGGCGACGCCAACAAAGCCCCCTGCAGGCGACGCCAACAAAGCCCCCTGCAGGCGACGCCACCAAAGCCCCCTGCAGGCGATGCCACCAAAGCCCCCTGCAGGCGATGCCACCAAAGCCCCCTGCAGGCGATGCCACCAAAGCCCCCTGCAGGCGATGCCACCAAAGCCCCCTGCAGGCGATGCCACCAAAGCCCCCTGCAGGCGATGCCACCAAAGCCCCCTGCAGGCGATGCCACACAACCCCCTGCAGGCGATGCCACACAGCCCCCTGTAGGTGATGCCACACAGCCCCCTGTAGGTTGCACCCATCCCCACCCCTTCCAGGAGAAGGCACTGACTTCAATGTCCATATATAGACAGTGTAGTCACTGACTTCTCCTGGAGAGGAATTCCCTGCCACAGGTCGGGAATTCCGCTTCAGAAGTGAGTGACGTCACTGTGTCCATATATGGACAGTGTAGTCACTCACTTCTCCTGTAGCGGAATCCCCAATCCCCGGCCGGGGATTGGGGATTCCGACTCCTACAGGGAGCAAAAAAAGACCCTCCTCCTCCTCACATGCACTCTGCACTGTGAGGAGGAGAGAGAGAGAGTGCGCGAGCGACGGTAGACCCGGCCATCACTCGGGACACATTCCGGTGATGGCCGTGTATTACCCGGCCACATAGACTTCTATGGGAGCCGGGCACCCGGCCGAAAATAGGACATGTCCCATTTTTTGACGGCCGGTTTTCCCGGCCCGTCGAAAAATCGGTTGTGTGAATAACCCCATTAGGGGTCTATTGTTCCTAATGCAGCCGGGTGCCGGCCGATTTATGAACGGCCGTCACCCGGCCGGGAAACCCTGTCGTGTGAATTCCGCCAAACACTTGTGAATCTGGTAGTAGATCCGGATTAAATTGTTTAAGGATGGGACAGATAACTCACCAATAAGTCTCGGTTCAGATATGAAGTCTCGCAGAGGCACTGGGATTTTCTTTACAATATATTCACAAACGACTTCAATGTTATACTTCAGCTGAGCAGAGATTGGAATGATCGGTGCACCCTCAGCAACTGTACCTGTTGTACGGACGAATATTTATTACACAGCATTCCTGCAGATCTCAGACATCGAAAATAAGTTACTGAAAATATCTAAGTAGTATATTAACCCTTTCTCGAAATCCATCTGAGATAGATATATGAATCTAAATATCTATCTATCGATACATCTAAAAACCGGAAGTCGCATGTTGCAACAGGAAAAACCGGAAGCGTCACACAGACACGCTAGCATGACAGAGCGCAGCCCAGTAAGCGTCTCACGTTGTCTAGCAACAGAATGTTTGTAGAAAGACTAACCTGATTCGTGAGGCTACATATTAGACTAGCTAGATAATGAATTATGTTGGAACGTTCTACTAGGGGAATAAATCCGCTATTTGCCATTTATTGAATTTTTAATTCTATGGGAAGATTTTCCAGATTTATTCCCCTAGTGTAAGTGTAAATATATATATATATATATATATATATATATATCTATATATATATATACATACACACACACACACACACACACACATATATACATACATATACACACACATATATAAACACACATATATATAGCGGAAGCCGGGTGGGGGGGTATGGAGTGGGCTCGCTGGCTGAACCCCCTCTATAGAACCAGTGTGTTGGCTGTATGTTAGGGTATGTTCACACGGCCTAATTTCAGCTGTTTTTCGGGCCGTAAACGCCAATACAGTGGCTTAACGCCTCCAAACATCTTCACATTGATTTCAATGGGAAAAACAGCGTTTCGTTCCCATGTGAGTTTTTTTATTACGCAACCGTTTTAAAAAAAATAAAAATAAAATAAATAACACCCAGTAAAAATGAAGTGCATGTTACTTCTTGAGACGTTTTTCCCTTGAAAACAGCTCTGTATTTTACAGCCGTTTTTGGTTTGCCGTGTGAACATACCCTTATAGCCGGCACTTCAATGTAATGTGCTAGGTCCTGCTAGTTTAACCCCTTAGATGCCGTGGGCAATAATGACCGTGGCATCTAAGCCGTTAGAAAGAGGGGAGGGCTCCTCTGACGGTCCATCGCCCCCCACCTGTGCGACGCGATCGCTGGATGCTGATGGTTGTCATGGCAGCCTGGGGGCCTAATGAAGGCCCCCAGGTCTGCCATCTTTGTACTCATTTTAAGAGGCCTGTTAGAATCCCGATATACTGCAACACATGTTAATATAGTATATACATACACAAACATACACACCAGAATTGTTTTTTCATCACCTTATCGCCCTCAAAAACATGGAATAAAAAAAAAAATGATCAAAACTCTGCATGTACCCTAAATTTGGTACCATTGGTAAAAATAAACCCTGACATCACTCAGTCAACTGAAAAAAAAAAAAAAAAAGGTTTTGGCTCTCAGAATATGCAAAATAATGTTTGTGGTTTTTTTTCAACAATTAGTTTTACCCTTGTAAAAGTAGCAAAATCAGTGAAAAAAATAATAAATATAAAATTGCCATCACCGTAATCCTGTTGACCCGCAGAATAAAAGTTAACATCTTGTTTTTAGACATATTTTTGTGGCGCAGTGAAGAACTACAACTCATCCTGCAAAAAACAAGCTGTCATATTTCCGAAAGGATAAAAAAAAAAAATTATGGCTTTTGGAGAGTGAGAAGGAACAAAATATGTAAAAAATCTAAAAAAGGCTGCGGGGTTGGGGTTGTCTGGTTGAGGGGTTAGACTTAAATTTATCAATCATCCGGAAAGGTTGAGAAAAAAAATGAAATAAAAAGTAACCGCCTGATAAGATTATTACTTCTATACTTCACATCCATACTTTTTTGGAGGGCTTACGAAAGCTTTTAACTAATGGAACGCTGCTAGGAGCCCAATGTTTGGACAAATGTAACACAATGCTCACCTTGCACAAATGCAAGAATTTGCTCGTATTGTTCCTTGGCTTGACTTTCTTTAACCAAATCAATCTTATTTTGCAAAATAAGGATGTGCTTGAGCTTCATGATTTCAATGGCCGCCAGATGTTCAGAAGTTTGGGGCTGAGGACAGGATTCATTACCAGCTGTAAATGTAAAATCAGACAAGATTACGTCAGCGCAGATTGAGGTCTGGACTAGCGGAAGTTTTAGAATATTGGACTTTACGGCAAGATCTTCAGGTTACGTCCACCCTTGTGATATTGCTGCTGACACATTAAACATTTAAAAGGGACACTTCCGTCAAAAAGCAGTATTATTTTTTTTTTAAACCCAATATTCATGGAAATCTTGAATGTTTTTTCTTTAATTTCAACAGTACTGAGCAATTAAAAACAAAATATTGCACCTTTCTAGAAGTATTAACAAAGGGTTAAAACTCCTGAATGGTAGGACAGACTAAGGTCAGTTTGCAATCTGCTGCAAAAGAAAAGTTCTCCAAGCTAGTCTCATTATAATAGTATGTGGAGGATGGGAATGACCGCTCTATATTGCTCTCTTAAAATGCCTAGATAAACATGGCCTAAACAGACAGCGGCACTGAGCTGTCACCCAGCTTTTCTAGTCTCAGAACGTATCATCAATGAGCAATAACCCAGCTTTCCCAGAATCAGCAGCAGTCTCCCTTTAACCCCTTAAAGGAACAGTGTCACCAACATTTTTTTTTTAATATCAGTTTTATGTTAGGGTTTTATTAAAAACGTTTATATTTATTTGTGTGTTTGTGTGTTACTTTTTTCTATTTTTACACTTTTTCTTCCCTATGGGGGCTGCCATTTTTTTTTCCATTTCTGTATGTGTCGATTAACGACACATACAGACATGGAATACGGCAGCCCCAGTCCCATAGGGAATGCGAACGTGGCCCGATCCATACACTTTGGTGTACGCCGTGTGTGTGGGAACGGCGCATGCGCCGCTCCCACACAGTCCAATTTGAAATGCGCGCCGTCCGGCGCCATTTTCCTGTGGACCGGAAGTCGCGGCCGGACAGTAAGATTACTACTTCCGGTCGCGGCTTCCGGACTTGTGCACATGGAGCAGCGGCAGCAGACGGAGCGGACGGACCCGAGGGAGCGGCTGCGACTGGAGCAGGTAAGTGATTTCTATGTATGTTCGTGTTTCAGTGTGTTTTACTAGTGTATGTAAACCTTCTACACTGTGTGTTAGCTCAAAAAATGGCGACACACAGTGTAGGAGGTTACACCGTTCAAACCCCTCGTTTCTCCCGGCACTAGCCAGGATAAAGGAGGGGGGGATTCTGCGAGCTCACTAGAGCGAGGGATTTTTTCCCAATTTTGCAGCATAAAGCAATGTGGTTGCTTTACCACATGCAATGCTGCAATTTTGGGAATTGCTCCATCTAGTGACCAGTGCTGGGAAATATTATAAATTGAATCCAATTTATAATATTTCCTGACTCGTGAAAAAAAATAAAAAAATTAGAACAATGTTTAATCACCTACACACTAATTGTTTAACTAAAAAAAAACAAACATGTTTTGCTGGCAACACATTCCCTTTAAGGATGCAGCCTAGTTTTGGCCTTAAGGCTCAGGGCCCATTTTTGAAATCTGACATATTTCACTTTATGTGGTAATAACGTCGGAATGCTTAAAGAGGCTCTGTCACCAGATTTTGCAGCCCCTATCTGCTATTGCAGCAGATAGGCGCTGCAATGTAGATTACAGTAACGTTTTTTATTTTTAAAAAACGAGCATTTTTGGCCAAGTTATGGCCATTTTTGTATTTATGCAAATGAGGCTTGCAAAAGTCCAAGTGGGTGAGTTTAAAAGTAAAAGTCCAACTGGGCGTGTATTATGTGCGTACATCGGGGCGTGTTTACTACTTTTACTAGCTGGGCGTTCTGATGAGAAGTATCATCCACTTCTCTTCAGAACGCCAAGCTTCTGGCAGTGCAGATCTGTGACGTCACTCACAGGTCCTGCATCGTGTCGGCCACATCGGCACCAGAGGCTACAGTTGATTCTGCAGCAGCATCAGCGTTTGCAGGTAAGTAGCTACATCGATTTACATGCAAACGCCGATGCTGCTGCAGAATCAACTGTAGCCTCTGGTGCCGATGTGTCCTCGCTCGTCTGACACGATGCAGGACCTGGGGCAGTAAGTGACGTCACAGCGTGATCTCTCGAGAACACGGCTGTGTCTGCACTGCCAGAAGCTGGGCGTTCTGAAGAGAAGTGGATGATACTTCTCGTCAGAACGGCCAGCTAGTAAAAGTAGTAAAAACGCTCCGATTTACGCACATAATACACGCCCAGTTGGACTTTTACTTTTCAACACGCCCAGTTGTACTTTTGCAAGCCTCATTTGCATAAATACAAAAATGGTCATAACTTGGCCAAAAATGCTCGTTTTTTAAAAATAAAAACGTTACTGTAATCTACATTGCAGCGCCGATCTGCTGCAATAGCAGATAGGGGTTGCAAAATCTGGTGACAGAGCCTCTTTAAATCTATCCAAGCGATTCTGAGATTGTTTTATCGTGACACATAGGGCTTCATGTTCGTGGTAAAATTTGGTCGATATATTCAGTATTTATTGGTGAAAAATTGCAAAATTTAGAGAAAATGTTGAAAAAATAGAATTTTTCAGAATTGAAATGCATCTGCTTGTAAAACAGACTGTTATACCACCCAAAATAGTTACTAGTTCACATTCCCATATGTCTACTTTGGATTGGCATAGTTTTTTGAACATTCTTTTATTTTTCTTGGACGTTACAAGGCTTAGAACATAAACAGCAATTTCTCTTTTTTTTAAGAAAATTTCAAAAGACTTTTTTTTAAGGTACCTCTTGAGTTCTGAAGTGGCTTTGAGGGGCCTATGTATTAGAAACCCTGATAAAACACCACATTTTAAAAACTAGACCTCTCAAAGTATTCAAAACAGCATTTAGAAAGTTTTTTTTAACCCTTCAGGCATTTCACATGAATTAAAGCAAAGTAGAGGTGAAATTTGCAAATTTCATTTTTCTTGCTGAATTTCAAATTTATTCAATTTTTTTCTGTAACACAGAAGGTTTTACCAGAGAACACTACTAAATATGTATTGTCCAGATTCTGCAGTTTTTAGAAATGTCCCACATGTGGCCCTAGTGCGGTAATGGACTGAAGCACCGGCCTCAGAAGCAAAGGAGCACCTAGTGGATTTTGAGGCCTCTTTTTTATTAGAATATATTTTAGGCAGCATGCCAGGTTTGAAGAGGTGTTGTGGTGCCAAAACAGTAGGAATCCCACAAAAGTGACCCCATTTTGGAAACTACACCCCTCAAGGAATTCATTTATGGTTGTTATCATGTTGACCACAGTTTTTTCACAGCACCTATTTTAAATGTAATTTTTTCCAATAATATGTCATTTGTGATCAAAATTTCCTATTTTCACAGGGAACAAAATACCCGCATTTTGTTGCCCAATTTGTCCTGAGTGCGGCAATACCCCATTTGTGGTGATAAACTGCCGTTTGGGTCCATGGCAGGGCTCAGAAGGAAAGGAGCGCTATGTGTTTGTTGGAGTCCAGATTTTGCTGGATTGGTTTTCGGGTGCCATGTCGCATTTGCAGAGCCTCAGAGGTATCAATGCAAGGGAAACCCACCAGAAGTGACCCCATTTTGGAAACTACACCCCTCAAGGAATTCATTTATGGGTAATGTGACTATTTAGACCCCATAGTTTCTTCACAGAACTTCTTTGAATTGGGCTAGGAATTTTAAAGAAAATAATTTTTTCCAATATGTAGTTTTAGCTCAAAATTTCTTATTTTCACAAGAAATAAAATACTCCATTTTGTTGCCCAATTTGTCCTGAGTGCAGCAATACCCCATTTGTGGAGCTAAACTGCCGTTTGGGCCCATGGGAGGGCTCAGAAAGAAAGGAGCGCTATTTGTTCTTGGAGTCCAGATTTTGCTTGATTGGCTTTCGTGTGCCATGCGTAGTGCAGTGTATTAGATCTGTCAGCTACTCACTGACAGCAAGCATAGTGGGTCCTGACTTCGTCAGGGCCCACTAGGCTACCGTCGATGGCATAGCCGGACTCCATTGTTTAGTGTCCGGTTGCCATAGACACCATCGCCGGCCGCTATCGTGTAGCAGGCTGGCGATGGCAGCTTAACCCCTAAAAAACCGTGATCGCTATTGAACACGGCTTTTCAGGGGTTAATCAGCGGGGAGACAGCGATCGGTCCCCGCTGTAGGAGCAGCGGCAGCTGCTGTACGAGACAGCAGCTGTCACAGCTCCTGTATGTGAGACGTACTATTAGGTCATGGAGCGTGAACGCTATGGTTACCATGAGCTAATAGTACGTCCAGGAGCGGGAAGGGATTAAGGCTTCTAATGTCTCAAGCACACGACCGTTGTGCTCCTCGGGCCGTTTTTGACAGCACCCGAGTGGCACCTGACCCATTCACTTTAGCGAGTGAATCGGGTCCGTGAAAAATGGTCCGAGTCTCCGATCCAAGGAAAGATAAGACATGTTCTATCTTTCCTTCGGATAACTGACGGGACTAGGATGGCACACACGGTCGTGTGCATGAGGCGTTACACTACAAGTTGGACAGCTCTGTCACCACCCCTAACGCCTCCTCAGTCAGACAGAAAAGTGACCCCTCTCTGCCGTGCTAACAGAGAGGAAGTTAAAGACACAAGACAGAAAGTAGTTTACATCAAGTTAATTTAAAAGAGATCTATCACAAAAACGTCCTACCCAATTTTAAAAACAACAATTTGACGGAAGTGTCCCTTTAAATGAGTTGTATAAAATTAGAATAGGTCTTTTTTTCCCCCTTCTCCCAGAAACAGCAGCACATTTGTCCATGGGCTGTGTTTGATATTGCAGCTAAGCCCCATTTAAGTGAATGGTAGCTATAGGTCACACAAGCGTAGGATAAATATAGACGGACGCCGGCTGAGCATGCCGCAAAATATTGTACTTCACCAAGTTGACGTATCACTCAGCGTGTGACACATTCTAGTACATTTAACAACCTCTCCTCCCTCATTCATCTTCCAGGCATGTACTGCTGTTTAAAGTGCCTGTCACCAGTTTCTTAATTCCCTATCTCCTAACTAATCGAATAGGCGCTATGATGCGGATAACTACAGTGTGATTTGTTTTAAAAAACGTTTATCATTTAAAAAATTATGAGCTTTCTTATACATATGCTAATTTGTCTCGAATAGCCAAATAGGAGGTTACATTTTATTTTTACTCTGGGCGGTGTAAAGACAACTGTATTACGCTGTCCAATCAGCATACAGGTCTCCTCTTTTACAGCCCTGCGTGATTTCCGCTTCAATCGCGAGATCACACAGTGTTGTCACTTCCGGCGGTAGGTCCGTCGCCACAGCAGCACTGCTGTGGATAAGAGTCGTCCGTCACGGCTGAAGGCGATGTAGGGACCGTCTTCTTGGAGTCCCGCTGAGGTGAAGGACCTGCGGCCGGAAGTGACAACACAGCGTGATCTCGCGATTGAAGTCTAAGATCATGCTGGGCTGTAAAGTGGAGAGCTGTAGGACGCTGATTGGACATCGTTATACAGAAACCATTACAACGCCCCGAGTGAAAATAAAATGTAACCTCCTATTTGGATATTAAAGAGACAAACTAGCATACATATATAAAAATGCTCATAACTTAAAATAAACGTTTTTTTAAAAAAAAATCATAATATAGTTAGCATCAAAGCGCCTATTAGATTAGTCGACTGCGATATTGATTCCGTCAAAAAAACGGAAACCTGACGGAATGGTGACAAAGGGAAACCATTAGCAATGTTTCCGTCACCATTGATATCGATGGTGATGCAAACGGAAGCTAAGGTTTCCGATTGACTTTCCATTGAAGGGTTCATACGACGGAAACCCTCAACGGAAAGCCAACGCTGATGTGAACAGGCCCTTAGGTAGGGAATTAATAAACTGGTGACAGAGCCTCTTTAAACAGGTTTTTAGCATACATGCCAGTGAGTGGGGGTGCAGTACAAACTCACCTATCAATAATAAGGCAGCGTCCATAACAGCTGCACCGTTCAGCATAGTCGCCATCAAAATGTCGTGCCCTGGGCAATCCACAAAAGATACGTGCCTGGAACACAGGATAAGAAGGAATTGAAAGATGCAATCATGGAAATGTAAAGATAAAAAATATAGCTTTGGAATCACATTTTTTTGCCATAAGTCTGCCCTAGCAACTTGCTACAATAAAGACAGGGTCTTTCAATGGATCATAAGTAATATTAACAGAGATTGCATCACAGGGAATACCCGCCTTTGATCTGCCCCTTCTTTGTCGTGGTCAGAATTGACTGCGACATAGAAGGGGTTAAATGGTGAAGATCAGAGGTTTCTCTGATCACCACCATTAGAGCAAGAATTGGGCTATGATTGACAGCATACTCCTGCTCATTATCGTGTGGGTAAAGTAAATTTGCCCACGTGATGTGACTACTCACCAACTGGTTAAGTATAACTGGTAAGGATATGGTAAAATTCCTTTATATAGATCGGCTTTATCCCAATTAAAGCCACCCACAACTCGGTCTGACCCAATTTCATCACAACAGCTACTGACCTGACCAATTTAAAGTTGCCTTTGGTGTTGGGTATGTCTGTAGGAAATTCATCAGGGGTGCTGCTCCCGCAGGAACGATAACATTCGGGGCGAGAACAGCTGGGGTCATCAAGTTTAAAGATCTGCAATGCCAGCAGTCATTGTTAAAGCGTTAGAGCAATGAAATACTGTTAACATGTTTTTCATTGGTTTCATTATATACTTAGAAGTGATCAACTAAACCAGTGCAAAGCAACTAACTGTCTTTTGGGAAAGATACCATTTACAGACTGTAGCAAACGCTGAACTACCTATTAATAGGTCAAAGCGTCTATAAAATTATATAGTCAAGTTGAAAAGTATCTTAAATGCCAATACAACAAAAGGTGCACGGATACAAGACCCTTTATGGGTTAATGACTTCATAAGCAGTCAAATAGGTTTATAGTAAAGCCTAAATTATTATATGTGATGATATACAAGTGACTGTATCAAGCCATGAACCATTCTATCCAACACAGCTGGTAAACCATATAAACCGACCTTAGCATTGGCATATCCCAGCTTGATGGTAATATTCCGCTCAAGTTCATTCTTAAATCGGACAGTGTGCACACCAGAAATGGCTTTTACTACGGTGGATTTGCCATGGGCTACATGACCAATGGTACCTAAAACAGTAGAACTGACCGTTAATGTATAAAAACAAAATATATACAGACAAACATTTTGGACACGATTGAAAAATATATACAAAACAGATATCATGACTACAACATGTGGTTCTAATGGAGGAGACCTCGTATAGCGTTACACAGTGTAAGGCCTCATTCAGACGGCTGTGTTTGGTCTGTGATATACGGACGGTAAATCGGGTGCATTTCCTGGACCGACCACAGTTTAGAGAGCCAGGCTCCTAGAATCATAGTTATCTATGAGGCAAGGACTCCCAGCCTCGCCGCGGGACTACTGTCCTGTATAGTAATGTTTTCAGTACGAGACAGTATTCCCATGGGGAGGGGGGGGGGGGGACTCCTAGCATCATAGAGGACTACGATGCTAGAAACCCGGCTCCCTGAACTGTGGGTGCTCCGGGAAATACGGCCGACAAACGGTCCATATATCACAAACTGAACACAGTCATCTGAATGAGGCCTAAATCTGGCCAAAGTGCAGATGTTATGTGTTAGTAAAGGAATGAAGAAAGGTTCAGACGTTCATGGACTGGGAGAAACTAGTATCTGCATACATATGCTTTATGTATTAATAGTTTACCTATGTTAATGGTGGCTTGTCTGCTGATGATTTCTGGTGACAGGGGTGTCAATTTGGTGACATCCTGTAAAAAAAAATAAGTGATTAGAAGACAGACGTTTCATATGAAAAATGGTTGTCCGGGAACAGGGTGGTTTTTCATACTAATGATCTATGCACAGGATAGGTCAGGTGGGGGTCCGACACTTGGAACCCCCACTGATCAGCTGTTCCGGCTGCCTCCGGATGTCCTTGCTGCAATCACAGTATAGCGGCTGTGCTGCAACACGGCCACTATGCAGTGTACGAAGCCATCTGCTTCCAACACTGGCCACTGCGTAACATCCAGTGCTCGGAGGCAGCCAGAACAGCTGATCAGTGCAGGGTCCGGGGGTCGGACCCCCATCCATCATATACCGATGACCTATCCTGTGGATAGGTCATCAGTATGAAAAACCGCCCTGTGGCATGACAACCCCTCTAATAACAGGAACGTATATTTTATAATATATACACAATACAGCTGCTTGATTTACACTGTAAAGAGGACATATTACTATTATTTCAACAGATCATGTATGCTTCTAACACTAACTGGTGAGTCACATTTTAATAATAGGATAAAAATGATTACTCTTTAAGTAGAGTGGGAAAGGGGTATTTTGTTGCCAACGGCAAATTGTTAATACTATTAAATATAGAAATACCTGCCCCCTACCCTGCGGTCACAATATACACCTACCCTGCGGTCACAATATACCCCTACCCTGCGGTCACAATATACCCCTACCCTGCGGTCACAATATACCCCTACCCTGCGGTCACAATATACCCCTACCCTGCGGTCACAATATACCCCTACTCTGCGGTCACAATATACCCCTACCCTGCGGTCACAATATACCCCTACCCTGCGGTCACAATATACCCCTACCCTGCGGTCACAATATACCCCTACCCTGCGGTCACAATATACACCTACCCTGCGGTCACAATATACCCCTACCCTGCGGTCACAATATACCCCTACCCTGCGGTCACAATATACCCCTACCCTGCGGTCACAATATACCCCTACCCTGCGGTCACAATATACCCCTACCCTGCGGTCACAATATACCCCTACCCTGCGGTCACAATATACCCCTACCCTGCGGTCACAATATACCCCTACCCTGCGGTCACAATATACCCCTACCCTGCGGTCACAATATACCCCTACCCTGCGGTCACAATATACCCCTACTCTGCGGTCACAATATACCCCTACTCTGCGGTCACAATATACCCCTACCCTGCGGTCACAATATACCCCTACTCTGCGGTCACAATATACCCCTACTCTGCGGTCACAATATACCCCTACTCTGCGGTCACAATATACCCCTACTCTGCGGTCACAATATACCCCTACCCTGCGGTCACAATATACCCCTACTCTGCGGTCACAATATACCCCTACTCTGCGGTCACAATATACCCCTACTCTGCGGTCACAATATACCCCTACTCTGCGGTCACAATATACCCCTACCCTGCGGTCACAATATACCCCTACTCTGCGGTCACAATATACCCCTACTCTGCGGTCACAATATACCCCTACCCTGCGGTCACAATATACCCCTACCCTGCGGTCACAATATACCCCTACCCTGCGGTCACAATATACCCCTACCCTGCGGTCACAATATACCCCTACCCTGCGGTCACAATATACCCCTACCCTGCGGTCACAATATACCCCTACCCTGCGGTCACAATATACCCCTACCCTGCGGTCACAATATACCCCTACTCTGCGGTCACAATATACCCCTACTCTGCGGTCACAATATACCCCTACTCTGCGGTCACAATATACCCCTACTCTGCGGTCACAATATACCCCTACCCTGCGGTCACAATATACCCCTACTCTGCGGTCACAATATACCCCTACTCTGCGGTCACAATATACCCCTACTCTGCGGTCACAATTTCATTGTTTGGTCACAGACCTGGGACTCGCATCTATCAGACATTTAAGTCATATCCCACCCATATGTCAAATGTCTAAGATGGGAATAACCCTATAATGGAGCTACGCTTCTGGTGTGACTTTAAATGACTTGCTTGATTTTTATTCACTATTAAGCCGGGTTCCCACGTAGTGTAAACGCTGAGGAATTTCTGCAACATTTACAGTAGTGGATGAGATTTGAACAAATCTCATGCACACAGTGGAAAAAAAACCACAAAACTAAAATGCTGTGGAAACGTTCATAAATTGATACGCGGTGCGGTTTTTAAATCCGCAGCATGTCAATTTATGCAGAAGATTAGTTGCAGGTTTTCCTCATTGAATTCCATGAGGTAAAAGCCGCAACAAATAGCAGATGTAGCAATTTTTGTGGCTGAAATGCGGCGATTCCACTGCAAAAAAATCTAAAACTCAAAAACAAAAACTTTTTGGGTTTTAAAAAAATTCTAATAATAAAAAAAAAGTTAATACTTAACCCCCGGCCGTTGTCAGAGGCACATTCATCTGTTCTCCGTCCAGGCCGGCCTCCTGGGGTGAAGTTTCACCCCATGTGACTGCTGCAGGGTCATCCCAGGAGGCCGGCTGCACGGAGAACAGAGGGACGGGTTGTTATGACAAAGCCCAGGGGCAAGTATAGCCTTTTTATTTTTTTTCAACCACTGCTCTCCACAGCAGAGATTTGGTTAGATTTTCGGGGCGGAATTCCCTGCGGGTTCTAGGTCAGATACACTGCTTACTTCACACAGCGTATATCTGACCCGTGGGAACCCAGCCCAAGTCAAAATTCAGGTATTGAAAATGTTTCAAATTCTACTCTGTTGAGTTTATTTGGTGCAGAATTCCATACAAAAAATCCAGATAATTACACCACGTTTAAACCCAACCTAAAAGGGGATTTATACCACATTACATATCACCGACATCACTAGTGCTCTCCAGGGAGAAGGGACCGGCTGACAAGAGGATGGCTATTCATAGACAACAGGTCACATAATGTGTCACAAAACCTAACAATGTGATTAAAGGGGTTGTCCACTACCGGACAACTGATGACCTAGCCACGATAGGTCATCAGTATTTGATCGGTGGGGGTCCGACACCCAAACCCTGCACCAATCTGATGGTCCGGCTGCCTCCGGGCGCCACACGTCCATGCCGAAAGCAGATGGCTCTGGTCATGGAATAGCAGCCGAGCTGCCATACTGCTTCTATTCAAGTGAATAGGAGAAGAGCTGCAGTTCTGAAGCACTCCCACTATGCAATGTACGGAGCCAACTGCTTCAGACTCCATACATTGTATACTGTGCAATGACATCCGGTGCCCGCAGGCAGCTGAAGAAGCTGATCGGTGTGGGGTCCGGGTGTTGGACCCGCACCGATGATATACTGATAACCTATCCAGTGGATAGGTCATCAGTTGTCCGGTAGTGGACAACCCCTTTAATGCTGGGGAAAATATTTTATAGGCAGTTCTTAGTAATGTAATACCAGCAGCATCAGATACAAAACGTCTAATAAAAGGTGTGTATACTGAACAGCTCCAAAATGTCAGCTCTAAGCATTTATTCCTTAAGAATATTAGCAACCTACATCCCAAATAGGTCTTTAACAATAAAAATGGCCTAACTGGACACATTGATGCTTCATTTTTACGTATTTGACTGCTCCGCCTGTAAGGCAGAATACACATGCTGCAGCCAATTCACGTCTGATCCTGGATTTTGAGGGTATGTGCACACTACCTCTTTTCAGACGTAATGAAGGCGTTTTACGCCTCGAATTACGCCTGAAAAGACGGCTCCAATACGTCGGCAAACATCTGCCCATTGCTTGCAATGAGTCTTACAATGTACTGTGCAGACGAGCTGTCATTTTACGCGTCGCTGTCAAAATACGACGTGTAAAATGACGGCTCGTCAAAAGAAGTGCAGGACACTTCTTAGGACATTTTTGGAGCCGTTTCTCATAGACTATTGAAAACAGCTCCAAAAAAGCGAGTTGCTCAAAAAACGTCTGAAAATCAGGAGGTGTTTTCCCTTGAAAACAGCTCCGTATTTTCAGACGTTTTTGGTTAAGCATGTGAACATACCCTTAGAAATCCAATCACAGAATTTTGTAATGAACTTCTCAGCATGCCCTATAGATCACATTTCAGTTGTGTATTTTTTAACAATGTGTAATAACCACAGTCAATTTTGCATGGAATTCCATTAGAAGACAACTGGCTGCAGTAAACATGGGCAAGCAAGGAAATCCCCACAGACTTGGGTGCCATGATCAGAATGAAGTTTCGTAAGACATGGCACTAGGGTCCTGTTTTCCCCCAACTCAGCAGGGATGGAGAAATTACTATAAAGAACTTTCACAGACGTCTACAGAAAACAAACAAAATAAAATAGCAGCCAGCTGCACATTCCTAGCAGCATTAGCTACAGGGTTCCTGGAATTTGTCCAGCACTAGGCCTCATACCCACAACCTGTAATATTATCTTATGGAGGCTTCCGAACCTCCACACTGGTGTTCTCCCTGTGCTGCCATATAAACAAGTCGTGCCATACTGCATCACATGCGTCATCAACGACAATTTTACCCATAGAAGTCAATAGAAACAGAAAGATTGTATTCATGTATACAGAGTCATGTAAAAACCTCAAAACGGGGGGGGGGGGGATCAATTTTCTCCTCTAAACTAGTAGCGATAACTGATTTTAAAGCAGAAAATACAATGAACTCAACAGTACAGAACATATGGCGCTCATACGGTACCCAAACAGAACACTACAGTAAAAAAAAAAACAGGTACAATACAGATATCCACAAGTGCAGCTCGCTCATCCATAGTGAGTGCTTTACGTCACAATTTTTTTATGCAGTCGTGTGCATGAGGCCCAAGAGGTTGTAGATTTGGATTTAATACGTATAATACGTTTTAGTTTCAGATCACATGCAAACAGGTCGCCACATTTATGTGACTATCACCACAAAGGCAAAAAAGCTTATAAAGCAAAGCTCAAGGCTACATTCGCACGACATGTGTCATGGTCGTGTGATGGCCGTTTTCAGAACAATGAAGTTCTATGGGTGTATTCACATGGCCGGTTTTTAACGGCCCGTGAATATTTACCGTAAACTCTCAGAGTTCAATGGATCCGTTTTTACCAGCCATTTCTCATGAAACAATTCTTGTAACGGCCGGTAAAAACTGATCCTAACCGAGGACTCCCCGCACACAGTGCTACCTTGAGCACTGAGCCCGAGGAAAGCCCTTGACATTAATGTCCATATAAAGGACAGTGAAGTCAGGGCTTTCATCTATGGAGTCCCCAGCCAGAGCATCGCAAGATCTCTGGCTGGGGACTCCAGTCTTGTAGATAGCACCTCTCCACGTAGATAACGGCCCCCTGCCTGAAGATAGCAACCCCCCAATCTCCTGTAGATAGCGCCACTGTAGGAGCGGAATCCCCGACGGCCAGACCCCGCACTGCCAGATTCAGCTCCTGGAGAAGCCCCCGGCGTCACTATCCATATATGGACAGGGACGTCAAGGGGTTACTCCTGGAGCAGAATTCCCGGCCTGCTCTGGCTGAGGAGTCCGCTCTCCGGACATCACTGTCCATATATGGACAGAGACGTCAGGAGCTCTGTCTATGAGTAATTCCCGGCCAGCGGGATTCCGCTCCTACAGTGGCGCTATCTACAGGGGAGGGGGGGTGGTATCTACAAGGAGGTGCTATTTGGGGGGGGGGGGGGGGTGGCGCTTTATATGTTGGCACTATGTCACTTTATATGTGGGTACTGTGGCACTATCTACAATAGGCACTGTGGCACTATGTGGGCACTGGTACTTTATATGTGGGCACTGTAGGCATTCTCTACAGTGGGCACTGTGGCACTAGCTACAGTGACATTGCAGCACTATCTACATGGGCACTTTGGTGTTTTCAGAGGGTTTTGACAAAAAATAAATAAATCAAAAACTGACAAATTAAGTCCATAATTATTTTTTTTTTTTTTAAATATCCTTTTTATTGTCAGTTTTCACATTTTCTTACAAACATTTCACGTAAGAGTTACATCATGAGTGCGCAGCACTCAACTGTCATGGGATTAACTTTTAAATTAAATTCAACATAACATATAAACACACCAACATAGAAACATGGCATAATTGTCGATCTTCAGATGGACCAAACAAACATGACTCCCCCAACTCCAACACCACCTAGATCATCAATGAGTTTCCACTCATCCTTTCTCCCCCAGCTGGTTCACAGTTGCATCCTCCCTAAAACGCCTGCCAAGAGCTGCGTGCAGTACCACTTTGTGTACTGGAAAGGCCTAACAATTTCCGCTATTTCGGCTGTTGTACATTGTGTTTCTATAAATACTTGCCACTTATCAAATAGCTTCTTGGTTCCCGTTTCCTTCCGCCTTTCCACCTCCACCCTCTCAAGAACCAATAACTGTTTCAGCCGTGACACAATCAATTCTAACCCCGGCGTGTCTGCCTCTAACCAGTGACTCAGGAGGCATCTCAAAGCTACCAGTAAAATCGTGTGCACCAACACAGGAGGTGATCTTACTCCTCGAGCACCCTCTTCCTCTGGCGGCCGCGCCTGATGGAATAGTAGCGCTTGAGGCGTCATTGGGAGATTCGTTTTCCAATGGTCCTTAATATATTTCTGTACCATCCCCCAAAATCGTTTCGTATGTACACACCCCCACACTCCATGCCACAAATTCGTCAGTGGTGTATTGCACTTGGGACAACTTGTAATGCGATCAGGGAAAGATTGTGAGGGCAAGATATTAAAGCCATATATAGCTGTATGCATCAACTTGAAATAGGTTTCCCTCCAGCTCTCATTTAGCACACTCTTCCGTACCGTCTCCCAACCCCCCAGTATGGTCTCTCCTATATCTGGATCCTGAGTCCACCGTTCCCAGCTTTTAAAACTAATCCTTAATTGCGGACGAACAAAACCCTCTCTCAATGCTCTATACATTCCTGTAATGGTCGCCCGCCCAGTTGTTGGACCTATGACCTCATCCAGAGTGTGCGTAGTAGCTTCCTTACTCAAATCCCTGAGCCTGGAGGTACAAAATGTTCGTACCTGAAGTACTTGCAAAAAATTGACTCTATCTACTATGGGTCTGAGTTTAGCGGTGATTTCCTCCCCAGTTAACCACCTCTTTTCCTCTGTATGCATAAGATCCCCTGCGCTACCAATGCCTACCCTCCCCCATGAGGCAATTCCGTCCCCCTTGTCCATTCCCGGTAAAAACTCCGGATGACCGCTCAACAGCATATACTTCGATACCAGGTGGGGTAACCCAAACTGCTTACGTACCACTTTCCAAGCTAGAACTGTATCTCTCAATACAATGGAGGTTTTGAGACGGCACGGAAGAGAAGCGATTCTACAATGTAACAAAGCTTTCAGGTTCCAAGGTGAAGCATACTCCCCTTCCAGATCTAAATTGGAATAATTGCTTGTTTCATGAAGCCAATTTACTACATGACGCATAAGACAGACCACGTTATAACCCCTGACATTCGGAAAGTTCACACCCCCTTCTTGTTTACCCATCATGAACTTGATGAGTGCTATGCGCGGCCTTTTTCCTGCCCATATAAATTTAGTGAATGAAGCCGTCAATTTCGAGACATCAACATGCTTCAATAAGAGAGGTAGCGTTTGAAAGGGGTATAGCAATCTAGGAAAACTAACCATCTTGATCAGATGACATCTTCCCAAGAGGGACAACGGCAATTGGCCCCATCTAGTGAGTTCCGCTTGTATTTTTTTAATTAACGGGGGATAATTTAGGCCATACAGAGTGTCCGGTACCCTCCCTATTTTGATACCCAGATAGGTAATGCAGTGTTCCACCGGTGATATCCCGCAACCCAAGGATTGCCAAAAGGTCTTTAGCAATGGCCTGCCCAACTCCAGCAGTTCGCTCTTAGCTATATTGACTTTGTATCCCGAGCATTGCCCAAATTCCAGCAAAAATTGAAAAACCTTCCCTAAATGCTCCTGAGGGTTTGACATAAAAAGTATGACATCATCAGCGAACAGGGCTAATTTCACTGCACAAGATCCCACTTGAATGCCTCTGAACATATCCGATTCCTCCAAGAATCTGGCCATAGGTTCCAGTGCTAGATTGAATAGCAGGGGCGACAAGGGGCAACCCTGTCGTGTTCCTTTATGTAATTGGAAGGGATCTGATAGGAACCCCGAGGAGTGAACACGTGCTTGCGGGCTATTGTAGACTCCCTTCAGGAAGACCCGGAAATCTCCCTGAATGTTCATTTTGTCTAGCACCATCCCCAGCCATTCCCATTGTATTTTATCAAAGGCTTTCTCTGCGTCTAGCGCTAAAAGTGCCGGCCTGGTACCTGGCTGGGGATCGTGCCTGACTGTTTCTAGCACCGTCAATACCTTGCGTAAATTTGTCACTGCAGCCCTGCCCTTTACAAAGCCTACCTGAGATTTTCCCACCAGTATGGGTAGATACATAGCCAGTCGATTGGCCAAAATTTTTGTGAGCAATTTCTGATCTTGATCTATCAGCGAGATGGGGCGGTACGACCCCGGGTCAAGAGGATTCTTCCCCTTCTTGGGTAACACCTTTATATGCGCTACCTTGGCCTCTGCTGGTAAAGCATTATAATATGCCACCAAGGTAGGGCTGATTTCCTCTCTCAGAGATTTGAAAAACTCCCCTGTGAATCCATCCGGACCCGGGGCCTTTCCGTTAGATAATGTTTTAATGGCGCTCCAAACTTCCTCTAGTGTAATCTCCGCGCTCAAATGACCATTCTGCTCCTGGGTGAGCCCTGGCAACTTCACCTTCTCCAAAAATTCCCTCCCTTTTTGGAGATCTATGGGTGTTTCTGAGTAAAGGGCTTGGTAATATTTACTTAATATGGTATTGATTTTTTTTGGGTCCGAGGTAGGAGTTCCGTTTGATTCTTTAAGTGTTGAAATATGTGCCGGTGCATACCTCCCCTTTGCTAACCGCGCTAATAATTTGCCCGCCTTATTGCCGAAACGCATTAAATCAGCATCAAATTGGGACCGGTAAATACTCTCTCTTTTGTCTAACCATTGATCAAACTGTCGCTTGGCTTCCTTCCATTCCTCCCCCAATAGCATTGATGGTGAATGTAGGAATGCTGTGTACGCCCGCCGTAATCTGTCGCTCGCTGCCTTGTATCCTTCGGTCGTCTTACGTTTAAGATTAGACATATACTGCATGATTTTCCCTCTTATTACCGCCTTGGCTGTACGCCAATACAATGACGGTTCCGAGCGATGCGCTACATTATCCCCATCGAACTCCATCCACCACCCCTTAAGCTTCTGTGTAAAGCCCTCATCCTTTGCCAGAAAAGCGGGAAACCTCCAGATAAAATCCGTTCCTCTAGCTACTGTGTCAGCCAATGTAATGGTAACCGGAGCATGGTCCGAAATAACTAAATCTTCAATTTTTTTGTTTTTTAACCGTCCATGACAAACGGCCAGACGCACTGGAAAAATGGATGAAAATTTAGAGACACACTGATGCAAATGCGGACAGTTGATAAATTTTTAATGGCCATTTTTTTTTTCACTGTCGTGTGAATGCAGCCTTATAAAGCAAATACATTAAAAAGGGAATTTCTGTTCAGAAAATAAATGTTATTCTTTGCATACTGAGAATTCATACAATTTTCCAAAAGACTTTGCTTTAAAGGGATTTTCCCATCTTGGACATCTATAGAATATCCTCAGTGAGCTCGGCTGTTTCCCTAACTCCTGACCACCCAATTAGGAAGTGGCCGGGAGGCTGCGGGAGCCGAGCAAGGTAAAACAGGGGTTTAGGAGGCCCCGTTCTACAGATTGATCGAGGTCCCAGAGGTGGGAACTCAATCAATCGGACATTTATGGCATATCCCGTGGATATGCCATAAATGTCTGAGATGGGAAAAACCCTTTAATCCTCACTGATCTAAAGATCTGTCAGGCTATGTTCACACCTGCCAATAGCATTGGGCTATTCCATAGTTCTGCTCCGTCAGAGGAGCAGAAAAAGGAAATAATGGAAGGAACGGTTTCGTTGCACGATGGACACCATTGGCGGCCCACAGAACCCAGTGACTTTAATAGGTTCCGTCGGGGTGTCTCATTTTACTGGAGACAATGTCTCCGGTAATCTCGGCAGGATCTGCAATGAAGGCCCCTAACGAAGCCTCCAACGCAGATGTGAACAAAGCTTTAGCAGTCATTCAATTGAAACATTCATCGTTTACTTCCAGGATATAAACCTCTGCCCATGTCACGCGATGGACGCACAGGGCTCATTACAGTACAATTAGAAGAGTTGTGTCTTGCACTTGTGTGATCACATGACCAGGATGTAAACAATTAGGGTCAGTTCACGGTGTTTTTTGGCGCTGATGGACACGGAACCCGCGTCAGAATCAGCGCCAAAAAAACTAAAATCACCTCCCGTTGATTTAAATGGGTGGCAGATGCGTTTTTTTTCCCTTGGTGGAATCTGAGGCAAAAATCTCTGTAGACAGGGCCTTAAAGTTCCTATTGACAGAGCTTGAAAACAGAGGAATTGATATAGAAGGTTTATTAGAAATGTGAATAACCTTATTATACAATTGAGAATTCTTGTTTTAGGAAACTGTAATACCCCTATAGGTGTTCGTTCCCCTATGTCATATATTTCAGTTAGGGCTCGGAGATCACATTTATTTGATTTGCCCTTTCAGTGAAGCATGATTTTGATCAAATTCGTAAAATCTGGATTAGCTCCACCCCCAAGGAAGCCGCGTCTCATTATGGCGGACCCGCAGGAAAGAGCGCTGCAGAAAGAAGCCACTAAAGGACAAGGAGACGTATAGCAGCGAGTCCAGTAGGACCCCCAGACCTGTCTAGCACCTGCTGCTCCCACCGGACCGCCTCACCATACAGTACACCCATTCGTGTGCTGCGTGGGGAGGTATGATTGGAGGATGAGAAACCCAGGGACATACAGACTGGATCTTGCAGGCTCTAATTGTTAGATGAGAGACCCAGGAAGGTGGAAAATGGGCCAGGAAACACGGCAGCCAAGTATGAAGGATGAGGAGGAAGACCCCACACAAAGGACACAGAGGCTGTCTAATGTGAACAGAGGAGACAGAGAGTCATCGTAGATGAGACCGTGTCTCTCTGTATACAAGATAACGTCTCACCTCGCTATATACAGTGCTGATTTTGTAAGTTTGCCCACTGTCAAAGACATGAACAGTCTAGAATTTTTAGGCTAGGTTAATTTTGCCAGTGAGAGATAGATTATATATAAAAAAAAAACCTGAAAATCACATTGTTAAAATTATATTTATTTGCATTGTGCACAGAGAAATAAGTATTTGATCCCTTTGGCAAACAAGACTTAATACTTGGTGGCAAAACCCTTGTTGGCAAGCACAGCAGTCAGACGTTTTTTGTAGTTGATGAGGTTTGCACACGTTAGATGGAATTTTGGCCCACTCCTCTTTGCAGATCATCTGTAAATCATTAAGATTTCGAGGCTGTCGCTTGGCAACTCGGATCTTCATCTCCCTCCATAAGTTTTCGATGGGATTAAGGTCTGGAGACTGGCTAGGCCACTCCATGACCTTAATGTGCTTCTTTTTGAGCCACTCCTTTGTTCCCTTGGCTGTATGTTTCGGGTCATTGTCGTGCTGGAAGACCCAGCCACGAGCCATTTTTAATGTCCTGGTGGAGGGAAGGAGGTTGTCACTCAGGATTTGACAGTACATGGCTCCATCCATTCTCCCATTGATGCGGTGAAGTAGTCCTGTGCCCTTAGCAGAGAAACACCCCCAAAACATAATGTTTCCACCTCCATGCTTGACAGTGGGGATGGTGTTCTTTGGGTCATAGGCAGCATTTCTCTTCCTCCAAACACGGCGAGTTGAGTTAATGCCAAAGAGCTCAATTTTAGTCTCATCTGACCACAGCACCTTCTCCCAATCACTCTCAGAATCATCCAGATGTTCATTTCCAAACTTCAGACGGGCCTGTACATGTGCCTTCTTGATCAGGGGGACCTTGCGGGCACTGCAGGATTTTAATCCATTACGGCGTAATGTGTTAACAATGGTTTTCTTGGTGACTGTGGTCCCAGCTGCCTTGAGATCATTAACAAGTTCCCCTCGTGTAGTTTTCGGCTGAGCTGTCACCTTCCTCAGGATCAAGGATACCCCACGAGGTGAGATTTTGCATGGAGCCCCAGATCGATGTCGATTGACAGTCATTTTGTATGTCTTCCATTTTCTTACTATTGCACCAACAGTTGTCTCCTTCTCACCCAGCGTCTTACTTATGGTTTTGTAGCCCATTCCAGCCTTGTGCAGGTCTATGATCTTGTCCCTGACATCCTTAGAAAGCTCTTTGGTCTTGCCCATGTTGTAGAGGTTAGAGTCAGACTGATTAATTGAGTCTGTGGACAGGAGTCTTTTATACAGGTGACCATGTAAGACAGCTGTCTTTAATGTAGGCACCAAGTTGATTTGGAGCGTGTAACTGGTCTGGAGGAGGCTGAACTCTTAATGGTTGGTGGGGGATCAAATACTTATTTCTCTGTGCACAATGCAAATAAATATATATAATTTTGACTATGTGATTTTCTGTTTTTTTTTTTTATATATAATCTCTCTCTCACTGGTGAAATTAACCTAGCCTAAAAATTCTAGACTGTTCATGACTTTGACAGTGGGCAAACTAACAAAATCAGCAAGGGATCAAATACTTATTTCCTTCACTGTACGAGAGTCTCTTTCACTTGTTCTCATCTACAGCGTTTCCCTCTTCTCTTTTTACATTAGACCGTCTCTCTTCTGTCGGATATACAGAGAGGAGAGACTATTTGCCTGCTTAGCCATAGGAGCAAGTAAAGAATTGCGGTGTGTGCAAATCCCTTATGTAAAAGAATTCTCCTTTGGCAAAAACAAGTAAAGAGATTAAAAAACGAGAAGTTTCCGTAACGACCATGTACATTTGTGAATGTCATTAATTTTTGGGGAAATCAACGAACTTTTGAATTTTTTTTTTTTTACTATACAGCTTTTATGTATCCAAATCCAATGTGGAGCAGCATTGTGTAATGGGATCCAGTCCCGGTGTGGGTGCAGGCTTCAGCAGAACGGACTCCTAGGACCGAAAGCAGTACAAGGAAAAGGTGTATTCACCAATGATGCAGACAAGTCACTTATGCTGGAGTGCTTATTTGTCCTTTCTACGGCTTTGCTTTTACGTATCCCTGTATACATAGAAGCTGTAACGTTCTCTCTCAGTATAATTCATCGGCTCAGCTGAACTGACGGCTCGGCTGTGAACGGTTCATGCGTGTCTCCGACACAGGATCCAGCCACTATCGATCACATCCAAGTTATGACCTTAGATGTGATCCATATTAGGTGTACCCTGCGTGTCAGACTAGCAGGAAGCGCACTCAGCCGTTGGGACCCCCCTATCACAAGAACAGGGGTTTTGAACCCCCTGTTCTACAACAGACACCCTGCAGTGAGGAGCATAAAAGCAGCGGCGGGCGAGCATGCAGCCGCCGCTCCATTCAACGTCTATGAGAATGACAGCAATATGCTCGACCACCGCTTCATTCAACGCCCTCCTTATGGCAGTCGAGCAGGGATGGGGATCAGGGGTTCCCCGTTATCACGATTAGTGGGGTCCCCGCCGATCAGCCAATTATCACCTGATCCTGTTAATAGGTGATAATTGTTCATTCTGGTATAAACCCCCCTTTGAGAAATACTCTCAACTGGGGTAGAATATGATGCTAGTAAAAGGTTTTTGCTTTTTCATGAAAAATTCATAAAACACAAGTGCTGTAAAATGTATAGGTGGAGGATCCTCACTGTGCTTAATAAAATGGGGGCTAGTAGCCTCCAAGGTGCCTGGAATATAGCCACGCATTTCATCTATCAGACACCGGGATACCAACACTGGAACAAGTGATACACCGTTATTTTTAGAGTAGAATGTGCACAGAACACATTAAAGAAGACGCGTGGATAGTAAACATCACTATCCTGTCCGGAAAGGGGGCAGATATATTTTAGAAGTAAGTCGCCTAGTGTGCCACTCGCAGGCCACATTCCCTTTTTTCAGATGACAAACGTGTGATATTCCAGATTCAGATTCCAAAAGGAGTTGACATTAGAAAATAGCTGGACCAACTTCAACTTGGATATTTAACCCCATAAACGGTCTTTCCCAAAAAAAAACCCTACCAACACGTCATGTGATTCTTGAGAAAAACCCTTAACCGGTAGTGACAACGTATTAGGCTCTGTTCACATCTGTTATAGGTCCAGACCGAAAAACCAGAGCCACCAATTCCGTCGCCAGATTGAAACCAATTGCGCCCAACTAAACCCATTGATTTTAACGGGTACTGTTTCCATCAGGGTGCCCATTTTGCCAGACAAAGTAGTGCAGCACTGGAAGTCCTTGTTTCTAGGACTGAATCTTGTCCAGGAGGATCATTTAGAAGAGGTCAATAAACAGAAATCTATTTCTGACGAGTGAGTGTGAGGTCACCAGGGAACCAACCTGCTGACGGATGCAGGTCAGACCTGAGCCTCTGCCCTGCTCACCCATTAGCCACCTTACGACTATTTCCGACAAGAGCCGCCATACCAGAGCCGCATCCTCTAGCCTGGGTGCTCCATGCGGGGTCAGTGGTTCGGATCATGGCAGAACACGAGGTAGGAGATAAGCCCAGCCGGCATGGTGCAGTCATGTGATCTCATGTGTCACATTCCTGGCTCTATAGTTAGTGCTGCACACTCAGTCGGCAGCCCCTTTATCTTGTCAGGTAGTAGAAGACCGCGGTACAGGAAAAACTCACCAGAGTAGTCAGATCCTGCTTAGATAAATGAGGCTGCCCCAGAGTCACTCCCGGCTCGTCACCCGCCATCTTGCTGAAGAGGAAGTTACTGGCAAACTACAGGCAATCCCAGAATGCTTACTGAATTCACTTCCGGTTCAAGCTGCGTTCCACACCTCAACGTGATTTCAGAGACACGCCTTTTCCGGGAAAGAGCTAACAAGTGATTGGTTGACGGACGATGGTATCACGGCTATAAGGCATGTAGCTAGCGATTGCACTCTTTCATCGCTGGGTAGAAAATTCAGATAGTGATGTGTTCATTCATTCGGCTCGGTTCTCGCTCATTGCTCAGTAGTCTGCTGGAGTTGGGAGATGGTTTGAACCGGAAGTAGTTCATTCTTAACTTGGAAGTCTACACCCTCCGCTGTAGCAGCACACTGCAGATGATGCAATCTTGCTACTGAGCAATACTTGTATTTTTTTGTGGTTCTAATTACTTACAAATATGGCGGCCATTGTAAAAACATATAGAATCCCATTTATATTAGGAATTCAATCACAGGAGAAAAGTAACATTCCCTCTGCTTGGGTTCAATCCTGTTTTTGGAAATATATTCGTTGTATAAGATAAAGTTCTGCAATTTTCTATATATAATTTTTTTTTATTTTTTTTTTTAAATCCCCACTATTTCGAATTTTTGTTTGCTGTCAGTGAATAGAATCATTCCTGTGTACATGCAGGGTCTGAAAACTAGAGGGAGCTAGCCCCGGTAGTTAGGGTTTGTTACAATGTATCAGTGTAGGTAAAAGCTTGTAGTCAACTGACAGATGATCGCCTGCATGGATACATTTGAATTAATCTTAAACCTTGGATAGGCTTTGGTCTGTAGGGTTTTTAGCTTCTGGATGTAAAGCATCATTCAGACTGTTGTAATGCGGCCAGATTATAGCGTCTGTATTACAGTTGCACGACCCGAACAAACAGCATCATAGATCCCTATGATGTTAGTTCAGGTCATTAGATCCACGGTCAGACCAGGACTTACGACCATAACACGGATAGTAAAATGTGGCTGCAATATGGCCCTCTGATTGGGGCCTTAAACAATAAAGTTTCTATTCACTGGTAGAAGCAGCTGTAAGAAATAGGAGCACAAAGTAATTCTGAAAGTTGAACGATGTTTCATTTTACAATAATTAAAGGTACGACGTTCATGATCGGCGCACCCACATAATACAGAGCATGTGGAAGGCCGATAAATGACAACCAGACTGGATTCACATGCGTTTGCTGCATTTTTCGTATCGTTTTTGACACAGATCTTTAGGTCCAAAACGCTTCATCCCGATGCAACTTTAAAGCCTATAGAGAAATATTGAAACGTTTACAGGGGAGATCACCATCACTCCCTAGGGTGGAAAAACCCTTTTAATTCTGAGGGAAAAAATTCTATTTACTGAGAACCTGTTAACAGATTGTAGACCGTTAAATGGACACCATGCAACGGCCATGTACTATGTGTGAGAAAAAGAAGTTAGAACTTGTCGCGTTCTGTATATAAATCCATTTCCAGGAGTCATTTGGCTTGAGGAATGAAAAGCCACGCTGAGCTGGTTGTTATCACGCACATTCTGCTTTGAATAAAGTCCCGCTTGGCAGCGCTATCACGGACGTCAAACGCCATCTCTGCGAGTTGATTTTGATTCCTGGCGACCATGTGAATAAAACTTCTCCAGCACACATTCTCTTCAAAAGTTCTATCCAAAGTCTCTACTTTCCTATTTGAGATTGCCAGATACCCGTTCTACCATCCCTTTTTAAAGGGAATGTTTGACCCTGCATTTCTTTTTACTAATTAAAACTAGACCGTGAAACAATAATCAGTTTTTATTTCTGTACATGATTTTTGGGGCAGCCATTTTGCCTGAGCTTACGTTAACAGCATTTAGACATGCTTTACAGCTAACACGTGGACAATAAGGGTATGTGCACACGATAAGTGGCTTTTACGTCTGAAATTACAGACTGTTTTCAGGAGAAAACAGCTCCGTCGTTTCAGACGTAAATGCTCCTCCTCGCATTTTGCGAGGCGTCATTGACGGCCGTAATCTTGGACGGTTCTTCATTGAATTCAATGAAAAACGGCTGAAATTACGTTTCAAAGAAGTGCCCTGCACTTCTTTGCCGAGGCAGTCATTCTACAGCTGTCAAACGACGACGCGTAAATGATAGGTCGTCGGCACAGTACGTCGGCAAACCCATTCAAATGAATGGGAAGATGTTTGCCGACGTATTGGAGCCGTATTTTCAGACGTAAAACGAGGCATAATACGCGTCGTTTACGTCTGAAAATAGGTCGTGTGAACCCAGCCTAAGAAACAATATTCTGGTGTTGACCCATTGAGTTCTGTGGGAGAGTTTTCTAGGCACGCTCTGTGACCTAAAAACCAAAAACAGAAGGGATCAAATGCCCTGAGTGCAAGAGCAAAAATCAATCAATCCACGCTTCTACAGGGGATGATCCCAGGGTGTACGTGTACATGATGTGTACACTGTAAAAAACAAAAACAAACGGCTTTCTATCACTTAGGGCTGATTCAGACGAACGTGGCGTTTTTGCGCACGCAAAACACGCAGCGTTTTGCCTGCGCAAAAGCCACTTACCTGCTCCGTGTGTCAGCATCATATGATGCGCGGCTGCGTGCTTTTCGCGCAGCCGCCATCATTATGACACGCCTTTTGGATGTTTGTAAACAGAAAAGCACGTGGTGCTTTTTTGTTTACATTCATCCTTTTGACAGCTGTTGCGCGAAACAGGCAGTTCGCACGGAAGTGCTTCCGTGCGACCTGCGTGGTTTTCACGCACCCATTACGGAGCGGACAAACACTGCGCAAAAAGCACGGACTGTCTGTACTGCCCCATAGACTTCTATTGGTCCATGCGAGCCGCGTGAAAACCACGCGGCCTGCACAGACGCAATTCACGTTCGTGTGAATCCGCCCTTAGTGTAAGGCACGGGGTGTGATGAATTTAACCTCCATGTGCCTCACATTAATAGTAATTAACCCCATGTACCTTACACATTAACCCATTATGACTGAGAAACATTAATTACTATTACTGTGAGGCACATTCAAAATTCATCACGCCTTGTGCCTCCCATCAGAAAATGGAAGAACTTATTGTTTTTTATTATTGTTGGCAAAGTATCGTTTTGGTATCGAAATCGCAATACTAAACAAAGTATCGGTATCGAAGTCCAAATTCTGGTATCGTGACAACCCTAGATCTAGAAAAAAGCGAGGCCCCCTGAGCTCAATTTCAAGTGTCAAAGCAAAGGGTCTGAATACTTATGTCCATGCGAAATTAGAGTCTTTCATTTTTAATAAATTTGCAAACATTTCTGAAATTCTGTTTTCACTTTGTCAATATGGGATATTGAGTGCAGAATGATGGGGAAAAACGTGATTTTTTATTTTAGCATAACACGGATTGTTTTGCAGGCAGAAAATCCTGCCTGGAAAAATTAGCTCCATTTTTATTTGCACCACACGCGTTTTTTACCTCTTTCTTCAACAGGCAAAGGAAAAAAAACGTGAGCGTTTAAAAAAACAAACAAAAAAAAAACGTGTTAAAACGCCACGGCCGTTCGTGGTGGTTTTTCCCATCTCCCATTGATTTCAATGGGGCTTTTGAGGCGAAAGATGCGTCAAGATAGGTCATGTCCCTTTTTTTTCCCCATGAGCGTGTTTTTCCGCTCAGGAGAAAAGAAAGCCTCTGCCTCCCTTTGAAATCAATGGGAGGCGCTTTCGGACGTGTTTTGGTGCGTTTTCGACCCGGTTTCCCCATCAAAAAACACGCCAAACAACTTCGTGTGAACAGGGCCTAACAAAATGTGAAAAAACAAAAAGGGTCTGAAGACTTTCCGATTGCACTGTAAAAAGAACCCACAAATCTGCAGGAAAAATAGGACAGCTCACTGAAATAGTAGCAATGATATTGAACGCCAAGGGTGCACAGACCTGTGCCAAATGGCATAGATAAATTAATATACAGTACAAGGATATTCAGTGCATGAATATATGTAGCAGCAAATTTAATATTAAACAAATACAAAGGAGCATTACATACCAGTTATGAATACAGGAGCAATAACACAGAAAGCATACACACCAATGAGTGTTTTGGCGCTAACTGCCTTCGTCTGGGGGTGATTCTCTGTGACCTGTGAGGAGGTAATTGTGCAGGGAGTGATAGTAGGGGAGCTGTGTCATCACCTGTCATCAATGGTGGAACCGGTGTTATCAATGAGGCTGGATTCACACGAGCATGTTCGGTCGTAAAGGGCGGAACGTATTTCGGCCGCAAGTCCCGGACCGAACACACTGCAGAGAGCCGGGCTCCTAGCATCATAGTTATGTACGATGCTAGGAGTCGATGGCTCGCTGCGGGACAACTGTCCCGTACTGTAATCATGTTTTCATCCTGCTTGTGATGATAATGAGATGACTTCTGAGAAGTGATCGCTACAGAACAGGAAGAGTGAGTCTATTGTGAATGGTGGATCCTGTGTTATCTATATAAGAGGTGTTACCTTTCATTGCAATCCAAAATGTCAGTATATTATGAGACTCAGTGGCGAGAGGGAAAACGGCAAAATTTCAGGATTATTTTTTTTTTTAATATAGATAGTGACATAGGAAATAATAAAAAAAAACGAACACCAAAAATCCTTAAACAATAAGTTTAACATAAAAGGTAAGAATGAGTCTTACCGGCAACTCTGTTTCCATGAGTCCACCACGACGGCACACTAGGATGATAAACCCTTGACCTCTGTAGGGACAGGATCTGAGAGAGGTTAAAAAGGGCCCCATCCTCAGCCTCCCACCAGTGTGTACCATATCACTACACCAGAAGGAACTAGCTAATCCTATATGTATGTGAACATCAAGAAGGCAGGGTGGGTAAATGTATGCCGTCATGGTGGACTCATGGAAACAGAAATACTGGTAAGAGTAATTCTTACTTTCCATTTCGTCCACCATGATTGCACAATAGGAGAATACCAAATGAGATGGTTTATGGTGGGACTACCGCCTGGAGTACTTTGCAGCCGAAGGCTAAGTCTCTGCTGGATGAAAGGTCTAGGCTATAACATTTTGCAAAAGTAAGGGAGCTAGGCCGGGTAGCTGTAATACAAATCTGGTCTAAGGTGGCCCCGCTTTCTGCCCACAACGAAGCTGTGGATTTAGTGGAATGGGCTTTGATGTTTATAGCAGCTAATCTAACCTCAAGAGAATAACAGTCCTTCATTGTTGTTTTAATCCATCTAGCAATAGTAGCTTTTGAGGTCTTCTGGCCTTACATTTTCCCCCCAAAATTGGACCAGAAGGTGGGAGTTTTTCCGCCATTCTGCAGTAACCTATAAATATTGTAAAACTGCTCTTCTAACATCAAGACAATTAAATTCTTCTTTTTGTGTCTTTGGATTCTGACAAAAAGGAAGAACAATTTCCTGATTCCTATGAAAGTCTGAGACAACTTTCGGGGGAAAATTAGGTTCTAGTCTTAATACAATTCTATCATCCGTTATCCTAAGATATGGTTGATCTGTAGATAGCGCCTGCATCTCACCAAGTCTCCTTGCCGTGGTCATGGATATTAAGAAGGCTACTTTAAGGGACAAGTGTTTCATGTTTATGACTTCAATTGGTTCAAAAGGGAGTTCCGGTTAGAGCCGTGAGGACAGTACCGAGCTCCCACTGCAGAGATGTCTGTCTAATGGTTGGCCTTAGTCATAAGGCTGCAGACATTAATCTTTTCACCCACCTGTGTTCTGCTAGCTGGATGTCAAAAAATTTACTCAGGGCGGAGACCTGTACTTTGAGGGTGCTAGGTCTAAGGCCTAGATCCAGTCCCTGCTGTAAAAAGTCCAGAATTTGTTGGATGATTCTGGTCTGGGGGTTGGTCTCCGCACCAGGAGGAAAATTTCTTCCAAATCTTTAGGTAAATTGCTAAAGTAACTGGTTTACGACTAGCTTTTAGGGTTGTGATTACTTTCTGCGATAAACCCTCTGCTCTGAGTAGCGAGCCTTCAGGATCCATGCTAACTGGAGGTTCTGGTGTCTGAACGGTCCCTGTAACAGCAGATCCTCTTTTAAAGGAAATTTTATGGGATCTTCCAGTGCGAATTCTTTTAGAATTGGGAACCAGGCCTTTTTTGTCCAGAACGGGACAATCAGATTGAGTTTCAGATCTTTCCAGTAATTTTTTGAAGGACTCGATATTAACGGGAATGGTGGAAAGGCACATGCTAGATCCATGTCCCATGGTTGGGATATTGCATCTATGCGCAGGGGACCATCATGAGGTTTAGGGAAAAGAAAAGCTCTGTTTTGGAATTTTGTCTGCTTGCAAACATGTCCACTTGAGGAAACCCCCATTGGCGTGTGATCTGGAGGAAAACCTCTTGACTTAGAGACCATTCGGATCTAATTTTTTCCTGCTGAGAAAATCTTCTTCCATATTCTCTGAACCCTTCAGGTGAATGGCTGATAGAGAAAGTAGATTCTTTTCTGCCCAACAGAATATTTCCTGAGATAGTGAGAGCAGGGTGGGAGACTTGGTACCCCCCTGATGTCATAGAAAGGCCATTGTAGTCATGTTGTCTGACAGTAATTTGACATGCTTGTTTTGAAGGGGGCGGAGGAAGCTGATTTCCGTGTCTCCCAGACCCCTCTGAGATCTCGGTAATTGGAGTATCAAGCACCTATGAAAGGTGGCCAAGTCCCCTGATTGCTTTTAATAAATCATCCATGTCCTCTCATCTTCCTGTTCTCCCTCGGGATTTAAGGACCTAATTCATCCATCTCCTCTGAATCTTTAAAAAAAACTCGAGGTCCCTTCATTGTCTGAATCAGATAGAGGCTCATTTACTAGCTTCGCCTTTTTACACGGGGGAGGAATAGTCGTGTACTGAGGCTGTATGATGATTAGGAAGATTGAACTTACTCTCTGATCATAGAACGTAGGTCTTCCATGAAGGAAGGTTGTTCAGCGTTGATTAATTTATTAATACAGGATGAACATAGTTGCTTCTTGTATGTGTCTGACAGTTTTTTGGAACATGTAGCACATTT
Organism: Rhinoderma darwinii; assembly: GCF_050947455.1. Classification (NCBI taxonomy): domain Eukaryota; kingdom Metazoa; phylum Chordata; class Amphibia; order Anura; family Rhinodermatidae; genus Rhinoderma; species Rhinoderma darwinii. The sequence goes on along the minus strand of NC_134688.1, from coordinate 402,306,230 downwards.
CTTGGGTCTTTTAAGCTCCCCATGCTTAGATTTCTGGGATCCCTCTTTCTCAACCTGATAAAACAAGAGTGAGTGGGAGACCCAGCTAGTACAGCTCTATAGTGATACATCAACAAATTATCCTTCTGGGGAAAACTCACTGGAGTGGATGGGCAGGAGACCTCAGATTCTTCAAACTGGGACCTCACCAGATCGGCGCCGGGAAAGGACATGCTTGGGAACACAGATCTCAGAGCAGAATGCATGTGGCAAGTATGCTGAACACGTCGGTCTGTTTACCCGTTTCCCATTCCTGATCCAGTCCCCGCTTGTGACATCAATTCTGTCCGCCCGGTCACCTGACGCCACTTCTGCCGGAACGTACGCCCTTCTGGCCGCATCAGACGTCTGGAGGAGTCCCACGTGGGTCGTGATGCCGGCAAAAGTGCTTTACTCTGTCCGGCAGGCGGACAAGTGGTTTCTCCGAGAAGGGAAGGGAAACCGCCGGGTATGCTCCCCCTCGATGGATCACCGGTCGGAAGGAGGAAACTCCCGATCCTGACCTCCATTAAGTAAGAAATATAGTTTTCTCTTCAATTCCCCCCCCCCCCCTTTCAGGGGAAGAGGATCCTCTCTCCAACCTGATCCCTGTAGGGACATGAAATACACTGGTGGGAGGCTGAGGGTGGGGCCCTTTTAACCTCTCTCAGTTCCTGTCCCTACAGAGGGCAAGGGTTCATCCTCCTAGTGTGCCGTCATGGAGGACAAAATGGAAAATTTCTTTAAACAATAGGTAATTTTCTGATGACAAACTTAATACTATTTTTCAGAAATTTGAAGAGTTTTAACAAAATCTTACAAAACTGCCAATAAGATACTTACTATTGTTCTAGAGTATACATTTTTTGTTCTACATTTTTTTCAAAATTATATACTACGGATGGATAAAATAGTGTAGAATTTGGTAGCCAGTTAGACCACCCCAGGACATTTTTCGTTGCCAAGGAATAAGACTATTCATGGATATGAACAGAAAAGAGCCAGAAAAGCTAAAAGCCAGCTAGTGCAATGTTTTGTCTGGTCAAACGCAGTGAATTAGACAAATAAATGAATAACTATTAATATATATATATATTTTTATTTTATTTTATTGTATGAACCAAGGCAGATGAAGTAAAAACATACATTAATGTAACATAACCTCTAATAAGGAAGCATTCAGATGTAGAAAATGTTTTGTTTACAAACAATTACTTATAAGTATTGGATCTTAAAATGTTCCTAGAGCAGCAAAATGAATATACAGAATTGCACTAAACTTATTGGCAGGCATTGTAGGAGCCTGGATTCCATAGTTCCTCAATATTCCGCACCCTTCTCTCTTTGGTAAGGAGTTTCATGATTTTTCCATACTGGTAATGTCTGTAGTATACGGTCCTTGACCATTTCGGTTGCGCACCACTGCATCAAAATGGCGTTTTCCATCCAAATAGAGCATTGATTCTAGAAAACAAATATATTCATGTATACACAGTACCCCAGTACAAAATGCAAATGATCTATTTAGTGGATACAGATGCCAAAACAAGGTAGGATAGAGCTTCATTTTGAAGGAGTGGGTGCATTCAAGTGTGTTATACTGAAAATTTAATGCATTCGAATAGGGTCATATTTCTAAAACACTGGGAGAACATTTTTTCTGCAGTTGGCCGATTTCTGTCTGATGTGCAACATATTCTACTCCAAAAAGCGGTCGGCCAGCTATCGTCAGGTCAGACCTGCTGTACATTGTACGGGAGGGGTTTTACTACAAGTTGAACCTCTCTGGTATTGTGAGAGGTTACATTTTTTTTTTGGTATCAACAGCGTCTTGAATTCCTTGGGTCCACCAGAAGAAATGAATCCCTCTATCATTACATTCACAGGACATATTAATAGGTTATTTATTTGTGAATCAACCCATTAAGCCCCATGCACACGACCGTATTTTCATCTTTCCGCAAATACGGATTTGTAGTCATCCGTATACACGGATCCGTAAAAACAAGAGGAAGACTGCAAATGACGTTACCTTCATGGTCCATAGCAACACTTTCGTAAATACGGACGGTTTACGAATGCACATCCGTACCAGTCCGTATTGCCAATAGGCTTCTATGGGAGAGTCCGTGTCGTATATACGGACAAGAATAGGACAGGTTCTATCATTTTAAAATACGGAAAGGTGTCCGTGGCCAATAGAAATGAAAGGGTCCGTAATTACAGATGAAAAATACGATCGTGTGCATGGGGCCTGAGGAAAGTTTCAAGTTAGCGTCTCATACGCACCTCCGTATGACTGCGGCACAATTTGTGGCACTTCTTTATCTGACATGTATGTAAAGTGGAAGATGTTGGTTGTATGATGTTCTCGGGTGATGGGATCTGAAACCTCACTGTGCACCCTGATCTGGATGTAGTTATTCTCTGTGTAACACACCTGTAAAAAAAAATACATCTCAGGATGGATGGAGTGAAAAAGTTTACAATTAAACATACACATATTAAAAAGGGTTTAACCAAATCACCGTCAGGTAAATGCAGTTTTCAGTGCATTTCAGAGAAGGGAACTACATCTGATATATTTATCCTATATGTCCATGTAGCATATTGAAAAAACACAAATGTCCACCAAGCTAAATTTTTCTAAGGGGGGGGGGGGGGGGATTACACATGCAGTTTTCAGGGATTTATTTTTTATTTTTTTTTGTGTTTGTTTTTTTAGGCAAATCCAGGAGCAGATCCAAAATGAAGATGCATCTTCTCTTTTTTTTGTATCCACTCCTGTATTTGTCTGAAAACTGCATGATAAACCTGAAGCCAGCCTAGGGCCTCATGCAGGGGCGTAACTAGGAAAGACTGGGCCCCATAGCAAACTTTTGACTAGGGCCCCCCCTCTGCTGGGTATCACGCAACCCCCCCCCCTTTATAGATAGTGCCTCCCTATAGATTCCACCACACAGCGCCCCCCTATAGATAGCACCATACACAGCCCCCTGCAGATAACGCCATACAGCCCCCCTGTAGAGAATGCCATACAGTCCCCCCTGTAGAGAATGCCATACAGCCCCCCCTGTAGATAATGCCATACAGAACCCCTCTGTAGATAACGCCATATAGCCCCCCCCCCAAAAAAAAACGGCCTATAGTTTGTCCTACAAAAGACATGTATCCCCTATCCACAGGATAGGGGATACATGTGTGATCGCTGGCAGCGATAAGGAGAATGGGGGACCGAAAGTCCCCCGAAGTTCTCCATGACTAACCTCGGACTTCCGGCGTCTGCGCAGTTCAATAAAAATGAAAGGAGCGCTAGTCACGCATGCGCACAAGCGCGACCGGCGCTCCATTCATTTCTACGGAGCTGCCGACACAGACCCCGGAAGTCCGAGGTTTGTCATGGAGAACTTAGGGGGGACTTTCGGTCCCCCGTTCTCCTCATCGCTGCCAGCGATCACACATGTATCCCCTATCCTGTGATTAGGGGATACATGTCTTATGTAGGAACAACCCCTTCAGTGGCGTCGCGCTGTAGCAGCCATAGCGGCTGCTAGCGGAGCCTGCGGCCATGGGAGGGGGCCGTGCCGGCGGGTGGCACGGGCCCCCTCATGCTGCAGGCCCTGTAGAAGTCGCTACGGCTGCTATAGCGGTAGTTACGCCACTGCGTATAGGTTTGTACGGCGTATAACTACAGCTCCCAGCATGGCCTGAACAATGATAAGGATATGCTGGGAGATGCGGTTTCACAAAAAAAATCCTATCACCATCATCTCGCTGCAGATCATACAGTGACTACATTACTGATTAGAGGCAGAATAAACATTTACATTAAGTGACTCACCGGTGACGTCTCAGATTCTAGTTCTTTTCTTCTCCCTCCGGCTCAGACATCTATGATGGATTTCTACCGGCCATGACCCATTTCTGCAGTTTTCCGTTCAGATGTCTTCAGCTTCTCACTTTTAAAACATTTCTGCACCTATAAACAAAGTTAAAATTCTCAACACATCTAAATATAACTGTCACAAACACACAACATGCCCCCTGTAGATAGTGACCTACATAGAAGCCCCTATAAATAGTGCCCACATATGGACTCCAGAGCTGCAAGGCAATAGTGCTAACCACTGAGCCACCGTGCTGCCCTACATATAGCTTCCCCTATAGTTATTGCTCCACGTATAGCCCACCTCTGTACATAGTGTCTCACATATAGCTCCCCCTGTATATAGTGTCCCACATATAGCCCACCCCTGTAGACTGTGCACTACATATAGCCACCCTGTTGCTAGTGCCCCACAGGTAACCCACCCCTGTATATAGTGGCCCACATATAGACCCCCCTGTATATAGTGGCCCACATATAGACCCCCCCTGTATATAGTGGCCCACATATAGAGCCCCCTGTATATAATGGCTCACATATAGAGCCCCCTGTATATAATGGCTCACATATAGAGCCCCCTGTATATAGTGGCCCACATATAGACCCCCCCCCTGTATATAGTGGCCCACATATAGAGCCCCCTGTATATAATGGCCCACATATAGAGCCCCCTGTATATAGTGGCCCACACCCCCACATATAGACCCCCCCTGTAGCTACTGCCCCACATATAGACCCCCCTGTAGCTACTGCCCCACATATAGAACCCTATATATAATAGCCCACATAAAGATGACCCCCCCACTATAGATAATGCCATTCGCATTTTTATGAGGGAAAAAAAACAAAAACTTGACATACTCACATTCTCCGGTTCCCACGCTGTTCACTGGCGATGCAGACATGCTCTCTTCTGAGCATGTCTGCAGGAGCTGAACGAGCGTCCTCCAATGACGCTGATTGGCGGGGCAGAATGACTTGCCCCGCCAATCAGCACCTTCTAAGCATGGAAGCGGCGCGATGATGTCATCGCGCCGCTAGCCAATCAGTGTCATTGTAAGGCACTGGATGGTCAGGCACGGAACATGCCCGGCCATTCAGTGCTAATACATGTATTTGGCTGCCGCTAGCACTGGGGCCTCCTCCGATGCTAGCGACACCTACAGGCATGAGAGGGCCTGTGTAAGGCTCGGCGTCGCGGGCCCCACAGTAGCGACGCTACCGCTGTAGTAGCCATAACGGCTGCTAGCGGCGCCACCGGGCCCCCTCAAGCCCCGGGCCCCGTAGCAGCCGCTACTGCTGCTACCGCGGTAGTTACGCCACTGGCCTCATGCACACAGCTATTCCTTGTGCATGGACCCTGTAAAGCAGTGTACAGACCGCACTATGGGTGTGTAATCTGGACCTGTAGGCACTCTGATGTGGTGCACATAGGAGCAATGCTTCTAGGGGAGAATCTCTATAATATGGCTTGGGTTGGAGTTCTAACAGAATCTGTGAGAAGAAACCTCAATGAATGGTACATTGAGGTACAGTATGGATCTATACATTTCTATGCAGTGCGCATGATGCCTAAAGATCTGGTCTGTTTGATCCAGAGGAAAGCAAATCCAAAACCCCTGGGCGATTGTAGACGATTTTGCCTCATGGGAAAAAAAAAAATTTGTTCCTGACCCCACAAACGCAGCTAGATTTACTTGCATTCATTTAATGGTTCCCGCATGACTCACTGTGTAACATTCATTACAGTTTATGAACAAGGAAAATGTTTTGTGAACTTTGAAAAAAAATAAAAAATTCTTCAAAAACTTTAGTATAACGGGAACATAATAACAATCAATTTTCATTTTATTATGCAATCCATTTTATAGCAACTTTTTTTTGTCCTATAATTCCACTTCCCATACTACAGACAGACATTCTGTTTTAGCAGGAAGAAAAAAAAAAAAGATGGATGCAAAACATAGGGGGGAGGGGGTGTCAGTTGAAATCCAGTGTCCCAGCTGTCCCATTAGAACTCTCAGAGTGCAGTGAGGCTCCCAGCATTCAGAACCACACACCAACTAGATAGCATGTCCCAGTAATATGCCATCACTTAGTATGACATAGATGACAGACCAAAAACATGGATGCCTTGCCAAAGGATTTTAATGAATGGGCCCAGCCAACAGTTTTTTTTTTTTTTAATAAGAACAAGATGAGAAAAATCAAGAAAAGCAGTGGGCGCCAACACTAAATGATATTTTAATGTTGAACACGTTTCACTTGACACTTGGTCAGCAGGTCTGCTACATCCAGGAACCAGTCCGTGCATGTGAATTCAGTATAAAAGGGACTGTATTATAGCAAGTCGCTGCGTCCAATGGTTCATAGTGTTTTGGACATGGGAGGCCCTCAGACCACACATGAATTCTCTATAACATTGACCACTAACTCTGTAGAACATTCCAGACCCTTTCTTACTCCTTGCAGAGAAGGGTCCTTACTATACATTTACATTTGAGAGGTAATATTGCTTAACCCCTTCAAGACACAGCCTGTTTTGGCCTTCAGGACACAGCTAATTTTTTCAAATCTGACATGTTTCACTTTATGTGGTAATAACGTCGGAATGCTTTTACCTATCCAAGCGATTCTGAGATTGTTTTCTCGTGACACATTGGACTTTATGTTACTGGCAAAATTTGCTCGATACATTAAGTATTTAATTGTGAAAAACACCAAAATTTAGCGAAAAATTGCAAAAATTAGCATTTTTCTCAATTTAAATGTATCTGCTTGTAAGACAGATGGTAATACCACACAAAATTGTTGCTAATTAACATCCCCCATATGTCTACTTTAGATTGGCATCATTTTTTGAACATCCTTTTATTTTTCTATGACATCACAAGGCTTAGAACTTTAGCAGCATTTTCTCACATTTTCAAGAAAATTTCAAAAGGCTATTTTTACAGTGGCCAGTTCAGTTGTGAAGTGGATTTTAGGGCCTTATATGTTAGAAACCCCCAAAAAGTCACCCCATTTTAAAAACTTCACCCCTCAAAGTATTCAAAACAGCATTTAGAAAGTTTCTTAACCCTTTAGACGTTTCACAGGAATTAAGGCAAAATAGATGTGAAATGTTCAAATTTCTTTTTTTTTTGCAGAAATTCATTTTTCATCTATTTTTTTTGTAACACAGAAAGTTTTACCAGAGAAACGCAACTCAATATCTATTGCCCAGATTCTGCAGTTTTTAGAAATACCCCACATGTGGCCCTAGTGCACTTATTGACTGAAGCACCGGCCTCAGAAACAAAGGAACACCTATAGGATTTTGGGGCCTCCTTTATATTAGAAAATATTTTAGGCTCCATGTCGGGTTTGAAAGGCTCTTGCGGCACCAAAACAGTGGAAATCCCCCAAAAGTGACCCCATTTTGGAAACTATACCCCTTGAGGAAATTATCTAGGGGTATAGTGAGCATTTTGACCCCGCAGGTTTTTTGCAGAAATTATTGGAAGTAGGCTGTGAAAATTAAAATCTACATTCTTTCAAAGAAAATGTAGGTTTAGCTAATTTTTTCAAATTTCCACAAGGACTAAAAGGAGAAAATGCACCACTACTTTTGTAAAGCAATTTCTCCCGAGTAAAACAATACCCCGCATGTGGTCATAAACGGCTGTTTGGACACACGGCGGAGCTTAGAAGGGAAAGAGCGCCACTTGGCTTTTGGAGCTCAAATTTAGCAGGAATGGTTTGCGGAGACCACGTCGCATTTGCAAAGCCCCTGAGGGGACAAAACAGTGAAAACACCAAAAAAGTGACTCCATTTAGGAAACTACACCCCTTGAAGAATCCATCTAGGGGTGTAGTGAGCATTTTAAACCCACAGGGGTTTCATAGATTTTATTAGAATTGGGCAGTGAAGATAAAAAAAATCCTTTTTTTCCAATAAGACGTAGCTTTAGCTCAACATTTTTCATTTTCTCAACAAATAAAGGAATAAAAGAACCCCAACATTTGTAAAGCAACTTCTCTGGAGTACGGCAATACCCCATTTGTGGTCATAAACTGCTGTTTGGGCATACGGCAAGGATCAGAAGAGAAGGAGTGCCGTTTGGCTTTTGGAGCACAGATTTTGCTGGATTCTTTTCTTGAAACCATGTCACTTTTGCAAAGCTCCTAAGATACCAGTACAGTGGAAACTCCCCAAAAGTGACTCGATTCACGAAACTACACCCCTTGAGGAATTCATCTAGGGGTGTAGTGAGCATTTTGACCCCACAGGTGTTTCATAGATTTTATTAGAATTGGGCAGTGAAACCCTTCCTGGTTCCCTAATTTTAGGGGCCTTGATAATTCGCCACTTGAAACAGAAGAAACGTTCCCCTCGGGCCGGCACAACTGCATATTTTTATTTCCTGGCTTTTTGGTGCCTTGACTAATTTTATTTTTTCATAGACGTAGCGGTATGAGGGCTGGTTTGTTGTGGGACGAGCTGTAGTTTTTATTGGTACCATTTTGGGGTACATGCGACTTTTTGATCACTTGTTATCCTTTTTTTTTGGGAGGCAAGGTGACCAAAAAACAGCAATTCTGGCATATTTTTTTAGTTATTTTTATACAGCGTTCACCATGCGTTATAAATTACATGTTATCTTTATTCTGCGGGTCAGTCCGATTCCGGTGATACCTAATTTATAGCACTTTTTATGTTTTACAACTTTTTGCACAATAAAATAACTTTTGTAAAGAGAATGGATTTTTTCTGTCGCCAAGTTGTGAGAGCCATAACGGTTTTAAATTTTTCGTCGACGGAGCTGTATGAGGGCTTGTTTTTAGCGAGACGAGTTATAGTTTTTATAGGTACCATTTTTAGGTACATGCGACTTTTTGATCACTTTTTATTTCAATTTTTGGAAGACAAAGTGACCAAAAAAATTGCAATTATGTCAGTATTTTTTAGTTATTTTTTTTACGGCGTTCACTGTGCGGAACAAACAACATAATATTTTTATAGTTCAGGTCGTTACGGTCGCAGTGATACCAAATATGTATGGCTTTATTATTTTTTTCAATAATAAATGACTTGATAAGGGAAAAAGGGCGATTGTGTTTTGTGTTATTTGAAACTTTTATTGTATTTTTGACTACTTTTATTTTTACTTTTTTTACACTTTTCTTTAGTCCCACTAGGGGACTTGAAGGTCCAACTGTTTTTTTGATGTTCTAATACATTGCACTACCTATGTAGTGCAATGTATTAGAACTGTCAGTTGTTCACTGACAGCAAGCCGATCAGGCTCCGCCTCCGGGCGGGGCCTAATCGGCTAACGTAATGGCAGATAGGAAGCCGTTGTTAGGCATCCTGTTGCCATAGTAGCAGTCGCCAGCCTTGCCATCGCATGGCATTGGCAAGGCTGCCGATTGCATACAAACCACTTTGATGCAGCGATTGCATTGAATCGCTGCATTGAAGGGGTTAATGGCAGGAATCGGAGCTAGCTCCGGTTCCTGCCGATAGATCGGGGTGTCCGCTGTAACATACAGCGGACACCCACTGCTGATGACGCCGGCTCAGCTTCTGAGCCGGAAGCTGAGCCGGCGCCATCTTGCCGATGGTACCGGAAGCCTCCTGGGCCCCGCCGACGACGGGGCATAGGAGGATTCCGTTACTGGCGGACCGGGAGGTAAGTATTAGCCCTCCGATCGCCTTTGCAGCCACCGGCAACCCAGCGATCACGTTGCTGGGGCGCCGGTGGCTATAAACTCCTCACATGCTGCGATCTCTATTGAACGCAGCATGTGAGGGGTTAATTGGTCGGATCGGAGGCTAGCTCCGGTCCTGAGCGATACCTCAGGGTGCCAGCTGTAACATACAGCTGTCACCCGGCGGTGATGTCGCTGGCTCAGCTCCTGAGCCAGCTTCATCTCCATCACATACAGTTACGTGGAGATGCGGGAAAGGGCCATCTCCCATGACGTAACTGTACGTGAAATTGCGGGAAGGGGTTAAAAAGTCTCCGTCAAAATTGATCGTTTTTCTAAATAAAAACCACTGCTGTCATCTACATGACAGCGCCGATCACATCATGTACAAGATAGGCCACTTATAATGTGGTGACAGAGCCTCTTTAAACTAATTCCGCCCTCCGCTGGCCAAAATATTAATTTTACAATATATCCTATCAACAAAGATAGGTCCTACCTGAGAGGACAGGAATAGTAATGACCCAATCTCCACTGGTCTCTGGAACATGATGTCATCAACAGCTACAAGATATGGCCTAGAACCACTGGAAAAAAAAATGGGTCTGCTTAAAACCAAATATCACATTAAACCTAGAATTGTATTCAAATATGTAATAAACTATGAGAGGACATGTTGGCACCTCTAGGCACAATGAGACCACGATTACTTTGTCTGTATAGGAAATAAATAACGTTGCTGTACAACATATTGCGGGTGTATAATCTAGCTTATACAGGGCTTTCAGCATTAGATTTCTTTAAGATGTCTTTGTGAAAGCCTTATTTGTAATATAGTGTCATATACATATAGAAATATTGCAATGTAGTCATATGCAAACAGGTCTTACCCATATGAACATGCAATGGCCCATCCCAATTCATGCGCTTTCCTCATTAGAAATCCACCAAATATCCTGTTGAAGATGTTCCTTTGCTGGAAGACAAAAAAGAGAAATTGAAAAAAACATATTTGACAAAAATTTTTGATAAAAATAATCTTTACATACAGCTTGAAAATATTCTCTTGCTAGTCTTGGGGCAAGACAGAACAAGGTTTCCAGCACAGGGCACTGTATATGCCAGGATCGTATATAGAGGTTGTTATTTATGAAGCTCCTGCAGAGTCCTAGACAACGCCTGACTGCAGATCCTCTTTTTAAAAAGAAGAATGGCCCAAATATTCTGCTTTTATGAATTGTGGGTTAAAATAGAGGAGAAATGACCATGTAATTATAATAGGTCATGTGCTTTGATTTTCATATTTGGCTTTCATAACAACAATACCTGTGGGTGGCAAATCTCCAAGCCCTTAAGTTTGGCATCTTCCATCCAAACTGAATTAGGTGGCAAGACACGGCTCCTGAAGCTCACGGTTCTGTAAGACAAGCAATACAGAAAATTATTATTTTAAAAAATAGTAATGCTGAAATCAGCGGCTGGAGGGCAGGGGGGAGGGTAAATATATGAATATACTTGAACTCAAGTTTACAGTGGTGTCCGCGCACCTTAAGTATAACTACTAAATACTAAGGCACATTAATTAATAAGACACCACCACCTCATATTCATTATTTTCTATATTTTAGGACAAGGCCCTTACTTTGTATCTAGTGTGTTTAAAAACATGTCATGTACAATCTTCCTTTCTTCTGCGGTTGGAGCCATTTTTAGTAAAGATGCTGTGCTGAATTCAACTCTTCTCAACTTGTTCACTAGAGGTAACGTAATTGACAAAACAGATCGGATTAAATATTGGAGGTGACCAAAGTACAAGATAGTCGATGTAAAATATGAACCTGGACGGGGCAACTACATACATTCTCCTTGCTTTAATAGACTTTCTTCTTCGGGCCCATCAGGAACTAATGGATTGACAAATGCTGGCCTACAGGTGGGAAGATAACCAGATTATACATTGTGATATCATTTTATGATACATCACAAGCTACAACAAAATTAGAGGGTCCTAAACTGTTCACATCATGTCGTTTTATTTACAGATTTATTTATGGATTAGTTTCCCCATGTAGTAATATTGCTGCAATTACATAGAGGAGCTTTACATTTTACTGTAATTAAAGGAAACTAATCCACATATGTACACATAACAAGCCAGTTAGAAAGTGGAAACAGATGTGGAAGGAGATCTGGAGCCAAAGAGTGTCCCTATGATAACAGAGGACTGCCAGAACAGAAAGTGTTGTCATAGGGACACAGGAGCAAAGAAGCTACCGTCACTGGGCTTGTAATATAAAATACTAATAAAATGGCAAATAAGCGAGCCCCACTCCAGATCTTCCCGGGGACAACCCCCAAAAGTGCCAGTAAACAACCATTTTCAAGTAAATATTCATAAGCCCCACTCCTTTGTGGTCCTCTTCAAGGAACAGTCCCGTGGAAAAATGGGACTGTGGGGAGGTATACTAATGGGCCTTTTATATAGTAGTACTTCAAGAATTACAATAAAAATAGGAACTCCCTCAATGTATTTCCAATGTAAGAATAGAATTCTGAAAACATATGACTTATGTACATACCTCTTGTTCTCTGGGTCTCTGGCCACCATAACAAATGTTGCATCCAAAACTGGACTGTAAACACCATCATGGAGCTTTAGAGGGGAATAGATATGGCTGCTTTAGTTATGTGTACAGACAGACATCACATACCCATAATATATAATATAACCCATAATATGTTGGAAATAAATGGTCTATATTGTCCACCAACAAGGCAATAATGTGTGGGAAAAAACAAGTAACAGATGTGGTTATACAATGTACGTTGTAGTAGTTTTTTAAAATTGGTTTCTGCAGTTTTGGGCCTGACTAATCAAAGTATTCATTGTAACGAAGACATATGTTATGACATTTAGTATGCAGGTTATTGGCTTCTGAGCAGGCAAGCAATCTGTGGTCTGATTTCCCACATTAAACTATTTCGACAATGACATCTAAGCAGTTAAATGGCCGAAATCGGATACGGCTGACACCCGCAGCTTATGGAGCGGGCTCAGCCCTGAGCACGCTTCATACCCTTCCACTATGGCATCATGGGACGGAAGGGGTTTAAACCTGTGCCTGAGTACATTTACGGTGCAGGTTTAAGATGGCTATCCGAGCGATCAGGCAATCGAATATCAGGTGAATGGCAGTCAAAAATTGCTGGGGACCCTGGACAGAGGACACAAGCGGTTTTCTCTGCTTCAGTCTCCTCTGTTCTCACATACACATCGCTCAATGACTGCCACTGCCTTTATTCATCCCGGCAATCACATGACTGACCGTGTGATCACTGGGATGTTGGTAGCAGGAGGCTGTTGCTTGTTCTAACTAGACCCTACACTGCCCTAGCAGTGACAATTGCCACTGAAACAGGCCAGATTTCCCCTGTTTAAAAAATAAATAAAAAATACACATAAAATAACCACCTCCCCAGAAAAAACAATTAAACCCCACATGGCTTACACCGTCTGTAAAAATGGCAATATATGGCAAAAAAAAAGTGCATTTGAAAAATACAAATCTGAGGGTACAGCTTTAGCCTTTGTAAATTATAAAGAGCTTAATAAAATCTGTAAAAAGGTAATAAAATCAGCAAAAATACTAAATGAAAGGCAGATGGCCAAGGATAGTAAAACAAATACCAAAAATGTCTTTAAGTATGTAAATGCAAAATAGCCAAGATCTGAACATGTAGGACCCCTAAATAGTGGTAATGGGGAGTTGGTCACAGGGGATCAAGAAAAGGCAGAGTTACTAAATGGGTTCTTCAGCTCTGTATATACAACAGAAGAAAGAGCAGCTGATGTAGCCGCTGCCAGTGCTGTTAATATATCAATTGATATACTGAAATGGATGAATGTAGATATGGTCCAAGCGAAATGAAATTAAACAAATGTACACAAGGTGGGTTACACCCTAGAGTTCTTAAAGAGCTTAGTTCAGTTATTTCTGTCCCCCTCTTCATAATATTCAGAGATTCTCTAGTGACTGGTATAGTGCCAAGGGACTGGCGCAGGGCAAATGTGGTGCCTATTTTCAAAAAGGGCTCTAGGTCTTCCCCGGGTAATTATAGACCAGTAAGCTTAACATCCATTGTGGGGAAAATGTTTGAGGGGCTGTTGAGGGAATATATACAGGATTATGTGACAAAAAAATAGTATTGCAAGTGACAGCCAGCACGGTTTTACTAAGGACAGAAGTTGTCAAACCAACCTGATTTTTTTTTATGAAGAGGTGAGCAGAAGCCTAGACAGAGGGGCCGCTGTGGATATAGTGTTTTTGGACTTTGCAAAGGCATTTGACGCTGTCCCTCATAGACGTCTAATGGGTAAATTAAGGACTATAGGTTTAGAAAGTATAGTTTGTAATTGGATTGAGAATTGGCTCAAGGACCGTATCCAGAGAGTTGTGGTCAATGATTCCTACTCTGAATGGTCCCTGGTTATAAGTGGTGTACCCCAGGGTTCCGTGCTGGGACCACTATTATTCAACTTATTTATTAATGATATAGAGGATGGGATTAATAGCACTATTTCTATTTTTGCAGATGACACCAAGCTATGTAATATAGTTCAGTCTTTGGAAGATGTTCGTGAATTGCAAGTGGATTTAAACAAACTGAGTGTTTGGGTGTCCACTTGGCAGATGAAGTTTAATGTAGATAAATGTAAAGTTATGCATCTGGGTACCAACAACCTGCATGCATCATATGTCCTAGGGGGAGCTACACTGTGGGATTCACTTGTTGAGAAGGATCTGGGTGTACTTGTAAATCATAAACTAAATAACCGCATGCAATGTCAAGCAGCTGCTTCAAAGGCCAGCAAGATATTGTCATGTATTAAAAGAGGTATGGACTCGCGGGACAGGGATGTAATATTACCACTTTACAAAGCATTAGTGAGGCCTCATCTAGAATATGCAGTTCAGTTCTGGGCTCCAGTTCATAGAAAGGATGCCCTGGAGTTGGAAAAAATACAAAGATGAGCAACGAAGCTAATTAGGGGCATGGAGAATCTAAGTTATGAGGAAAGGTTAAAAGAACTAAACCTATTTAGCCTTGAAAAAAGACGACTAACGGGGGGACATGATTAACTTATATAAATATATGAATGGCACATACAAAAAATATGGTGAAATCCTGTTCCATATAAAACCCCCTCAAAAAACAAGGGGGCACTCCCTCCGTCTCGAGAAAAAAAGGTTCAATCTGCAGAGGCGACAAGCCTTCTTTACTGTGAGAACTGTGAAGCTATGGAATAGTCACCGCAGGAGCCGGTCACAGCAGGGACAGTAGATGGCTTTAATAAAGGGTTAGATTATTTCCTAGAACAAAAAAATATTAGCTCCTATGTATAGAAATATTTCTCTTCCCTTTTCCCATCCCTTGGTTGAACTTGATGGACATGTGTCTTTTTTCAACCGTACTAACTATGTAACTATGTTGCACGGTTAGCCCCAACCCAGGTACCCTAAACTGGACATGTAATATAGCAGAATTAACAGGAGAGAATGATGAATATGAAAAAAAAGTGTATTTTAGGTTAACACAATACGATTATCAGAGAAATTAACAAAACTTTTTTTTTTATATAAGCTTAAAAATTCTAAAAATAAAATTTGCTGTGTATGAAAATGCTAAAAAAACAAAAACACCTGCATTGGGCCCGAAAAAAGGCATGGATCGCCCAACAAATAAAAGAGTTATAGCTGCCAATCTAACACGTTCTAAAAACAGCTAAACTGAGTCTGGTCCTGAAAACCCAAAATATCCCAGACCTGAACTAGTTAAAAAAGGCAACACCTAGTGACGCAAATGTATGGCAAATGTCTGACAATTACAAATGGATCAGACTGGTGCAAAATACGCCATTATTAATAAATAAATGGGACAACATTTCACCTCTACGATCTGTTCCTGCATTAAAAGTACATGAGCCAAGACTTCACATACCTGTAACATGTGCATTTTAACTTCCATCGAGGTCTTCCCAACCCAAGACACGTGGCCTGTAAACTTGATATCACAATCAGGAGAAATAATCTGTTTCCGAAGATCTGAAATACATCACCAAGAACTGTAGAAAATATACAAACTAGATCACTTCTGCGCTTTTGTTTCTGTATAGGGTTGAGGGGACAGAATAATTCCACCTGCCGGTACTTTATTTTTATGCAGTAATCCATCCACCTCTGAACAACCAACAATATAGGGTATGATAGTCAGGCATTCACATTCTAAATAATATATCCCTATCAAGTGCCTATAATTAAGCAGTGGTGCTTTAACTCTTTAGCAGATGTGCCAATTTTCACATTTTTGACATACACAAATAAAATCTGAATTGTAAAATTAAAAAAAACATATTATACCCCCATACCGCTATATTTTATGAAAGTAAACACCTTATACATTGTAAAAATGCCAACCGCCACTTAACACTCATGAGTACCTTCATGCAATTTTGCATCAAAGCGTAATTGTTTTGTAATAGTGTATACAAATGCATGTATCTAGCTAAAAGTGTGACACAGGCAGAGCCCCGCAATACTTTCTAAAAATAAAGGAAAGTTCAAGATGTGCAGATTTCATACATTCCCTATGCCTATGTCTGCATGCAGTCTGTACAGGGGGAGATATGACGGTAACAGGCTGTGATTCTTCTTCCTTGTGTCTCTAACAGCTTCCGCCCACCACTTCCTTACAGAGACATAAAACCAGGAAGTATAACTTTTCGTCTTGCTCCCCTACTTCAAACGTACGCTGCGCCCAGAATATTGCCTCTAGAACTTTAATATCATATCAAACACCTGGTATCGTTCGAAATCTAAGATTCTTAATATGATACCAAAAGCTAAGCTGTTACCTATGTCCCTGGCAGTGAAAGAGAAAGTCCACCTTTAAACACCATTTTACATGTGGACACCCCTCTTAATTATTGAGTTCAGGTATTTAAACCACACCTATTGCAAACAGGTGCATGAAATAAAGCACACAGCCATGCAATCTCCATAGACAAACATTGGTAGCAGTATGAGTCGTATTGAACAGCTCAGTGACTTTAAACATGGCAGTGTCATAGGATGCAACCTTGGCCACAAGTCAGTGAAATTTCTGACCTGCTAGATTGGCCCCGGTCAACAGTAAGTGCTATTATTTTATGAAGTGGGAGCATCTAGGAGTAACAACAGCTCAGCCCCGAAGCGGTAGGCCATGCAAACTGTATCCTCCACCACTACCATTTCAGATAAAATGTGCCACGTGCTTAAATGGTATTCCGGTTACAAAAAGTTACCCTTTATCCATAGGGTAAGGGGTAATTTGCTGATCGGTGGGTGTCCGACAGCTCAGACCCCCACAGTTTACGAGAACCCTGAACCCCTCTTTTGAACTGAGCGGCAGGTCGCTCTTACGCACTGCCGCTACATTCATTCTCTATGGGAGCGCCGGAGATAGCCGAGTGCAGTGTTTGGCTTTTTCCGGCGCTGCCATAGAGAATGAATGCAGTGCGCATGAGCAACCTGCCACTCTGTTCAAATGAGGGGTTCGGAACCCCCATTCTCATAAACGGTGGGGTCCGAGCTGTCGGACACCCACCGATCAGCAAGTTACCCCATACCCTACCCCTGAACACCCCTTTAAGCACGTGGCAAATTTGATCTGAAACAGTAGTGGCGGGGGATACTCAATATTTCTCTGGCTTTCCTCTTAATCTGTCCTTAGGGCTCAAACGCAGGACATTACTCATAAAGGGGAGCAACACCAACAGCGATTGCAATCATTCTCATATTGCTTACCTATCTTGTCAACCAGGGCAGTAACTATTGACAGAGGTGACATGTGACGTGACTCAGACTTTGTGTGAGTATAGCAGATGAGAACTAGAACAAAAAACAAAGAGGAAAACAATATATGCTTTTCAATATAAACAATTAACATGTGTTAAAAGTTCCAGGAACTGTAGAACCGTTATTATTATTATATCTTATTAGGTAAAAGTCGCATCTTCCAGCAACTTGTGGTTCCCATTTCCCTGCCTGCCAGCTCTTTTTAAATGCCCAAAAACGTTCTCAGTCACCACAGAAGACGAGGGGGGGGGGGATGCAGCTGCAGTTTCTCTCCTTCTTTGTGCCTGTGAAGCCACATGCAGTAAATGGGGAGGGGAAGCAGCAGGGGGGAGTCTTCTGATTGGCTTAGAGAACACAGCACAGGGGCGGTAATAGAGAACAGTGACATCGATGGTCAGTAAAATATTCTCGTCTTCAACCTCTACATAGTCCGTTAGAAAAATTGTGCCTGTGAAGTGCCTGATGTTCTCGCCTATACGGCCGAATTACTGGCCTGGGTCTTAAATCTAAAGAAGAACAGTAAACTTTAAAAGAAATTCACTGGATATTGGTAACCGCTTCCGTTTTCCGTGGCACTCGTTTTGATAACTCTCCCCATTTGTTGAGGTAAATTGATCTCATACCTCCGAGGCTGTCCAGGTCTTCAAGGATTCTGCCGAACCTAAAATAGAAATACAATTTCAGAGGTCAAACTAAAAACGGTGGTTTTAAATGGTTGAACTTGACAGATGTCTTTTTTTCAACTATAAGATGTAAATGTCTTGATTTTTGTTCACTACAAATAGATACAAAACTCCAATGGACTGTCTGGAAATTGAAGAACATTGAATGTTAATGTTGTTTCAGCCAAGACATTCTCACCGGACGCTGTTGTATACATTCAGGTACTTTTCCCTCAGCTGTGGTTCACTGCCAAGCGGTAACATAACTTCAATGTAACTGTCCTTCATCCTGCGAGCGGGGAGATCTTCTTGTTTCTTGGCCAGAAGAGACTGCAGAGCCTTCCTTTCCTCCATGGCTTGTACATGATCTCTAACCAAATTGAAAAATAGCCAAACATAAAATACCCGTGGCCATAACATTTCAATTAAAATAACCTAGTAACCTCATAAAACATAGATATTTATGGCATATCCATGGGATATGCCATAAATGTCTGATCATCCGCCCCCGTCCCACCTGGTGAGGTGGCCGCTTAGCTGTTTATTTAACTCCCATAGAACAAAATGGAGTGAGCCGCACATATGAGCCGCGGACACATCTCCATTCATTCTCCCACTGGACGTGACAGCCGCCTCACCAGCAGCTAAGTACTGGTGCCAGAAGTATTGGTGCCAGTGCCCACATCTATTAGACATTTATGCCATAGGATAAGATGGTAATACCCCTTTAAATATATTATACTCCAGTTTAAAACACACAATCTCTGGGATATTATTTTAATTAAAATAGATATTGCAACAACATAGGTATAATTAAAGGATAACTCCACCCAAATAATTTCTCTACCAGAAGCTTGGCTTCAAGTTTCCTTACAATGAAATCCAATGGCAAAGAGGATCCGGGTAAAGAAAGTGAGTAACATTTTCTCTTATCCAACTACACCCCAAAACATTTTCTTTATTGTGTAGAACCTTTAATTGCAGTAATTGCATATCTATTATATGGGGCACTAGATTTGTATTTGGGAGCCCTGTCTATTTCTGCTCCCAGTTTTGTATATAAATAGTATAAAAACAAAAACTTCAACAATAAGGAGAATTTTAATTAAAAAAAAGAGTGCACAACTAAAGTGCAGGAATTAAAATGTCTTACTATTGGTCTGTGAGTCCATCATTAAAATGCAGTCTATTATTCATGACAGGCTGTATCAAGAACGGAGGGTAGCAGACACAGCCTGTCATTAAACAGCCTACCGCTAATGACAGGCCAACAGAGAAACGGCATGAGAAATCCTTGGTGCTTCCTTTCTCCATTATAGGAAACTTAAAATGGTATCCCCATCTTATAAAATGCTGGCATATTGCTAGGATATGCCATCACTTTATGATCGGTGGGGGTCCGACCTCTTGAACCGCCACGGATGCTGAAAATTAAGGGACAGCAGTGCTGATTAAGCGCTGCGGCCCTTTCGCTGTTTTTCCCTGCACAGTGGTGCCCTGGTCACCCGCTGTGCAGGGAAATGTAGCATGACGCCATTAAAGTGAATGGGGCTGGCTGCAGTTCCTTTCCTGCACAGCCAAGGGGCTGGGAGGACTCATTCGTTCTCAGGATAGCTGGGGGTCCCTAAGATCGCACCATCGCCGGTCATAAAGTAATAGCATATCCTAGCCTTATGCCATCACATTAGAAGATGGGAATACTCCTTTAAGAAACCAATTCTGATAAGATGAGCAGATTAGGCAACTGTATGAATAACAGTTGACCAATGTTAGTAGGAAGAAGCTCAATACATAGAAAAACGAGAAAATTGGGAAAGGGAGAGAAAGACCAAGTCTATTTTCAGCATCTTTGTAATTATAATTCAGCGTACTTTTCATAAAACCATCAAAAATATGGTGAGAAATCTAGAGATGTGGACAAGACTCATAATATGGTGATTTAATACCTCCAGTTTGTAGAGGCTCCAACTATTTCCCTCAGTTTATCACGCACTGAAAAAGATTGAGATGGATATGGTTACTGGAGAGGGCAACATACTAGCGCGCAGCGACAAACAAGGCCAACGGAAATGAAAGTCAGGACAGAAAAACGGCTAGCTTATCAGTCCCACCATGCAACCACTCACAACTCCTAACCTGTCGGGCCGATGATAGGAAACAATCGTAGGCCGGAGTATGAAAGGACAGGATACAATTTACTAGATGTTCCATGTGTGTTAATGGGAATTCATTTTTTAGGTTATGCCGATCCCTTGTTTGATGTTTTTTCTTCTAATTTATGCTAAATAATTCCTGCAGGTAAATGGAACCAAATAACTAAAAATGTGGGACGCAGAAGATATAGATCTGGCATATTCTAAGTAATGCATGTACTATTTCTCCCATGATGGATTTTGTTGTCACAGTTATGGGACAGTCAGGAGCGCCTGTCATATGGATCAATCTTGCCGGATGAAGGCGGCTGAATGACAAATAATAGGATATTATCCTACATTAACAACACTAAGGACTCTCAGGTGACTAGAAACTCCCAAAATAATAAGGATCTGTGCATAACCTTACAATCTTACACACGAGCAGATAAAAACCACAGCAGTGGAGACCAACAAAGAAGCAAATTTAATGAAGTGAAATGAAGATGAAAATATACAATGCAAAACCTTCGCTGAGGCTCGGCATGGGCGCAGAATACGTGCAATGCATTTTGCTGACTGGATCCCGCATTGCAGACACCGGTCAGGTCACTCTTATTCGGTTTACATCCATATTAAAAGGGAAAAAATGACGTCTCCCATTGTAATTTTTTATAAGGGAATCCTTCAGGACTTTAAGAAATGTAACTGTTTGCTAGGCAGTAATAGGTTTGGGCTGTTGCTTAGCAACAAAGGCTGTGGCTAGTGAGTGACAAATCTAGATTTCCAAGTGATTTTAAAAAGTAGTAGCTGAATTTTTCCTCCATAGAGTAATATTAAAGTCGCTTGGAAATCTCTTAAAAATCGCTCATTAAGTCGTACAATAAAAATTCTAGGTGTAGCTTTAGCCTAATTAGGGGAGGGGTGTATTAAGCCCCCCGCACACGTTGCGTTAATGCTGTTTGGAATTTCCACACAGAAAGTTTGCAGGGTTTACACATAAATTGACCTGCTGCAGTATGAGAATCCGCACCGCATGTCAATGCCCGCACTGATCTTTTCTGCAGCGTGTGGATGAAGTTTGCTGAAATCTCATCCACTTTGCTGCCACTGTAATACGCTGTCGAATTTCTGGACGGAAATTCTGCAGCACTTACATAAGGCTCTGTGCACATCTGCGTTGGGGTCCCGTTCCGACATTGCATCTGAGGTTTCCGTATCCATCACCATTGATTTCAATGGTGACGGATCCGGTGCCCCTGGTTTCCGTTTCCATCACCATTGATTTCAATGGTGACGGATCCGGTGCCCCTGGTTTCCGTTTCCATCACCATTGATTTCAATGGCGACGGATCCGGTGCCCCTGGTTTCCGTTTCCATCACCATTGATTTCAATGGCGACGGATCCGGTGCCCCTGGTTTCCGTTTCCATCACCATTGATTTCAATGGTGACGGATCCGGTGCCCGTGGTTTCCATTTCCATCACCATTGATTTCAATGGTGACGGATCCGGTGCCCGTGGTTTCCGTTTATGTCTGTTGTGCACCGGACCCATCGTTTTGCCGGAAGCAATAGCGGAACGTCGGAATGGGACCCCAAAGCAGATGTGAACGAAGCCCAACATGTGCAGGAGGCATTAGGGTTTTAGTTTTCGTGTCTCTGTGTCGGAGTTCTTCTTTAAAATATAGATCAATGCAGCTTCACCTGGTGTTTATTAGTGGTAATATTTTTTTTTCACTTCAATTCTGAGAGGTGACCTCACATAAATATACGTGGCAAGCTATTTTACTTCTTTAGTAAGCACAACTGTGTTTTTAGGTTATTTATAAGATTTAATGGCCATGTAAACCTTTGAATGGCATATTTTTTTTTATAAAAAAGGTCAGTGAGTGTGATTGGTGCAACTTAATAATAGTTTTTATTTAAAAAAATGTTTACTTTTTGAGATACAGCTGCTCTGTATTCTCTATACAGAGCAGCTGTATCTTTCGCTATTAACTAAATCCGTCAGTGTCAGCGAGTCCTGCATGCCTATGAACTTAGACGTGATAGATTACAGATCGATCATGTGTGCCAGAGACATGCAGGACCCGCTTTCACTGAACCAGTCAGTCCTGCATGATTTAGCGAATGATACAGCTGCTCTGCATAGAGAATACAGAGCAGCTGTATCTCAAAACGTAAAAATAATTTATTCAAATTGCATCAATCACACTTACCTTTTTATTAAAAAAAAAAAAAAAAAGTGTCAGTCAAAGGTTTACATAGTCTTTACATGGTCCCTGACTCTTGAAGGGCCTTCTGGTTCAGTGGATTAGGGAGTAGGCCTTTTGGAGAAGGCAAAATGCTTGTGAGCACTTTTTTGGTGTCGCACGCTGCACTTTTTTCTGGCACTTGGGTCTCAGCTTTCAAAAATAATATGCCGTAACATGAAAGGGCTTGCCCTTTACTATACTCCTACTGTACCTCTATACAAAATACTACAGTAGGTTGTTTTTTTTGTTTTGTTTTTTTAACTGCTTCGATACGACAGAATCAAAACTAAATTACCAGTACATCTAAAAAACAAAAACAAAATTTCCCATTCATTAAAAAAAAATAAAAAATGTTTATTCAGAAAGAACTCTGAATGGCCCATTTTGATGAGTCAATGTATCTGCCCTTCTAATTTAGTCATTTTTCTTATGTATTTGAATATCTTTTTGTTTCATCCTTGATTAATAAGTAATTGAGGTAAATAGTTTTTATTTTTTTATTTTGACAAATCAATAACGTGTTTCTATTGATCAAAAAGTGAAATGGACAAATACGATCCCCAAGTGCCGACATTGTTATGACCTATGGCAACTTCAGGTTAATGTAGAAGAAAATGTAATAATAATAATAATAATAATAAAGCTATTTGTATGGGGAACGGAGGTCGGTTTGGCCTCCCTTATAAAGTGCATTGTGCAAAAGCTCCAGTCCAACCTTAGAAATATCAGAATAGAAGGGCCACGTAACAAGGGGATCCGAGTATAGACGGAAGGATACCATGTTTTATGATCTGTGTATAGACGGAAGGATACCATGTTTTATGATCCGTGTATAGATGGAAGGATACCATGTTTTATGATCCGTGTATAGACGGAAGGATACCATGTTTTATGATCCGTGTATAGACGGAAGGATACCATGTTTTATGATCCGTGTATAGACGGAAGGATACCATGTTTTATGATCCGTGTATAGACGGAAGGATACCATGTTTTATGATCCGTGTATAGACGGAAGGATACCATGTTTTATGATCCGTGTATAGACGGAAGGATACCATGTTTTATGATCCGTGTATAGACGGAAGGATACCATGTTTTATGATCCATGTATAGACGGAAGGATACCATGTTTTATGATCCGTGTATAGACGGAAGGATACCATGTTTTATGATCCGTGTATAGACGGAAGGATACCATGTTTTATGATCCGTGTATAGACGGAAGGATACCATGTTTTATGATCCGTGTATAGACGGAAGGATACCATGTTTTATGATCCGTGTATAGACGGAAGGATACCATGTTTTATGATCCGTGTATAGACGGAAGGATACCATGTTTTATGATCCATGTATAGACGGAAGGATACCATGTTTTATGATCCGTGTATAGACGGAAGGATACCATGTTTTATGATCCGTGTATAGACGGAAGGATACCATGTTTTATGATCCGTGTATAGACGGAAGGATACCATGTTTTATGATCCGTGTATAGACGGAAGGATACAATTTTTTTTTTTTTCACATTATCCTAGTTTATCAAATAACCTCAAGTGTCTTTGCAGTCCAGAACAAAATACACAAGACAGGCTTAAAGCAAGGTGAGGCGCTAAGAGCGTGCAAGAATGACCACAAACCATTATTCACATGGACTGGTTTACGTCCTGCAATGGAAGACAAGTTTATACAAACAATGTACAAGGAAAGCAACACAAATGATATCAATTAAAGGTCATGCCAGGCTCTGCCCAGTGTGCCATGCCTTCTATCATGGGATTTATTAGCTTACTATAAAATAAATGACATGAAATAGACGTCCCTGAATTGTTCTCTGTCCAGTTAATTTCCACCCAAAACATAAAATTGGCCAGAATATTCGTGTTTGAAAAAGTATAGTTTGTAATTATATTTTATTTACTTACAGAGATGGTAGCATTTTCCCTATTTTATTTTTTATTTTTGCAATAACCATCATAACGGGAAGTGTAGCCATATTTGTTGTCACTTTTGAATTTGCTTAAAAAAAAATAAAAAAAAATAAGTCAAATATCTTTAGAAGTAAATATAACATAATTACCGTAATTACCATAATTGCAGCTCAAATTCTGATTTAATAAGTTATGGCTCATTTTATGTCTTGGGTGGATATATAGTTTACGCAGCTATAACGGAGAAACAGACGTTTTTTTTTGAAACAACGTAAAAGAGAAGAACAATTCAAGGACGATGTCTGCCATTAAAAAAAATAAAAATACTCGAACTAAAAATTTTAGAAAACGTAACATGCCCCTTTTACATGCAGCGCAGTGTACTTTGTTGTGGATTCTATCTACTGTAGTACGACCTCCTTTCCCATAGAACAATATGCTATTCAAGCTAACGAATTAAAAAAAGGAGGATGCCAGTGTGCCAGTCCAGATGCCAGCATTTTGTGATGCAATCATGTTTGGAAATGATGAATATATGTACTTATGATTTAGTACACATGCAACCTCATCAAGATACAGCACTCGCACGATTACCACACTAGGTACATTATGTTACAACTAGCGCCAGCTATAATGGAATGTACTCACATGCCAACCTGAACATTACATGGCAACACGTCATTAAATGTTACAATGTTAATGTGATAATGATGTCACTTGATATGTTCATCTAACTTATGGAAAACCACTGGCATCTGCTACAGACTACACCTTAGGTTCTCAACCTGTGGTACGTGTAGTGCAGGGGTACATGCCATGTCTCTAGGCGGTACTCACACGGGGCATTTACTAAGCAGCACAGTGGATGATCAGAGTTTGGGGGTGCTTTGTTATATTTTTTTTCTTAATAGGGGGTACTCGAACACACCATATTAGAAAATACTGGCTATATGTGTACAGAGGCATTTATCCCCTTGAAGGGAACCCCTCACTAGATTTTAGGGGAGTACACCAGCGCATTGTTATACTGATGGAGTTTAGCATCCTAAACATGCCCCTCTCAAAACTGTCGGCTTTAGCATTTTGTCTAAAAAAAAGTTAGAATACAGCGTGAGCTGCATATAAGTGTCCAGAGAAGAGTCCAGGTGTACCGGCCTCAGCTTCATCTGACCACTGAGCATGTGCAGGACACTGTTGGGCTGTCAATCACAGCAGCCATTAAGCAGGTAAAATCCATACTCCCCTTCCCTGGCATTCCCATAGCAACGTGTCTATCCTCCCCACCTGGTCCCAGTGCCGCTGCCCTCCTGGTATGAAGTGTCATCCAATGTGATCACAGGCTGCAATGGTCACATGGAGGCCGGGAGCACAGACACCAGCCCCGGGAGGAGTGCCGCGTCGCTATGGGAGACCAGGGGGAGGAGACTATGGACTTTTTTTTATACCCTCATCTGGTGTTTGTAGCAGCTAATCCAGATAAAAGTGAGCACCAAATGTAACACTATTTGGTGCGAACTTTCGTCTGGAATTCCATGGATCAGATTTGCTGCAGAGTTTTTCCCAGCAATATTGACCCGAGTACCCGAATGGTGCAGATTTCAGCTACATCATTACCGCAGTGTGCGCATGAAGCCTTAACGGTTATATTAGGAGACTGCACAGCCAGTCATTTCTATATATAATGCAATCATCTGAAGAGTTCCATTATGAATATGAGCAATCCACCTAAGGCCTCATTCACACTTGAATATATTGGTCATTATTTTTTTAGTTTAACAAATACTGATGCTAACTATACAGTACACCAGTATGTCATTTCGGTGTAGCACATGCCGTATTCATCAACACGGTGCATGAGGATTGAGAAATACGGCACTGAGCCCGAGAACCATTCTTTTCAATGCAATTATGTTAGAAAACTGGAGTCACTGAGTGTTGATCAGATTTTTGGGATAGTAATGATGACGTCCATTCTGAAACTTTTTAACTACAGCCCAGATCTCCTCCAGGTCATATAAAGGTGACGGTAAGTGACATAACCCACAATTGTGCTCAGGGCTTTTTTTTTTTTTTTTATGACCCCCCCACCTCCAACATGGAGATGAGGGAGACTGGAATTATAGGCTCATCCTAACAGGAATCAGATTTAGCCATCACATCTGAAATCATGACGGTCCTAAAATTCGACTCCTGAAATAATGCTGTGTTTTCCTTAAAAAAAAACAAAAAAAACATTTTCTACACGTCTCAGTCGTTACCTTCGTTCATATCGGGTAGCGGTCCTTTCGAGTGCACGGTGCTTGCTGTCATCAGAGATCTGAGAACCCCAGACCTTTGACAGGTCACACCAAATCTGGAAGCAAGAGAAAAGACCAATAAGAAAGTGTAAAACATAAAGCCACTTTCAGGTGGCCATAATACGGGAGAATTTTAACATCGATATTACAGCCGCAAAACCTGGACCTTCTGCAGTTCCACTGAACCAAACTTAGGTCGCCATAGTACCCTATGCGGATATTCCATTGAATAGCTGGAGGTCCAGTTGTATGGACGTAATACAGATACTAAAATGCACCGGTCACAGCCGTCTAAAGGTGGCCTAAGGCCAGACACAAAAAATCTGTCTCAAACTTCCTTCAGGAATTTTGAGGCAGATTTTGAACTGCCAGCATTGTTTTAACACTTTTTTTTCTGCGTGGGCAAAAACATTTTAAAAAAATGCTCAGAAACGAGCGCCGCAGGTTATTTCTGCCTCCTGTTGATTTCAATGGGAGGTCAGAGGTGGAAATCACGGAGAAAAAAAAATGCCTGTGCCTCCCATTGAAATCAATGGAGGCCGATTTGGGCCTTTTTTTGGCGCCGATTCCGACACAGTTTCTGTGTCAAAATCAGCGCCAAGAAAATCTGTGTGGACTGACCCCAACGGCCCTATTACACAGGCCAATGATCGGGCAAACGAGCGTTCATCGGCTGATTGAATAGTTTATACAGCAGAAAATATTATCGTTGTCGTCAGCACATCTGTGTAATCAGGGAGACGCGCTGCCGACATGATGGAAATGTATGGGGGACAAGCGATCGGAGTAACGACCGCTCGTCCCCATACATAACCAATCATTACTCCTTGTGACAGGAGCAAACAAGCGCTGGTCAACGAGCTGTATAATTGAACGGTGCTCGTTTACACGGCCCATAGTAGGATGTCTAATAGGACCTTTAGGCCGGGTTCCCACGTAGCATAAATGCTGCGGAATTTCCGCAACGGAATTCTGTACGGAAATTCTGAAGCATTTGCAGTAGCATTCTGAAAATCTCATACCCACGCTGCGAAAAAAACCTACAGCGGAAACGTTAATAAAATTACCTGCTGTGCGGTATTGCAGCATGTCAATTTATACTGTGTTTTTGTTGATTTTCCGTGGCAGGTTTTCCCCATTGAATTCAATGGGAATGCAAAACCTGAAACAGAAAACCCAGTGTTGCGACTTTTGCGGTGTATTCGCAGCGTTTATGCCGCAAAAATCCCAACTACAGAAAAAATAAAAATAAAAAACTTACTCAGAACGCCCTCCTCCTTCCTGCAGTCCGGCCTCCTGGGATGACGTGGCATCCCATGTGACGGCTGCAGCCTGTGATTGGTGCACTTTTTTGCTCGGAATTCCCCGCGGCGCACATCGGCGGATACACTGCGTGCTATTACGCAGCGTATCCGGCCCGTGTGGACAGTCTAAAAGGTGTGGAATCCATGATAATGAGCTGAACCAAAAATACAGTAAGAGCAGGATCACACTTGTAGTTTTGATGCCGTTTTTTTAGGCACAACCAGAAGTGGTAATGGGAAAAGACTGATGCTTCTCCTTTTTTCTGTGTCCATTCTTGTGTTTGGCTGAAAAAAATTCTCACACTGGCATCTTACATTATGGCACTTGCACACTGGCATAATACACGTTGACGTGTAATGCCACATTCCTGTAGCGCCCACACCCTGTCTTGTGCAGACTTCTTGTCCCCTTTCAGTTACGGGTCTTTGCTGCTTCTACACCTCCCGTTTCTGTGCCACCCACAACTATAAACACCCTGACCCACTAATGGAAAGCCTGAGTAGTACAGCGCTGATCGGAGAGGTCATGTTAGGACACTAGTCTGGGCGTTGTCACCTACTGCAGGCTACATGACAGAGAAGGAAGTTTCTACCTGAATCCGAGCAGCATGTTTCTCTGTATCAATGACACTCCACTGACAGGTGACGACTACCAATCTCCTCCACGATGCGCTACCCCGTACTTCTCTGCTGCCCACTGCCGGCGACACGCCCACCTGTCAATCTACACGGCACTGGTCCTCCCGCACCATAGATAGCGCGGTGCAGATCGTCCGGCTACCATAGAGAATAGGGCGTTACCATGTTTTATTGGTGTGGGGTTACAGTAATTTGTAGAATAAAGACGCTCTGTTATTATATGTTACCACAGGACAATAAATGGTGGCCTATTAAACGCTAGTAATACACGGACCGAGTAGCTTGGGGTGAAGGCTACGACTGTACTAGGATTCTCTTTTGTTTTTCAGTGTATTACTCTTTTAGGCCTTTTTCAGACGAGCGTGTCCATTACGCGCTTGTATTTCAGTTCTGCGTGGCATCAGTGTTCCTAGTTTTAGTTTTCTCATCACATTTCTTTAGCAACTGGTGCGTGAAACAGACAGTGCACCGACCTCCCAACTTTCAAGTATCACAAAGAGGGGCAACCGATATGGCGCGCGCAGCGATTTGCGGCAAATCTTTTTTCTTCTAAGCCACGCCTCTAATCCCACTGATACTCGATTAAGTCCATACACTATCGTGCCCCCATAGTGCCTCCCACACAGTATAATACCAAATAGCTGCCCGATACAGTATAATGCCCTCTAGCTGCCACCATACAGTATAATGCCCCCATATCTGCCATCACACAGTATACTGTCCCACAGATGCCCTCATACAGTATGATGCCCAAACAGATTCTCCCATGGAGTATAATGCCCATACAGATGCCTCCATGCAGTATAATGGCCAAACAAATCTCTGCACTTCGTTACTGTTTCTGTGGTAGTTACATCAGAGGAAGCGTAATCTTGTTGTAACCTGTCATCTACAGCGTAATCTCGCGAGATTACGCTTCCTCTGCTGTAACTACCACAGACAGAGTAACGAAGTGCAGAGATTGCGAATAGACATCCTGTGGAATGTCTATTCACGGTCTAAACACTTCAGTATTGTTAATGTGTAAGTATAAGACAGCACATAAGGGTCTAACAGGATCCCTATGCGCTGAGTAAATGAATGGAGAGGAGTGCATGATGCTGATTGGTCAGTGTCATGCACTCCTCTGTACAACGCCCACTTGGTCTAAAGTAAAAATACGCCCACTTGGGCATTAAGAAACTCATTCGCATAAATCTAAAATCGCTAATAAAGCGGTAAAAATAGATCGTTTTTCTAAATAAAAAGCATTACTGTCACCTACATTATATTACCGATCTCCTTATGTAGAAGATAGGGCACTTATAATGTGGTGACAGAGCCTCTTTAAGGCTCCAATAAGAAGTCAGGAAATAAAAAATATGCAGTTGTGCCCGAGGGGAACATTTCTTCTGTTTCAAGAGGCGATTTATCAAGGACCTAAAATTAGGGAACCAGGAAGGGGAGGGCCCAAACATATCCGCTGGAAGCGACGGTGCCCGTATTATACCAGGACAACACTTTCCCAGCAAAATTCCACAAACTGCAAAGGTGAGGAGTGTGGGCCAAAAGTGCCATAAGAAAGGACGCCATATATCAGTGCAACACCAGCCTGTGCAGAAAGGATTGCTTCACAGCGTAACACACATCTATGGATTATTTTATTGTTTTTTACCCTATTATTATACCACTTGACTATGCCCCTGATGTACTCTGCCCAGCTTACATGTACCCCCACATTTTAAATGGAAACACCAGCAATACGAAAACAAATCTACTAC
Source organism: Rhinoderma darwinii (assembly GCF_050947455.1). Classification (NCBI taxonomy): domain Eukaryota; kingdom Metazoa; phylum Chordata; class Amphibia; order Anura; family Rhinodermatidae; genus Rhinoderma; species Rhinoderma darwinii. The sequence goes on along the minus strand of NC_134688.1, from coordinate 402,275,753 downwards.
CAAGCAAAATCCGCTCTCCAAAAGCCAAATGGCGCTCCCTCCGATCTGAGCCCTACAGTGTGCCCAAACAACAGTTTCCTTCCACATACAGGGCCGCCATCAGGGGGGTATTACTGGTACTCCCGTCAGGGGCCCGGCCACATGAATGAAGTAAAAGGGGCCCGCCGGGCTGCCGTCGCACCCCCCCCCCTCGGACTGTTGCCCCCCCCCCCCCTCGCAACGCTCACGGGCCCCCCCCTCGCAACGCTCACGGGCCCCCCTCGCAACGCCCGCGGCACCCCCCTAGCGTCACCCCCCTAGCGACACTCCCCTAGCAACACTCGCGGCAGCCCCTGCATACCTGTTGTAGCTTCACTGGAGAGGAAGATGCAGCATGTGCTGAAGCTGCGTGTGGAGATCCCGCCCCCCAGCTCCTCTACACTGCCGACCGGACCTGCAGGCTGGTGAGTATGTTCCCCTATCCATTCTGATTCCCATCCCCCTGACCCCATTTGTAGATTGTATAAAGTTGGTTAAAAAGTTTTTGGGTATTTTTTCGTTTTCCTAGCGCTTTTTTGCCGCGATTTTCGTAATCGCGGCAAAAATGGCGCAGTTTCGCCGCGATTATATAAAAATCGCGGCAAAACCGCGTGATTTGTGCCGCAATTACGAAAATTGCATAAAAAAAAGATACAAAACATGAAAAGTGCTGTTAGGCTATATTCTCACAGTGCGGTCAAGTCACGTTTTTTTGCAAAAATTGTGGCAAAAAATAGGATTTCACCGCACTGTGTAACTAGACTAAGGCCTTATTCAGACGGCCGCATTCGGTCCGTGACATACGGAGCGTGATGGAGCCGGACTCCTAGCATCATAGTTATCAGTGTTGCTGGGAGTCCCTGCCTCTCTGCGGGAATACTGTCCCATACTGTAATGATGCTTTCAGTACGGGACCGGGGACAGTATTCCCACGGGAAGGGAGGGACTATGATCATAGATAACTGTGATGCTAGAAACCCGGCTCCCTGAACTGTGGTCGGTCCGGGAAATATGGCCCATACACGCTCCGTATATCACAGACCGAACATGGACATCTGAATAAGCCACTTACTTGCCTCCTATTTTTGGTGCGGATTGTGCACTGAAAATTCACTACAAATGACAATATAAGGCCTTATTCACACGAACGTGTTATAAGTCCGTGATACTTATTACGTCGCACGGACTTATGTTAGTGAATGGGGCCGTTCAGACTGTCAGTGAATTTCACGCAGCGTGTGTGCGCTGTGTAAAACTCACGACATGTCCTATACTTGCCCGTGTTTCACGCAGCACACACCCATTGAAGTCATTGGGTGCGTGCAAATCGTGCACGGCACACGGAAGCACTTCCGGGTGACGCGCGTGATTCGCGCTACACAGGGCCGCCATCAGGGGGGTATTAGGGGTACTAGTGTAGGGGGCACGGCCAAACTTAATTGAAAGGGGGGTCCGGCAACTGCCGCGACTTGCCTTTGGTAGAAAAAAACAGGCCCCTGCAATGGGGCCTGTTCTTTTCACCAAAACAATGTCGTGAGCTGCGGGCCCCCCTCTCGTCAAACACCGCCGTGAGCTGCGGGCCCCCCTCTCATCACCGCCGTGAAACACCGCTTGCGCGCGCGAACGACCGCAAGCTCGCACCCGCGTGCGCATGACCGCAAGCGCGCGCCCACGCGCGAACGACCAGGCGCGCCGCCGAGAGGGAGGCGGTGCGCCCGCAACACAAGTCCGATCTACGGGGAAGGACAGCCACACAGGGACAGCAGCGCACAGTTTACTTACCTGCTGGCCCGCCTCCAACTCCGCCTCCTCGTCCGACTCCACCTCCTCGTCGTCGTCCTCGTCCGACTCCGCCTCGTCCTCCTTCTCCAGAGCGTAGCTGCGTAAGGAGAGGGGGAGGAGTCTAGTTGTTGCGCGGCGGCAGGAGTTCTACGATCCCCGCCATTTTCTGGAGCCTGGAGGTCAAGGACGACATCTGGACCGAAGACATCGCCTGAAGAGGACTGGAGTGGGAGCAGCTCTTCTGACACGGTGAGTAAAGTGTCTCAAAGTGCTGTTTATGTATGGCCCTGTTCACACAGAGTATTTTGCAGGCCGAAAAAATCTGCCTCAAAATTCCTTAAAGAATTTTGAGTCAGATTTTGACCTGCCCACACTATCTTGCCGCGTTTTTTGCTGCGTTTTTTGCCCGCTGCGATTGAGGACAGCAGACAAAAAACGCAGCGAAAAATGCATTTTCTGCCTCCCATTGATTTCGATGGGAGGTCAGAGGCGGAACCGCGGCAAGAAAGGACGTGCTGCTTTTCCTTTTTTCCGCGACTGGCTCCCATTGATTTCAGATTAAATCAATGGGAGGCGGTTTTGGAAGTTGTTTGGTGCTGATTCTGACGCAGTGTCCGAGTCAATATCAAGGCCCAAAAACTCTGTGAACTGGGCCTTATTGTTAGGGCTTATTCAGACGAACGTGTAATACATCCGTGCAACGCGCGTGATTTTCACGCGCCTCGCACGGACCTATGTTACTCTATGGGGCCGTGCAGACTGTCAGTGATTTTCACTCTGCTGCGACTGTAATACGCTGCGGATTTTCCACAATAAAATGTGTTGCATAAAATCCGCAGTGTTCATGCCTAGTGTGTTCCTACCCTAAGGCCGGATTTACATGAGCGTGTGCTTTTTGCGTGCGCAAAAACGTGGCGTTTTGCGCATGCAAAAGGTCCATAACAGCTCCGTGTGTCAGCAGCGTATGATGCGCGGCTGCGTGATTTTCGCGCAGCCGCCATCATTATGACACTCTGTTTGTATGTTTGTAGCACGTGGTGCTTTTCTGTTTTCATTCATAGTTTATACGGCTGCGGAAGTGCTGGGCGTGATTTTCACGCACCCATTGACTTCAATGGGTGCGTGATGCGCGAACAATGCACAAATATAGGACATGTCGTGAGTTTTACGCAGCGGACACACGCTGCATGAAACTCACTGACAGTCGGCACGGCCCCATAAACTAACATAGGTCCGTGCGAGGCGCGTGAATATCACGCGCATTGCACGGACGTATTACACGTTCGTCTGAATAAGCCCTAACAATAAGGCCCAGTTCACAGAGTTTTTGGGCCTTGATATTGACTCGGACACTGCGTCAGAATCAGCACAAAAGAACTTCCAATACCGCCTCCCATTGATTTAATCTGAAATCAATGGGTGCCAGTCGCGGCAAAAAGAAAAAGCAGCACGTCCTTTCTTGCCGCGGTTCCGCCTCTGACCTCCCATCGAAATCAATGGGAGGTAGAAAATGCATTTTTCCCTGCGTTTTTTGTCTGCTGTCCTCAATCGCCGCGGACAAAAAACGCAGCAAGATAGTGTGGGCAGGTCAAAATCTGCCTCAAAATTCAGTGCGCGGTTCCAGGCGGTCGCGGGTGGGCATGCGCGGGAGTTTGCGGGTGCGCGCGATCGGTCGCACGGGCGGCAGTGTTTGACGGCCCCCATGACGACCCCCATGCTACCCAGGGCCGCCATCAGGGGGGGTATTATGGGTACTGATGTGAGAGGCCCGGCCAAACCTAATTGAAAGGGGGGCTCGCAGCTCACGACATTCTTTTGGTGAAAAAAACAAGCCCCATTGCAGGGGTTTGTTTTTCTTTTCTACCAAAGGCAAGTCGCGGCAGTTGCCGGGCCCCCCTTTCAATTAGGTTTGGCCGGGCCTCTCACATCAGTACCCATAATACCCCCGCTGATGGCGGCCCTGGGTACCATGATATGGTGCTGGACGGAGTACCGTTAACAGGCGGTGCCACGGTAGGGGGGCCCAGAAAATTTAGCTGTAGGGGGCCCTGAAATTCCTGATGGCGGCCCTGTCCACATATATGGCATCGTCATACCCGGGAGAACCCTTTTAACAATTTTTGGGGTGTGTGTCTCCAGTGGCATAAGCTAGGCATGACATATTTGCCACTGAAATGGCATATCTAGGGAAAAATATAAATTTTTAATTTGCACCATCTGCAGCGCATTAATTTATGGAAAAGACCTGTGGGGTGAAAATGCTCACTACACCCCTTAATAAATGCCTTGAGGGGTGCAGTTTCCATAGTGGGGGTCACTTCTCAGGGGTTTCTTTTTATTATTTCACATCTGAGCCTCTGCAATTGTGAACCAATACTTTGTAAATCGCCAAATTAGGCCTCAATTTCGCATGGTACGCTTTCACTCCTGAGCCTGGTCGACTGTCCAGGCAAAAGATTAAGGCCACATGTAGGGTGTTTCTAAAACCGGGAAACACCGCATAATAATTAGAGAGCTGTCTTGTTATGGTGGCACAAGCCGGGCACCACATATTGGCATATCTATGGAAAAAAATCCCATTTTCACTCTGCAACATCGAGTGAACACTAATTTCTACAAAACACCTGCAGGGTTAACATGCTTACTACACCACTAGGTAAATGCATTGAGGGGTGTCGTTTCCAAAATGGGGTCACTACTAGGGGGTTTCCACTGTTTTGGTCCCACAGGCGCCCATAAACCAATCCAGCAAAATCTGCACTCCAAATGGCGCTCCTTCCCTTCTGAGCCCTGCCGTGTGCCCAAACAGCAGTTTATGACCACATATGGGGTATTGCCGTCAGGGCCGCCATCAGGAATTTCAGGGCCCCATACAGCTAAATTTTCTGGGCCCCCCTACCGTGGCACCGCCTGTTAACGGTACTCCGTCCAGCACTATATCATGCTACCCAGGACCGCCATCAGGGGGGGTATTAGGGGTACTGATGTGAGGGGCCCGGCCAAACCTAATTGAAAGGGGGGCCCAGCAACTGCCGCGACTTGCCTTTGGTAGAAAAAAAACAGGCCCCTGCAATGGGACCCGTTTTTTTCACCAAAAGAATGTCGTGAGCTGCGGGCCCCCCCCTCTCGTCATGGGGGCCGTCAAACACCGCCCGCCGGCGCGACCGATCTCGCGCGCCCGCACTCGCGAGCGCGCACCCGCGACCGCACGCACCAGCGACCGCGCACCGAATTTTGAGGCAGATTTTGACCTGCCCACACTACCTTGCCGCGTTTTTTGCCGCGGCGATTGAGGACAGCAGACAAAAAACGCAGCGAAAAATGCATTTTCTGCCTCCCATTGATTTCGATGGGAGGTCAGAGGCGGAACAGCGGCAAGAAAGGACGTGCTGCTTTTTCTTTTTTCCGCTACTGGCTCCCAATGATTTCAGATTAAATCAATGGGAGGCGGTTTTGGAAGTTTTTTGGTGCTGATTCTGACGCAGTGTCCGAGTCAATATCAAGGCCCAAAAACTCTGTGAACTGGGCCTTATTGTTAGGGCTTATTCAGACGAACGTGTAATACATCCGTGCAACGTGTGTGATTTTCACGCGCCTCGCACGGACCTATGTTACTCTATGGGGCCGTGGAGACTGTCAGTGATTTTCACGCAGCGTGTGTCCGCTGCGTAAAACTCACGACATGTCCTATATTTGTGCATTGTTCGCGCATCACGCACCCATTGAAGTCAATGGGTGCGTGAAAATCACGCCCAGCACTTCCGCAGCAGTATAAACTATGAATGAAAACAGAAAAGCACCACGTGCTACAAACATACAAACAGAGTGTCATAATGATGGCGGCTGCGCGAAAATCACGCAGCCACGCATCATACGCTGCTGCCACACGGAGCTGTTATGAACCTTTTGCATGCGCAAAATGCCACGTTTTTTGCGCGCGCAAAAAGCACACACTTGTGTAAATCCGGCCTTAGGGTAGGAACACACTAGGCATGAATGCTGCGGATTTTATGCAACACATTTTATTGTGGAAAATCCGCAGCGTATTACAGTCGCAGCAGAGTGGATGAGATTTGAACAAATCTCATCCACACGCTGCAAAAAAAATTGACCTGCAGTGTGGCTTTTGGCTTTTTAAGCCGCAGCGTGTCAATGTATTCTGTGGGATCGCTGCTCCTCTGTTGCGGAAATGCTGCGGTTCTGCCGCAAAATTCACAAATGAGAAAAAAAAAAAAGCACTTTTTTAAATTTCTAAAAAAGTTTAGACTTACCCCGGCCGTAGTTTAGGTGACGCATCTCTCTCTTCTGAACGTAGCCCCGCCTCCTGGGATGACGCTGTAGACCATGTGACCGCTGCAGCAGTCACATGGGATGAAACGTCATGACAGGAGGCCGGGCTGCGCTAAGAATAGAGGATTGCGTCGCCTCCTAAACTACGGCCGGGGCAAGTCTAAACTTTTTTATAAATTTAAAAAAGTGCCTTTTTTTTCCCATTTGTGATTTTTGCGGCAGAACCGCAGCATTTCCGCAACAGAGGAGCAGCGATTCCGCAGCATAAATTGACATGCTGCGGCTTAAAAAGCCACACTGCAGGTCAATTTTTTTTGCAGCGTGTGGATGAGATCCAGATGTACGGCTCTTTCTTCAGAATCGCGGGTTTCCGCTTTCTGAAGAAAGCGCCGTACATCTGGATATACCAGGAACCTTGGGGAACGAGTGACTGACGAAGGTCCTTTGACCGAAACGTTGCACGCACCAAACCCTTGGCATCTAATATAATAAATTCTAAGAAATTGAAACTCACGACTCAGTGTGCCGAATACTTTCTCTTAAATACGATTGGGTTGGGACCCCATTCGTGCACCTTTTCTGATCTAGTGCATTCCGAACCTGTCTCTACATGTGGGGTATAGTTTTACTCGGGAGAAATTGCTTTACAAATTTTGCGGTGCTTTTTCTCCTTTAGTCCTTGTGGAAATGAGGAAAAAAAAAATCGCTAAACGTACATTTTGTTTGAAAAAATGTAGATTTTCATTTTCACGGCCTAATTCCAATAATTTCCGTCAAAAACCTGTGCGGTCAAAATGCTCACTATACCCCTAGATAATTTCCTTAGGTGTGGTTTCCAAAATGGGGTCACTTTTTGGGGATTTTCACTGTTTTGGCACCGCAAGAGCCCTTCAAACCTGACATGGTGCCTAAAATATATTCAAATAAAAATAAGGCCCCAAAATCCACTAGGTGCTCCTTTGCTTCTGAGGCCGGTGCTTCTGGCAGTAACACGCTAGGGCCACATGTGGAATATTTCCTAAAACTGCAGAACCTGGGCAACAAATATTGAGTTGCATTTCTCTGGTAAAACTTTCTGTGCTATAAAGAAAATTGGATTAAAAATCAATTTCTGCAAAAAAATATGAAATTTGTCAATTTCACCTCTACTTTGCTTTCATTCCTGTGAAAAGTTTAAAGGGTTAAGACATTTTCTAAATGCTGTTTTGAATACTTTGACGGGTGAAGTTTTTAAAATGGGGTGACTTTTTGGGGGTTTCTAATATATAAGGCCCTCAAAGCCACTTCACAACTGAACTCGTCCCTGTAAAAATGGCCTTTTGAAATTTTCTTGAAAATGTGAGAAATTGCTGCTAAAGTTCTAAGCCTTGTGAGGTCATAGAAAAATAAAAGGATGTTCAAAAAAATATGCCAATCTAAAGTAGACATATGGGGGATGTTAATTAGCAACAATTTTGTGTGGTATTACCATCTGTCTTACAAGCAGATACATTTAAGTTGAGAAAAATTCAAATTTTTGCCATTTTCCGCTAAAGTTTGGTGTTTTTCACAATTTAATACTGAACATATCGAGCAAATTTTGCCAGTAACATAAAGTCCAATGTGTCACGAGAAAAAAAAAGCAGAATCGCTTGGATAGGCAAAAGCATTCCGGAGTTATTACCACATAAAGTGACACATGTCAGATTTGAAAAATGAGGCCCTGTCAGGAAGGTCAAAAGTGGCTAAAGAGGGAAGGGGTTAAATTACATCATATAATGATTGTTTGTTATTGTGTTATGGTTAGAAAGTACCTGTCTCAGAAGCCGCCATTTTCAGCAGCAGGCAAACGCTAAGGCTGGGTTCACACACCCTATTTACGGACGTAATTCTGGCTTTTTAGCCTCGTATTACGTCCGAAAATACGGCTCCAAAGCGTCGGCAAACATCTGCCCATTCATTAGAATGGGGTTATGATATTCTGTGCCGACGTAAAAAAGACGCCCGCGCCAAAGAAGTGCCTCTGACTTCTTGAGACGTAAATGGAGCCGTTTTCCATTGACTCCATGGAAAAACAGCTCTAATTACGTCCGTAATGGACGCAGCGAAAAGCTCCTGTAACATGCCATTACGTCTGAAATGCCGGAGCGGTTTTCTCCTGAAAACAGCTCCGTAATTTCAGCCGTAACAGAGGCTGCCGTGTGAACATACCCTAAGGAAGATTAGTGGTCATAGGGAGAGGAAGATAAGTGGCCATCAGACATATGTGGTGTGGAAAGAAAGCTTTATGGAGAATATCTAGGGCAGTAATGGGACTTATGGGGCAGGCACTAAAGGGGACACCTAGGGCAGATAGTACAGAGGAATTTTGGGACAGAAATCCTAGTGGGCACCTGGGCAGGCACTCATAAGAGTTTAATAGAAAATATAGAACCATTGTTCTGCCACAGGGCGTGGGAGAGTTTCGCTACCCATTTTACATTTGTTACAGATGTTGAAACTATGCAAATGATGACTTTCTAAAAAGAAAACAAAAATAAACATTGTGTCTCCTTCCAGCAACATGGAGAGCCAGAGGTCAGGCAGAGAAACAGATTCTATACTGTTATACATATTATTTAAATTATATATATAGCTTATACACATTTATAAATTTCACTAGACTGCAGTATTTAAAGCGTGCTAAGACAAAAGACTGCCACTATGTGGCGCTAAAATGCTACCGAAAATATCACTCATGAGTCACAGTTTCCGGGATCCGTGACGTCAGCGCTCATAGCGTAATGTGCGGGCTCAAGAAGTAGTTATGCAATTCTATTATCATTGGCTAATATACAGAGGAGGGCGGTACTAGAGTAGATACAACGTCTATAAATAAGGCAGCTACAGGTTTCCCCCTTAATACTTCGTCGTTGAAGTTTGCAGAGCATAGTGGCTTGTTCGTGGAGTCTCTGCCGGGTCAGGGTCCCAGACTGACTAAGGAGCGGAAGCCCCTGGGAAGCGAATGAAGAAACACCTTCTACTACTCTTCACGTACAGAGGACTTGTGAGAAAAGGAAAAAAGAACAAGAGACGAAAATGGCCAATTATGTTATACGATCTGCCGTGCCCGGAGACTGTAAAGACATATTGCGACTCATAAAGGTGCATTGACGTAATTATGCGGTGCCGGCATTTTTTTTTTTTCTCGCTGGATTCTATTTGATTGAAATTAGGTGTGTTCTGTTAGCATGCACTTGTTTTATGAAGGCTATGGAGTCTCTCCAATAGACAAAGGCTCTTTCATGTCACCCAATCCACCCCTCCTCCCCTGACACTGCCCCCCCCCCCCCGGGCGTCGGATGCCAGCTGTGAAGCTGCCCTCTTACTGAATGGGACATGTATGTATCTTCCTGCTGCAGTGAGAAATGATCTGTCTCCTGTAGTAATCCTTCCCAAGGGACTTCCGCTTAGTATGGCCAATATCACAATGATCTGCGTTGTAGTTCAAGTTCTTGTTCCTTTCCGGTTTCATATAGTGCCAACATATCCGGCGGTGATGTACCGCGACTGTCCTCCCTCATCAGCCCGTGGGGCTCCGTTAAACAATGTTTTCTTATGCCAGACACAACTTTTTTTTTTATTTTTTGCATATTAACTTTTTATTTTTTTATTTTTTTTTAGGAATTGGCCAAATACGAAGATATGGAGAACCAAGTAGTGCTAACTGAGAAAGGTATAGAACAAGTTCGTTCTTCTCTGGATTTCTTAGACCAAGTTGTAATGGCACCTGCGGACTTGTACAGTTATTTTTAGGCTTTGTATAGCTGCAGACTTGTTTTGCTTGGATGATCCTGGAATGGGCACCCTGCCAATCTGGTTCCATGAGCCTTAGTAACACTGCTTAGATAAATAAAATGGAACATTGTGTGGGGGAGGGGAGGGCTGTCTGCTTACCACGTCTTTGTAGCATGCAAAGCTAATGCGTTTTCTTCCCTGTTCAGATCTTTTAGAAGACGGCTTTGGAGAACATCCTTTCTACCACTGTCTTGTTGCTGAAGTACCAAAAGAGAACCAGACTGTTGATGGTAACCAGTTACTTTCTTTAGCTTTTCCTTATGACTTGTTTTCTGAGCCTTGTGGCTTTTCTTGTATTGACCCTATTTGTAAGCGGTTGCAATATTTTTTTAAATCACATTTTCTCTTTAATTTGTCCCCAATCTTCAGGTTACAGTCTCTAGCTTCGCCATGTACATGGATGGCCCTTCCGTGTACATGGGTGGGCGGGGAGGTAACTAAAAGATCCGTTACACAATAACATAGATGAGCATGAAACGAGGTAAGGCCACTAGGGGCATCCATTCAAGAATAACACGGTAGATCAGAAAACGTGTGCAGCTGATGAGGTTTCTTAGTGGAGAACACTGAGTTTTTCATTACGACTGCGGAACATGCTCCACCATTTCCTTCAAGAGCAATCTGTTACGAACTTGAAAATTTGACCTAGGGGGCAGTGTTGCCTATAAAAAAAATAAAAAAAAAAATACCCTCTTTCCGCCTTGCATTTCCTTTGCGTGGGCATTAACTTTTTTTTTTTTTTTAAATATACAAAGGCCTAAATGCTTTTTCTCTCCTGTCTATATCCATTTTCAAAATTTGATTAAGCGTTCAATAACCAAACTGTATGTATTTTTTTTTTTGGGGAGATGAAGTGTATGGCGCTGTGGATTACTATTCTGAACTGCCGTGTGAAAGCAATATATTGAGATTTCCTATGATGGATGTCATGCCACATTAAGTACATGAATACTACAATGTGTGAATTTTGACTCTTGTAGTATTTGTCTGTATGGAGTGGCATCAACTGTTGGCACTGTTTATTTTTGGGTTGCATTCTAAATGAGTAATGTTCTTCTTTAACAGGATATACAATTGTTGGGTTTGCTATGTACTACTTCACATATGACCCATGGATAGGGAAGCTTCTCTATCTTGAAGACTTCTTTGTAATGAATGAGTTCAGAGGTATGTTTGTTTTTTTTTCTTCACTTTTCTGTAATTGTAGCTTTAACCCGTTAGTGACCGGCCCGTCGCGTTTCTACGTCAGTCACTAACAGGCCTTATTCCGATGCCATAGACTTTTTACGTCGCGGCATCGGAATAAGTAAACAGAGCAGGGAGCTGTCAGATCTCCCTGCTCTCAGCTGCTAGAGGCAGCTGGGGGCGTCCCTGCTCTGCCGGGTGAGATCGATATTAGTATCTATCTCACACGTTTAACCCCTCAGATGCGGTGCTCAATAGCGAGCACCGCATCTGAGTGGATTTGGAGAGGGAGGGAGCTCCCTCTCATCTCACAGACACCCGGCGATATGATGGCAGAGTGTCTGTGTCTCTAATGGCAGCCGGGGGTCTAATAAAGGCCCCCAGGTCTGCCTGTCATGAATGCCTGCTAGGTCATGCCGCAGGCATGACCTAGCAGATGCCTGTCCGTGTTAAACGGCCAGGCAGTAATACACTGCAATACAAAAGTATTGCAGTGTATTATAAATGTGATCGCAGAATCGCATATTATAGTCCCCTAATGGGACTAGTAAAAAAGTGAAAAAAAAGTTTAATAAAGTTAATTTAAAAAAAAATGTGAAAAAAATGAAAAACCCACCTTTTCCCCTTACAAACTCCTTTACTATTAAAAAAAGTTAAAAAGTTACACATATTTGGTATCGCCGCGTCCATAACGACCCCGACTATAAATCTATTACATTATTTAATCCGCACAGTAAACGCCGTAAAAAATTTAATAAAAAACTATGGAAAAATTGCTGTTTTCTGTGAATACTGACTTAAAAAAAATGTGAAAGTGATCAAAAAGTCGCATCTACTCCAAAATGGCACCAATAAATACTACAAGTCTTCCCGCAAAAAAAAAGCCCTCATACAAGCGCATCGGCGAAAAAATAAAAACGTTACGGCTCTTCAAATATGGAGACACAAAAGCAAATAATTTTGAAAAAAAAGCGTTTTTACTGTGTAAAAGTAGTAAAATATACAAAAACTATACAAATTTGGTATCTTTGCAATCGTAACAACCCGCTGAATAAAGTTATTGTGTTATTTATATCACACGGTAAACTGCGTAGATTTAAGACACGAAAAAGAGTGGCGAAATTTCAGGTTTTTTCTATTTCCCCCCCCCAAATAAAAGTTAATCAATAAATAATGTCCCCCAAAATGGTGCTATTAAAAAATACAACTTGTCCCGCAAAAAACAAGACCTTATACAGCTATGTCGACGCGAAAATGAAAGTTATAGCTCTTGGAATGCGACGATGGAAAAACGTCAAAAATGGCTTGGTCATTAAGGTCCAAAATAGGCTGGTCATTAAGGGGTTAAGGTTTGTTCATTTTGTCTTTGTTTTCCTTCTCATAGGGTCAGGAATTGGATCTGACATATTCAAGCACCTGAGTCAGGTGATTATTATTTTTTTTTTTAAATCTAAATGGTTCTGAAATGGACATGGATAGCTTACCTGCTTGTGCACCGCTACACTGAAACGAAACATCCTTTAAAAATTCCTGCCAAAACCCTGAAACACCCATTTACTAACATCTAACATATCAGCATTGTACTGGTGGGGGTCAGTGTGCTGTAAATACGCACGCGCTGTCCTTCTACGCGCTGCGGTTCACTGGGAGAGATGAAGCCAGGCTGTTAGTCTATGGTTTGTCTTCATCTCTCCTGAATTGATGTTGGGAGTCAATAGGGCACATGGCTCTGATTGCTGCAGCCTTTCCCCCTAGCAATTAGTGGGGGTTGCAGCGTCCATAACAATTGCAACTATTACAACATAACCTTATTTAAAGAGTAACTACAGTTTCATCAGTGTAGTTCCTATTCAACCTGCAGTGAGCATACTATAAAAACACAATTGAGTATTTTTTTTTTTATTTTTTTGTTTTGCCTCCCTAAAAAAAATAGAATAAATGATTAAAAAGTAACGTATGCCAAAACAATGGAGGTATTGCTGGTTTTCATCCCATACCACAACATTTTTAAGTTTCTCAGTACATTATATGGTATATTAAATGTTGCCATTAAAACTTAACGCATCCTGCAAAAAAGCCCTCATATGGCTGTTGACTGACGTTACAGCTCTTGGAAGGCAGAGGGAAAAATTGGTTTCAGTGGCAAGGGGGTTACTACTGGTACTTTAAGGCTGGATTCACACGACCACGTTACGTCCGTAATGGACGGAACGTATTTTGGCTGCAAGTCCCGGACCGAACACACTGCAGGGAGCCGGGCTCCTAGCATCATAGTTATGTATGATGCTAGGAGTCCCTGCCTCTCCGTGGAACTACTGTCCCGTACTGAAAACATGATTACAGTACGGGACAGTTGTCCTGCAGCGAGGCAGGGACTCCTAGCATCGTACATAACTATGATGCTAGGAGCCCGGCTCCCTGCACTGTGTTCGGTCCGGGACTTGCGGCCGAAATACGTTCCGTCAATTACGGACGTAACGTGCTCGTGTGAATCCAGCCTAAAGAGCAATGGAAATTTCGATATGTCAGACATATCTGAAGTATTGATCAGTGGGGGTCGGTTGCTGAAATGAAAGGGCAGAACCACTCGGCTACTCTAGGCTCATGTACTGGTGAATAAACACCCTTCTTGGGATGCGAACGTCTAGGCCCTTTATTTAGTCAATGTACAACCAAATGTGTTGGATCCTTTTTTGTTTTCTAAGATACCTAAAACAAATGACCTTTGGTGGCCCGTGTTAGACACTTAGCTGACTTGCTGTTTCTCACCAGATTGCTGTGAAGTGTCGCTGTAGCAGTATGCACTTCCTGGTAGCAGAGTGGAATGAGCCATCCATCCGGTTCTACAAGAGACGTGGAGCGTCCGATCTATCTACGGAAGAAGGCTGGCGCCTCTTTAAAATCGACAAGGAGTACTTGTGTAAGATGGCAGCTGAGGAGTGAAGCCCAATATCTCCAAGAGCAGATTGTTAAAAATAAAAATGCTTTTCGTTGCTTGCTTGTTATGTAGTGTTTACATGGTGACTAATCCAGAAGCTTTAGTACCAGTGGCATTGTAGCATGAGATTATTGCTCTTCACGAATTTCCTTAATGACCCAAGACTGTTCTGAGCCCTCCAGACATAAGATCCTCAGTTACGTGTGTGTATATATAACTTCATTCTTGTAAGTCATGTGATTGTGTACAATGTACACACTGGTATTTAAGGTTTTTGTATAATTAGCCTGTTTTTACTAATTAAAGAGCAGCATTTGTTCTAGCTGGTTCTTGGTGTCTTTGTTTAAGGGTTCTGACCACTATCGCACTGTGTACTTTGTCTATATCTACTATGGTCGAGCCCTCCAACCAGTGGGCTGAAGCTCTTAAAGCTCACACTTTTTTTTTTTGTTTTTTTTAAATTGTGTTTTTTTTATATTTATACAACCGGATATCATACAGATTTCTTACATATGTACTTGCGCTCCATACTCAACAGGTGTCAGCTGTGTATTACAGCTGACACCTGGGACTAACGGCCAGGAACAGCGCAGCATCTGAGGCGACCCCCTCTGACATCTCATCGGTGCCCCCACAACACAATCTGGGTGGTGCTGATAGTTGTCATGGCAGCCCAGGGACCCTTCTGTCTGCCTCTGCTGTAAGCCCTGCCTCTAGCATGGCTTAACAGAAGCCTGTACAGAAGACAATCTAGCTATCGCTGGTTCAAGTCCCCTAGGGGGCTAATAAGATGTGTAAAAATAAAAGCTGAAAAGTTTTATTTTTTATTTTCCTCTAAAGTAATGTAAGAAATACATTCATAAGTCTGAACTATTACAATACACCATTTAAAGAGTCTCTGTCACCACATTATAAGGGCCCTGTCTCCTACATAAGGAGATCAGCGCTGTAATGTAGGTGACAGCACTGCTTTTTTATTTAAAGTATATACTTTTTCCACATTATGAGCGATTTTTAGCTTTATGCTAATTCTTTCTTAAAGCCCAAGTGGGCGTGTTTATACTTTAGACCAAGTGGGTGTTGTACAGAGAGTATGATGCTGACCAATCAGCGTCATGCAGTCCTCTCCATTCATTTACACTGCACTAGTGATATAGCTATATCGCTATGTGCAGCTACATACACACACTATAACATTACTGCAGTCTCCTGATAATGAATATACATTGCCTCCAGCCAGGACGTGATGTCTATTCAGAATCCTGACCCGTCAATCTTTTCTGTGAGCTTTCTAGCAAGGCAAAGGTAATCTCGCGAGATTACGATATAAACTGTCATTTAAAACGAGATTACGTTTGCCTTGCTGGAAATCTCACAAAAGATTCAGACGTGTCAGGATTCTGAATACACATCACGTCCTGGCTGGAGGTAATGTATATTCATTATCAGGAGACTGCAGTAATGTTAGTGTGTATGTAGCTACACATAGCGCTATAGCTATATCGCTAGTGCAGTGTAAATGAATGGGGAGAAGTGTGACTTTGATTGGTCAGCGTCATACACTCCTAGGTACAATGCCCACTTGGTCTAAAGTAAAAACACGCTCACTTGGGCATTAAACAAATTAGCATAAAGCTAAAAAGTGGTAAGTTTTTCTAAATAAAAAGCGCTGCTGTCACCTACATTATAGCGCCGATCTTATTTAGGAGATAGGGCACTTATCATGTGGTGACAGTATCTTTAACTCGCAAGGTGAACACTAAACTAAATTTAACATGCCAAAATCGCTGTTTTTTTTGGTCAACTTGGCTCTAAAAAAAAATTATTTTTTTTGTAGTGAAACCTAAACCTATATAAATTTGGTATTGCCATAATCTTATTGAGTAACAGAATAAATTGAAGTTTTTTTTTTTTTTTTTTGATCGCACAGTAAAAGCCATAAAAATGTAGGAATCACTTTTTGTTTTCTGTCGGAACAGAACGCCGTATTTCCCATTGAAATCAATGGGCAGATGTTTGTAGGCGCTCTGCTTCAGGTTTTTCAGGTGTTTTCGTGGCTTAAAGGGAACCTGTCACCAGCATTTTAGCTATAAAGTCAGCAATACCTGGTGAAAGTGGGTGAAAAATCATTGTCATCTAAGCTATAAATATGTTCTAAGTAAGTTCTGTAGCTTTAGAATTCCGTTTTTCAGTGGTCCCACGTCATATGCAAATGAGCAGAAAAGAGTCAAATCTTCATCTGAAAAGAGTCAGATTTTCATTCCTCCAGCGTCTCAGAGTGGACTCCACCTCCTTCTTTTTGATTGACAGCTCCTTAGCCAGTCAGGGCCAGACAGGTGGCAATGGTGGGCGGGGTTAAGAAGCTGCATCCCAAAGGGAAAAATAATTACCATAAAAGGCGGGAAGAGTTTAAACGACGATATTTACAGACAGAGGAGGACTTCAGGAAAGAAGAGAACAGGAACGAACTCTGGACAGCTGCTGCTATTGAGGGGTCAGGTGAATATAACAGGTAAGATGTTGATGACAGGATCCCTTTAAACACCCCAAAATACGCCTGAAAACACTCCGTGTGAACATACCCTTATAGAGAATTGCTCATGTCGGCAGTCATATCTGGTTCATGTTCTCAAATGTGTACGTTTTCAGTCTGGATCAGACATTCCTGTCAGTGATGGGAACATATGCTAATTCTAAATCTAAAACATGCCCTACTATAATTTGTTAGAAATATGGTGAGTCATTCAGTTAAGAACTCATCTGCATTTATTTAGTAACAGTCCTTTTAGTTTAAGAGAAAATGATGTCATCTGCATTAAATATTCATAGTCTCTCCACCCAAACATTTTCTTATACAAGTGTAGTGGGGGAATTGCATGATATGACACTAAAGCAAGGGCAGCAAACTTTAATTTATTTTAATTTTTTTTTTTTTTTGAGACCGCTGCAATTTAAAGGTGTGCACTGACTCATTGCAACTCACTGGGGAATTTTTTTAAGATTGGTGTTTCACACGCTAGTCTTAAGAGTGCCGGAGGGAAATTATGTGAAAATAATACTGTTTAGTACAGACAATACGGGGCCGGGCATGAACACGCCGATTCTGCTGCCTGGCCCCTGTCAATCAATGTAAGAAGGAAGGGTGGTTGAACTGGGGAGCGAAGGAAGAGCATTTAGGCTGGGTTCACAAGACCTATTTTCAGACGTAAACGAGGCGTATTATGCCTCGTTTTACGTCTGAAAATAGGGCTACAATACGTCGGCAAACATCTGCCCATTCATTTGAATGGGTTTGCCGACGTACTGTGCAGACGACCTGTCATTTATGCGTCGTCGTTTGACAGCTGTCAAACGACGACGCGTAAAAATACAGCCTCGTCAAAAGAAGTGCAGGACACTTCTTTCAGACGTAATTTGAGCCGTTCTTCATTGAACTCAATGAAGCACAGCTCAAAATTTACGGCTGTCAGAGAAGCCTCGCAAAATGGGAGGAGGAGCATTTACGACTGAAACGAGGCAGCGGTTTTCTCCTGAAAACTGTCTTTTCAGACGTAAAAGCCAGCTACCGTGTGCACATACCCTTAGGTGCAATGGTAACACCCTCATTGCACCTAATTGCGTATTAGCATAAACGTAATAAAACTTATTTCTCTACAAAGGAGGCAGTAAGCGGAAAATGAAAATAAACACTAGAAACAGGTTAGTCTCCTCTACAATACTCTGTTACTAGTTTAACTTGGACATTCTGGTGACAGACTCCCCTTAATACAACCACTAAAGGGTCAACACACAGGTACAAACAATATATTCTGGTACACTGATAGCACTAAGGCTGGCTTCACACGTTGCGGTCAAAATGGGGTTTTATTTTGGCCATGGCTGCAGGAAAACCAGGGACGATTTGCTAGGGTGATGGAAAAAAAATGCATATGTCCCCAGCGTAAAAGTAAATCAAATATCAACAGGTGTTCAAGTTACAGAAGTTTCCAGATGGGGTAGTATACATTGTGTGCCTATTCACTGATCCCTACAAATACAGGAGGACTGATGGCGATGAGAAAGGTGCGCCCATTGAGGCAGGACCTGCCCAGTCATTTATGCAGCTATTCAAGCAACCCATAAGGGGTCAACATGCATAAGAGAAATCCATTGTTTTTTTTGGGCAAAACCCCTCTCTCACAGCTGCCTCGTCACTGGATAGGCAATGAATGTCAAGCAATACGGGTCACAGCTGCTAAATGGAGTATCCGTCTTTTAGTTGACATCACTCATATGTTCACCAATACATCACGTCAACTCAAAAATAGTTTTTCCATTGTATTCTAAGGGAAGGGAAGAAATGGACATTTGACCGTTATTAAAATATCTGATCATATGTTCCTGGGATGTGACCACTCTTTTGAGCTGTATGTACTCATATTACCAGAATTTTACCATCCCAGCATTTTGCTATCCTGCCAATTTCTAGAAACAGTCGGCCGAATAAAGTGGCTATGCATCTGTCTTTAAGGCTGGGTTCACATGTTGCGTTTTTGAACTGTTCAGAAGAAAAACGCATGCGTTTTTTAATTACCCATTTGTTTTTCAAAGTGTTTCAGCTGTAATCTGTAGCCTGTGATTGGCTGCAGCAGTCACATGGGATGAAACGTCATCCCAGGAGGCCACGCTGGTGGGAGGAACGCAGACTTCTGAGTATGAGATTTTTTTCTGAGTTGTGTTTTTTTTGCGTCGGGATCACTGCGAACTCGCCGCAAAAAAGCGCAACAACTGCTATTTGTTGCGAGTTTTATCTCCCCATTGCATTCAATGGGGAAAACCCGCAACGAATAAAAGAGTTTACGCAAATACAATTGACATGCTGCAGAATAAAATTCTGCACCGCAGGTCAATTTCTGAGCGTTTTTTCCGCTCAGTATTTACGCAGCGTGTGGATGGGATTTGTTTTATCTCATCCACTTTGCTGCTACTGTATTTGCTGCGGATTTTCCGCAACTAATTCTGTTGAGGACAAACCGCAGTATTTACACAACATGTGAAGTGACTCTTAGGGCTCATTCAGGCAAGCGTGTATCTCGGCCGTGTGACGGCCGTTAAAACTACATGTCCTATTTTCCTGCGCGTCACGCATCCCTCCATAGACTCTAGTTACATAGTAAAGGGAGGAAACCTCCAGCTCACCAGTTTGTTGCGTCTCTTGACTCCTCACTCGGATCTCCGCTACGGCTGGCTCTAGTTACATAGTTTGTACGGTTGAAAAAAGACACATGTCCATCAAGTTCAACCAAGGGATGGGAAAGGGGAAGTAAAAAATGTCTACACATAGGAGCTAGTATTTTTTTGTTCTAGGAAGTTATCTATGCCTTTTTTAAAGCCATCTACTGTCCCTGCTGTGACCGGCTCCTGCGGTGACTATTCCATAGATTCACAATTCTCACAGTAAAGAAGGCTTGTCGCCTCTGCAGGTTGAACCTTTCTTTTTCCAGATGGAGGGAGTGCCCCCTTGTTTTTTGAGGGGGTTTTACATGGAACAGGATTTCACCATATTTTTTTGTATGTGCCATTCATATATTTATATAAGTTAATCATGTCCCCCCTTAGTCGTGTTTTTTCAAGGCTAAATAGGTTTAGTTCTTTTAATCTTTCCTCATAACTTAGATTCTCCATGCCCCTTATTAGCTTCGTTGCTCTTCTTTGTATTTTTTCCAACTCCAGGGCATCCTTTCTATGAACTGGAGCCCAGAACCGAACTGCACATTCTAGATGAGGCCGCACTAATGCTTTGTAAAGTGGTAATATTACATCCCTGTCCCGCGAGTCCATGCCTCTTTTAATACACGACAATATCTTGCTGGCCTTTGAAGCAGCTGATTGACATTGCGTGCTGTTATTTAGTTTATTATTTACAAGTACACCCAGATCTTTCTCAACAAGTGATTACCCCGATGTAGCTCCCTCTAGGATATATGATGCATGCAGGTTGTTCGTACCAAGGTGCATAACTTTACATTTATCTACATTAAACTTCATTTGCCAAGTGGACGCCCAAACACTCAGTTTGTTTAAATCCGCTTGCAATTCACAAACATCTTCCATAGTCTGAACTATATTACATAGCTTGGTGTCATCTGCAAAAATAGAAATAGTGCTATTAATCCCATCCTCTATATCAGGGGTCTCAAACTCGGCCGGGTAAGTGGGCCGCATATAGAAAAAATGGGAAGTTGACGGGCCGCATTACTTTCAAATTTGATACAATACAAAATTATTGTTAATCAATTAGTTATTTGAACTACTATAACACTATATTACTAGAATAATAATACTACATTACTATAATAATAGCGCTAGGTTTAAAATTTGAGATATTTCTCCACGTGCTTATTTCAACAATCCAGCTTTCCAGTTTAAGTGTCGCTAAATGCAGTCCGGCGGCTCAGTTAGCACACATGTCAAGATTGGGCAGCCCCTTTTTAGATAGTGCCGCAGTGCCCTCTGTGGATGCTGCCGCAGTGCCCTCTGTGGATGCTGCCGCAGTGCCCTCTGTGGATAATGCAACACACCCCTAGATAAGGCCACAGTGCCCTCTGTAGATAAGGCCACAGTGCCCTCTGTAGATAAGGCCACAGTGCCCTCTGTAGATATTGCAACACACCCCTAGATAATGCCAGTGTCCTCTTCAGATACTGTCACACACCCACTTGTAGAGGCTGCCAAAGTGCCCTCTGTAGAGGCTGCCACAGTGCCCTCTAAAGAGGCTGCCACAGTGCCCTCTGTAGAGGCTGCCACAGTGCCCTCTGTAGAGGCTGCCACAGTGCCCTCTGTAGAGGCTGCCACAGTGCCCTCTGTAGAGGCTGCCACAGTGCCCTCTGTAGAGGCTGCCAAAGTGCCCTCTGTAGAGGCTGCCAAAGTGCCCTCTGTAGAGGCTGCCCCAGTGCCCTCTGTAGAGGCTGCCCCAGTGCCCTCTGTAGAGGCTGCCCCAGTCCCCTCTGTAGAGGCTGCCCCAGTCCCCTCTGTAGAGGCTGCCCCAGTGCCCTCTGTAGAGGCTGCCCCAGTGCCCTCTGTAGAGGCTGCCCCAGTGATGTCAGGGGCTTGCCCAGAGCTGGAGTCCCAGGCAGAGCGCTAGTAGGCTCTTCCTGGGACTCCAGCTGTGCTCCTGACATCACTGGGACTCCTGCTCTGGGGAAGCCCCTGACATCATTGTCGATGTATGGACAGCGATGTCAGAGGCTTCCCCAGAGTCCCGGAGCAGAGCCGATAATAGCGCTCTGCCCGGGACTCCGCTCTGGGGAAGACCCTGACACACTGTCCATATATGGGCAGCGATGTCAGGGAATTCCACAGAGTCCCGGAGCAGAGCCGACACCAGCGCTCTGCTCGGGACTCCGGCTCTGGGGAAGCCCCAGACATCGCTGTTCATATGTGGACAGCAATGTCAGGGAATTCCACAGAGTCCAGGAGCAGAGCCAACACCAGCGCTCTGCTCCGCTCTGGGCAAGACCCTGACACACTGTCCATATATGGGCAGCGATGTCAGGGAATTCCACAGAGTCCCGGAGCAGAGCCGACATCAGCGCTCTGCTCTGGACTCCGGCTCTGGGGAAGCCCCAGACATCGCTGTTCATATGTGGACAGCGATGTCAGGGAATTCCACAGAGTCCAGGAGCAGAGCCTACACCAGCGCTCTGCTCCGCTCTGGGCAAGACCCTGACACACTGTCCATATATGGGCAGCGATGTCAGGGAATTCCACAGAGTCCTGGAGCAGAGCTGACACCAGCGCTCTGCTCGGGACTCCGGCTCTGGGGAAGCCCCAGACATCGCTGTTCATATGTGGACAGCGATGTCAGGGAATTCCAGAGTCTCGGAGCAGAGCCGATACTAGCGGCTCTGTGTCCCGCGGGCCGCAGATGACAGCCCCAGGGGCCGCATGCGGCCCGTGGGCCGCGTGCTTGAGACCCCTGCTCTATATCATTAAAAAATAAGTTGAATAATAGTGGTCCCAGCACGGAACCCTGGGGTACACCACTTATAACCGGTGACCATTCAGAGTAGGAATCATTGACCACAACTCTCTGGATACGGTTCTTGAGCCAATTCTCAATTCAATTACAAACTATACTTTCTAAACCTATAGTCCTTAATTTACCCATTAGAAGTCTATGGGGGACAGTGTCAAATGCCTTTGCAAAGTCCAAAAACACTATATCCACAGCGGCCCCTCTGTCTAGGCTGTTGCTCACCTCTTCATAAAAACAAATCAGGTTGGTTTGACAGCTTCTGTCCTTAGTAAAACCGTGCTGGCTGTCATTTATAATACTATTTATTGTCACAACCCTGTATATAGTCCCTCAATAGCCCCTCAAACATTATCCCCACAATTGATGTTAAGCTTACTGGTCTATAATTACCCGGCGAAGACCTAGAGCCCTTTTTGGAAAATAGTCACCACAATTGCCCTGCGCCAGTCCCTTGGCACTATACCAGTCACGAGAGACTCTGTAAGTATTATGAAGAGGGGGACAGAAATAACTGAACTAAGCTCCTTAAGAATTCTAGGGTGTAACCCATCTGGTCCCGGGGCCTTGTGTACATTTATTTTATTTAATTTAGCTTGCACCATATCTACATTCATCCAATTCAGTATATGAACTGATATATTAATAGCACTGGCAGCGGCTACATCAGCTGCTCTTCTGTTGTATATACAGAGCGGAAGAACCCATTTAGTAACTCTGCCTTCTCTTGATCCCCTGTGACCAACTCCCCATTACCACTATCTAGGGGTCCTACATGTTCAGACCTTGGCTTTTTTGCATTTATATGCTTGAAGAATTTTTGGGGATTTGTTTTACGATCCTTGGCCACCTGCCTTTCATTTTGTATTTTTTCTGATTTTATTACCTTTTTACAGATTTTATTAAGCTCTTTATATTTTACAAAGGTTAGAGCTGTACCCTCAGACTTGTATTTTTCAAATGCCCATTTTTTGTCATGTATTGCCCTTTTTACAGAAGGTGTAAGCCATGTGTGGTTTAATTTTAGTCGTTTATACTTGTTAACTATAGGAATAAATTTTGCACTATATTTATACAAAGTGGATTTTAAGATCTCCCATTTATCATTTGTACCATTATTTGACATTAGTTCTTCCCAGTCTATATCCTGAATTGCAGCGCTCATCCTGGGGAAATTGGCCTTCTTAAAATTAAGTGTTTTTGCTCTCCCAGCCTGTGTTTGTTTTTTACAGTATATGTAAAATATAACTATATTAAGATCACTGTTTCCGAGGTTTTCACGAACATTGACATTCCCAACAAGCTCTGCATTATTAGAAATTACCAGATCCAACAGAGCTTCACCTCTAGTTGGGTCTTCCACAAACTGGCCCATAAAATTTTCCTGCAACAGGTTGAGGAAATGTCTCCCCTTTGCAGTTGAAGCCGAACCATGACACCAATTAATATCCCGGTAATTAAAATCTCCCATTATCACTACAGTACCCGCCTGTGCAGCCCGCTCCATCTGTTTATATAGCTGAACTTCCATCTCCTCAGTTATATTGGGGTGTCTATAGATTACACCAAAAGTAATTTTTTCAGTTTTTACCTCCCTTTCTAGTTCCACCCACAAGGTTTCAACCTCCTCACAATCTTCACCCTCTAATGTCTCATTCATACTCACCTTCATATCGCTTCTCACATACAGGCATACCCCAGTCTTAGGGCGGATTCACACGAACGTGAATCGCGTCCGTGCAGGGCGCATTGTTTTCACGCGCCACGCACAGCCCAATAGAAGTCAATGGGGCAGTACAGACAGCCCGTGTTTTTTGCGCAGCGTTTGGACGCTGCGTAAAAAGCACGACAAGTTCAATATCTCTGCGTATTTCGCGCATCACGCACCCATTGAAGTCAATGGGTGCGTGAAAATCACGCATGTCACACGGCGGCACCTGCGTGGAACGTGCGTTTTTCATGCCGGACACGTTGTCTCTATGCTAATGAGTTTGACCTAACTAGTCCAAAACAGCAGAAAAGCAGGAAGTTGTTTAGAGAGTAGGTTTTACAAGAGGACAGACCGTACTCCTGCTGCACAATCAACTTGCAGCCATGCCACGCCATATGGATGTGTCTAAGCTGATCGCTTTAGTTCAGGAGCGCCCGGAGGTATGGAACACCCGTGCGGAGTCATACCATGACCGCACACTGAAGGAGGTGGCATGGGGCCATATTGCTGAGGCGCTGTTCAAGCGGGATTGGGCCAACAGCAGCTCCCGCGACCGCCAACGCATTGGTGAGTCTATATATATGTGTGTATAGATATACGTGTAATGTCATCCATATTGACTACTGTGTCCCTGTGGTAACAGTGCCTCTCATGGCCAACGTTTCGGTTCAGTGGCAGCTTTAGTAGCTGAAAGTAATGTCTGTTCTTGTTTGTAGGTGTCGTCCTGTCGTTTCTATGCAGTGCCTGTGTGCGCAGTAACATCATGTGTGTTGATTGAATGATGTGTTCATTATTATACAGCGGATGATGTAAAGAGACGGTGGCGAAGCACCCGGGACCAGTTCCGGCGTGAATATGGTTCCAGCGGCCGCAGCGGAGAAGGTGGCACCAGGAAGCGCCGCTATATCTACTATGACCAGCCACTGTTCTTGCGGGAAATAATGGACATGCGACCGTAAGTAATCGACGTTGCCCCTTTTAGCAAACGTGACCTCGCAAAAATGTCATATATGTCAAAGATGTTTGGTTTTTGAACAGTAAAATGTGTTCCTCAACTGTCGTTTCCCTTATATTCTAGAACTAGCGACAATCTGGATGAGTCGGAAGAGGAGGCACGGGCCGAGTCGACCCAGGGGTCCAAAGCCGCCGCTCCCCTGGTCACCCTAACCCCGGAACCCACCAGAGAGGAGCCTGTCCCAGTAGCCTCAGCGCCAGAAGCGGCCCCACCTGAGAAAGTGGCACCTACGCATGCAGCACCCCGCCGCAGACGCACAGTGAACCCGCCCGCAGGTGCACAGGTGGACGCGCGTGTTCTCGAGTACCTGCGGCGTGCAGCAGATGAGGACAACTGCGATTTCTTTTGTCGCAGCATGGCCCCTTTAATGCAACGGGTACCAGAGCATAGGCTGGGGCGACTACAGTCAAACATCCTGTCGCTCATCGACAGTGCTACACCCCCGCTTAGTCCAGGGCGGTGCTTCAGTGCTATAGAGCAGTGGTGTACTGTCGCTGTTCCCTCCGCGGGGGTCCATTTGCCAGGGCCCTCCCAACCTGCCCCTGGCATATCGCATATGCTGCAATATGGTCCAGGGCCAAGACACCTCTCCTCTGGGCCGATGGCTGGCCCTGTCCGTCACTTCCCTCCCTACTCCCTACCTGCCACAAGCTTTCAGCCTCCCATCCAGCCTCACGGCTACCAGCCCCAGTATCAGCAACACTATGCTGCTCAGGAACATCCTCATCAGGCCCGGGGACAGCATAGTGCTGCTGATATGTCCGCCTACACCTCGCCGCCACATGCATATCATAATCTGTAGGTGCGCGTGGGCAAGGCCGTGTAATAAGGACAAATTCAGAAACCCATGACCGGCTTGTCATCGTTTACTGGTTATTATGTTAAAAGCATCATGTTGGTGCATAAGTGTGTTTGGGTATGTAATCCCAGTATGTTTTTTTTTTTTAATGTAGTTTATGTGACAATAACATAAACTCAGAAGTAAGTTCGTTCACTTCCGTGTGGACAATCCTTCTTTTACATATCTCACCGATTTGTATAGCCTCTACCGCTATGAGGTGCCATGTCGTAAGAGGTTTGGACGGTACGACATTGTTCCACCGCATCGTTGAGGTCTTAGTTGATCGGTAGGGGTTCGGAATTCAAGGAACTGAGGTATTATAGTATTTGGTTGCCCACACCTAGCTTGGCTCAGGAATAAAGGGCCACTGACATAGGCCAGGAAATCCTTGGTCTACACAAGAGGATGTTATGTCAAGGAATTGGTGGCCACAAAAAAGGGAAGTCCAAACCCCTCCCGAGGTTTAAGCTCGCAACCCACGTCAAGGGGCCTCAAGTTTTGCGAGTCCCTAACCCTACCCCCCCACCCCAAAAAAAAAAAAAGGACTAGAGAGAGAAGCAACCGTTCTCGGAAAGAATTCTAACTTCACCACACCTCAAATGGCTACGTTCTGCCAGGTTACAGGTCCAGCCGGGCTGTCAAAATACTCTGCAAATAGCTGACGCACTCGCAGGCCAGATGTAGGTGGCCGCCCTGGCTGACCAGGCTGGCCGATGCTGGTGGTGGGTGCAGTTGGTAACATATATTCCCCATCATGAGTGGCATCATGGATGCGGGTAAAGTTGTGCAGCACAACACACGCTTTGATCACAGATGTCACATTGGCCGGCGACATTTGCATTGCTGTCATCAGGACCCTCCACTTGTTTGACATGATGCCAAAGGCGCATTTCACAACTTTCCGTGCTCTGCCTAGCCGGTTATTGAAAAGGCGCCTACGGTTATCCAAGCCCCTCCGCACATATGGACGCATTACTTGTCTGCTGAGGGCAAAACCCTCATCTGCAACCATAACATAAGGAAGGGGTGGACCGCTGGTGCCAGGAAGGATGTTAGGTTCGGGAACATCAAGTTGGTTAGACATTAGACGCTGGGCCATTCTGGACGAGCGAAATATGCGGGCATCCACAGAGCTTCCATAGGACCCGATGTCGACGATGGTAAAGCAGAAATTAGGGTCCGCCAAGGCCAGCAAGACTATGGAAAAAAACTGTTTGTAGTTGAAGTATCGCGACCCAGAGTGGGGGGGTTTCTGGACACGAATGTGCTTACCATCGAGTGCACCAATACAGTGTGGAAATTGGGTGTCGGTTTCAAACTGCTGGGCTATTCGAAGCCAGTTTAGGGCCGTTGGCTGAGGCATCACGCTGCTCATCAATCTCAGCCACAGGACCACACAGGTTGCTGGGACAATGCCAGAAATAGTAGATACCCGAGGAAGGAACTCGAAATGAAGGGAATGGTAGCTATTGCCTGTCGCTAAAAATCTACATGAAATCAGGAACACAAACAACAAAGCCAACATGTTAGGTAGGACATGAAGCACATAAACCAATGTGTAGCCTGGATGAAGAAACAGCACATACCGCAAGGTGACAAGGAGACGCTCCTCTGGGGAAATACAGCGCCGCATGTTGGTGTCCTGATAGGTTATGCTCAAGCAGCATATCAAAGGCGGGCACAGACAGGCGGCAAAAGGAGCGAAATTTATCTGGGTGACGACGGAGGTCAGCATACAGGGTATGAAAATTGCCTTTTGAGGTGCGTTGGGCCACTATTGGGTGAGCCCACATCCTACCTCTTCTCCGCCGGTGTGGCAGTAGCATGGTACGCCGTTGCCCAAACTTCCGGGAAACCATCCATGCTAAGAGAACACGGGCCAGCGAGCTAGGTGGCATCAATGCAGTGGGGCATGCAAAGTAACCGCAAATAGTGGTTCGAACACTCTGTTGCACCAAAAGCTCAAGAATGCTGCAGCACAGGTGCACACATCAAGCAGGGGTGTTGCATTGTTGGGCTTTTTGTAGGCTGGCGAAAACATAACACCTCCTTGCGTTTTTTACACGCGCTGGAAAAACGCATGTCGTACGCGTGTAATACACGCACACGTCCCAAATACGCAAGCCACACGCTGCTGACACGCGCGCAAAACGCAGCGTTTTTTGAGCGCGCAAAAACGTCACGTTCGTTTGAATAAGCCCTCAGGCTTACATCTGAAACACTTTGCAAAATGCATGAGTAATTAAAAAAAACATTTATTTTTAGATGCATTTTTCTCCCCATCAATTTAAAAACGCAACATGTAAATTCAGCCTAAAGCTCCGTCCTCTCATAAAGGTAATTTGTGGTTAATCTGAAATCACTTCTTTCAAATTGCCATCCACCAAAGTTATGGCCACCAGAAAGAGGGTTTTCCAGGAAACAAACTTGAGATTAACCAATTCCAGAGGTTCAAACGGTTGCACCAACAAAGCTTTTAGAAAAATAGAAAGATCCCAGGGGGAAACTGGAGGATTAAACACTGGCCTCAAATTATTAACATCCTTGAAAAATCTCTTGAGAGGATGACCCGAAAACTCGCCACCTAAATAATTGTTTATATTTTTTAGGTGGTTACCCTTTTTTTTTTTAAGGCTGACCATCTTTGCTGAACCCACTGCTGATGTACATGAGCACCCCAACCACAGCCTGACACATCTATGCTAAGGGCTACTTGAGGAAAAAGAAGTAGAGACTTCCCTTGCAACCTGGCTGGAGAAAGCCACCAACTGAGCTCCTGAAGCAGTTGGTCCAGGCCTTAAGAACGATACCCTCTGGATAGAATGTTAGACTGAAGTTGCCTGATGTGCACCTTTGCCCAGGGGACTGCATCGATTGAGGAAGTGAGAAGCCCCAAAACTATTATGACCTTTCGAACTGTTGTTACTGTTGGAGAAAGAAAAGACTTGACGTAGGAGAGGATCTTCCGAGTTTTTTGGGGCGACAGACTCAAGTACATCCACTGGGTATCTATGATGAACCCCAGGAATTTAATTTGAGAAGACAGAACTAATTGTGACTTCTTGAAGTTGATTAGAAACCTGTGATCTACATTTCTGTACATTTCTCAAGGTTGAGTAGTAACAAGTTTTTGGAAATGGCTACTACCAGCCAATTGTCCAGGTACGGGAAAATAAAGATACCCTGGATTCTCAGGGCAGCTGTCATAACTATTATCACCTTGGTGAAAACGCGGGATGCTGAGGACAGCACGAGCAGGAGACACGTGGATGGCAGGTGGAGAATCCTCTTGCCTATATTGACCACAACTCGAAGATATTTCTCGTGGGCTTGCAGAATAGGAATATGGAAATACGCATCATGAAGAGCTATATTGGCCATGAAGTCCCCTTGTTTTATGACAGTCAGAACTGATCTTATAGACTCCATCTTTAACCGTTCTTTCAACATGAACTTGTTCAAGTATGTTAAATCTGTTACCGGTCTGAAATGGCTCCCTTGCTTGGGTACCGCGAACGCTCTGGAATACACTTTACAAAATCTAGTGTTGGGAAATTGTCTCCAAAGCGCCTTTCTGAGCGAATTCTGAAAGAAGATAGAGAACGTCTGGATCTGAGCCTTAATTCAGACAGAAATAATCAGGTAGGAAATCTTTTAGGTCTTAGTAATACACGCTGCCTAGAATTGACTATCGTTTTGCGTCTCAACTTAGGGGATCTTTTAAACTGAGCCCAGAAGGGCCTGTTTGGAAAATGTCTGCCAACACGAGGAAAATATATGCATCCAGGGGAAAGTCACACAGGAATTCAGCTGCAGGCTATAACATGGGCATACTCAGGAAGATCTCCTTTCTTAATAATCCATCTTGTAAATCCTTAGGTAGCTGGCTGAGCCCTAGCCACAGGGAAATTAGCCAATGTGGATTTGCACATTAAGGGTATGTTCACACGTCTTAACAAATTACGTCTGAAATTACGGAGCTGTTTTCAGGCGAAGACAGCTCCTGAATTTCAGACGTTTTTGCAAGTACTCACATTTTTCGCAGCGTCCATTACGGACGTAATTGGAGCTGTTTTTCAATGGAGTCAATGAAAAACGGCTCCAAAAACGTCCAAAGAAGTGACATGCACTTCTTTGACACGGGCCTCTTTTTACGCGCCGTCTTTTGACAGTGACGCGTAAAATTACCCCTCGTCTGAACAGAACATCGTAAAACCCATTGCAAGCAGGGCAGATGTTTGCAGGCGTAGTGGAGCCGTCTTTTCAGGCGTAATTAGAGACGTAAAACACCCGAATTACGTCTGAAAATATTCTGTGTGAACATATCCTAAGGAGGAAGCACCAAGGTGAGAAAGCGCAAATGTCCCATTTTTCTTCGGAAAATAGAACAGCCTCTGCTTTTTAGATACCTTCTCTGAAGACTTCTGACTCAACCGGTTCTTTCACTGACTTTAGGAGTTTAGAAGCTCTGTCTCTATGGAACAAATAGAAATCAAATACTCAGTATACCAAAACATTATTGCCTTATTATTTGTCACTAATAGATTGACTGTGTAAAACTGACAGGCAATCTATTAGTGACAAAGGCACAGTCCAATAGGGAGAGAGCCATAACTTGCCTGGGGCCCTTCGGCACACAACCATCATGTTGCAGGGCACCAATAGGGTGATAGAGAAAGAGCCCTCCCACTGTAGCCATTTTGGTGCCATGGTCGCTATTGTTATCTCCGATCCTGGTCGTTGCAGCGTGATGTCGGCTGTATATTAAATCTGGCACATTAGATCCTATTGTGGTCAAAAAAGAAAGAACATTATATTAGGCTGATTTGAGATCTGTATTTGTACAATGCACTTATTCATCTCGTTGAGCAGCATAAGAAGTTTGAAGACAACCATGTACAGGCAATTAAATTCTACCAACTCCATGTTACACTGAGAGAGCAGTAATCTCACCTCCGTAAGGCCTGATTTACACGAGCGTGTGCGTTTTGCGCACGCAAAAAACGCTGCGTTTTGCGTGCGCAAAAGGCACTTAACAGCTGCGTGTGTCATCAGTGTATGATGCGCGGCTGCGAGATTTTCTCGCAGCCGCCATCATTTTGACACTCCGTTTGGATGTTTGTAAACAGAAAAGCACGTGGTGCTTTTCTGTTTACATTCAGAAATGACAGCTGTTGCGCGAACCACGCAGTTCGCACAGAAGTGCTTCCGTGCGACCTGCGTGGTTTTCAATGACTTCAATGGGTGCGTGATGCGCAAAAAACGCAGAAATATAGAACATGTCGTGAGTTTTACGCAGCAGACTTGCGCTGCGCAAAACTCACGGACTGTCTGCACTGCCCCATAGCCTAATATAGGTGCGTATGACACGCGTGAAAAGCATGCGCGTCGCACGTGCGTATATTACGCTCGTGTAAATGATGCCTAAGGGTGAAGTCACTCACGTTAGATTTTGTTGCAGAAATTTCTTCAATTGAAAATTCATTCCATTCATCTTAATGAGGTTGTTTTTACAGCAGGTGTATGGATTGGTGCAAGTTCCATTCAGATGAATGGAACTAATTATCAGTCAAGAAATTTCTGCACAAAATCTGCTACGTGGGACTGAAACCTAAGGCCGGATTCACACGAGCGTGTTCAGTCCATGATATACGGTCTGCAGGTCGGCCGCATTTCCCGGACTGAGCACACTGCAGGGAGCTGGACTCTTATCGTCATCGTTATCTATGACGCTAGAAGTCTCTGCCTCGCTGCGGGTAAACTGTCATGTTTTCAGTACGAGACAGTAGTTTCGCGGAGAGGCAGGGACTCTTAGCGTCATAGATAACGATGATGCTAGGAGCCCGGCTCCCTGCAGTGTGCTCTGTCCGGATCGTATATCACGGACTGAACACGCACGTGTGAATCCGGCCTAATTTTGTTGCACATTATGTTCTAGCAAGCAGAAACAACCTCATTCAGATCAATGGAACTGATTTTTAGTCGGAATTTTTTTTGCATTAAGATCTGCAGCATGTAAAACTGCGGAAAATCAGCAGCATTTACAGTAGCAGCAAAATGGATGAAATTGTAGCAAATCTCAGCCACACTCGGAAGAAAAAATACATAGAAAAGTTGTGCAGGAAGGTTTCGGCGGTGTGGCTTTCAAATTTCGCAGTATGTTGATTTAGGCCTGATTCACACGAGCGCTGCGCATCTCGGACATGAAAAACTGCAGTTTTTCACGTCCGAGGTGCATCCGTGCTCAGCGCTGCGGGACGCGATGTCACGCATCCCCCATAGTTGAGAGTCTATGGAGGGATGCGTGATGCGTAAAAAGAACGGACATGTCCTATTTTCCCACGGACCCTTCACACGGTCCGTTGAAACAACGGCTGTGTGAACGGCCACATTTAATTACATAGGTCCGTGGGACGACTGCTGTTTCAACGGCTGTCCCATGGACGTTTAACACGTTCGTGTACATAAGGCCTTATGCTGCGTATTTTCAGTGGAGATGCTGCGTGTTTGGGCCATAGACTTGAATGAGGAGCATAAATTCTGCACTAAAATAGTGTGTGTTGCGTTTTTTACAGCGATTTCGCTGTGATTCTGCAGTTACAACCACAGTTACTCCAGACTTGCATATAAAATTTTCTACAATCAATGCTCACTCTAAATCCACATGTAAAACCGATGCAGAAAATACAAAAATTTCAGGTAAGTAAATTTTTATATTGTGCAAAAGTAGTCAACATAAGAAAAAGCATTCATACTTGGTAATTGTAGCGACCCATATATAAATCTGTTCCCTTTCATAATTTTTCATTTTTTTTTATAAATTCTGTCTTTATTAGAAATTTTTAGAAAAGTATAAGACAAAGGTGGTTACAAGGGTGCAGGACATCGATCCGCCATTTGGAAAGTAACATCTCAACATTTTACAGTATGAAGGCAAAAACTGATAAAACAATATTATGCAAAAAAACCAAACAAACAAACAAAACAATAAGCTCAAAGTCCCACACAAATCACCACTCAAAGCAGAGAAAGAGAAGAAGAAAAGGAAGAAAAGGAGAGAAAGAGAGGGAAAAAAAAAAAAAAAGGGGGTGAGGAGGAAAAGGAAGCGGGAAAAGATCAGTATGTTCAGTCAGGGCACCAAATCTATGTAAAAGTAAGCATTTCAAGCATGGTTGCTCAAAAGTACTATATTCAGCAGAATTCTGGAAATCAATCCAGAGACACCAGGTCTGGTGAAAGTGATCATGATCATCCAAAAGAGATGACAGGTTTTCCATGGTCATCGGGTCATTGACCTTAGACAACCACAATGCAATGGAAGGTGGTCTTGGTTGTTTCCACAACAATTGTATACACATCTTAGCAGCAGCCACAAGATGTCGAAGAAGTGAACGTTTGTACGCTGGCAGTGATGCAAGAGGAACAATGCAGGGCCCATTTCCATCGTCAGATCCGTAACTGTACGAATAGCCCTAGTCACTGTCTCCCAAAACTACGCCAGAATCTCACAGGACCAAAAAGTATGCAAAGGCGTGCCCTTCTCAGAATTGCATCACCAACTAACGGAAGGAGCATCTGGGAACAAAGCATGCAAGCGGGTAGGCACACGGTACCATCTTGTTAAAAGTTTATAATTAGATTCCTGTAATCTGGAACTAACAGAGGTCTTGTGCGTTAGGGTAAAGATTCTAGTACATTGTTCAGGGGAGAGAGTAACATCTAGGTCTGTTTCCCATTGCAAAAGGTACGCTGGAGGCAATTGGTTCGAGAGTGTCAAGAGAAGTTTATAAGTCAGTGACAAGTTATGGCGCAAAAATTCTGTCCCCAGGCATAGGGTCTCAAAAGCAGTCTTATCTCTAACAAAGGAGCTTCTTGCCGGAACAGTGGATCGAAAATGCTTGAGTCGGAACGTCCTCCAGCCTCCCAAAGCACGAGGCTCTGAAATTAAGGGGAGCTACTCATTGGAGGGCCACTGTAGGTCAGTGCCAAAATGCGTGACTCTAAATTTTTCCACCTCCATACATGCCCTGAACACCGGATCCTCAACTCCTGGAGGGAAAGACGGGTTTCCCAATATAGATTAGAGTGGGGAAGACGGGGGAAGCATGTATGATTTTACTGCAGGTGTACGACAACAGTCTAGAGTGGGACCTATGGTTGGGTGGAGGCGTAGGGAGCAGGTTAGGGAACGGTCCACCCATGAAAGAGCTTTTAATGGAGTACGTGTAAAGCTTCGTTCGATAAAATCCCATGGTTTGAATAGGGAATGTCTGCACCAGTCTAAAATTTGAGTAAGATATGAGGCAGTATAATACATCTTAAAGTCTGGAAGAACATTCCCCCTGCGATCCCTAGGTCTGCATAAAAGTGTACGATTTAGACGTGATGATTTCCCTCCCAAATAAAGGAGTTTTGAAAGGTTACTAGGGCGTTGAAGAAATTAGTAGGGATTCTGATCGAGATTGTTTGGAATAGGTATAGGACACGGGGCAAAACGTTAATTTTAATGATAGCACATCGTCCAAACCACGTGAAAGTTCCCTTTGCCCATCTATAAAAGTCTGCCTTGATGCTTTGAAGGAGAGGAGCGAAATTAATCTGCTAAAGTAAGAGAGGATCGGCAGATAATTGTACACCCAGGTACTTAATCGAGCGTGGTGCCCAATTGAAACTAAATGCATCTCGCAAAGATCGGACCATGGTGGAAGGCAAAGTAATATTCAGAGCTTCAGATTTTGTGTAATTAATCTTAAAATTGGAGAGACTCGCATACTTCCGAAATTCCATCATGTGGTTTGGTACAGAAATGTGGGGCTGAGAAATATGGAAGAACAAATCTTCGGCGTACGCCGCCACTTTGAGCATTTTACCTTTGACTGTAACACCTTGTACATCTGGGCTAGTACGAACTTTCCGTAGAAAGGGTTCCAAAGTGAGTACGAAGATCAGGGGGGACAGAGGGCAGCCCGGACGAGTGCCGTTAAGAATATCCTCCGAAAAGACACCATTCACCTGGACTCTGGCGGAAGGTGAGGAATAAAGTGAGAGGATCCAGTTCATCATGTGTTCCCTCAGAATGATGCTGCGTAGCGATTCCTCAAGGAAGACCCAATTGACACGGTCAAATGCTTTTTCAGCATCTGTCGAGAGAAGCATGATGGGAAGGTCGTTAGATTTAGCACTGCATATCAGGTCTAGTGCTTTGATCGTGTTATCGTGAACCTCTCTGCCTGTCATAAAACCAGCCTGGTCCCGATGAATGATGTCCGAAAGAAGAGGGCCAATCTATTATTTCAACGATTGAGCAGTTTGAGGGTTTGTTTTTTTGTGGGTGAGTTGTAGTTTGTATTGGTAACATTTTAGGGTACATAAGAGTTTTTGATAATTTTTTACTGCATTTTTTGGTGGGAGATGAGGTGACCAAAAAAAACAAACGATTCCATAATTTTTTTACATTTATTTTTTACTGTGTTCACCGTGTGGGTTAGATAATGTTTTATGGTAATCGTTTGCACTTTTAAGGACAAGTTGATACCAGTTATGTTTATTTTTTTAACATAGCTTTTGGGGAAAATGGGAAAAGTTTTTTTTAACTTTATATTATATATATATATATATATATATATATATATATATATATATATATATATATATATATACCAGCAAAGAGAAACAGCAGCACTCTGGTTCCAAATAGAAGTTATCCAGTAATAAACGGGTGCCAGCTGATAGTCCTGATCAAAAGACCATATAGATATCCCAAAAGTAAATCCAGCAGCACTCCGATGTTCAAAAGTGAAAAAAGTGGTTTATTATGCCAGCATGGCAGGTACAATGCAACGTTTCCGTCCCACCTTGGGACATTTTTCAAGCAGCTTACTATGCTTGAAAAAAGGGGTTAAAAGGTAACATGTTATTTATGCTACACAGTGAATGACATAAAATGTAAAACGCAGAATTGCTGGCTATGTTGACGGAACAATTTGCAATTTATGGGCCTCAGAATACAGTGATGAAAAAACAAAGAAAATCACTGTGTCCTCAAGGCCCAAAATAGCTGCGCCCTGAAGGGAATAAAACTCAACTCTATGCTGCAGAAAACTTTCACGGTAATTATCCTGTAATAAAAGTTATTTTCACATCTATGCCACTAATTAAGTAGAACTTATTTAATTTCCCGTCTATATTATTTTCATTTAGATTTATTTAGTGTTCAGTACACAGATCCATAGCTTTCTTTGTGTAAAACAACCAAGTGTATCATGGGGCAAACACTACATTTGTAATCTCATGTGTAAACTCTCATACATGTAATGTACTGTGGCCTGGCTCAATATGTGTTACCAATTCAGTCCAGAAGTACTGGAAAGTAGAAAATTCCAGATGTATGTTTTTTTTTTCATGCTGTTGGAGGTTAGAGTTTACAAGTTAAATAAGGTAACATGGAAGTAGCTCTTATAGTGGTGTGTGTGGTCCTCATGTTGCAGAATTTTCTAGGGTAAACAGAAAGTTACGGGGTTCTCCATGCCAAAAGCAATGTCAATTGTTTTCTTCTATGTGTGGGAGGGCAAGTTGGGTGGTCAACATGTTGAGGAGGTAGTTGCTAATGTATGTTCCTTTATATCCTAACAAGCAGCACAACAATGGGTTAATTCTGTCCCTGTGAATGGTTTGGATGGATGGAATTTGATTAAATTAAAGACTAATTTTGTGCCCCCCCCCCCCTAAACATTTAAAGGCTACTGGAGCCCCTCCCCTACTGTGTTTTATTCTGTTCTGTTGGACTTAGGACAGATTGGTTGGGTGATGTGCACCCATATATCTGTTACTTCTGAACAATTTTTTTAAATTTACTTTTTACTATAGATGATTGTTCTCAGAGTGGAGCTGGGCCAGACTTCCCTGATTCTGGTTCTTAGGACTCTGGGACCTTCTTTTCCTGTGCCTGCTTTTTTGTCTGGGGCCGTGGAGAGAGCAGGTGTGGCAGGTCTCACCCTTCTTGAGTTAGCGCCACATCCGGTGCTTCCTCCTCGCCTCCCCATAGCCTGCTTGATTGCATGGGCATGGCCTTCCAGATCAGAAGATGCTGATACTCGCCGCCTTCGTTCTCTGGGCGCCTTCGTTCTCTGGGCGCCTCCGTTCTCTGGGCGCCTCCGTTCTGTGGGTGGCAGTGGCGTAGCTAAAGGCTTATGGGTCTAGTGCAAAATTTCAGCTTGGGCCCCCCTCACACGCAACTATTCTTTATAGATACGGCCTGTTCATAATTTTCAGCTCTACATCTCCATCGAACATTGTTGTACTATAGGCAGTGGCGTAACTACCGCTATAGCAGCCGTAGCGGCTGCTACGGGGCCTGCAGAATGAGGGGGCCCATGCCACCCGCCGGCACGGGCCCCCACCCCAATGGCCGGAGGCTCCGCTAGCAGCTGCTATGGCTTCTACAGTGCAACGCCACTGAAGGAGTTGTTCCTACAAAAGACATGGATCCCCTATCCACAGGATAGGGGATACATGTGTGATCGCTGGGACGCCCAGCGATAAGGAGAACGGGGGACCAAAAGTCCCCCCAAGTTCTCCATAACAAACCTCGGACTTCCGGGGTCTGTCTGCACCTCCATAGAAATGACTTGCGCACCGGTTGCGCTTGTGCGCATGCGTGACCAGCGCTCCTTTCATATTTATTGAACTGCGCAGACGCTGGAAGTCCGAGGTTTGTCATGGAGAACTTCAGGGGACTTTCGGTCCCCCGTTCTCCTTATCGCTGCCAGCAATCACACATGTATCCCCTATCCTGTGGATAGGGGATACATCTCTTTTGTAGGACAAACTATAGGCTGTTTTTTTTTGGGGGAGGGGGGGCTATATGGCGTTATCTACAGGGGGGTCTGTATGGCATTATCTACAGGGGGGGTCTGTATGGCGTTATCTACAGGGGG
The DNA here is from genome assembly GCF_050947455.1 of Rhinoderma darwinii. NCBI lineage: Eukaryota > Metazoa > Chordata > Amphibia > Anura > Rhinodermatidae > Rhinoderma > Rhinoderma darwinii. The sequence goes on along the minus strand of NC_134688.1, from coordinate 402,238,207 downwards.
GTTCTGTATGGTGTTATCTACAGGGGGTGTCTGTATGGCGTTATCTACAGGGGGGCTGTATGGCGTTATCTACAGGGGGGGCTGTATGGCATTATCTACAGGTGGGATTTGGGGCTGTATGGCGTTATCTACAGGGGGCTGTATAGCGTTATCTACAGGGGGGGCTGTATGGCGTTATCTACAGGGGGGCTGTAAGGCGTTATCTACAGGGGGCTGTGTATGGCGCTATCTACAGGGGGCTGTGTATGGTGCTATCTATAGGGGGGCGCTGTGTGGTGGAATCTATAGGGAGGCACTATATACAAGGGGGGGTGTTGTGTGATACCCAGCGGAGGGGGACCCCAGTCAAAAGTTTGCTATGGGGCCCAGTCTTTCCTAGTTACGCCCCTGACTATAGGATATTCCCACCAAATATGAAACATTGTACCTGTATTACCACATTGTCTAAAACATTCAGAATCAGCGGTGGGATACATACAAGCGAGCCTAGAAGGGACCATGTACCATCATATAAGCACCTTATAACCAGCTTCCACTAATGATGGTATAGTCCATGGATGTGTCCTTTATAAGGTATCCATAGGTTAACTAAACAGAATTAAATATGGTGTACCCACGATCTGTTGAACCCCAGCATTCAGTTAACAACAAGGTTAAATTACATATATGACATTCAATGGACACGTAGCGTTTACATGACTAATGCCATGTTTAGTACCATTCGGTTTGCTCATGGATGTACTACACATTATCAAATGGGCTACACTATTTGAATGTGCAGAGATATGGGTCTACTGCACTAGAATAAGGAAGGTATGTGAGCAGTATTTTAACCCCTTAATGATGCAACCTTGTTTGGGCCTTAAGGATGAGGGTATGTTCACACACACTATATACGGATGTAATTCTGGCGTTTTAGCCCCGAATTACGTCCGAAAATGCGCCTCAATAGCGTCGGCAAACATCTGCCCATTCATTTGAATGTGTCTTACGATGTTCTGTTCAGACGGTCATTTTTTTTATGGCCCGCTGTCAAAAGGCGGGGTGTAAAAAAGATACCCGCGTTACAGAAGTGTCATGTCACTTCTTCAGACGTAAATGGAGCCGTTTTCCATGGACTCCATGGAAAACCAACTCCAGTTACGTCTGTATTGGACGCGGCGTTCAAGCGCCTGCACATGCCGTTACGGCTGAAATGACGGGGCTGTTTTCTCCTGAAAACAGCCCCGTAATTTCGGCCGTTACGGACGCTGTAGTGTGAACATACCCTCAGAGTCCATTTTTCAAATCTGACGTGTCATTTTATGTGATAACTCTGGAATGCTTTTACCTATCCAAGCAAATCTCAGATGGTTTTCTCGTGACACATTGGACTTAATGTTAGTGGTAAAATTTGGTCAATATATTCAGTGTTTATTTGTGAAAAATAGCTAAATTTAGAGAATTTTTTTGAAAAATTAGCATTTTTCTGAATTTAAATGTATCTTCTTGTAAGACAGATAGTAATACCACACAAAATAGTTACTAATTAACATTTCCCATATGTCTAATTTATGTTGGCATCGTTTTTTGAACATTCTCTTTTCCTGATTGTCCTTGGCAGCACAACACACAAATTAATTTTAGTCCCCTAGGTCCAATTAAGCAGAGACAGGTTAATTAGCAATAAGTATGAACTAATTAAACAATTAAGCCCTTATCCTATAAGCAGAGGCGTAGCTAGGTTCTCCAGCAGCCGGGGCAAAGATTCAGTTTGGCGCCCCCCCAAACCTCTTTCCTAACACCTCCTTCCCCCTCGCAATGTTTGTTTTCTCTACCAATCAATGACGTGTCATTTCTTTTACACATTTTTGTTATGTAATTCGAGCATAAAAACATTTGTACATTTTACAAGCAATATAGTTCTATACACAACACCAGAACCATAGTACATAAATACAGCCCCAGAACCAAGCTCAGTACATATATACAGCCCCAGCACAAATACAGCTCAATTTAGTGCAACTCCTGCAGGATAAGTTTGCACTAAATTGTTTCCTGCTCCCAGCATAGCCCGAACAATGGTAAGGATATGCTGGGAGATGCTGTTTCACAAAAAATAAATCATATCATAATCATACCACCCATCATCTCGCTGCAGATCATACAGTGACTACATTACTGATTAGAGGCAGAATAAACATTTACATTAAGTGACTCACCGGTGACGTCTCAGATTCTAGTTCTTTTTCTCCATCCGATCCAGACCTCTATGATGACTTCTCCCGGTCACAGCCCATTTCTGTAGTTTGCCGCTCAGATGTCTTCAGCTTCTCACTTTTCCAACATTTCTACACCTATAAACAAAGATAAAGCTCTCTTTATACCACACACTACGCCCCTAAATATAATAGCGTGCCATACACTGTGTCACACACACGCACACACACACACACACACACACACCATGCTCCCTGCACATAGTGCCTCCATATAGCCCACCCCTGTATATAGTGTCCCACAAATAGCTCCCCCTGTAGTGCTCCACAGATAGCCCACCCCTGTATATAGCCCCCTGTAGATATAGCCCATACCTGTATATAGTGCTCCACATATAGTCCACCCCTATATATAGTGCTCCACATATAGTCCACCCCTGTATATAGTGCTCCACAGATAGCCCACCCCTGTATATAGCCCCCCTGTAGATATAGCTCACCCCTGTATATAGTGCTCCACATATAGTCCACCCCTTCTGCGCAGGACTCCTGGGGTTGAACGAAGCATCTATGAAAGGCGCTGATTGGCTGGGCAGAATGATTTTCCCTGTCATTCAGCGCCTTTCAATGATGCAAGCGGCGCAAAGTATCGTGCCGCTTCACTCATGGAAAGGCGCTGAATGGCCGGGCACGGAACGTACCCGGCCATTAATTTCTTCTAATTGTACCTGTGTCCTGTAGACGCTGGTACAATTATAGTGCAGGAGGGAGTGGCGCTGGTGCCCCCTCTAAGTTGCGCCCGGGGCACATGCCCCGCCTGTCCCCCCCTAGCTACGCCCCTACCTATAAGTATGTACCAGTAAGGCTTCGTTCACATCTGCATTGATTTCAACGGTGACTGATCCGGTGCCAATTCAAGAAAGTAGAAAAAGGACCCACAAATCAAGACACAGACTTTGCAGGAAATACTATCAGCCCCTTCCTGAAGAACTTGAATCAAATCTTTGTGTATTGTGTTCCTCCCCATTTAATTCCCCTCCTAGGGCTGATTCCAGGGGGTTTACGCAGTGGTTCAAGCAACAGCTAACTGTAGCCCTTGAGGAAGCTAAATCATCACACTATTCTAAAGAGGCCAGATGGTCTTCATCTCAACTTCCTCTGTACCAGGATGTTTTTTCCTCAGCATGCGGTTCAGACTTGATATGTTCTGATATGGTCTCTGATGCTCCTGATTCTGATGACCAGAAAGAATATTATATTTTTAATAAAGATAAGCTCCATGATCTTCTCAAAGCGGTGAAAGATACACTGGAAACGGATAAAAATGTTGCACACAAACCTAAGAAAGACAGACTTTTTTTATTTTCCTATTACCAAGGGAAAAACAAATTCCCGGTCATCCTATCCTAACGGAATGGATGAAACGAGATTAGGATAAACCAGAGTGGAAGGCTGATCTGGGCTCACTGTTCAAGAACCTTTACAAATTGAATGAATCCTTTTCAAAAGGGTGGGAAAAGTGGATTTACCAGTGTCAAAATTGGCAAAAAAAGCAGTTTTTCCTTGTGATAAATCAGCCCTACTGAAGGACCCCATGGACCGCAAAACGGATTCCCTTCTTATTTTTTTTTTTATATATCATCAGTGGGTTCCTGCAAAGCCTCCTTGTCTTCAGCGTCAGTGGCAAGAGCACTCCGTATCGGGTTGAGCCATTTATCAAGGGATCTGGAAGAAGGAGTCCCAAGGGCAGAAATGCTCCAATCCCTTCCAGTCAGAAATTCTCCAATCCCTTCCAGTCATGAAGGCAGCCTCAGTGTTCCTGTGTGATTCTCAACTACATAGCATGAAGTATTCAGCCAGAACCCTATCCCTCGCAAACACAGCCAGAAGAGCTCATTGGCTTAAATTGTGGTTGGGGGATAACCTCTCCAGAAACAATTTCTGCAGTCTTCCTCTTCAGCCAGAATACCTATTCAGCCCCCAACTTACAGATATCTTGGCATTTCGAGGGGAAAAAGTGCCCAAGTTTCGTAGATCTAAAAAAGGAGGATGCTCAACGCTTCTTTCGGAATTAGAAAAGAAGATCCACAAAGTTTAGGAGAAGGTTTCCTGAGCGTCAGCGCATTTTTAGAACAAAGCGGGAAAATCCTTCCTCCTTTCGGAAGAAAAACCCCAATCAAAAACCCAATGAGTTATGACGCCAAACCAGTCCTACAAGTAGGGGCAAGACTTTAAAGGTTCTCCTCTCCATGGTCGGTAACATCATCCGACAAGTTGGTAATGACAACCATCAAAACAATATACTTGCTGGAGTTCAAAATGTTTCCCACCGGACCATTTTGTTCTCAATATTCACAATCCGATCGTCCATCAGCTCCAACAGGTGTTTCTTCAGAAATCAGCCTTGGAAGAAGTTCCAGTTTTAGAGAGTGGGCAAGAGGTTTATTCCAGAGTTTTCCCAGTACCCAAATCAGACGGCAGTGGAAGACTAGTTATAGATCTGACTTTTCTCAATCAATATCTATGGAAGAAACCTTTCAAAATGGAAACCATCTGTTCAGTGATGAACCTTTTGGAGAAGAACAATTGTCTGTCAACGATCGACCTTACAGATGCATACGTACACATCCCTATCCTGTCCACTCATAGAAAATTCCTTTGGTTAGCACTTCAGACTCAGGGGGGAACAAAACACTTCCAATTCACCTGCCTACTCTTCAGGATCTTGTCAGCACCCTGGGTATTCACAAAAATCGTGGTGGTCTTAACTGTGGCGTTGAGGCTTAAAGGAATATGTGTGGTACCATACTTGAACGTCTGGCTAATAAAGATGCCGTTAAGGTCTCTACTCCAAGAACATCTCCACACCACGCTCAATCTTCTTCATCATCATGGGTTCCTAGTGAACTTCAAAAAATCACAGCTGGCACCATCACAGAATCTGAAATGTTTAGGGTTCATGGTGAATTCCCAATCAATGATGGTCAAGTTGTCTCCAGAAAGAATCTCTGCATTACAGAGTTCAGTAAAACACCTCATTCTCCATCCGAATGTATCCGTCCGTGGGGCTATGAAAGTCCTAGGGCTAATGATCTAATCCATAGATGCGGTCCCCTGGACCAAAGCCCACATGAGGTCATTACAACCCGACATCCTCAAATCCTGGGACAAGGATTTCAGGAACCTAGATGCTCTCTTCAAAATATCAAACTTTAATCTTAAAGACCTCAGGTGGTGGTTAGCCCCATACACTCTCCAGTCCGGAAAATCTCTCACTCCCCAACCTCAGAAAGTCCTCACAACGGATGACACAACACTTCCTGCTGGGGTTGGGGTGCCCATGTAGATCATTGGTGGGTTCAGAACAGGTAGAGTCAGAAGGAACCTACAACATGAGGGAGCTCAGAGCAATGAGGCTATCACTAATTTATTTCCAAAATTATCTAAAAAAAATTCAGATCCTGGTCCAGTTGGACAACCTAGCAACTGTTTTTTACATAAACAAGCAGGGAAGAACAAGGAGTTCCTCAATGGGCAGAACAACATTCCTTAGGAGTCTCAGCAGTTCACATCAAAGGTTCGATGAACCACACTCCAGATTTCCTCAGCCGCAATACCCTCCGTCCAGGGGAATGGGGACTCAACCCTTAGGTTTTCAGCAACTTGACTGCCACCCAGAAATGCCAGACATGGATGCGATGGCATCAGAAGAGAACACCAAAGTCCTCAGCTTCTGTTCCCTGTACCACACACGCCGTGCTGTAACAATGGATGACCTGTCTATCAGCTGGAAGGAGAATTTAGTCTATGTATTTCCTCCCCTCCCCTTGATACCTAGAGTGTTGCAAAGTTCAGGACGAAGAGGTGGAGGCCATTGCGATCCAGGGCCTGGTTCTCTCTGGCATGGTCTCTCTCAAAGAGCAGACTCCTGGATCTGCCAGTAACATCAAATTTCCTGTCTCAGAAAGGGGTGTATCATCTGAACCCTCACAGTCTACATTTCACAGCCTGCAGGCTGACCAGGAGAATCTGTCGAAGTTAGGGCTCCCTTATGATGTTATTAATACCCTGGTGTCAGCCAGACGACCTTCAACTGTCAAAGTATACAACAGGGTTTGGGTCTTATACAATACCTGGTGCTTCAAGAATTCGGCAAACCCAGTCTCCCTGCATACAATACTTCAATTTCTTCAAGAGGGTTTCGATAAGGGTTTGAAACTCAATATCCTTAAAGTGCAGTTTACTGCTATCAATGTCCAACTGCAAAACCGTTTCTCTAATCAACATCTGGTGAAAACCTTCTTCAAGGCTCTCAGAAACCTCAGCCCATCTTCTCAAGTGCCCTCTCCTTCTTGGGATCTTTCAGTAGTTTTATTGGCTCTAACGAAAGCTTAGTTTGAACTCATGCAAGGGTCATCCATCAGATTCCTCGCCTTCAAAGCTTTTTTTCCTGGTGGCAATCACATCGGCCAGGCGCATAAGCGAGCTCCAGGCCCTCTCCTTCAAAGAACCGTATTTGAGAGATCTTGGAGATTGTCTTCTCTTACGGACTATGCCTGGTTTTCTTCCTAAATTTCCTTCATTCAAAAACATCAATCAAGAAATATTGTTACCAGTCCTTTATCCTCAGCCCCAAGGTGAAGATCAGATAGGATGGCATACACTGGATGTGAAAAGAGCCGTTCTCACCTATATTTCCGAAGAACAAAATCTTTTAGGAAAGCAGAAAATGTATTCCTCCAGCATGCTGATCCTAACAAAGGTCAAAGGGCGAGCAAGGCCACCTTGGCAAGGTGGATTAGATCAACTATTGAGAAATGCTATCATCTTAGCGACCTTCAATCTCCTCTGCAGATCAGGGCACATTCCACACGCTCTACAGCTGCCTCATGGGTGGAAGTCGGACATATTCCCCTGGACCAAATTTGCAGGACTGCTACCTGGGCATCTACATCAACCTTTATCAAGTACTACAGGCTTGACTTGCTAGCAGCAGAGGGTTCTTTATTTGGCGTCTGCTATCCCTCCCATGTAGCTATTGCTTGGCAAGTCCCATTTGTGTTGTGCTGCCAAGGACGATCAGGAAAACAAAAATGTACTCACCAAAATTTTTATTTCCTGGAGTCCATAAGCAGCAAAAGCTTCCCTCCCTGGCAGAACTTATGTCTATTGCTTCATCAAAATAGGCTGTGTCCTGGTTACCGGTACATACTTATAGGATAAGGGCTTAATTGTTTCATTAGTTAATACTTATTGCTAATTAACGTGTCTCTGCTTATTTGTACCTAGGGGACTAAAACCCATTTGTGTGTTGTGCTGCCTTCGGACTCCAGGAAATAAAAATTTTGGTGAGTAAATTTTCAGTATTTTTCTAGGATGTTACAAGACTTAGAACATAAGCAGCAATTTCTCATATTTGAAATAACATTTCAAAAGCCTATTTTTTTAGGTACCAGTTCAGTTCTGTAGTGGCTTTGAGCACCTTATATATTAGAAACCCCCATAAAACACCCAATTTTAAAAACTAGACCCCTCAAAGCATTTAAAACAGCATTTAGAAAGTTTCTTAACTCTTTAAGGCATGTCACAGGAATTTAAAGCAAAGTAGAGGTGAAATTTACAAATTTCTTTTTTTTGTCAGAATATCCTTTTTATTTCATTTTTTTTTCTGTAAAACAGAAGGTTTTACCAGAGAAACGCAACTCTTTATTCATTGCCCAGATTCTGCAGTTTTTACAAATATCCGACATGTGGCCCTAGTGTGCTAATGGACTGAAGCACAGACCTCAGAAGCAAAGGAGCACCTAGAGGATTTTGAGGCCTTCTTTTACTTAGAATATATTTTAGGCACCATGTCAGGGTTTAAGGGGTTTTGTGGTGACAAAACAGTGGAAACCCCCAAATGTGACCCTATTTGGCACACTACACCACTCAAGGAATTTAACGAGGGGTATAGTGAGCATTTAGACCCCCACAGGTTTTTTGCGTCATTTTGTGGAATTAGGCAGTGCAATTGAAAATCACATATTTTTCCGATAAAAGGTACAAATTTTTAATTTTTGCAAGGAATAAAGGAGAAAAAGCACCCAACATTTGAACAGCAATACCCCATATGTGGTCATAACCTTCTGGTTGGACACACGGCAGACAGAATGGAGACAAACAGAAACCATTAGCAACGGAAGTATAAGGGTATGTTCACACGCACTGTTTTCAGACGTAATTCGGGCGTTTTACGCCTCGAATTACTCCTGAAAAATGGCTCCATTACGCCTACTAACATCTGCCCATTACTTTCAATGGGTTTTACGATGTTCTGTTCCCACGAGGTGTCATTTTACGCGTCACTGTCAAAAGACGGCGCGTAAAAAGACGCCCACGTTAAAGAAGTGCATGTCACTTCTTGGGACATTTTTGGAGCCGTTTTTCAGTGACTCCATTGAAAAACAGCTCCAATAATGTCTGTAAAATAAGCCGCGAAAAACGCAAGTAGTTACAAAAACGTCTGAAAATTATGAGCTGTTTTCAGGCGAAAACAGCTCCGTCATTTCAGATGTATTTTGCTACTGCGTGTGAACATATCCTAACCATTGAAATCGGTAATGCAAACGGAAAGCTATGGTTTATGTTGATGGGTTGCCCTGACGAAAAGTTCTGATGGAACCCATTAATGAAACCCAGACGAAGATGTGAACAAAGCCTTAATCATGCAGTTTTCTAATATACATGTATTAGAAATACTGCTCCCTTTTTTTTTATAACAGTGTGACTGCCTCTGTTTAAAAAAACAAAAGATGGTATAACAAACAAATGATTCCATAGTAATGCATCCATAGGACAACTGAATAGACTAAACATAGTTTCAGTCATGTGACCCACCACCCACACAACATGTGACCCCTGGCATTCAGGTGACACTGTACATATATGTAGCAGGGGAATCATATTTTATTGAGGAGTGCCACTTTAAACCATATCCACGTACTCAGCATATAAACTATGGAGCAGCAGGAAGCCATTGACTTTCTTTTTTGTAGGCCACATGCCACTTTCTCGTTGAAGCCTTTCAGATGCCAGGATGACTCACAAAAAAACATTGGCCTGGGTAGGAAGAACAAAGAGCCAAGGATATTTGAGTAGAAAACCCTGCAGAGATGAGTCATGGTTCTAAGAAGTCTTCATGGCGAGCTGGTAGAGTGAACAACTTTACTCAGAGAAACTGTCATCTGTGTGTCAAAACCTTTCCCACGTGTCTAAAAAATTGCTGCTCTAAATATATATACCGTATTTTTCGGACTATAAGACGCAGTTTTTAGCAAGAATAAATCTTGCTAAAAAGTCCCTGCGTCTTATAGTCGGCAGTCAAGGGACCCGGCAGCGCCGAGCCCCCTGACCGCTTCTTACTTAACTTCTTCCAGACCCATGATGTGCCGGCACATCATGGAGCGGGGAGGGGATGATGTGTATGAGCCTGCCCCATACACTGCAGGTGTCAGCTGTGTTTTACAGCTGACACACTGCTCTAAGGACCAGAAACAGTTGCTGGCCGTTTAACTAGTTAAATGCCGCGGTCAATAGCGACCGCGGCATTTATAGGGGTCTTCACATGAAGGATATTTATGACATATCCACATGATATGTCATAAATGTCAGATAGATGCGTGTCCCACCTCTGGGACCCGCATCTAGCTCTAGACCGGGGGCCCCCTAAACCCCCGTTCTAGCTTACCCGACTCCGCTGTATACTGGCCACTTCCTGGTTAGGTGTTCGGGAGTTACGGAAACAGCCGAGTGCTCGCTGAGCTACGCTGTTTTCGGAACTCCCGTGGAAGTGAGTGGGAGTTATAGAAACAGCGTAGCACCGTGAGCACTCGGGTGTTTCCGGAACTCGCTAACTACAAAAACAGCGTACATGGTCGAGTTACGGAAACAGCGTAACTCGCTGAGCTACGCTATTTCCATAACTCCCATAGAACTGAATAGTAGTTACGGAAACAGCATAGCTCAGCGAGTTACGCAGTTTCTGTAACTCATCCATGTATTGCAGTGTATTGTACCAGCGATCTAATGATCGCTGGTTCAAGTCCCCTAAGAGAACTAATAAAATGTGTAAAAAAAAAAAGATACATTTTCAGGAGTGTAAAAAAAAATCACTGCGTCCGTAAAAGTCGGAACTATTACAATACAGCATTATTTGACTCGCACAGTGAACAGCATAAAAAAATGAATTTAAAACCCCATAATCGTTGTTGGTCACCATAGCGCTAAAAAAAATGAAGTAAATAGTGATAAAAAAAATCATATGTACCAAAAAATGGTGCTAATAAAAACTACAGCTCGTCCCGCAAAAAATAAGCCGTCACACCACTCAAACGATGAAAAAATATAAAAGTTATGGTCTCAGAATGTTTTGAAACCGAAGAAATTATTTTTTTTAACCAATAGTTTTTTCTTTGTAAAAGTAGTAAAATATGACATTTTTTCCTATTTTCTGTTGTCTAAAACCTGGGTTCGCCTTATGGTCAGGTACAACTTATAGTCCAAAAATGACAGATGTCAGCTCTATAGCACTGCTTATGGCCTAGATAAAACAGAATAGCATCTCTATACACTACGCACAGATAAGGCTATGGCAGTCAATAGGGAAACTACAGATTCTCGTAAAACCATCCTCATTTTTCAGATTTTGAGGTAGAGACTTTAGAAACTGTATTATTTCTGGTAAAATGTGGACATTTTAGGCTGTGTTCACATGGAGTATTCGGAAGGCAGAAAAAAATCTGGAATTTCGAGACAGACTTTGACCTGCCTGCACTTTCTTGCCACGGTTTTTGCAGCGTTTTCCGCCTGCGGCCAGTGAGCGGCGCAAGCAAAAGAACGCCGCGATAAATGTTTTTTTTTCTGCCTCCAACTGATTTCAATGGGAGTTCAGAGGTGGAATTGCGGCATGAAGGGACATGCCGCTTTTTCTCCCCGCGAGCTGCTGAAAAAAATGCCTCTGTCTCCCATTGAAATCAATGGGAGGCTGTGTCGGACGTTTTTTGTAACCGGCGTCAAAATTAGCGCAAAAAACCTCAGTGTGAACTGGGCCTTAAAGAGGCTCTGTCACCAGATTTTGCAACCCCTATCTGCTATTGCAGCAGATCGGCGCTGCAATGTAGATAAGAGTAACATTTTTATTTTTAAAAAACGAGCATTTTTGGCCAAGTTATGACCATTTTTGTATTTATGCAAATGAGGCTTGCAAAAGTACAACTGGGCGTGTTTACAGTAATAGTCCAACTTGGCGTGTATTATGTGTGTTACATCTGGGCGTGTTTACTTCTTTTACTAGCTGGGCGTTCTGACGAGAAGTATCATCCACTTCTCTTCAGAACGCCCAGCTTCTGGCAGTGCAGACACACAGCGTGTTCTCGAGAGATCACGCTGTGACGTCACTCACTTCCTGCCCCAGGTCCTGCATCGTGTCGGCCACAACGGCACCAGAGGCTACAGTTGATTCTGCAGCAGCATCAGCGTTTGCAGGTAAGTAGCTACATCGACTTACTTGCAAACGCCGATGCTGCTGCAGAATCAACTGTAGCCTCTGGTGCCGATGTGTCCTTGCTCGTCCGACACGATGCAGGACCTGGGGCAGGAAGTGAGTGACGTCACAGCGTGATCTGCCAGAAGCTGGGCGTTGTATAGAGAAGTGGATGATACTTCTCGTCAGAACGCCCAGCTAGTAAAAGAAGTAAAAACGCCCCGATGTACGCACATAATACACGCCCAGTTGTACTTTTACTTTTAAACACGCCCAGTTGTACTTTTGCAAGCCTCATTTGCATAAATACAAAAATGGTCATAACTTGGCCAAAAATGCTCGTTTTTTAAAAATAAAAACGTTACTGTAATCTACATTGCAGCGCCTATCTGCTGCAATAGCAGATAGGGGTTGCAAAATCTGGTGACAGAGCCTCTTTAAGTCTACATTTTGTTGGAGGAATTAATGCATAGCCGGTTTAAAAATAAAATTGAGATTTTTTTTTTCTTCTCCTCACAAATGTGTCATTTATAGGACATTTTTCTTCGTATCCAGTACATGAAACTAAGGAAATGTACCCCAATGTTTAATTCGCTGTTTCTCTTGTTCAAAATTACCCCCACTTAGGCCGAAATCTGATCTCTGTAGAAATTTAGATGCGTACAGATTGGTTTGTGAAGCCATCAGGTTCACTAACTCCTCTGTGAAAAAGATTTAAAAAAAAATCCAGTTCGCTGTACCCGGTGGTGTCAATTTTTATTGCCAGAGCAGAAATGAATTCTGGAATTTGGAGAGAAAACATATTTGGGGACACCCAATTGAAGTCACTTAACTGACTGTCACTCTGCCTACTCCGCCTTTGTGGGGGTTCTTCACTATCACTTTATGAGGACATTATTAGGAAATGTTCCTCATCATCACTGGCGGTATCTGTGTCTGAACACAGGATGGTGTAGGCCTCCTCTACGATGTACATCTGTTTAGCCATACTAGAACAGACAAATTAAATTTTTCTGACTAGAAAAACGCCTGAAAACTCAGCACAAAAGAACCTACCTAAATTATTATACTAAATGTATATAACTTGCACTACAACTACCTGTATTTTTTTTATTTGTTTTAAAACTTTTTATGACAAAACAAAAACGGTGCCTGAAATGTCAGCGCACGGTGGGAGATAATACGCTTTTACAGACCTAAACTAACCTAACCTAAATCTACCATACTAGACCTAACCTACACTACTATATAGATATATATATACCTCAATATATATATATATATATATATATCCAAGAAAAAGAGACTGGAAGCAGCACTCAGCAAAAAAATGTGAATTTATTCACCCAACACAGCAACGTTTCACTTCCTCCATGGAAGCATTTTCAAGCTTGAAAATGCTTCCATGGAGGAAGTGAAACGTTGCTGTGTTGGGTGAATAAATTCACATTTTTTTGCTGAGTGCTGCTTCCAGTCTCTTTTTCTTGGATATATGCATGAGGAGCTCGTCACTCCTTGATATTTTGAAGCTAGCACCAACCGTTTCTGGCTATTGACACAGTGCTGCTCCTATGTTTGGATCTTCTATATATATATATATATATATACACACACACGCTGCGTATATATTACATTATATATATATATATACATATATATATATATATATAACACTACTATTTATATATATATATTTTATATATATATATATATATATATATATATATATATATATATATATATAGAAAAAAACATAGAACGCAGTAACGTCACCAGGACTTGAGAAAGGTTGCTGTTGAACCGAAATGTCGCTGTTTTGAGGTGAGTAAATCCACCCTGTTTTCATCTATCTTGAAGTCCTGGTGCCGTTACTGCGTTCTATGTTTTTCTCTATCTTAAAAAAGGGGAATTGATTCATCCCCTGGTGACGAGCACATTGCCTGGTGCTGTGTTCATTTGTATTTGGACTGTATATATATATATACAGTGAAGGAAATAAGTATTTGATCCCTTGCTGATTTTGTAAGTTTGCCCACTGTCAAAGACATGAACAGTCTAGAATTTTGAGGCTAGGTTAATTTTACCAGTGAGAGATAGATTATATAAAAAAAAAACAAACCAGAAAATCACATAGTCAAAATTATATATATTTATTTGCATTGTGCACAGAGAAATAAGTATTTGATCCCCTACCAACCATTAAGAGTTCAGCCTCCTCCAAACCAGTTACACGCTCCAAATCAACTTGGTGCCTGCATTAAAGACAGCTGTCTTAAATGGTCACCTGTATAAAAAACTCCTGTTGTAATGATGGTGGGGGGGGGGGGGGGTAGGGAAACAGACAAGTGAGCCCTAATCTACCCGCCACTCTGTCCCTGCCTACTTGCAACGACCCGCCCTAGGCGACGGGGTACAACTGGGCGGCAGTCCCTACGGTCAGTAAGTGCACGAGACAAACAGACAAGGGTACACAAAGCTAAGGGAAATGGGGCAGTTGCCCACGGCAACACCGTGAGCAACAAGAGTGGTGAACGAGCCGAGTCAAACCAGGAGTGAACGAGGTACCAAACGCAGAGCAGGAGAGTAGTCAGTAAGCCAGGGTCAGTATGGAGCAGGATCAAATAGTTAGAAGCTGTAGCTGGGCCAGGAAACCACACGAGAAGAATCACAAGCAAAGGAGGAACAGGAAAGGCAGGTATAAATAGACAGAGGGCGGGAGCTAGCTCCGTCTGGCCAGGCTGCGATAGGCTCTCCCGCTCCTAAGCCTGCCATCCTGAGTGGTGGAAGATGGAGTCAGTCTCAGAGACATAGACTCAGGTGCAGACTGATTACCTATGGCCGTATACACAGAAGTTGTGCCTGGCAGATCCTTTACAGTACCCCCCTTTTATGAGGGGCCACCGGACCCTTTCTAAGTGGACCTGGTTTATTGGGGAAACGAAGGTGGAACTTCCTGACCAATACCCCAGCGTGAACATCCCGGGCGGGTACCCAAGTCCTCTCCTCAGGCCCGTATCCTCTCCAATGGACCAGGTACTGGAGGGAGCCTTGGACCATCTTGCTGTCCACAATCTTGGCCACCTCGAATTCCACCCCCTCAGGGGTGAGAACGGGAACAGGAGGTTTCCTCGAGGGAGCCAAGGACGGGGAGCAGCGTTTAAGGAGGGAGGCATGAAACACGTCGTGTATTCGAAAAGATGGGGGCAACTCCAGTCGGAAGGAGACAGGATTGAGGACTTCAATGACCTTATACGGCCCAATAAACCGGGGAGCAAACTTCTTGGACGGTACCTTAAGGCGCAAGTTCCTAGACGATAACCACACCAGATCGCCGACCATAAACAAGGGGTTAGCAGAACGTCTTCTATCAGCCTGAGTTTTTTGTACGCTCTGGGACGCCTCTAGGTTCTTCTGAACCTGGGCCCAGACTGTGCACAGTTCCCGATGAATGACCTCTACCTCGGGATTGTTGGAACTACCAGGTGAAACGGAGGAGAACCGTGGATTAAACCCAAAATTACAGAAAAAGGGGGAGACCCCTGACGAGTTACTGACCCGGTTATTAAGGGAAAATTCGGCGAGGGGTTGAATGAGACCCAATCATATTGACAGTCAGAGATAAAACACCTTAAATATTGTTCTAGAGATTGATTAGTCCTCTCAGTTTGGCCATTAGTTTCAGGATGGAAGGCAGAGGAGAAGGACAGATCAATCTCCTACTTTTTACAGAAGGCTCTCCAAAACAATGAAACAAATTGTACCCCTCTGTCCGAAACAATATTGACAGGGACCCCATGGAGACGCAGGATGTGTTTGACAAACAAGGTGGCTAACGTCTTGGCATTGGGTAGTTTCTTGAGGGGCACAAAGTGGCACATTTTACTGAAGCGGTCTACTACAACCCACACCACCGACTTGCCTTGAGATGGAGGCAAATCAGTGATAAAATCCATGGAGATATGGGTCCAAGGTCTCTGGGGAATGGGCAAAGAACCTAGTAAGCCCGCTGGTCAGGACCTGGGAGTCTTGGACCTAGCACAAACCTCACAAGCGGCGACGTAGGCCTTAACGTGTTTAGGCAACCCAGGCCACCAATAGTTTCTGGCAATGAGGTGTTTGGTACCCAGGACGACTGGATGACCAGATAGTGCGGAGTCATGATTTTCCCTAAGTACCCTTAGCCAGAATTGCAGGGGAACAAACAGCTTGTCCTCAGGAAGGTTCTCGGGAGCTGAACCTTGATCAGCCGCAATTTCAGAGACTAAATCAGAATCAATAGAAGAAATGATTATACCAGGAGGCAAAATACAAGCAGGATCTTCCTCCGAAGGAGGGCTGGCCATGAAGCTACGCGACAGTGCATCGGCCTTAATATTTTTAGACCCAGCCTTATAGGTAACCAAAAAGTTGAATCTGGTAAAAAATAGCGCCCATCGAGCTTGTCTCGGGTTTAGCCTCCGGGCAGATTCTAGGAAAACCAGATTCTTGTGGTCGGTAAGGACCGTTACCTGGTGCCTAGCCCCCTCCAGGAAGTGGCGCCACTCTTCAAATGCCCACTTAATGGCTAAGAGTTCGCGGTTGCCAATATCATAGTTACTCTCAGTGGGCGAAAACTTCCTAGAGAAGTAGGCACAGGGATGGAGATGGGTGAGGGACCTGGTACCCTGGGACAAGACAGCCCCCACTCCCACCTCGGATGCGTCAACTTCCATGATAAATGGCTCCATTTGGTTGGGCTGAACCAGCACCGGGGCCGAGATAAATCATTTCTTAAGGACCTCAAAAGCCTGGACAGCCTCAGGAGGCCAGTGGAGGAGATCAGCACCTTTGCGAGTGAGGTCCGTAAGAGGCTTAGCGATGACCGAGAAGTTAGCAATAAATCTCCTGTATAATTAGCGAACCCCAAGAAACACTGTAACACCTTCAGGGAGGCAGGTTGGACCCATTCCGCCACAACCTGGACCTTGGCGGGGCCCATGCGGAATTCATGAGGAGTGAGGATTATATATATATATATATTTTTTTTTACCAGGACAAACGAACTGACAGCTGCTAAACAGCTCCCCAATGGTCAAGGAGCACTTCAGGGGGATTATAGAGGTATATAGGGGGTTTAGTTCTGATTTTGACATTGGGACACACTAGATTACACCTGTTTTCTCCGATCTCCTCACAACTGTGACAGGAATGAGGAGATCGGAGCTGGGGAAGGTGTTTTTTTTCAAATTTTGGCTGTGATTGGTCAGTCTGGATTGACTGACCAGTCACAGCCATCTCCGGGCGGGGACAGCTGCAATCGGTCCCGCCACTAACATATGTCTATGACAGCTGAAGTCACTGTTCTGTCACAGCGTGTTTACACGCTGTGATTGTTTAACTGCAGAACGTGAATGCTCGTCCTAATGGGACAAAGCACCCGCCGCTCAGGATGAGTATTCTCATCCTGTGTCGGCAAGAGGTTACATGACAGCTTTTTATTTGGATAATTTTCAGGAATGTTGAGTCATAATAGCACTGAATGGGAGGAGCTGCCTATGAGACTGAGTGAATGTGACATCACAGTGATCTACACAGTCGAGTCACATTATTATCACTTCCTATTTTTGACGTCGGCAGCACGTAGCCCATGAAGGAAGTGATGTGTCGTTTTTTGGCTTGGTGGGAATATAAGGTGTGCGATAGGCTGTCTAAACACATATCAGTCGTTGTTGCCATGGGCAAAATGGGTGATTTATCAGAGTTGCAAAAGGGGAGATTATTGGCTTTCGAGCCAAGGGTGGCAGTATTTATAGAACAGCGCAGTTTGCAAACTGTTCGCCCGCTGCTATGGTGAAAGTGTATTGTGGCACCATTGGGAATAACTGACGTGAAAACTGCAGAGCACCACGTGCCATTGATGTGAGAGGTCAGCGTCGGCTACAAAGTTGCACGAGGGCCGAACGACATGCTCACCGTTACTATCAACCAGGGGGCTACTAGACGTGTGTCTAAAACAGCGAACCCTACTATATATGGGGCTCCGAAGCAGATGGATGGTCACTGCTCCTATGCTAACAAAGATGGATCGGAAACAAAGGCTTCAATTTGCACGGCAGTATCGGAATTGGACCACAGATGATTGGCAAGGGTTGCCTTTTCCGGTGAGTCACGTTTTCTGCTTCATCATACAGATGGACATTGGCGTGTCAGGCGAGAAACATCAGAGAACAAATACCCTGCAACCATTGCTGGAAGAACACAATCTGATGGCGGCAGAGTTAGGGTATGTTCACACGGCAGCCTCTGTTACGGCTGAAATTACGGAGCTGTTTTCAGGAGAATTTCAGATGTAATGGCATGTGCAGGCGCTTTTCGCTGCGTCCATTACGGACGTAATTGGAGCTGTTTTTCCATGGAGTCAATGGAAAACGGCTCCAATTACGTCTCAAGAAGTGACAGGCATTTCTATGAAGCGGGCGTCTTTTTTACGCGCCGTCTTTTGACAGTGGCGCGTAAAAAAAATAACCGTCGGCACAGAACATCGTAAAGCCCATTCAAATGAATGGGCAGATGTTTGCCGACGCTTTAGAGCTGTATTTTCGGACGTAATTCGAAGCTAAAATGCCCGAATTACGTCCGTAAATAGGGTGTGTGAACCCAGCCTTATGATCTGGAGAATCTTTTCATGGCATTCTCTAAGCCCAGTCATCCATCTGGAAGGTACCCTGAACCGATTTGGGTATGATTCCCATTGTTGCAGATCACATCCACCCATACATACTGTTTGTCTTGGGGCCCTGGTGCAGATGGAATCTTCCAGCAAGACAATGCGACATGTCACATGGCTAAAAATGTCAGACAGTGGTTGGAAGAGCACGACCAAGACTTCCAAGTACTTCCCTGGCCCCCTAATTCGCCAGACTTGAACTCAATTGAGCATCTGTGAGATCACCTCGATCGTCTTGTTCGCTCCATGGTTCCTCCCCCTCGCACCCTCCAGCAAATGTGGGATGCGCTGCAGTCAGCATGGCTCCAGATACCTGAGACAACCTACCAGCACCTTATTGAGTCACTCCCAGCCCGTCTAGCTGCTGTCCGTGCTGCACACGGCGGTTACTCTGGATATTAGCTAGTGGTCATAATAATGTGACTCGATTGTTTATTGAAAATGAAGACTCTTGTGAACACATGGTTCCTTTGTTCCTTCACACGTGTTGTGCTTGAGGGCTTTCTAAGGCCTTGTTCACAAGGCGTGTATTTGACGTATTTTTGCCGCCTTTTACACGCCGAAAAATGCATCAAAATCGCATGCTTTAAGCTCACCATTGATATCAATGAGAAAATGCATTGTAGTGCATTCAACACATTTTTTTACACGCTCGCGTGTTTAAAAAACGCGTTGTGTAAAGAAAGAAGGATCAGTTCAATTCTTGGCCTGTAAAATGTGCCGAAAACACGCCTAATTCCCAGTCAATGGGAGTCCTAATTACGCGTCCCCAAAAAAATGCACCGAAAACGTGGCAAAAAACGTGGCATCGCCAGGCCCCATGACCGCTTCATTACTTAACCCCTTCCCGACCCATGACGTGCCGGCACATCATGGAGCGGGGGGACGACGACGATGTATGGAGCGGGCTCACGCGCTGAGCCCGCTCCATACACTGCAGGTGTCAGCTTCTGACACGCTGCTCTAACGGCCAGGAACAGAAATTTCGCTGTTCCTGGCAGTTTAAAGGGCTTGTGCCATAAAACACATGTATCCCCTATCCACAGGATAGGGGATACATGTGTGATCGATAAGGAGAATGGGACCGAAAGTTACCAAGAGCGCTGCATGAGAAGCTGTGACTTCCGCGTTCTGTGTCCGGAAGCTTCATAGCTCGCATATACAATTATTTAACTTGCACGGTGAGTTTAAAAATGTAAAACATCAAAATAGTTTTTTGGTCACCTTAGCGCTTAAAAAATGAAATAAAAAAAAATAAAGTGATCAAAAAAATCGTATGTACCAAAGAATGGTACCAATAAAACTACAAAAAATAAGCCCTCACACCGCTCAATTGATGAAAAAAAATATAAAAAAAGTTTTGGCTCTCAGAATGTGGTGAAATATATATTTTTTTCCTACTTTCTGTTGTCTAAAACCTGGGTGCGTCTTATGGTCTTATGGTCATGTGCGTCTTATAGTCCGAAAAATACGGTAGTTCCTTACAAAAACATTAAGATTAAAAAAAATAATTCACAGGGAAGTCTGATGTCATTAAAAATAAGTCTACTTATTGTCCAGTTATGTAATCTCTACAATATCCATATTACAACATTGAAGTCTTGATCGACAATCCTCAACATAATCGAACAGCGCTGTTTGACCAGGATACAAAACACCTCCTATCCCTCTATGAAAAGATTTTGTACCATATACAATTAAAGCATGCATTGAGTTCATTAATAATAAAAAATGCATTTTGAAAACTCTTAGGCCTTATTTACACTAACGTGTTTCACGTCCGTGATACACGCGTGAAAATCATGCGCGTCGCAGGGACCTATGTAAGTCAATGGGGCCATTCAGACATTCCGTGTTTTTCACGCAGCGTGTGTCCGCTGCGTGAAACTCACAGCATGTCCTATACTTTAGCGTTTTTTGCGCATCACGCACCCATCACGCGCCGCACACGGACGCACTTCCGTGTGCTGCGAGTGATTCGCTCAACAGTTGTTCAAGAAATGAAGGGAAAAATAAAACCACCTCCTTCATTTCATTTTCTAAACTTCAAAACCACGTGTCATAAGGATGCCATATGCGCGAAAATCACGCAGCCACGCACCAAGCACTGATGACACACGGAACTGCAAAATGCACACGTTCGTGTAAATAAGGCCTTAAAGTGTAGCAAAATTTTTGACAAACTTCTGACATGTCATAGTGACATGTCAGAAGTTTGGATTGGTGGGGGTCCGAGCACTGAGACCCCCACCAATCGCTAGAACGAAGCAGCTGAAGTGCTCGTGTGAGCGCTCAACCGCTTTCCTCTCTGTTCGGTTTTTTCCGGAAATAAATGCACCGGTGTACGGGCAATAGAAAGTCTATGGGCCCGTACTCCGATACATCGGCTTTCCGTAAAAAGCCGAACAGACACAAAGTGGTTGAGCGCACACACGAGGGCTTCAGCTCCTTCGTTCTAGCGATTGGTAGGGGCCTCAGTGTTCGGACCCCCACCAATGCAAACTTCTGACATGTCACTATGACATGTCAGAAGTTTGTCAAACGTTTAGCTACACTTTAAGGCCCCATGCACACGACCGTAAAAAACCTCCGTTTTTGTGGACGCAATTGCGGTCCGCAGAAATGGATCCATTCACTTTCATTGAACTCGGACACCTTTGCGTAGCACTACGGAAGGGTGTCCGTGCCGTGGAAATGTTCCGGGAATTATGGAGCATGTCCGTTCTTTTGCATTTTGCGGGCCGTGCTCCCATACTTTGTATGGGAGCACAGCCCGAAAACGCGGCTGTCAGTCGGCGGTCGGCCGTGATTGCGGGCACGGTCGTGTGTAAGGCCCCATGCACACGACCGTAAAAAACCTCAGTTTTTGCGGACCGCAATTGCGGTCCGCAAAAACGGACCCATTCACTTCCATTGAACGCGGATACCTTTCTGTATCGCTACGGATGAGTGTCCATTCCGCAGAACTGTGCCGGGAATTATGGAGCATCTCCGTACTTGGTCCACAATTGCTTCACGGACTCTTCCATAGAAGTCTATGGTGGAAGCCAAAATTGCGGATGGCTATGGAGGTACGTCCGCAAATACGGATAGCCATCCGCAAATACAGAAGTGTTGCTAAGGCCCCATGCACACGACCGTAGAAAATGCCCCCGTTTTTGTGGACCGCAATTGCGGTCCACAAAATCGGACCCATTCACTTCCATTGAATGCGGACACCTTTCCGTATCGCTACGGATGAGTGTCCGTCCTGCAGAACTGTGCCGGGAATTATGGAGCATGTCCGTTCTTGGTCCGCAATTGCGGCACGGACTCCTCCATAGAAGTCTATGGGGGAAACCAAAATTGCGGATTGCTACTGAAGTGCGTCCGCAAATATGGAAGTGTTGCTAAGCAACACAAAGGGGATTTCCCATCAACCAGACCTCTTTTTTTTTGCGGATCCGTATATACGGATGTAATACAGATGCACTACGGACCGTATTTGCGGATACCATTCAGCAGAAACGGCTAAGTTGCTGATGATTTGCTGATGACTATAAAGCAATACGGAACCGTATTTACAGTCAGTATTTGCGGATACGGTCGTGTGCATGTGGCCTAAGGGTATGTGCACACGATATCGACAATTACGGCTGAAATTATGGAGCTGTTTTCAGGAGAAAACAGCTCCTGCATTTCAGACGTAATTGCTCGTACTCGCGTTTTGCGAGGCGTCAATTACGGGCGGAATTTGGAGCTGTTCTTCATTGGATTCAATGAAAAACGACTCAAATTACGTCCCAAGAAGTGTCCTGCACTTCTTTGCCGAGGCTGTAATTTTACGCGCCGTCTTTTGACAGTGACGCGTAAAATTAAAGGTCGTTGGCACAGTATATCGGCAAAGCCATTGAAAGCAATGGGCAGATGTTTGCCGACGTATTGGAGCCGTCTTTTCAGGCGTAATTCGAGGAGTAAAACGCCTTGTTTACGCCTGAAAATAGGTCGTGTGAACCCAGCCTAAGGCCCCATGCACACGACCGTAAAAAACCTCAGTTTTTGCGGACCGCAATTGCGGTCCGCAAAAACGGAGCCATTCACTTTCATTGAACACTGACACCTTTCCGTAGCACTACGGAAGGGTGTCCGTGCCGTGGAAATGTTCCGGGAATTATGGAACATGTCCGTTCTTTCCCATTTTGCGGGCCGTGAAACTGACAGCACAGCTTCAGTTTCAGTCACCATTCATCTCAATGGTGACGGAAACATCGCTAATGCTTTCCGTTCATCAACATTCCGGCTGGTTTCCGGTTTTCCAACGGAATCAATAGCGTAGTCGATTCCGCTATTGATTCCGTCGGAAAACCGGAAACCAGCCGGAATGTTGACGAACGGAAAGCATTAGCGATGTTTCCGTCACCATTGAGATCAATGGTGACTGAAACGGAAGCTCTGCTGTCACTTTCACTTTCCGTTGCGGGGTTCACACGACGGAACCCTCCGACGGAAACCCGGAACGGAAATGAACGGTGATGTGAACAGGCCCTTAGTCTGGGCCACATTCTGCTATATCAAAAAAATACTTCCATACTCATACACAGAGAACAACCACCATTCAGCTATATCGTATAATCACTAAAATGATATTCAGTAAGTCTTAAAGGGTACCTGTCCTTTCCCTGCCCTGTATAGAAAGCTAAATAACAGAGTTCCTAGAGCGTAGGCGCTAAGCATATTGCCCTCTCCTGGACAGATAACTGGCTAATCACGACTGAGTATATTTGCAATCAGTTATACACAAGTAGCTCGACATGAGACAGTAAGCTCTGACTTGACAAGGAGTCAGAGATGATTAACTCTGCTCTTATTACACACTGAAGTAAACAATGGTATGACAGGGAACTCAGAGAGAACGATGGTACAGAAATATGGGGAAATCGATATGGTAAGTATACTTAACCCCTTGGTGACATCCGACATACAGTTAAGATGGTGGACCTCAGTAGCTGACCCCGCGCCATACGCAGTGGGTGTCGACTGTTTAAAACAGCTGACACCCGCCTGCAATGGCAGGCCGTTTAACCCCTCAGATGCCGTGGTCAATAGAGAATTCGGCATCTGAGCAGTTAGGCAGAGGGATTGCGCTCTCTCTGTCCCCTGATTGCCCCAGAGGAACTCCATGTCTGCCATCAGTGTCCTAATATTACGCCCTGCTAGAGGCAAGGCTTAAGGGTATGTTCACACGGCCAAATTTCAGACGTATACGAGGCGTATTATGCCTCGTTTTACGTCTGAAAATACGGCTCCAATACGTCGGCAAACATCTGCCCATTCATTTGAATGGGTTTGCCGACGTACTGTGCAGACGACCTGTTATTTACGCGTCGTCGTTTGACAGCTGTCAAACGACGACACGTAAAAATACAGCCTCGTCAAAAGAAGTGCAGGACACTTCTTTGGACGTTTTTGGAGCTGTTTTCTCATAGACTCCAATGAAAACAGCTCCAAAAACGGACGTAAAAAACGCCGCGAAAACGGCGCGAAAAACGCTGTGAAAAATGCGAGTTGGTAAAAAAACGTCTGAAAAGCAGGGTCTGTTTTCCCTTGAAAACAGCTCTGGATTTTCAGACGTTTTTGTTGACTACGTGTGAACATACCCTAATAATAAAGCACAGACAAAGCAATCTAATAATCACATGGTAAAGTCCCCTAGGGGGTAAAAAAAAAAGTAAAATAAATGTTTAAAGGCGAGCCATTTTGCCCTTCTGCTGCACGGGAGGTTTCTGTCCTCCCTGAGCACGCCTCGCTGTTTCCATAACTTCATAAGAAGTGAATGGCAGTTTTGGAAGCAGCATATCACGCAAGCTACACTGTGTTTCCGTAAGTTCCATTCACTTCTATTGGAATTTTGGAAACAGCGTAGCTCAGCGAGCTATGCTGTTTTCGTAACTACCTGCCTTCAGGAAGTGGCCGGGAGGCAGCGGGAGCCGAGAAAGGCAGAACGGGGTTTAGGGGACCCCGTTCTAGAGATAGGTGCGGGTTCCAGAGGTGGGAACCACATCTATCTGACATTTATGGTATATTCTGTGGATATGCCATAAATGTCCCTGATGGGCAAACCCCTATTAATAACATTTTTAACCCCTTAATGACCGGGCCTGTTTGTCACTTAATGACCAAGCCATATTTTGAAAATCTGGTATATCTGACTTTACCAGAGAATAACTCTGCAATAGTTTTGTATATCCAAGTAATTCTGACATTATTTTTTCATCACATGTTGTACTTTATTTTAGTGGTAAAAGTAGACTGATACGATTTTCGTAAATTAATTAAAAAATTAAAAAATTGAAGACATTTTGTAAAAATTTACATTTTTCCCTAGTTAGAAATGCAATATGTCACATATGTACATTCATACTGTACAGTTTTTTTTTTTATTAAATATATATTTCCACCTCTTTACTCCATTTTGGCTTCACTTTTGAAAAAAAAAATTTTTGGAGCAATTTAGAAGACTTACAAATTTAATAATAATTTTATACATTTTGAAGTACATTTTGTTTTCCTGCACCAAGCCAAGTTTCATGAGGTTCATAGGTGTCAGAATGATGGAAACCCCCATAAATGACCACATTTTGAAAACTACAACCCTTCAGGTATTTATTAAGGGGTGTTGTAATTATTTTGACCCCATAGTTTTTTTGTAGGAATTCAAGCAAAGCAGGTGTAAAAAAATATAATTTAAATTTTTTCACAAATGTATCATTTTAAAGGCAGATTTCTTTGTAAAGCAAACATGAGAATGAAGAATCACACCCAAAAATCTATCACCCTATTTCTCCTGTGTTCAAAAATACCCCCATTGTGGCCCTAATACGCTGCCTGTAAACACAACAAAAGTTTGAACAGCACATTCCAACAAAATGATACAAAACGTGTATGCAGGTGCAAGAACACCTGTGAAATATACAGCAGACCAAAAAATGGTGATCGCACACTTCGAACACTAATGTAACCTAAACCGCTACAGAGGTCGCCTTGTCGTGGCAGGTGGGCAAACACTTTTTGATCAAAATGTAACCTAAACCGCTAAATATAAACAAATATGCATTACTGCTAAATCTACTTGCAAAAGGGAGGTTCTTAGTGCACATTTTGATCAAAAAGTGTTTGCCCACCTGCCACGACAAGGCGACCTCTGTAGCGGTTTAGGTTACATTAGTGATCGCAGTGTGCGGTTGCCATTTTTTTGTCTGCTGTATATTTGCAGTCACAGGTGTTCTTGCACCTGCATACACGTTTTGTATCATTTTGTTGAAATGTGCTGTTCAAACTTTTGTTGTGTTTATGTGATCCATATATATGGATTTAGTGACTGCCTCCATTTTTGTTCTTGCACTCCTCCCATTCTGCCCTGGGTGATTTTAATTAGTTTAATGCTGGTTCCTACCCTCTCCAGATATATATGTAGGCAGGGCCGCCATCAGGAATTTCAGGGCCCCCTACAGCTAAATTTTCTGGGCCCCCCTACCGTGGCACCGCCTGTTAACGGTACTCCGTCCAGCACTATATCATGGTACCCAGGGCCGCCATCAGGGGGGGTATTATGGGTACTGATGTGAGAGGCCCGGCCACACCTAATTGAAAGGGGGGCCCGGCAAACTGCCGCGACTTGCCTTTAGTAGAAAAAAAACAGGCCCCTGCAATGGGGCCCGTTTTTTTCACCAAAAGAATGTCATGAGCTGCGGGCCCCCCTTTCAATTAGGTTTGGCCGGGCCTCTCACATCAGTACCCCTAATACCCCCCCTGATGGTGGCCCTGGGTAGCATGGGGGCCGTCAAACACCGCCGCCCGTGCGACCGATCACGCGCACCCACAAACTCCCGCGCATGCGCACCGGTGACCGCCTGGAACCGCGCACCGAATTTTGAGGCAGATTTTGACCTGCCCACACTATCTTGCCGCGTTTTTTGCCCGCGGCGATTGAGGACAGCAGACAGAAAACGCAGCGAAAAATGCATTTTCTGCCCCCCATTGATTTCGATGGCAGGTCAGAGGCGGAACCGCGGCAAGAAAGGACGTGCTGCTTTTTCTTTTTTCCGCGACTGGCTCCCATTGATTTCAGATTAAATCAATGGGAGGCGGTTTTGGAAGTTGTTTGGTGCTGATTCTGACGCAGTGTCCGAGTCAATATCAAGGCCCAAAAACTCTGTGAACTGGGCCTTATTGTTAGGGCTTATTCAGACGAACGTGTAATACGTCCGTGCAACGTGCGTGATTTTCACACGCCTCGCACGGACCTATGTTACTCTATGGGGCCGTTCAGACGGTCAGTAATTTTCATGCAGCGTGTGTCCGCATGTCCGCTGCGTAAAACTCACATGTCCGATATTTGTGCATTGTTCGAGCATCACGCACCCATTGAAGTCAATGGGTGCGTG
This sequence comes from Rhinoderma darwinii, assembly GCF_050947455.1. Classification (NCBI taxonomy): domain Eukaryota; kingdom Metazoa; phylum Chordata; class Amphibia; order Anura; family Rhinodermatidae; genus Rhinoderma; species Rhinoderma darwinii. The sequence goes on along the minus strand of NC_134688.1, from coordinate 402,211,357 downwards.
AAAATCCCGCCCAGCACTTCCGCAGCCGTATAAACTATGAATGAAAACAGAAAAGCACCACGTGCTACAAACATACAAACAGAGTGTCATAATGATGGCGGCTGCGCGAAAATCACGCATCATACGCTGCTGACACACGGAGCTGTTATGGACCTTTTGCAAGCGCAAAATGCCACGTTTTTGCGCGCGCAAAAAGCACACGCTGGTGTGAATCCGGCCTTAGGGTAGGAACACACTAGGCATGAACACTGCGGATTTTATGCAACACATTTTATTGTGGAAAATCCGCAGCGTATTACAGTCGCAGCAGAGGGGATGAGATGTGAACAAATCTCATCCACACGCTGCAAAAATAATGGACCTGCCGTGTGGCTTTTTGGCTTTTTAAGCCGCAGCGTGTCAATTTATTCTGTGGGATCGCTGCTCCTCTGTTGCGGAAATGCTGCGGTTCTGCCGCAAAAATCACACATGAGAAGAAAAAAAAAGGCACTTTTTTAAATTTATAAAAAAGTTTAGACTTGCCCCGGCCGTAGTCCTGGTGACGCGATCCTCTATTCTTAGCGCAGCCCCGCCTCCTGTCATGACGTTTCATCCCATGTGACTGCTGCAGCAGTCACATGGTCTACAGCGTCATCCCAGGAGGCGGGGCTACGTTCAGAAGAGAGAGACGCGTCGCCTAAACTACGGCCGGGGCAAGTCTAAACGTTTTTTTCCCTACAGGATTCCCGCAGCGGACACGCCTCACGAAACCTGCGCCACTATTTGGTGCGGTTTTGCTGGCAGAATTCCCTGCGGCTACCGGGGCGGATAAGCGGTGTAGTTTTACTCCGCATATCCGCCTAGTGTGTCCCTTATGATGTCGCTCCTGGAGCTGCTGCCGGTCTCTAAATAGGCAGTTGGTCCAGTAGAATTTGGAATTATTTTTTTTTGTGAACCAGCTTAAAAAAATACAAAACTTTTGTGTTAGGGCCTGTTCACATCACCGTTCGCTTCCGCTCCGGGGTTCCGTCTGAGGTTTCTGTCGGGTGAACCCCGCAACGGAAAGTGAAAGTGATAGCACAGCTTCCGTTTCCATCACCATTAGCGCAGTCGACTGCGCTATTGATTCCGTCCGAAAACCAGCCGGAATGGTGACGAACAGAAACCATTAGCGATGTTTCCGTCACCATTGAGATCAATGGTGACTGAAACGGAAGCTGTGCTGTCACTTTCACTTTCCGTTGCGGGGTTCACTCGACAGAAACCTCAGACGGAACCCCGGAACGGAAGCGAACGGTGATGTGAACAGGCCCTAACACAAAAGTTTTGTATATTTTTAAGCTGGTTCCCAAAAAAAAATAATTCCAAATTCTACTGGACCAACTGCCTATTTAGAGACCGGCAGCAGCTCCAGGAGCGACATCATAAGGGACACACTAGGCGGATATGCTGAGTAAAACTCCACAGCTTATCCGCCCCGGTAGCCGCAGGGAATTCCGCCAGCAAAACCGCACCAAATAGTGGCGCAGGTTTCGTGAGGCATGTCCGCTGCGGGAATCCTGCAGGGAAAAAAAAGTTTGGACTTGCCCCGGCCGTAGTCCTGGTGACGCGATCCTCTATTCTTAGCGCAGCCCGGCCTCCTGTCATGACGTTTCATCCCATGTGACCGCTGCAGCAGTCACATGGTCTACAGCGTCATCCCAGGAGGCGGGGCTACGTTCAGAAGAGAGAGACGCGTCGCCTAAACTACGGCCGGGGCAAGTCTAAACGTTTTTTTCCCTACAGGATTCCCGCAGCGGACACGCCTCCCGAAACCTGCGCCACTATTTGGTGCGGTTTTGCTGGCAGAATTCCCTGCGGCTACCGGGGCGGATAAGCGGTGTAGTTTTACTCCGCATATCCGCCTAGTGTGTCCCTTATGATGTCGCTCCTGGAGCTGCTGCCGCTCTCTAAATAGGCAGTTGGTCCAGTAGAATTTGGAATTATTTTTTTTTGTGAACCAGCTTAAAAAAATACAAAACTTTTGTGTTAGGGCCTGTTCACATCACCGTTCGCTTCCGCTCCGGGGTTCCGTCTGAGGTTTCTGTCGGGTGAACCCCGCAACGGAAAGTGAAAGTGATAGCACAGCTTCCGTTTCCATCACCATTAGCGCAGTCGACTGCGCTATTGATTCCGTCCGAAAACCAGCCGGAATGGTGACGAACGGAAACCATTAGCGATGTTTCCGTCACCATTGAGATCAATGGTGACTGAAACGGAAGCTGTGCTGTCACTTTCACTTTCCGTTGCGGGGTTCACCCGACAGAAACCTCAGACGGAACCCCGGAGCGGAAGCGAACGGTGATGTGAACAGGCCCTAACACAAAAGTTTTGTATTTTTTTAAGCTGGTTCACAAAAAAAAATAATTCCAAATTCTACTGGACCAACTGCCTATTTAGAGACCGGCAGCAGCTCCAGGAGCGACATCATAAGGGACACACTAGGCGGATATGCTGAGTAAAACTACACAGCTTATCCGCCCCGGTAGCCGCAGGGAATTCTGCCAGCAAAACCGCACCAAATAGTGGCGCAGGTTTCGTGAGGCGTGTCCGCTGCGGGAATCCTGCAGGGAAAAAAAAGTTTAGACTTGCCCCGGCCGTAGTTTAGGCGACGCGTCTCTCTCTTCTGAACGTAACCCGCCTCCTGGGATGACGCTGTAGACCATGTGACTGCTGCAGCAGTCACATGGGATGAAACGTCATGACAGGAGGCCGGGCTGCGCTAAGAATAGAGGATCGCGTCACCAGGACTACGGCCGGGGCAAGTCTAAACTTTTTTATAAATTTAAAAAAGTACCTTTTTTTTTTCTCATGTGTGATTTTTGCGGCAGAACCGCAGCATTTCCGCAACAGAGGAGCGGCGATTCCACAGAATAAATTGACATGCTGCGGCTTAAAAAGCCAAAAAGCCACACTGCAGGTTCATTATTTTTGCAGCGTGTGAATGAGATTTGTTCTAATCCCACCCACTCTGCTGCGACTGTGATACGCTGCGGATTATCCACAATAAGATGTGTTGCATAAAATCCGCAGTGTTCATGCCTAGTGTGTTCCTACCCTAAGGCCGGATTCACACGAGCGTGTGCTTTTTGCACGCGCAAAAAACGTGGCGTTTTGCGCATGCAAAAGGTCCATAACAGCTCCGTGTGTCAGCAGCGTATGATGCGCGGCTGCGTGATTTTCGCGCAGCCGCCATCATTATGACACTCTGTTTGTATGTTTGTAGCACGTGGTGCTTTTCTGTTTTCATTCATAGTTTGTACGGCTGCGGAAGTGCTGGGCGTGATTTTCACGCACCCATTGACTTCAATGGGTGCGTGATGCGCGAACAATGCACAAATATCGGACATGTCGTGAGTTTTACGCAGCGGACACACGGACACACGCTGCGTGAAAATCACTGACAGTCCGCACGGCCCCATAGAGTAACATAGGTCCGTGCGAGGCGTGTAAAAATCTCGCACGTTGCACGGACGTATTACACGTTCGTCTGAATAAGCCCTAACAATAAGGCCCAGTTCAGAGTTTTTGGGCCTTGATATTGACTCGGACACTGCGTCAGAATCAGCACCAAACAACTTCCAAAACCGCCTCCCATTGATTTAATCTGAAATCAATGGGAGCCAGTCGCGGAAAAAAGAAAAAGCAGCACGTCCTTTCTTGCCGCGGTTCCGCCTCTGACCTGCCATCGAAATCAATGGGAGGCAGAAAATGCATTTTTCGCTGCGTTTTTTGCCTGCTGTCCTCAATCGCCGCGGGCAAAAAACGCAGCAAAAAAATGCGGCAAGATAGTGTGGGCAGGTCAAAATCTGCCTCAAAATTCTTTAAGGAATTTTGAGGCAGATTTTTTTTTGCCTGCAAAATACTGTGTGAACAGGGCCATACATAAACAGCACTTTGAGATAATTTACTCACCGTGTCAGAAGAGATGCTCCCACTCCAGTCCTCTTCCGGCGATGTCTTCCAGGCGAGGTCTTCGGTCCAGACGTCCAGGTAAGTTTTGTCCATGTGTGTCCGCGGCTGCGCGCGCTTCGTTCGCGGGTGCGCGCGCGGCCGATCGCGGGTGCGCTCGCGGGCGGTCTCCAGTGCGGGCGTTCGTGGGTGCGCGCTCGCGAGTGCGCACGCGCGGGAGTTTCCTTGTGCGCGCGATCGGGTGCGCGCGCGCGGGCGGACGGTTTGACAACCCCCCATGACGAGGGGAGGGGGCCCGCAGCAGCAGCAGCAGCTCACGACATTCTTTTGGTGAAAAAAACGGACCCCATTGCAGGGGCCCGTTTTTTCCTACCAAAAGAATGTCGCGGCAGTTGCCGGGCCCCCCTTTCAATTAGGTTTGGCCGGGCCCCTCACACCACTACCCCTAATACCCCCCTGATGGCGGCCCTGTATGTAGGCTTAGTCCCAGTTCTGGGTGTATGTGCAGAGTAGGTCCCCACCTTACAGAGGTCACCTTGTCGTGGCAGGTGGGCAAACACTTTTTGATCAAAATGTGCACTAAGAACCTCCCTATTATAAGTAGATTTAGCATGTAATACATATTTATTTATATTTAGCGGTTTAGGTTACATTAGTGTTCGCAGTGTGCGGTCACCATTTTTTTGTCTACTAATACGCTGCCCGGACACACGGCAGGGCCCAAAAGGAAGGGAGCACCCAGTGGATTTCAGGACTCATATTTTGCTTGAAAATGTTTTAGGCCCCACTGCACATTTGGCGAGGCATTGAGCTGCCAGAACGATAGAAACTCCCCATAAATGACCCCATTTAGAAAACGAGACCCTTAAGATATTTATCTAGTGGTGTAGTGAGTATTTTGACCCCACAGTTTTTTGCTGAAATTAATGCAAAGCAGGTGAAAAAAAATACAATTCCACTTTTTTCACCAATGTATCATCTTAAAGACAGATTTCTTTGTAAAGCGAACATGAGAATCAAGAAACACCCCCCAAAATCTATCACCCTATTTCTACTGTTTTCAAAAATACCCCCATTGTGGCCCTAATTCGCTGCCTGGACACATGGCAGGGCGCAAAAGGAAGCGAGCACACTTGGGCTTTCAGGACAAATATTTTGTTTGAAAATGTTTTAGGCCCCACTGCACATTGGATGAGCTGCCAGAAACTCCTAGAAACTCCCCATAAATGACTCCATTTAGAAAACTAGGCCCCTTAAGCTATTTATCTAGGGGTGTAGTGAGTATTTTGACCCCACAGTTCTTTGCTGAATTTAATGCAAAGACAGCGTAAAAAATTAAATTGAGATTTTTTTTTTCACAAATGTGTCATTTATAGGACATATTTTTCGTACATGAAACTGAGAAAATGCACCCCAACATTTATTGTGCTGCTTCTACTGTTTTCAAAAATAGCCCCACTTAGGACGTAATCCATGGCCTGGCCGCATGGTGGAGCCAAAAATGACAGGAACCCCTCTATGGTTTTCAGGACATAATTTTAGCTTGAATGATCTATAGGCCCCACTCCTTCTTTACAAAGTATTGGAGCTGGCAGAACGTTGTAACACCCCCAAATGTAACCCCATTTTGAAAACTACACCCTAAGGTAATTAACCTGAGTAGGTAAATGCCACGTTTTGTTGCAGGAATTAATGCAAAGGTAGTGTAAAAATTAAAATTTAGTTTTTAGTTTTTTTCCACAAATATGTCATTTACAGGACAAGGTATTCCTCTAGGGGTGTAGTGGGATTTATTTATTTTTGGTTGGGGATCTTTCCCTAATGGTATTCATCTAGGGGTGAAGTGAGAATTATTTTTTTTGTTTGTGGGGGATCTTTCGGCAATGGTATTCATCTAGGGGTATAGTGAGAATTATAATTTTTTGGTGGGGATCTTTCCCTAATGGTATTCATATAGGAATATAGTGAGAATTATTATTTTTTATTTTGCCGCTTTTCTTGTATTCCAATTTCTATGTGGGCTTTAGTGTAATAAAAGGTGAAGTTAAAAAAAAATTAATTTAGGGCTATAAAAAATATTTAAAATCAAATCATAAATTTGTTGATTGTATGGTACACCTGGAAACATTCCCTAATGCAGAGGCCTGGTTTCTCTGGGCAGGTGTTGCATTGGTAACTGGTTTCCCTCCGTATGCCGTTTTTAGAACATACGCGACATCTCTTTTGGGATCGGCTTTTTTTGGCAGTAGGGGGCACTTCGGATGGGAAATGTTGTCCTGGGAATATTCTGCTGGCTTGACTTGATGATGCCACCCCTCACCTCCCTTGGGCCTGGTCTCCAAATATAAGATATTTAAAAAATCTAAAAATCACAAATGAATTGTATAGGGACACTTGGATGAGGTGAACGGATAGTTTTTGTACCATATTCGGGATTTCCGGACAGCGCTATAGGCATGCAGCATCTGGTCTGCAATGTCCACCCCACCCATATATTTATTGTAATCCTGTATGCACACAGGCTTACGGACAGTACTACAACTCCTGCGTACAGGAATGTAGCTGCTGCTGTCTGGGTGAATAGATGTAAGCATCAGGACCTCTCTCTTGTCATGGAATTTGACAAGGAGCAAGTCCTGATTACAAAGTCCCCTGATTTCCCCAGCTTTTAATTTTTAGTTGACCATGGACTTTGGAAGGCCTTTTTGATTGCTGTGTATGGTGCCACAGGCCACGTTTTTTTTCTCGGACAGGCACCTGAGGAGGGGTTTGCTGGAATAGAAATTGTCCAATTGTCCAATTATGAAAAAGAGGGTGCAAAAGGTCCCATACAATACAATTTGGGAGTCTTTCCCTTCATACACTCTAAATTTGTGAGTGTAGTCCGAGCCACTCTCACATAATTTATACATTTTTAAACCGAATCGGGCCCTCTTATGTGGCAAATATTGCCTGAATTGAAGCCGGCCTTTAAAAAGGACAAGGGACTCATCCACGGCAATATTTTTTTCGGGGGTATAGGTTCGTGAAAACTTGCCATTTAAATAATTTAAAAATGGCCTAATTTTAAAAAGCCGGTCATGGCTGGGGTCACTGCGGGGTGGGCAAAAGGTGTTATCCACGAAATGAAGGAAACGCAGCATGGTCTGCCTTGTCATCACTTCCCTGTACAAAGGTGTGTCGTACAGGACATCAGATGTCCAATAGGACCCAATTGTGGGTTTCTTAACGAAACCCATGTTCAATAGGAGGCCCCAAAATGTTAAAATGTCTGCCACAACTACTGGTCGCCACACGCTATATTTGGTGTAATAAGAGGTGGGGTGACTGGCAATAAATTGAGCAGCGTATAAATTGGTCAGCTCAACCATTAGGACTAATAATTCCTCTAAGAGAAATATTTTAAAAAGTCCTCCTCCCTAAACCCCGCGATGCCGATTTGGATGCTCATCACAGAATTTAATTCTGGAACACACGGGGTATATGACTCCGTGGGCACCCAATCAGGATCAATGGCACTAGTGCCAGGTAGACAATCGTGTCTGCGGCGCCTTGGCTGTGGCTCCTCGTCACTAGTGCTAGTGGACGATGACAAAACGAAAAATTGCTCATCAGTCTCACTTGCGCTTTCTGTATCCGAGCAGATCATGGTGTTGGCCCCTTCTGAGCCATGCTAATCTTACTAAACTAACTAAGTCTAACGCTAACTAAACACTACACTATATATTTTTTTAGATTTTTTAAAAATATAAACGCTAAAACTACCACACTATAAATCTAACGCTAATAAATGTTCCCTAACACTAGCCCTAACTAACTAACTAACTAACTAACTAACTAACTAACTAACTAACTAACTATTTCTAACTAATTCCCCCCCTAACTAACGCCCTACACTTAACGCTACCCAATGCCCTACGCCTAACGCTACTCGCTCTCTCTCTCTCTCTCTCTCTCTATATATATATATATATATAATCTCTATATACATACATATATATATTTTTTATTCACTTTTATGATATATATATATATATATATATATATATATATATATATATATATATATATAAAAATAGGAGGGAGGAGGGTAGTAAATGGGGTACTGGGGGTGATCAAAAGTCTTTTTTTTTCACTCTTCTCTGGAGATAAAGCACACAGCTCCGATCTCCACAAAAATCTGACAGGAATGAGGAGAACGGAGCTGTTTTCCCTGCCTTTACATGCTGTGATTGGTCAGTCAGATTTGAATGACCTATCGCAGCTATCGCCGTACGGGGACCACTGTGATTGGTCCCCTGACGGCTCACTGTCACGATCTGCAGTCTACGACAGCTGTTGCCAGGGATTTATCACTGTGTGTTTACACACAGTGACAGTTAGGGTATGTTCACACACACTAATTACGGACGTTTTTGCCCCGAATTACGTCCGAAAAATGCGGCTTGAAAGCGTTGACAAACATCTGCCCATTGAAAGCAATGGGCTGACGTTTGTCTGTTCACACGAGGCGTATATTTACGTGCCGCTGTCAAATGACGGTGCGTAAATAGACGCCCGCGTCAAAGAAGTGACCTGTCACTTCTTGGGGCGTAATTGGAGCCGTTATTCATTGACTCCAATGAAAAGCAGCGCCAATTACGTCCGTAATGGACGCGGCGTTCAAGCGCCTGCACATGCCGTTACGGCTGAAATGACGGGGATGTTTTCTCCTGAAAACATCCCCGTAATTTCAGCCGTTACGGACGCTGTCGTATAACATACCCTCAAAGTGAATGGCGGATATATCCGTCACTCTTCGCGAAGTAACACTTGCCGGCGACGGATATATCCGTCGCTCGTCACTAAGGGGTTAAAAATATTTAAAAATAACAAAAAATATGTAAGCAATAAAAAAAAAAAAACATATTTAGTATCGTTGCATAAAAGTCTTAACTATTGAAATATTACGTTATTTAACCTAAAGGGGAACTCCGTAGTGAAAAAAACACAGTTGCAAGCATTGAAGTTTTTTTGGCCACCTTGCTTCCCCAAAAAAAAGGATAAAAAGTAATCAAAAAGTTGTATGTACCCCAAAATGGTACCAATAAAAACTACAGCTCACCCCGCTAAAAAACAAGCCCTCACATGACAATGGCAAAAAGAAAATGAAAAAGGGAAAAAAGGAAAATTGGCTGTGTCTCCAAGAGGTTAAAAGATTATTATTATTATTATTATTATTATTATTATTTTTCAGGGGATTTTTGAGGGCATAGTAAGCTTTTTATGCAACCTGCAAACTCCTTTAATTTGCTTTAGACAGTGACCAGTGTTTTTAGCAACAAGTGCTAGGCAGCTGCTACTAAGCCAAAAGAAATTACCTGTATATCAGAAAGAAGCATAGCTGAAAAGAAGCAGGTTCACTGGCAGTAAGAAAAGTAGTTAAGGAACTGGGTGGATTGCCATGAAACATTCTCAAACATGAAACATGTCTTAATTACTATATACAAATGTCAATACAGAGATGTATTTATTACCTGTTGCTTATATAGTGTCAACATATTCTGGAGTACTCTACAGAGATCAATATTGACATGAGCCCCTTTCCCCAATGGGGCTCACAATCTCATTTTCCTATCTCATATACACATTCATTCTAGAGCCAATTTCATAGGAAGCCAATTAACCGATCAACATTTTTTTTTTTAGTGCAGAAGGCAACCGTAGTATCAGGTGGAAACCCACACAAGCATGAGGAGAACATACAAACTCCATGCAGATGTTGTTCTTGGTCATATTTGAACCTAGGACCTTGTTCTGTAACGCAACAGTGCTGCCAACCACTATGTAATATTGTTTTCATACTTAGGCCTGTAACCAACATAAGGGGCATTGAATATGTCTAGAGAAAATGTCTACATCATCATAGAAAGAGTCTCAATACATTTTCATTTAACCCCTTAAAGACCAGGCCAATTTGAGTTTTTCATTTTCGTATTTTCCTCCCCGCCTTCCAAAAGCCATAACTTTTCTATTTCTTCGTCGACATAGCCATATGAGGTCTTGTTTTTTGCGGGACAAGTTGTAGTTTTTCATGGCGCCATTTATTGTACCGCATAATATACTGGAAATCTAAAAAAGATAATTTCGGCAAATAATGGCCAAAAAACAGCGATTACACCATTTTTTGGGGGGTTTGTTTTTACGGCGTCCATTAAGCAGTAAAAACTACATATTCACCTTATTCTAGAGGTTGATACGATTACGGCAATACCAAACTTATACGTTTTGTTTTATGTTTTTCCACGTTTAAAAAAATAAAACTATTTGCTAGAAAAAAGTTTTTTGGGTGTCGTCATATTCTGAGAGCCATAACTTTTTTATTTTTCCATCAATTTAGAGGTTTGAGGGCTTAAATTTTGCGGGGCGAGCTGTAGTTTTCACCGATACCATTTTGGAGTACTGTGACTTTTTGATCACTTATTATTTCTTTTTTTGGAGAGCTAAGGTGACCAAAAAACAGTTTTATAGATATTTTTTTTATGTCGTTCACCAGGCAGGTTAAACAACGCTATATTGTGATAGTTCTGAATTTTATGGACGTGGCAATACCAGTTATGATAACTTTTATTGTTTTTAACATTGCTTTAGGGAAAAAATGGGAAAAGGGGGGGGTTTTGAAAATTAAATTTTTATTAGGCCCCCAGGCCCCCAGGCTGACATAACAACCACTGTAAATGGCCCATCATGCCGCAATGGGGGCGCAATGGCGTGTTTGAGGGGGCGCCCCCCTGATTCGCGATTGACCGCGGCATTTAAGGTGTTAAACAGGTAGAATCAAAGTGAACTCCGCCCATTGCAGTGAGGTGTCGGGAGTATAACACAGCCGTCACCCGCTGTGTATGGAGCAGCTCAGCCCGAGAGCCCGCTACATACTTCCCCTTACGGCTGCCGTGTACCAGTACGTGACATGTCGTCAATTTAAAATAATTCATCTTTGTAGGATATAATATTACAAATTGCCTGTAGTAGATTGGTCTCTAATACGGGGATTATTACAAATATTTAGAGAAATTGTCTTCAGCCTCATGGGGATGTTTTGACTGACTCTGGATGAACACTGCAGATTAAGGGTGTGTTCACATCACCGTTCGTTTCCGCTGAGGGGTTTGAGTTCAATGGTGAGGGAAACAGAAGCTAAGGTTTCCGTTTGACTTTCCGCTGAGGGGTTAACCCGACGGAAACCTCCGACGGAACCCCTCAGCGGAAACGAACGGTGATGTGAACAGGCCCTATTAGAGTGAAGTTGGACTTGTATCTTTATCAAAGTTATGAACGATGTTACTATATTTGTGGATAACTTTATACAACAACAAATGACACTTTGTACATTTATAACCATTTATGAGATTCTTACTTTAAACCCCACTAATCTTCATAAAGTGCACCAGTTTTGTAATAGTCTAAACAACACCTTAGTTTCTATAAAGGTTGACTGGTGAGGTCATAGTTGGTAATGTTTTTGAAAATAACACTCAAAAATTATGTCTATTTGTTCAAGGTTATTTACAACGAAAGTTGCCAAGCTTATTCTATAAAACCATTTTAAGCACATTTCTCAGTAGAACAGAATGTGTGCCAAGAGACTGTTATTTGAATGAAATAATTCAGTTGCAATTATCCCAAGGCCTCATGTACATGGCTGTATTATGGCATTGTTTTGTACGGAGCTGTAATAGGGGCTGCTACTGTACCTTTGTATGCCTCTGATTTCATAAAAGGGCATACAGAGTTTTTTCTGTCGGGTTCTGTAACAATCAAACAGAAAAAATAATCATGGCATGCTTTATGGGACTCCGTATGTACAGAGGTATTCTCCCCTAGAGAATATCTCCTTACATGCAGCACGAGACGAAGTCTGCAGTTTTTTTTAACACCATGTCGTTTTAAGGTCCAACATTATACACGATTATTATTAATAATAATGATATAGAGGTTGGAGCTCTCTACACACATCCAAGGAATTGAATGAGAAAATTCTAGCTGTCTGCAGTTATCACTAGGAGAAGCTTAGGAACGTACAGAAGTCAGCTAGGGGGGGCAGACGGGGCATGTGGCCCGAGCGCAAACTAGAAGGGAAGGTGGGGGGGCCGGGCAGCACAAGCATAGTTGCCAACAGTTCAAAATTAGCTGGGACTGTCCCCGAATTTACAGAGACAGTCCTGGCAAACCTTTCCCGGCAAATGCCATATTCTTTGTATCTGCGTCCTCAGGACGCAAATACAATTGAATATTATGGCAGAGCAGGAAACTATCTGCTCCCTACTCACTCCTCCTGGGGCAGAATGCCCGGCCAGAGCATTGCCATCTCTCTGGCCAGGTATTCCACTCCTAGAGGGAGCCCCTGACGTCCCTCTCCATATATGGACAGTGACATCAGGGGCTACTCCTGAAGCAGAATCCCCGGCCATAGCGTTACCGACACTCTGGCCGGCAATTCCGCTCCTGGAGAAGCCGCTGACTCACTATTTATGTATGGACAGTGACGTCAGGGGCTCCTCCTGGAGCGGAATCCCCGACCAGAGTGTTGCCGATGCTCTGGTCGGGTATTCCGCTCTTAGGGGGAGCTCCTGATGTCTCTGTCTATATATGGACAGTCACATCAGGGGCTACTCCTGGAGCGGAATCCCTGGCTAGAATGTTGCCGACGCTCTGGCCGGGGATTCTGCTCCTGGAGAAGGCCCTGATGTCACTATCTATATATGGACAGTGACGTCAGGGGCTCCTCCAGGAGAGGAATCCCCCGCTAGATGCCAATGCTTTGGCCGTGTATTCCGCTCCTAGAGGGAGCCCCTGACGTCCCTGTCCATATATTATCCCTGTCCATATATATTATCCTTAAACGGAATCCCCAGCCAGAGCGTTGCCGACACTCTGGCCAGGTATTCCGCTCCTAGAGAGAGCCCCTGATGTCCCTGTCAGCTACACAAAAAAGCACTGAATGGCTGGGAACGGAACCCATGCCAGCGCTGTCAATTGTATCCACATCCAAAGGACACAGATATAATTGAGTCCTATGTAAGGGCCTTCAGACCTTTGTCATTCTACCCAATACACAAAGCAGTTCTGTTACGTTTTTATGCTGCGATTCGTGACAAAAAATGTGACAAAACTGCAATGTTTTTTTATTTTTTGGGCCAGTCTTCCTTTTTTTTTGCTGATCCGTGAAAACTGACACATGGATGCACTACTTAAGGTTTTTTGTGGACAAATTGACTGCAAATACACACAACGGATCTGTGGTTTTGCAGATTGCAATATCACCACGGTCGTGTGCATAATGTTTGTACAGATCTAGATCAAGGAAGTCAGCAGAAAGTGTGACTCAAAACGACAACTGTGAAAAATAGCTTAAAGCATGTATTACCCGTGTCTAATAAATGTGACCTGACTTGGTAGGAAACAGACAAGCTAATTGTTCCTAAACAAGTTTCAACTCCAGCCATTGACCCTATTATTCAGTCATGTAAACTATATAAACACATGTCATTGAGCTACGCATATCTTAGCATGAAATAGGCATGATACTGTCTTATCAGACATGTCAGATGTCTGTAGACCTCTGCAGTAACCTGTAGGCAGAGCTACATAATATCCTTATATGACTGAAAACTTAAATGAACTGTCCAGTCGTATGCAAATAAAGCTGAATTAATGAACAATAAAAATGTTCTATTAAACATATTTAAATTTCTCACCATTTTTACACATCTGTTTGCTGTAAATGAATAGATAAATTCTGTCTGATACACAAAGGATAGAAACTAGACTACTACTGCTACTATGTATCAGTGTAGGTAAAATATATAATCCCAAGGCCTTATCCACACGAACGTTGAATACCTCCGTGTAACGGCCGTTAAAAAAACGTCCGTCACATGGACCTATGCAATTTAAAAAAACGTCCGTCACACGGACCTATGCAATTCAATGGGGCCATTCAGACATGCAGTGTTTTTCACACATCGTGTTTCTGTTGCGTGAAACTCACTGCATATCCTACTCTTGTGCGTTTTTTGCAGGTCACGTACCCATTGAAGTCAATGGGTGCGTAAAAATCACGGACAGAACACAGACGCACACCCGTGTGCTGTCCGTGATTCACGCACCAGTTCGTTGAAATGCAGAGAAAAAAATATAAAAATATAGAAATGTGCACCAACACTGACATCAACAATTGATGCCGCACGGAACAAGCACTGATGGCATACGGAACTGCAACGCATAAAAAACGTGACAGTTTTTTGCGGATGCAAAACGGAAACGCTCATGTGAATCTAGCCTGAGGGCCAGTCTTTTTTGCTCATGAAGGATTACCTAGACAGAATACAATTGTAAAAAACCGTCAACTGTAAGAAGTATTACGTCTGTAACAGGCTGTCAGTCCCTGTATGTAAAAATGTTTCCATTCAATGACAGCAAGCAATATATGGACAGCAGCAATATATTGAAAATGGTGAGGAAATGAAAAACAAGTTGCATAACTTTTCATTATACAGTATATACGCTTTATTTACGTAGGGATAAACAACTCCATTAAAAGGCTTTGGGTAAAAAAAACAAAAAAATACTAAGGCTACATTCACACTACAGTGAAAAAAAATGGCCATTAAAAACTGAACAACTGTCAATTTTTCATGGCCGTTTTGTATCAGTGTCTCCAAATTTCATCCATTTCCAGTCTGTCTGTCTTTAATGGGCATTTTTCATCCTTTTGCCATCTGTATTTCATGGCCGTTAAAAAAAGGGATGGATTTAATTTGTCAGTTTTTTTTTTGTCCAAACACCCTGAAAACACCACAATGTGCCCATGTAGATAGTGCCACAGTGCCCACTGTAGATAGTGTCAGTGCCCACATAGATAGTGCTCACTGTAGATAGAACCACAGTGACGTGCCATAGTCCCCACATATAAAGTGCTAGTACCCTCATAGTGCAAGAGTGTCCACTATAGATAGTGCGACAGTGCCCACATATAAAGTGCCAGTGCCCACATAGTGCCACAGTGCCTACTGTAGATAGTGCCAGTGCCCACATAGTATCACAGTGCCCACATATAAAGTGACATAGTGCCCACGTACAAAGTGCCAGAGCCACATAGTGCCACGGTGCCCATGTAGATAATGCCACTGTCCCCTGTAGATAGTGCCACACCTCCCATATAGTGCCACAGTGCCCATATAGATAGCACCACCTCCCCTGTAGATAACACCACCCACATGTAGATATCGCCACTGTAACTCCCTGTATGAGTGGAATCCCTCTGGCCGGGGATTCCACTCATAGATTGAGCACCTGAGGTCTCTGTCCATATATGGACAGTGACGTTAGAGGCTTTCTCGAAGAGCGGAATCCCCTGACATCGGCAGCCCTCTGGCCAGGGATTCCGCTCCAGGAGTAACCCCTTGACGTCACTGTCCATATATAGATATATGGCTTCCCCAGAGTGTGGTCTCGCCTTCGGTGATTCCGCTCCTACAGGGAGCTATAGTGGCGCTCTTTTCTGGGGGGTAGTTGCTATCCACAGGCAGGGGGTGTTATCTACATGGAGGGTCAGAGGGAACCCCTGACGCCACTGTCCATATATGGGCAGTGACATGAAGGGCTTTCCCAAGTCCCAAGATCTTGGATCTTGTGTTTCTCTGGCAGGGGCTTCTCCGGGCTCAGTGCTCAAAGTGGCGCTGTGTGCGGAGAGACCTCGGCCAGGATCAGTTTTCACCGGTCGTTACAAGGATTGATTCCTGAAAAACGGCTGGTAAAAACTGATCCATTGACATCTATGGGAGCCGTCCAGCCGTGAAAACGGCCAAAAATAGGACATTTCCTATTTTTTGATGGCTGGTATTCATGTGCTGTTAAAAAAACGGCCGTGTGAATAGACCCACAAAACGTAACTGTTCTGAAAATGACCGTGGGACGGCCGTTATAAAAACAGCCGTTACACGGCCGTTTTTCACTGTCGTAGCCAAATGGAAACCTGCTATAAACAGTAAATATGTAGATCCCGAAGACAACAAAAAAGTGACTAAAATCAACACAATTTAAAAGGACGCTAAACCAAAGGTCTATTTCAAGAGAAGGACTTAGGTATACTGGTATTAATACAGAGATTGGGTATTAATTTATGGCACAACCCATTATTTTCTCCTGGGATCTCGCATTTGTCTGCCTTTCGAGGTGGAGATATTAGGCTTTCACCATGTCCATAACCTACTCTTGCTCTTGGGCGTGGGCTCTTGCAAAACCCCTAGGACATTAACACAATGTTCTACCCTCAGAGAAATGTAGATATTTTTAACTTATAGACTAGACTGCGTCCTTGATTCAACGAGATTCTACCTTTGCTCAATTCAGACAATTCGATCAAATCGGCATTACATATCGTTCCCTTATTCTTCTGGTCTAATCTCAACCCTATATAAAAAAAATAATCCACTGTCTTGCTCTGACTAGACATCCGTATGTTACCATCTGGGAGAGAAATCTTAATCTCAATCGTGAGCTTGCGGATTGTAATTCCTCTTGGGATGTTGTCTCGCACTGTTCGATTAATGTCACGACCATGGAAAGTTTTCACCCATTGGTATCTAGTCCTCAAGAGATTTGCACATGCTGTCCTGGGATACTATGCCAACGCTTTCCGTGGCTGCTCTGACAAGGGCAATATGGTCCATATATGGTGAACTTGTCCCAAGGTGGTCCGCTTTTGGATCCGAATGTTCAATGAACAGTTGCGCGTGATCTCTGGAAGGCACCTGTTACACTTCCGACCCCCCGAGGCCTAGAGCAGCGAAGGCCCAAGGATTAATGAGTTAATGCAGACGTTCTCACCGCAACCGGGTAAGGAGGACCCCAGGGTGATTCACTGTCTCCCTGGGGGGTCAGCCTGCTTGCCTTCCGGGGAAGACAGTGTGAGGGAAAGTCCATTGTTTAGGAGGGAAGAGAGCCCATGCCACGCCCACATAGTGCCACCCCAGGCACTGGACCACCGGTGTTTAGGGGAAAATATAGTGCGGCAGGCAACATGTTTCCAGCAACTAGTCTGTCTCAGGTTACATAGGTCTTCACCTGAAGGCTGGATTGGCACTATGTGGAAAGATACAATCACACAACTACAAGGATTCTACCCTGGCCAACTATATATACATATCTATCTGTCTATACACTATATGGACAAAAGTATTGGGACACACCTCTTAATCATTGAATTCAGGTGGTTGATTTAGTCCCATTGCCATAGGTGTATAAAATCAAGCACCCAGCCATGCAGTCGCCTTTACAAATATTTGGGAAAGAATGGGTCCCAAATATTTGTGAAAGAATGGGTCCTTCTAAAGAGGTCACTGAATTCATGCGTGGTACTGTAATAGGATTCCCTCGTTGATTCCCACATGAGCAGCTGTAGCCAATCCAAGAACAGTTGGAGTGTCTCAGACTCAGGGCCAGCACGGAGGAGACAGAAGCAGCTAGAGGAGGAAGCTCCATCCACAGCCCACTCTGCAAGAAGCCTGTCGGGAAGGGAGATGGTGAGTGCCTAATGGAGAATCTGTCTGCTGTTTGTGCCTCTATATGTGTCTGTGTGTGTGGATATTTTTCTCTGTGTGTGTGTGTATATATATATGTGTCTGTGTTTGTATGTCTATATATGTTCCAATATGTGTATATATTTCTCCGTGCATGTATTTGTGTGCCTAAGTGTCTATATATGCATCTGTATGTGTATATGTTTCTGTGTGTGTGCATCTTCTACCTCATCTGTATTCAGAGAGTTCTCACTGTATTATCTGTGGTGTTACATAGGACTGCAGGTAACATCTACTACATTATCTGTACTATATATATGTGCGCATATGTGGGTATATATGGGTCTGTATGTTTACATGTATCTCTCTGCGTATATACATGTGCAGTGGCGTAACTACCGCTACAGCAGCCGTAGTGGCTGCTACGGGTCCCGCAGCATGAGGGGGCCCGTGCCACCCGCCGGCACGGCCCCCCCATGGCCGGAGGCTCCGCTAGCAGCCACTATAGCTGCTACAGCGCGACGCCACTGAAGGGGTTGTTCCTACAAAAGACATGCATCCCCTATCCACAGGATAGGGGATGCATGTGTGATCGCTGGGATGCCCAGTGATAAGGAGAACAGGGGACCGAAAGTCCCCCGAAGTTCTCCATGACAGACCTCGGACTTCCGGGGTCTGTCTGCAGCTCCATAGAAATGAATTGTGCACTGGTCGCACTTGTGCGCATGCGTGACCAGCGCACATTTCATTTTTATTGAACTGCGCAGACTCCGGAAGTCCGAGGTTTGTCATGGAGAGCTTGGGGGGACTTTCGGTCCCCCGTTCTCCTGATCGCTGCCAGCGATCACACATGTATCCCCTATCCTGTGGATAGGGGATACATCTCTTTTGTAGGACAAACATAGGCCGTTTTTTTTTTTGGTGGGGGGCTGTATGGCGTTATCTACAGGGGGAGTCTGTATGGTGTTATCTACAGGGGGGTTTGTATGGCATTATCTACAGGGGGGTATGTATGGCGTTATCTACAGGGGGGCTGTATGGCGTTATCTACAGGGGGGTCTGTATGGCGTTATCTACAGGGGGCTGTATGGCGTTATCTACAGGGGGGACTCTGTATGGTGTTATCTACAGGGGGGACTCTGTATGGCGTTATCTACAGGGGGGACTCTGTATGGCGTTATCTACAGGGGGATTCTGTATGGCGTTATCTACAGGGGGGACTCTGTATGGCGTTATCTACAGGGGGGACTATGTATGGCGTTATCTACAGGGGGACTCTCTATGGCGTTATCTACAGGGGGACATCTGTATGGTGTTATCTACAGGGGGGACCCTGTATGGTGTTATCTACAGGGGGGACTCTGTATGGCGTTATCTACAGGGGGGACTCTGTATGGCGTTATCTACAGGGGGATTCTGTATGGCGTTATCTACAGGGGGGACTCTGTATGGCGTTATCTACAGGGGGGACTATGTATGGCGTTATCTACAGGGGGACTCTCTATGGCGTTATCTACAGGGGGGCTGTATGGCGTTATCTACAGGGGGGCTGTGTATGGTGCTATCTATAGGGGGGCGCTGTGTGGTGGAATCTATAGGGAGGCACTATCTACAAGGGGGGGGGGTTGTGGGGTGGGGGGCTGTATGGCGTTATCTACAGGGGGAGTCTGTATGGTGTTATCTACAGGGGGGTTTGTATGGCATTATCTACAGGGGGGTATGTATGGCGTTATCTACAGGGGGGCTGTATGGCGTTATCTACAGGGGGGTCTGTATGGCGTTATCTACAGGGGGCTGTATGGCGTTATCTACAGGGGGGACTCTGTATGGTGTTATCTACAGGGGGGACTCTGTATGGCGTTATCTACAGGGGGGACTCTGTATGGCGTTATCTACAGGGGGATTCTGTATGGCGTTATCTACAGGGGGGACTCTGTATGGCGTTATCTACAGGGGGGACTATGTATGGCGTTATCTACAGGGGGACTCTCTATGGCGTTATCTACAGGGGGGCTGTATGGCGTTATCTACAGGGGGGCTGTGTATGGTGCTATCTATAGGGGGGCGCTGTGTGGTGGAATCTATAGGGAGGCACTATCTACAAGGGGGGGGGGGGGGTTGTGTGATACCCAGCAGAGGGGGGCCCAGTCAAAAGTTTGCTATGGGGCCCAGTCTTTCCTGGTTACGCCCCTGTACATGTGCCTATGTGCCTTTATGTATTTGTATATGTTCCAGTATGTGCATATTATATATATATATATATATATACATACAGTGGATATAAAGAGTCTACAGACCCCTGTTAAAATGCCAGTATTTGTCAAGTAACAAAATCAGTCCAAGATGAATCATTTCAGAACTTTTTCCACCTTTAACCCCTTAACGACCGGCGTATAGTGTTTCTACGTTGGCCGTTTGGGGTAGTTCTCGGAAATGCCACCTTTTCCCGTCGGCACTTCAGAAGAACTTTTCCTGCATCGTGCGGGGTGCTGCTGAAGCCCGGGCTGTTAGTAACATCCTCGGGCTTCAGGGCAATGATCGGAGACCACTAGCAGTGGTCTCCGATCATATTTAACCCCTCAGATGCAGCGCTCATTAGCGAGCGCCACATCTGAGTGATTTTAGAGGGAGGGGGCTCCCTCTCTCACTCCACTGGCATTCCGCGTGCATGGCCGGGTACCAATGGTTTCTATGGCAGCCTGGGGGCCTAACAAAGGTCCACAGGTCTGCCTTTAGTGATAGCCTGTTAGGCTGTGCCAGAGGCATGACCTAACAGGTGCCTGTCAGTTTTACACTGACAGGCAATAATACACTGCAATACAAAAGTATTGCATTGTATTATAATAGCGATCAAAATATCACACAGTAAAGTCCCCTAGTGGGACTAAAAAAAAAAGTAAAACAAAGTTAACTAAGGTTTGTAATAAATAAATAAATGAAATAAATAAATAAATAAAAGCCCACTTTTTCCCCTTACAATATACTTTATTATGAAAAAAAGTAAACCGTTACTCATATGTGGTATCGCCGCGTCCGTAATGGACCCAACTATAAAACGGTTCCATTATCTAACCCTCACAGTGAGCGCCGTAAAAAATAAAATGGAAAACAACGCCAGAATTGCGGTTTTCGATTCATTCTAGCTTAAAAAAAATGTGATAAAAAGTGATCAAAAAGTCGCATCTACTCCAAAATGATACCAATAAAAACTACAAGTCGTCCCACAAAAAATAAGCCCTCATACAGCTGCATCAGTCAAAAAATACAAAAGTGTTTTAATTTAAAAAAAAAGTGTTTTTGCTGTGTAAAAGTAGGAAAACATAAAAAAACCTATATCAATTTGGTATCGCCACAATCGTAACGACCCACTGAATAAAGTTATTATGTTATTTATACCACACAGTAAATGGCGTAAAATGAAGACGCAAAAAAATTGGCAAAATTTCTCTTTTTTTCCTGTACCCCACTAAAAAAAGTTCATAAAAAGTTAATGAATTAATTATTTGTACCCCAAACCAGTGCTATTATAAAATACAACTTGACCCGCAAAAAAAGTCCTTCTACAGCTATTTCGATGGAAAAATAAAAAAGTTATAGATCTTTTTATGCGACGATGGAAAAACCTAAAAAATTGCTCGGTCATGAAGGTTTAAAGGAAGGGTGTCGCGAAAAAATATTTTTTATATAAATTTGCTTTTAGTGTTTTATTAAAACATTTTTTATTTATTTGTGTGTTTGTGTTTTACTTTTTTTTATTTTCAAACTTTTTCTTGTCTATGGGGGCTGCCATTTTATTTTCCATCTCTGTATGTGTCGATTAACGACACATACAGACATGGAATACGGCACATACAGCCCCATAGTGAATGCGAACGGGAGCTGTTCCATTCACTATGCTGTACACCGTCTGTGTGGGAACGGCGCATGCGCCGCTCCCACACAGTCCAAATGGAAGGTCTTCGGCCGAGCGACATCCGGCGCCATTTTCTCGTGGACCGGATGCCGCGGCCGGACAGTAAGATTACTACTTCCGGTCGCGGCTTCCGGAACATGTGTTCTGAAGCAAGCACTAGGAGCGGAGGGAGCGGACGGACCAGACGGAGCGGCGGCGGCAGGAGCAGGTAAGTTATGTTTGTGTTTGTTCGTGTTTTACTGTGTGATTAGCACTGTATGTAAGCCTACTACACTGTGTATTTGCTCAAAAAATGGCGACACACAGTGTAGGAGGTTTGAACATTCAATCCCCTCCTTTCTCCTGGCACTAGCCAGGATAAAGGAGGGGGGATTGTTTGAGGACGCTAGGGCGAGTGTGTCTTCTCAAATTTTGCAGCATAAATCAATGTGGTTGCTTTACCACATGCCAATGCTGCAATTTTGGGAATTGCTCCCTCTAGTGACCAGCACAGGGAAATGTTATAAATTAGAATACATTTTTGGTAGAAGTCTATCAGTATGGCATATCTTGACTTGGCAATTGTTGCCCACTCTTCCTTGCTAAAGCGCTCCAAATCTGTCAGATTGCGAGGGCATCCCCTGTGTACAGCCCTCTTCAGGTCACCCCACAGATTTTCAATGGGTTTCAGGTCTGAGCTCTGGTTGGGCCATTCCAAAGCTTTGATCTTCTTCTGGTGAAGCCGTTATTTTGTTGATTTGGAGGAATGCTTTGGGTCGTTGTCATGCTGAAAGGTGAAATACCTCTTCATCTTCAGCTTTTTACCAGAGGCCAGCAGGTTTTGTGTTAATATTGACTGATATTTGGAACTGTTCATAATTCCCCCCACCTTGACTAAAGCCCTAGTTCCAGCTGCAGAAAAACAGCCACAAAGCCTTATGCTGCCTCCACCATTCTTCACTGTGGGTATGGTGTACTTTTGGTGATGTGCAGTGGTGGCTTTGCAGCAAACTTACCTTCTGGAATTATATCCAAAAAGTTCAACCTTGGTCTCATCAGACCATAACATGTTTTCCCACATGCTTTTGGCAGACTTGATGTAGGTCTTTGCAAAACATAGCCGAGCTTGGATGTTTTTCTTTGTTAGTAAAGGCTTCCGTCTTGCCACCCTACCACACAGCCCAGACATATGAAGAAAACGGGAGATTGTTGTCACATGCACTACACAACCAGTACCTGCAAGAAAGTCTTGCAGTTCCTTTAATGTTGCTGTAGGCTTCTTGGTAGCCCCCCGGACCAATTTTCGTCTTGTCTTTTCATCAAGTTTTGAGGGACGTCCAGTTCTTGGTAATGTCACTGTTGTTCCAAATTTAATCCACTTCTTGATGACCGTCTTCACTGTGTTCCATGGTAAATCTAATGCCTTGGAAATTCTTTGGTACCCTTCTCCTGACTGATGCCTTTCAGAAATCAGATCCCTTTGATGTGTTGTAAGCTCTTAATGGACCATGGCTTTTGCTGCCACATGCAACAAAATGTCACGAAAATCCTAATAGAACAGCTGAACTTTATATGGGGTTACTCAGAATCACTGTGTACTACTATTTAGGCCTCATTTACACGAGCGTGTGCGTTTTGCGCGCGCAAAAAACGCAGCGTTTTGCGTGCGCAAAAGGCACTTGACAGCTCCGTGTGTCATCCGTGTATGATGCGCGGCTGCGTGATTTTCGCGCAGCCGCCATCATAGAGATGAGGCTAGTCTACGTCAGTCACTGTCCATGGTGCTGAAAGAGTTAACTGATCGGCAGTAACTCTTTCAGCACCCTCGACAGTGCATTCCGATCACCATATCGCGTAACCTGTTTAAAAAAAAAGAGGTTCGTACTTACCGAGAACTTCCCGGCCGTTGCCTTGGTGACGCGTCCTTGGTGACGCGTCCTTGGTGACGCGCCTCTCTTGACATCGGGCCCCACCTCCCTGGATGACGCGGCAGTCCATGTGACCGCTGCAGCCTGTGCTTGGCTTGTGATTGGCTGCAGCTGTCACTTGGACTGAATTGTCATCCCGGGAGGTCAGACTGGAGGAAGAAGCCGGGAGTTATCGGTAAGTCAGAACTTTTTTTTTTTACACGTTCACGTATATTGGAATCGGAAGTCACTGTCCAGGGTGCTGAACCAGTTTAACTCTTTCAGCACCCTGGACAGTGACTGTCTCCTGCCGGGTTCGGTCAAAACGAGTTCGGCCGAACCCGGTAAAGTTCGGTTCGCTCATGTCTAAGACACTCCGTTCGGATGTTTGTAAACAGAAAAGCACGTGGTGCTTTTCTGTTTACATTCAGTTTGACAGCTCTTGCGCGAATCACGCAGTTCGCACGGAAGTGCTTCCGTGCGGCATGCGTGGTTTTCACGCACCCATTGACTTCAATGGGTGCGTGATGCGCGAAAAACGCACGATTATAGAACATGTCGTGAGTTTTACGCCACGCACTCGCGCATTTCGTGCATTTTTCGCGCATCACTCACCCATTGAAGTCAATGGGTGCGTGAAAACCACGAAGGTCGCACGGAAGCACTTCTGTGCGAACTGCGTGATTCGCGCAAGAGCTGTCAAACTGAATGTAAACAGAAAAGCACCATGTGCTTTTCTGTTTACAAACATCCGAACGGAGTGTTTTTTTTTACATGAGCGAACCGAACTTTACCGGGTTCGGCCGAACTCGTTTTGACCGAACCCGGCAGGAGACAGTCACTGTGCAGGGTGCTGAAAGAGTTAAACTGGTTCAACACCCTGGACAGTGACTTCCGATTCCAATATACGTGAATGTGTAAAAAAAAAAAAAGTGCTGACTTACCGATAACTCCCGGCTTCTTCCTCCAGTCTGACCTCCCGGGATGACAATTCAGTCCAAGTGACAGCTGCAGCCAATCACAAGCCAAGCACAGGCTGCAGCGGTCACATGGACTGCCGCGTCATCCAGGGAGGTGGGGCCAGATGTCAAGAGAGGCGCGTCACCAAGGACGCTTCACCAAGGACGCGTCACCAAGGCAACAGCCGGGAAGTTCTCGGTAAGTACGAACCTCTTTTTTTTTTTAAACAGGTTACTCGATATGGTGATCGGAATGCACAGTCGAGGATGCTGAAAGAGTTACTGCCGATCAGTTAACTCTTTCAGCACCATGGACAGTGACTGACGTCGACTAGCCTCATCTCTATGATGGCGGCTGCGCGAAAATCACGCAGCCGCGCATCATACACGGATGACACACGGAGCTGTCAAGTGCCTTTGGTGCACGCAAAATGCTGCGTTTTTTGCGCGCGCAAAACGCACACGCTCGTGTAAATGAGGCCTAAGGGTAAGTCCACACGGTGCGGCCACTGTGCGTTTATATTGCGTTTTTAAACCGCAGCAAGTAATTTTTCAATATAAGTCAATGGTGACATTTTGGTTATGGACAGACTGCTGCTATTATATTACAATGTGTTTTTTGTGCAGTTAAAGGGATCCTGTCATCAACATCTTACCTGTTAAACTCGCCTGACCCCTCAATGGCCGCAGCTGTCCAGAGTTCGTTCCTGTTCTCTTCTTTCCTGAAGTCCTCCTCTGTCTGTAAATATCGCCGTTTAAACTCTTCCCGCCTTTTATGGTAATTATTTTTCCCTCTGGGATGCAGCTTCTTAACCCCGCCCACCGTTGCCACCTGTCTGGCCCTGACTGGCTAAGGAGCTGTCAATCAAAAAGAAGGAGGTGGAGTCCACTCTGAGACGCTGGAGGAATGAAAATCTGACTCTTTTCAGATGAAGATTTGACTCTTTTCTGCTCATTTGCATACGGCGTGGGACCACTGAAAAACGGAATACTAAAGCTACAGAGCTTACTTAGAACATATTTATAGCTTAGATGACAATGATTTTTCACCCACTTTCACCAGGTATTGCTGGCTTTATAGCTAAAATGCTGGTGACAGGTTCCCTTTAACTGCATCTTCATAATGTCCGACCGCATGCGGTTAATGACCGTGCTGCCAAAGTTGTTGCTGAACTGCTTGCGTTTTTGTAACAGTCCTGCAATGCATTGTAATGAACTATATACAGGAAGCACCTAACAAACTTCAACACGGGTGAAAACTATGTCCATCAATTATTTCCTTTAAAAACGCAACAGAACTGCAGCATAAGGGTATGTTCACACGGCCTATTTACGGACGTAATTTTTGCCCCGAATTACGTCTGAAAATAGCGCCTCAATAGCGCTGACAAACATCTGCCCATTGAAAGCAATGGGCAGACGTTTGTCTGTTCACACGAGGCGTATATCTACGCGCCGCTGTCAAATGACGGCGCGTAAATAGACGCCCGCGTAGAAGAAGTGACCTGTCACTTCTTTGGCCGTAATTGGAGCCGCTATTCATTGACTCCAATGAATAGCAGCGCTAATTACGGCCGTAATTGACGCGGCGTTCAAGCGCCTGCACATGCCGGTACGGCTGAAATTACGGGGATGTTTTCAGGCTGAAACATCCCCGTAATTTCAGCCGTTACGGACCCCCGCCGTGTGAACATACCCTTACAGAGACAAAAAATGCAGTTGACCGCATGCGGTTTTCAAACGCAACAAAACCGCGTCAACGACGCACCATGTGGCTTTACCCTAAATGTGATTGGCTAATTCTGAACACAACCACATCCCCAATTATAAGAGGGTGTTCACACATATGCAACCACATTATTATTATTATTTTTTTTCCCTATAATTTATTTCAGTTTGTTTTTCAATGGAATTGTACAGATTATGGGTCACATTAAAGGTGGAAAAAGTTCTAAAAATGATTCATCTTGTACTGATTTTGTAACGTGACAAAAACTGGCATTTTAACAGGAGTGTGTATATTTTTTATATCCACTGTATGAAAAAACAAAAAAGAACAAGATATCTAGGACATATCCAGCACTCATCAGAGTAACGAAAAATATTTATATTTATTAATTTAACTATATAAAATAAGGTGAAAAACCATTCCCCAGCATATTGCCTCACAAATGGGTACAAAAAGTTAAAATACCAGCTGGCCAGCAGTACCTATAAGGTGCCAAAAACCAAACAATGCAAAAAGCAAGGTCCATAAAGGAATGGTTGAGTGTGTTTGGTGTGAAAGAACTTGACTTGCCCGCACAGAGACCTGACTTCAACCCTATCAAATACATTTGGGATGAACTAGAACGGCGATTGCGAGCCAGACCCTCTGACGTCACAAATGCTCTTCTGGATGAATGGGCAAAAACTCCCACAGACACATTCCAAAATTTTGTAGAAAACCTTCCCAGAAGAGTGGAAACAGTTTTAGAAGCAAAGGGAGGACCCACTCCATACTAATGCCTATGAATTTAGAATGGGATGTCCTAAAGGCTTGAGTAGGTGTCCCAATACTTTTGCCCATATCAGAGGCGTAGCTAGAGAGGGGGCAGGGGGGGCGGTGGCCCCAGGCCCACTGAGATGGTGAGAGGGATCTCCTCCACTTGTCATATGATTGGATTTAGGCGAGTATTATTTTATTATTTTTATTAGGTACTGTCGAGGCATTATACTGTCTGTGGGGGCATTATACTGTGTGGTGCAGCCATGAGGGCATTATACAGTGTGGGGCCAACTATGGGGACATTATACTATGTGGGGGCAGCTATAGGGGCATTATATTGTGTGGGGGACTATGGGGGCATTATAAAGTGGGGGGCACTATGGGGTCATTATACTGTGTGGGGGCAGCTATAGGAGCATTATACTGTGTGTGGCAGCTATGGGGCATTATACTGTCTGGAGGGCACTATAGGGGCATTATACTGTGTGTGGAGAGGCACTATAGGGGCATTAAACTGTGTGTTGGGCAGCCATAGGGGCATTATACTGTGTGGAGGCACTATAGGGGCATTATACTGTGTGAGGGGCACTATAGGGGCATTATACTGTGTGTGGGGAGGCACTATAGGGGCATTATACTGTGTGTGTGGGGAGGTACTATAGGGGCATTGTACTTACATAAGAAGCATAGAAGTTACGGAAACAGCATAGTTCGCTAAGCTACGCTGTTTCAGTAACACCCATTCAAGTCTATGTAAGTTTACAGAAATAGAGTAGCACAAAAAACGACGCTGTTTACGTAAGCCTGACCTTGCCGCATGCACCTCTGCAGTTGTAAACATGCGTTGGGGGCCCACTGGGCTCAGATTTGTTCCCCCCCACCCCCATGTGGTAAACCCCTAGCTGCACCTCTGGCCCATATAGTATATATGTCTCAGTTGGTAAAAGGAGCCAGCTGTACTTCACATTTCCTATTCACTTGAGTTAATTGGTCATGTGATTTATTGCACAATAACGTTCTTTTTCTGCTTTAAGGAGACTGAATATCAACGTGTCTGTGGCTCGGAGGTGACCTCACTGAGAGGAAGCATCAGTCGTGTGATTCTGGCTTGTTTGAACTTGCTTCCAGTTGGCCAGGGAATCTTCCTCTGTGAGCGACACAAATAGAATGTGTACATACAACGTCTAGTGTTAGGTGAAGGCAGGAAGGGGTTGTTTCTTCAATAGCTCCAGTCGACAACTACCTTCTACAACCTCGAAAGCAAACAAATGTTTGTTATATATAAAAAGGTTACAAGATAAATTGCCATAATATTCAATAAAAGTATTCAGTTGTGCTAGTCCAAATGGGACATTGCTGCTATTTGTAATGACATAGAAGATTTGCATTTGGCCTGGGGAAGATTTCACTAACAGGATCAATATGTGGAACATGTTTCCCATTGAGACAGTGAAAGAAATCTCAATTACACAGAGTAAAAAAAACCAAAAACATTTGCTTGTACTTGTCCAATAAATTTTAACTCCTTACAAACATGGAAACATTAGGTCACCTTGGGCGTCTTGGTGTTGATTTCCTGTGGAGGCATTATATAGCAAATTCGCATTCACAAATTGAATTACTGACCTCTGAGGGTTTAGACCATGTCCTAGGTGTGGCATTTCTGTGGCATTTTCTACTCTATTGACTTCAATGGGTAAAACCTCAACTACATGCTTTTTTTACACAAGGTACTGCACATATTTTAGGATTTTTTTTTAGGACAAATAGTTTTTTCAGTGTTATGCGATAAAGTTTTTTTTCTGTGTGATTAACATCTTAGGGTGTGTTCACATCAGCGTTCGTGTCCGCTGAGGAGTTCTGTCGGATGTTTCCGTCGGGTTTACCCCTCAGCGGAAAGGCAAACTGAAACCTCAGCTTCCGTTTCCCTCACCATTTAACTCAATGGTGACAGAAAGCTAGCTAATGGTGTTCGTCTGTCACTGTTGTGACAGGGTTCCGTCGTTTTGACCGAATCAATATTTTTTTGCAACTTGTAGACCAAATAAATCTACTTTTTCATGACTATTTAAAATTGTAAGGGCTCAAGCACATGGCAGTGCCATGTGTACAGACCCTGTCCAGTATTACTTCCAACCCCTGCAGGAAAGGATTACAGACATGCATGC
Source organism: Rhinoderma darwinii (assembly GCF_050947455.1). Taxonomy (NCBI): domain Eukaryota; kingdom Metazoa; phylum Chordata; class Amphibia; order Anura; family Rhinodermatidae; genus Rhinoderma; species Rhinoderma darwinii. The sequence continues at coordinate 402,182,451 of NC_134688.1, read as the reverse complement.
AAGAGGCCCGTATTTTTTCCCCTATACTGCTAGGAGTCATTACCTCCATAATACAGCTCTCTCCTCCTGTTACCTGGTTTCAACTGTGTTTTTATTGAAAATTTTTCAAAAATATACATATAACTTAGAGCAGCATGAAGGGCCATGCAATTCACATAGTAAGACAGTAACTTTCAATAGACAGACAAAACATCTGGGAAAAAACACAGGGGTTTAAGGGGGTGAGGGGGGGGGGATAGTCGGAGCTCCACCTACCACCTAATCTTGAGTTCCCTGTATCCAATACTTGTCCCACGGGTCCCACACCACTTTGAACCTGTCCAGTTCATTGTCAATAGAGGCCGTCATATGCTCCATTGTACGTATTTCCCTAATTCTAGTTACTAAGTCGATGTGGGAGGGAGGGGTTGTCTGTCTCCATTTCCACGCTATCAACGTCTTAGCGGCTGTGAGAAAGTGTCGAAAGAGTCGAGCTGGTGATTTCCCCAAAGACCTAGGGGGAACATTTAGGAGGTAATGAAGAGGATCTAAGGGAATATCCTGCTGCAACACCGCCAATGCCAAGTTCTTAACTTCCAACCAATACTGTTGTACCAGTGAACAGCTCCAGAAAATATGGAACAGATCACCTCTCTGACCTCTACAACGCCAGCATTCCGACGGAATACCCGGATTGAAGCTATGCAGAAAGGCAGGGGTGTGGTACCAAAACATAAGGATTTTATATTGGTTTTCCTTATATGCAGTGCAGATGGAGGTTTTAGCTGCTTGCGACCAAATAATCTGCCACAATGAGAGCGGGATGGATTTATTCAGTAAGGCCTCCCACTTCAACATGTATCTATGCCCAGGCGGAGGGGAACCCTCCGGGGATAGCAATAATGCATAAATGGCTGAGATAAGCCCCCTAGTGGTGGTAGCATACCGACATAACCTTTCGAAGCTTGTAGGTGCAGTAACCCGCGTGGATCTAAAAGTTTGCTGCATGTAATGCCTAACCTGAAGATAGTGAAAGAACGCAGCGGAGGGAATATTATGATGTTTTTGAAAGTATGAAAACGGGTGAAGCTCTTGCGTGTGGGGATCAACCATATCAGCCAGGTGAAATACCTCAATTCCCGTCCACAATCGGACTATTCGGGAGGTAGTGCCCCCCGGAATAGTGGGAGTGTAGAGTACCGAAGTCAAGGGCGGGCAACCCGATGCCAAATGGAAGCGGTTTTTACAGGTTTCCCACACCTCCCTTTGAAATCTCATGGGACCCAATAAAGATGCAGTCGGCATTACCAGTGGGTCACCCCATAACAGGGAGTTTGGGTGGACCGGGGCCATCCATAGCTTCTCTATTTCGGTCCATTTATTGTATGCCCTTAAAGACACCCAGCTGGGTATGCGACGGAGGTGTGCCGCCCAGTAGTACTTCACCACATCAGGGACCGATAGCCCACCCGCAGATCGACCCGATAATAAAACTGATTTCGGAATTCGATGTCTGCCGGAATGCCATATGAACCTGAGGATAGAAGACTGCATGGCCCGCAATTCCTTCATAGGTACTGCTACCGGCAAAGTCTCAAAGTAGTACAGTAATTTAGGGAGCAAGGTCATTTTGACCGCTGCTATGCGCCCAAAAAATGACATGGGAAGAGGATCCCACCTGGCCATTAGCTGACGTAGCTCTACAAACAGAGAGGGGAAATTAGCCTTGTAAACCGACGTATAGGAGGGAGTGAGTTGAACTCCTAAGTAAGTCAGGGAGGTTTCCTTCCAGTTGTAGGTGTAGTTGTGTTTGAGTAGCTGGAGCTCCTGGTGTGGGACATTAAGAGGGAGCGCTTCCGTTTTAGATGTATTAGTTTTATATCCTGACAGCCTCCCATACCTACGGAGAACTGTAGTAAGGTTAGGGAGGGAGGTATGAGGTTTAGTGATAGTCAAGAGGACGTCATCTGCAAACAGGGAAACCTTAAACTCTTTATCTTGTATCTGGACCCCCGCTATATCCCTGGATTTCCGTATTTGAGCTGCTAAAGGTTCTATGCATAGAACAAATAAAAGTGGGGATAGGGGACACCCCTGACGTGTACAATTCCAGATTTGAAACGGAGGGGAGGTGGAGTGTGGGAGTTTAATTGCCGCTGTCGGTTTGGAGTATAGACCACGCAGTGCTGTCAAATAAGGGCCCGAAATCCCAAATGAATTTAGAGTTTCGAACATAAATGGCCATCCCAAGCGGTCAAACGCCTTCTCTGCATCTAGACTAAGAAGGATCGCCGATTCCTTTTGCTTTTGGAGGGCATCAATGAGGTCAAGGGCCCTTCGTGTGTTGTCTCCTCCTTGCCTAAGAGGCACAAAGCCCACTTGGTCTTTGTGAATCAAAGAAGGGAGCCAAACATTGAGTCTATTAACTAGAAGACGGGTGAAAATTTTTAGATCCGAATTCAGAAGGGCTATGGGTCTGTAATTGGAGCACTCTGCGTGGTCTTTACCCGGTTTAGGGATCAGCGTGATATGAGAATGCAGGAATGTTTGAGGGATGGGAGAACCCTGTAGGAATTCATTAAATAAGGAAGCCATCCGTGGAACCAAGATCTCTGCAAAGGTCTTATAATACCCATATGTAAAGCCATCTGGTCCAGGGGCCTTACCACTAGGGAGATCCTTCAATATATCAAACAATTCCTCCGCAAAGATCGGGGCATTCAGGGATGAAAGATCCTCATCTTTCAGTTTAGGGAGAGCACAGGAAGAGAGATATGCTTGCAGCGTTTCCCTCCGACGAGCCGGATCAGGTGGTAAGGTATTTGGCAGGTGGTATAAGGATTTATAATAGTCATGAAAAAGTGTGGCTATCGTGTCTGGGTGATGCTGGAGTATGCCCGCCTTATCCCGAACCGCCTGTGGAGTACGAACAGTCGCCTGATCCCGCAATAGTCTGGCCAGAAGCGAGTGCGCCTTATTACCTTTGTCGTAATATTTCCTTTTTGTGTATAGTAATGACTTTTCTACCCCCTTCATAGCTAAGTCCTTGAGTTGTGCTCTAGCCTCTATCAATTTCCGTAGTGTCGGGACCGCCGGTTTAATCCCCATTTCTCTCTCCAACTTAGTAATTGTCCGATGGAGAGCCACCCGCTTGGCCCGAGAGTCTCTTTTCAATCTAGATCCCATTACTATGCATTGCCCTCTCATCACCGCCTTATGCGCCTCCCAAAGAGTGGATACTGAAGGAACCGATCCCTCATTAAGTGCATAAAATTCCCGCATATGTCCGGCCAGGCTGTCCCTAAGAGCAGGGGACTTAATCAAAGTTTCGTTTAAGCGCCAATGACATACTCTCGTATTTGGTTTCCCTATCTGCAGGGACACAGAAACTGGTGCGTGATCTGACCAAGAGATGGGGTCTATATTCGTCCCCTGGAGCGCACGGAGGGCAGGGACATTACCAAAAAAGTAATCTAAGCGTGTATGAGTGCTGTGCGTATGGGAGAAGAAGGTATAGGACCTATCACCTGGGTGATCCACTCGCCACAAATCATAGAGCTGGTGCTCTCTAATTAGTTGCCTAAAACGTGTAGAAAGTCCTGTAAGGGTGGGCGTCGGAGTAGCGTGTGTAAGAGAGACCCTATCCATGGACGTGGAGAACGGGACATTAAAATCTCCTCCCACCAGCCATGCCCCCCTAGGAAGCTTCTGGAGTTTAGAAAGGAGTCTACGTAGGAATGGAATCTGTGCGGTATTAGGAGAGTAAACGTTACATAAAACAATGGGCTGTCCAAACAAAGTCCCCTCTATTATAACATATCTGCCTTTCGGATCTAGATGTGAGGTGTGAACTTGTATGGGGCAGGAAGCTGCTATCAAAATGGCCACCCCCTCCCTTTTGCGACCTGACGAGGCAGAGTACACAGCAGGATACGTCCCTCGGGCAAATTGGAAAGTTCCGGATGAATCTAAGTGTGTTTCCTGCAGAAAAGCAACTTCCGCTCCAAGCGATTTCAACTCCCTGAGAAGCAAGCGTCTCTTCACATTGGAGTTGAGACCCTTGACATTAAGTGTGACAAATTTAACCATGGTCAAAGATGTATGAAAGAGTAAAGAAGGATGTGGAAAGTGCGGATGTATACAGCTCACAGTTATGTCGGGGCCAGTCCCATGTCGGTTTCAAAGCAAGCAGTGTTCTACGGCGTCCTTCTACCTTGGAGGTTCTTGGAGGATTCACTGTCGTCTCAGGTGTTATTTCGGATGAAAGTAGGAGGGGAGGGCAAGACACTGGGGTAAAGACGTACCAGGGAGACAATACACATATCTGCAGTGAGAACAAAGCGAAATGCATGAGATCAATGAATTACAAACACACTCAGAAAATACTACCAGGGAGAATACTATACCCTGGGGCGGGTGATATTAAAGCAAAAGAAAACTGGTAATACAATATTACCCTTTGCAACTCTCTCTAAAAACAGAGGGAGAACTGCAAAACAAATTACCCCTATCAAAAAAGGAGGTCGGGTCTCAACAGTCGAGGAACCTAGTACAAAAGTACGTATAAATACGTACAGGCTGAGAAAAAACAAAAACAAAAAGGGGGTGAAAGAGCCAAGTGTATCCCGGGCAATCGCGCCCTGCCACAATTTACGTTAACGAATTAAAGAGAAGCAACATAAAATCAGAAATATAATCCTAAATGCATTTTTAGCCTAGGATAGTGCAACTGGCGAAGGGAGCAGCTGGTATGGGTGACCAGGCTCCTTCACATATATTACGGAGGTGCCGTGTATCTGCGCAGCGTCCATCAATTCAAATCAGGTCTTGGTGAACTTCGGTTAGACTGTCGTCTTGGAGAGGTCCTCCGCTTATTTCGGACCGACTGCCAGACTGGAGGTGGAGACGAAGGCGGCAAAGGAGTCTCCCAATTCTGCATCTTGGGCGTTGGTATACCAAGGGAGTCACAGAAATGAGGCAAATCCCCTGGGTACCTCAGGGTTGCAGAAACACCATCTCTTCGGGCTGTAAGGGAGAACGGAAACCCCCATCGATAAATAATATTGTGGTCCCGTAGGGCTGCGAGAAGCGGACGAAGCAGACGTCTTTTCTGTAACGTAATCCAGGAGAGATCCGGGAATAACTGAATCGGCACACCGGCATACTCCAGGTCTTTACGCTGACGGGCTTTAAGCATAATGTCCTCCTTAGTGCGGAAATCCTGGACACAGCAGATGATATCTCTGGGCTGAGATGTAATGGATTTTGGTTTCAGTGCTCTATGCGCTCTGTCAAGCGGTATCCGATTAGACGGGGGTGCACCCAAAAGGTCGTTAAAGATAGTCTCTAACACGATGGGAAGATCTTCAGACCCCGAGGGCTCCGGTATGCCCCTTATCCTTATATTATGACGGCGACCTCTGTTATCCAAATCCTCTAGATGCAGTTGCATATCTCTAATGGACGCCAGCTGGGAGGACACTGAAGACTGTATCACAGAGACATGGCGCCTAGTGGCATCGTGGTCATCTTCTAGAGCCTCCACCCTCGTAGCAATCTGCTGTATATGCTGCGACACCCCCGCCAATTCTGAACGAAAAGCTGCCTTCACTTCTTGTATCATACTCTTAAAGTCCTCTTTAGTGGGCAATTGTGAGAAACATTCTCTCCACATAGGGGGCACATCTGAAGGAAGTGAGGCTGAATCCTCCAGGTCAGAATCTGAGGCATATACAGGGGCCTGGGCATAGGGGGTCAAAGATGGTGTATCCCCCAGATCGTCTCTCCTCCCCGGCTGCTGGATCGTGGGCCGTTGAGGTTTAGGTGCAGGCCAAATATGTAGGGCCATTTGTGCTGAGGGCTGTGACATTGGTGGTTCAAGCAGGTGTACTGGGGCCTCTGACTGAGCTGATGCTCCTCGTGGCCTGGCCTCCATTGCTCCTGGGATAGGGGACCCCCTTCCCTGCTGTACACAGGACGAGGTGGAGGACAGCTTAGGGGAGCTGGGAGGGTGAACTTTAGCAATCCGGCTATTCAGCTTACCCTGTACGTGGGGCACTGTCTCCTCTCCCTGCTCGGACATCTCCCCTTCCTTCTGACACGAGGCTGTCCAAGATGGCTGCGGCTGAGGGAGCGGCGTGGCTTGCCGCCGAAGAAAGTAGCTGTCGATCGTTGGTGGAGCGGCGGCGACCTGGTGCTGTGCTGCAGGGGTGAGTCTAGACCCTTGGGGTCTTTTTTTCCCCATATGAGGCACCTTTCCCCGCTGTAGGCTGCTGGATCTGCGTGGCAGGGCGCGGAGCTCTCAGCTTATGCGACCGGCGCCATCGACTGCTGGCCACGCCCCCTCCTCCTGTTACCTGTAGGGTGCGCGCACGCTCGTCCCAGGTCTTAAAAGGCCAGTGAACGCACCAGGAAATTCACCCCAAGCAAATCCCAACATACCCGGGACTTTAAAAGGAACCCTGCCCACTTCCGCTTTGCCTGAGCAATGTTGTGTTTTCCCGGTCTTTGTCATGCAAATGGTTCCTTAGATACAGGATATGGGGTACAGGATACAGCTGAGTCCATTTATCTGAGACGACTTCTGTGTTCAAGTCCATTTATCTGAGACGACTTCTGTGTTCAAGTCCATTTGTCCAAGACAACTTCTGTGTTCAAGTCCATTGCCCGAGACGACTTCTATGTTCAAGTCGAGTATCTGAGACAAGTCCGGCACCAGCCTGCTTCTGATTATCCGGCACACGCCAGGAACCCAGGCCAGGTACTTTCTCCCTAGTGACTGTGATTGACATTTTGTTTGATCAGCTGCTACTCCACTACGACGGAGCTCACCAGTGGGTCCACATACCCCATAGCCGTGACAGTTTGCTGAAGCCATGGACCCTGCTGATCAATCAAAGATGCCGGTCCAAGCATGGAAAGCAAATAAGCAAAATCTCCGAGCACGCCAGGATCAGCTTCTGCTACCGTTCAATGCTATTGCCACATGCTTGGATCTGGCTTCTTTTGATGCCCCACCTACTCGACTACCAGCCAGCACTCCACTCAGTTCTGGACACGGAATTTCGTTGCCACTTCCACCTCGTTACAATGGTGATGCAACAAACTGTAGGGGCTTTCTCAACCAGTGCACGATCCATTTCCAGTTACAGGCACATCTCTTCCCCTCTGATCTTACTAAGGTTGCCTTTATTTTCTCCCTCCTCTCTGGCAAAACTATGGCATGGGCGAACCCTATCTGGGAAAGTGAGGGTCCGGAATCTTCCAATCTACAGCTATTCCTGGAAAATTTTCCCACTTTGTTTGAAAAACCGGGCCGAACGTCTTCTGCAGCTGCTTCACTTATAACTCTCTGCCAAGTGGAGTCAACGGTAGGAGAGTACGCTATCCAGTTCCGTACTTTGGCAGCAGAGCTTGACTGGAATAATGAGGCGTTGGTGGCAATCTTCTGGCAAGTATTAGCTCCTCAAATCAAAGATGAGCTGGCGGCCCCAGATTCTTCCATCTTCCTTGGATGCTCTAATTCTTCTGGCTACACGGATCAACATGAGGTTCCAAGAAAGCACCATGGAAGTTCGTAGGGAAAATAGATCCTACAGACTGTCGCCTAGGTTCCAAAGACCTCTGCTACATCCTACGGTTGAAGAGATGAGGAACGGCAGCACAGACGTTCAGCAGGATTATGTCTGTACTGTGGCCATAAGTGTCATTTTGTGCGTCAATACCCCAAAAGCCGGGAGCACCTAGGGTTGGTAGGAGAGACTACCCTAGGTGGATCGACAACAACTGCAAAATTTTCTCCCATGCTATCAATTCCTATGACAATCTCCACTCGTGAAGAATCGCACTCTATTCCTGCTTATCTGTATTCTGCGGTAGCTGCGAATTTCATCCAACAGGCCTTAGCAGACTGTCTCCACTTGCCCACAATTCCTCTGGAGAAACATCTGGCGGTCGCTTTTGTGAATGGTCAACCTCTGCCTGATCCAATTCTTTCCGTCACCAAACCTCTGAAGTTGCAAGTGGGAGTTCTACACTCGGAACAAATAGCTTTTTATGTCCTGCCAAAAGCTATTAACCCTATCCTGCTGGGACTGTCATGGCTTCGCCAACACGCTCCTGACTTCGACGGGAATTCCGGAGAGATTCTCCATTGGGGATCCCGATGTCTTCACCGCTGACTGCCTCAGGTTCGTCCTGTCCTGTCCCCGATGTCACTATCTGCCTCCACAGTCTGCCTGTTTTGCGGATGTCTTCTGCAAGAAGGAGGCTGAGGTCCTTCCTTCCCATCATCCCTACGATTGTCAAATTTAATTGCTCCATGAAGCTACACCTTCTCGTGGATGGGTTTATCATCTATCCTTGCCTGAAACCCAGGCCATGTCGGCATATGTCAAGGAGAACACCTGAGAAGGGATTTATCAGGAAGTCTACTTCTCAAGCCGGAGCCGGATTATTCTACGTAGAAAAGAATGATGGATTTCTCCGACCATGTATAGACTACCGTGGTTTAAACCAAATCACTTGCCGCTAATCTCTAGGCTCTTCAACAGAATTCGTGGGGCCAGGATTTTCAGAAAGCTGGATCTACGCTGGGCTTATAACTTGATCTGTATCCGCACGGGTGACGAATGAAAACCGCATTCAACACCGAGACGGTCACTACGAATATCTTGTGATGCCCCTTGGACTGTGTAATGCTCCAGCTGTGTTCCAGGAATTCGTAAATTACATCTTCCAAGATCTACTGTATGTCTGTGTGGTGGTATATCTGGACGACATATTGATCTACTCACCCCATCTGACAATGCATCGTTAGCATGTCCGCCATGTTCACGGGTAAGGGGGAATATCCTCTAGGCGAAACTCTAAAAGTGAGTATTCGAAAAGAAATACTTGCCCTTTCTGGGCTATATAATCTCAGATCATGGACTGCAGATGGATCTGGAGAAAGTGAAGTCCATCTTAGAGTGGCCACGTCCTCAAGGTCTCCTTGCCATACAGAGATTTCTTGGGTTCACAAATTTCTATAGTCAATTCATCCCAAACTTCTCGTCTCGTACTGCTCCAATCTCAGCTCTCACCAAGAAGGGAGTGAACGCTAAGGTCTGGACCCCTGAGGCAGAGTCGGCATTCACCATCCTCAAGAGAGAATTCACTTCAGCATCCTTTCATCACCATCCGTTCTTCACCATCCTGATGTGTCTCGGCAGTTTTCGTTGGAGGTTGACGCTTCTTTCATGCGTGCTGGAGCATTTCTCTTTCAAAGAAACTCCAAGGGTAAGGCAGAAACCTGTGAGTTCTTCTCTAAACTCTTTTCTCCTGCAGAACGCAACTACTCTATTGGGGACCCTGAGTTACTGGCCGTCAAATTAGCCTTAGAAGTGTGGAGGTACCTGCTAGAGGGGGCTTCTCATCCTATTATCATCTACACCGATCACAAGAATCTCATTTATTTACAGTCTGCATAACGACTGAACCCTCGTTAAGCCAGATGGTCACTGTTCTTTGCCAGATTCCAGTTCCTACTTCACTTCCGTCCTGCTTATAACAATATAAAGGCCGATGCCCTGTCTTGGTTGATTGAAACAGATGACTCAGAGGAGGACCCTCAACATATCATTGATCCATCTAGGATTATTTTCTGTTAACCCTCTGCAGATTAGAGATATTCCTCTCTGGAAAAATTTTTGTTCGTCCTGCTGACAGAAAAAATATCCTCATCTGGGGTCATAATTCCAAGTTGGCTGGGGACTCTGGTGTTTGTAAGAGTCAAGACTTTGTTTCTCATCGCTACTGGTGGCCTCTTGTTGTACCAACTGTGCCCAAAACAAGGCTACCCAATCCAGGCCTGCTGGTCTGCTCCAACCTTTGCCTGTTCCTGATGGTTCCTGGAAACATATTGCCATGGATTTTATTACCGACCTGCCTCCTTCTGCTGGATGTACCACTGTCTGGGTTGTGGTAGATCGTTTTTCAAGAGGGCACATTTCGTCCCTCTGTCTGGCCTCCCCTGAGCTCCTCGTTTGGCAAATTTATTTGTTTAATATATCTTTCGTCTGCACAGACTATCCCTCTATATCCTGTCTAATCAGGGTGTAAACTTTTGGATGTGAAATTGGACTTTTCTTCTGCTTATCACCCACAATCTAATGGCCAAGTTGAAAGGACTAATCAAGTACTGGAAAATTCTCTCCATCATTTTATATCTGTTCAACATGACAATTGGGTGTATCTTCTTTCATGGGCCGAATTGTCTTAAAATAATCACACGAGTGTGTCTACTGCTTCTTCTCCATTCTTTGTTTACAGCTAACATCCCTCCACATGTTCCTCTGCCTGTACTGGCTACATCTCAAGTGCCTGCAGCCAATTCTTCTTTTGGAAGCTTTCTGCACATCTGGCAGCAAACCAAGTCCGCGATCATGAGGGCAGTGGATCGCATGAAGAAATTTGCCGATACGAAGAGAAGAATTCCTCCACAGTTTCTTCCCAGAGTCAAAGTCTGGTTGTCTTCAAAAAATATTAGTCTGAAAATCCCCTCCTACAAATTCGCTCCAAGATTTCTCGGTCCCTTTATGATTCTACAACAAATCAACATGGTATCTTATAAGCTACGGCTTCCCCCTACTGTCAAGGTTCCCAACTTATTTCATGTGTCCCTCCTGAAGCTTGTGGTCCTGAAATGATACAGTAAATCTCCTGGCTCTGCAATTTCTCCCAGTGGTGCTTCCAAAGTATTCGAGGTAAATGAGATCCTGGACTACAAGAAGGTAGGACCCTCTACCTGGTAGAGTGGAAGGGATTTGGTCCTGAGGAGAGGTCTTGGGAGCCTGAAGATAATGTGGATGCCCCAGCTCTCATCAAAAAATTCTTCCTGCACTCTGGACTTTAGATACGAGGGGGCGTAAGGGGGGTACTGTTATGCCCGCAGTCGCTTACCGGCGGCATATCCCACCTAACGGCAGCCGCAACCGCAGGCCTCTAGATCCTGGCTGGCGTCTCTTCCCACAGAGATGCTGGCACACACTGCTCTCTCCTCCTGCTGTTGCCTGTAGGGTCTTAAGGGGCCAGCACGCACACCAGGAAATTCCCCCATGCCAATCCCAGCATAACCGGGACTTTAAAAGGAACCCTGCCCACTTCTACTTTGCCTAAGCAATGTTGTGTCTTCTCAGTGTTTGTCATGCAAATTGTTCCTTAGCTGTATCCTGTATCCCGTATCTGATTCTATTGTCCGAGACGACTTCTGTGTTCAAGTCCATTTGTCCGAGACGACTTCTTTGTTCAACTCCATTTGTCCAAGATGACTTCTGTGTTCAAGTCCATTGTCCAAGACGACTTCTGTTTCCAAGTCAAGTGTCCGAGACTACTTCACCATCTGTCTCTGGTGTCCTTGCAAGTCCATTGTCCAAGACGACTTCTGTGTTCAAGCCCATTGTCCGAGACGACTTCTGTGTTCAAGTCCATTTTCCGAGACGATTTCTGTGTTCAAGTCAAGTATCCGAGATCATTTCCGATAGTCCGAAACAAGCCAGGTTCTGATAGTCCAGCACCAGCCTGCTTCTGATTATCCGGCACAAGCCAGCAACCTAGGTACTTTCTCCTTAGTGACTTAAAGGGGCTTTACTCCGATGCGTATGCCTTTTCATGGCACACCTGAATAAGTCTGGTATGGGTGTCCCGTGCTGGAAGGAGCAGGTGCTCAGCTGTCTAATGACAGCCGGGCACCTGCTCTAACAGTTGTGATCGCAGTTTACTCCAATCGCAGATGTTTAACCCGTTCGATGGCATGGTCAATAGCGACTGCGGCACCTAAGTGGTTAACAGAGGGAGGGGGCACGCGAAAGCGGTCGCATGCCACTGATGAGTTCTCTTGGCAGCCGGAGGTCTGGTAAAGGCCCTCAGATCTAGTATGGCTATATGCATATTAGGTTGTACCAGAAGCATGGCTTTATAGATTGTGTGTCAGTTTTACACTGAAAGACAATAATGTTTGATATACAAAGTTTACCAAAGCATTTTATAGGCGATTAAAAGATCGCATTGTGAAGTCTCCTAGTGGAACTGAAAAAATAATTAATGTGAAATAAAATTTTATAAAAAACAGTGCACAGTAAAAAAATAATAAAATATTTTTCTTAAGTAGTTTTATTTTGTCAAAGTGTAAAACATAAATAAAAATTACACATATATTGTATCCACGCAATCGTAACGACCCAAACAATAAAGTTAACACATTATTTAAACCGCAAGGTGAATGGCATAAAGTAAAACCAAGTATGGAATTGGGTTTTTTCGATGTATCTTCCCTAAAAAATTTAATTAAAGTTAACTAAAAAAAATCCCATGTACCCAAAAATGGTACCACTTGAAAGCTACATCTCTTTTTTTAAGTGAATTTATTTGGTATTGCCGTGATCATATCAACCTATAGAATAAATCTAACATGTTATTTAAGCCGCACGGTGAACGGCGTAAATTTATAACAAAAAGATAATGGTTTTTTTTTACCCCCCCCCCCCCAAAAAAAAGTTAAAAGCAGTTCATCAATAAGCGACATATACCCCAAGATGGTGCTATTGAAAAATACAACTCATCTTGCAAAAAACAAGCCCTCATACAACAATGTTGATGGAAAAATAAAAAAAAGTTATGGTTCTTTGAATCAGACAATGAAAAAAATTGCTTGGTCATAAAGGGCCAGAATAGGCCGGTCATTAAAAGGTTAAAAGAGCAGTGTAGCACTGCTCAGAAAACTTTAAAGAAAGTTGTTACATATTGAAAACTCTACTGTACGTGATTACATCCTTATTTGCAGGGGAGGTGCTCGGTGTAAGGCCCCTGCTTTCGACATAAAAAGGCAGAGGGTAAACATTATATAAAATACTTTTTACTGCATCCCTGTCAAAAGGATTGTCTTAGCAGCCTCATGCTAAATAAACTCACATCAGATACCGCAGTCATTTTGTAAAGCCTGGAAGATATGCGTTTTTTTAGTAGCAGTAAAATGGCTGTTCTGTTATTTAAATATTTATTGCAATACGTATATATGGATGAAAAACGGAACAATCTATATAATACATTATCTTTTTAATGAAAAACGCTGCAAAAGTTACTTAGGCCTTATTCAGATGGCCGTGTTCGGGCCTTGATACACGTACTGTGTGTCGGCCGTATTTCCCGGACAGACCACAGTTCAGGGAGCCGGGCTCCTAGAATTATAGTTATCTATGATGCTAAGAGTCCTTGCCTCTCCGCGGGAATACTGTCCTGTTCATGTTTTTCATGAAATCATGTTTTTAGTATGGGACATCATCTCTGCTCAAAAGCTAAAAAATAAAAAGGCGGCCTTCCCCCTCTTTCTAAAGGATTAGATGCCACAGTCACAGTTTTAGAAATACAGTAGATGGTAAGATCTACACCATCAGACCTTTTCTAAATTGCCAAAGTTTTGGAGTTGTCTTTGAGGCTATTTGCCCATGCCCAAAAATGTATGTAGGGAAAACTATTTAGCAATTAAGGAGACGGATTTCGAAAACACATCAGCGCAATTAATACTCGAGCTGTTACACCTCTATCTCAAGATGTCAGGTTTGCACACAATTGCGACCCCAAAGTCTTGAAATTTTGGGGGATATGTCAGAATGTAGGCCCCAGACAGGGAAATCTCGCCACAAAATTAAAAATTATTGCCGGAAGAGGCCCGCTTGACTTAAGGCATTACATTTTCTGCCTTCATCTGAAATCATCAATAATTTTTAAAAATTACCTAAATATATAACATATGCTACATGCACATTACTTGTATGTTGTAAATGCATTTTTTGTATAAGTTAATTATCCAGTGATAATCAAAAAGCAATTTTTTGAATTTTTTTTATCTTACGGTAATCTCGATCTCTACAATCGACTCACCGTCATATGTAAACATTTGTATGTTTTAATGAATACATCATACCAGAAACCAGAGGTCACATTAAGAATGACATCTGTGTCTATGTAAATGGCCCATTATTCGGGAGACAACAGAATCATTACCATAAAACAATGTTTAAGGGACAAAAGAGCCATAAATCTTAGTAATAATACAAAATATTGGGACCTCCAGGGTTTGTTGTATAGACGAATGTCATTACTTTGTTTTGATTTCTGAAGCTCATGTTGGTTCAGCATTTGAGTGTAATTGTTAACAGTTAGTGATAACAACAAAGAAAATATGACCCTTATGTTATTCTAACCTAATAGTAATTATTTTTACCCTGCACACTGGGCATAGAAGAATAGAAGAAAGCTTCAGGATAAGGACAGGAGACAGGAAATTTCTTAGAGGATAACTCCACTTTTCAAAAATATTTTTGCAACATTTAGCTTGCTTCAATGGGTGAATACAATGACTCACAAAGTCACTATATGGAAGCACGCGGAGTGCCTACAGCTTCATAATACAGACTTGTATTACAGAGCTACACTGAATAGCCTCAGAGAAAACCATCCAGTAGCTTGTTGGACCTCCTTTGGCCTTCAGATCCGCAGCAAATTGTCGTGGCATAGATTCCACTAGGCGTTAAGATAGTTCTGCAGGAATATTGGCCTATGCGGACCGAATAGCTTCTCACATTTGCCGCTAAAGTGTCGTTCTGCCATAGGGTAAACAGCTGCCATGAAGGGATAAACTTGGTCGGCCACAATGCTTACTTAAGCCCTACTGTGCAAATGTGAGTCTTGCCTTTTTTCCCCCTTAAACAGCAATGGCACTTGAACTGGTCGTTTGCTGGTATAGCTCATTCTTGGAAAGGAACGGCGAGTTGCGTGTTCGGATACGTTAGTTGGAGCACCAACGTTGTATACGGCTACATTTTGATTGACCGTCTGTTTGTCAGAACGAGTGTTGACATCCTCCTCTGACCCCTTTAGTCGACGAGTTGTTAACGTCCACAGGATCCCATTTCGCTGGATGTTTTTCCTCGATTACACCATTCTCGGTATACACAAGAAAGCCCCACAAGGTTGGCATTTTTTGAAATACTGGCCCCGGCTAGTCTAGCAGCGATGACCACACCTCATTCGAAGTCGCTCAGATCACTCGATTTTCCTATTCTATTAAGGATTTACACTGAAACTAATCCACGGAAAATTTGCTCATTTGATTTTATGCTGCACTCCGGGGTCACATGTCTAATTTCCATACAGGGAGGCTCCAATCGTGAAAGGGCAGGTTTCTCTAATAAAGTAGCAATTCAGTGTATGCGCCTATGTACGGGGTCTATGCATGTTGGTTTCTGTGTACGTGATCTTTAAGGTCGAAAAATAACATAAGTCCACACAGTACAAACTATTATTATGCAGTATAGATCCACAGGAAGGCAAACATTTTCCTCATCGTATGGTAAAAAAAAATTCCTTTTCGACAGGCTCAAATGGCGCCCTCTTTTATGCTGATGGTTATGCTTTTCTGGCACATAATAGTAATTTACATAAAATCACCCCCTTCACAAGTGGGACCTACACGGAGCTAGTACTGGGAATTCAAATTTACAACCATTCCCCCTCAAATTGTCCAAATGCAGGCTGTCTAATACAACAACTTTTATCTGACTTGCTGGAATCTGCGGAAGTTGAGATCCCCAACTGCGGTTGCAACCACATGGAAATTGATACCTGAGATATAATTTTAATAAATCTGTTGAAACTACAACATTGTGTGATTATTAAAGAACTAACCGTTACTCAGACGTGTGATGTTTTTGAGTCTTCAATCTGAAATTCCTGCATTGATTCAGCTTGTTACTAGAGCATGCCAACAGTTAAAACAATTAATATTAGAAATATTATATAAGGGAATAGACAATTATACAATATCATTACACCAATGGTCTTTGAACCTTTGCTACATTTTGGTGACACTTATCCTCAGTGTAATTCATATAATGACATCACATTCTTATAGTATCCCGTCCTGGAAACTTAGCGTAAGGTAAATGTAATTGTCTCAGCTCAGACATTTGAAACCTATTTCCGTAATAAACCACGGCCCATCCTGAGAGGTTGCACAAGGGGATAACCTCAGAGTGTTTACTAGAATAACATGGCACTTATGCTTGTCAAGACAGGACATGAACACCCGGTTTACACCAGAAGATACCGGTGAGGGCTCTTGTCATGAGTCAACATTTGACGCGTTTGAGTCTGATTACAGTGTTTTCATAGTGTCCCCTAGCAATGTAGCCAATGTTCCCAAATTACCAAATCCTTGGGAGGGTAATTTCTTAGCAGATTTTGTGATAGAATTATGGATTATGTGATATAAAGGACATAATGTGAATATATTAAATACAATGTGAATATATAAAAATACAATAGAACTGCCTTATGTAACCTCTACAGTATATTATTCGTGCATTAAAGTGCCATTCATTGTTCACAGTAGAGTATGCACTATCCGTTGAGGGGGTTCCATCGGAGGCTTCCGTCAGGTTAACCCAACAGAAAGGCAAACGGAAACGTAACCTTCCGTTTGCTTCACCATTGATATAAATAGTGACGGAAACGTTGCTAAAGGTTTCTGTTTTTTCACCATTGTGACATGGTTCCGTTGTTTTGACAGAATTAATAGCTCAGTCGAATGGCGAGTGGATTTATCATCATCTTATTTTATAGCGGAACTTGAATTATGGGCGTATAATGATTAAAATATTAATGTTCTGTAAATATACTATAGCCATAAACTTTGTTTATGGTTTCCCTTGGATATAGGATTCCTTTGATTGGATCAATTTTCCCAGGTGGGCTCTTATGCCTTTGGAATTGATGTGATATTCTGGTACAATATATATACAAAAAACTGCTACCAGCAGGCAAAATCCCTATGTCCCAACTGTCAAACTATTAAACTAGCTTTATTACGCTTAAAGAGGCTCTGTCACCAGATTTTGCAACCCCTATCTGCTATTGCAGCAGATAGGCGCTGCAATGTAGATTACAGTAACGTTTTTATTTTTAAAAAACGAGCATTTTTGGCCAAGTTATGACCATTTTTGTATTTATGCAAATGAGGCTTGCAAAAGTCCAAGTGGGCGTGTTTAAAGTAAAAGTCCAACTGGGCGTGTATTATGTGCGTACATCGGGGCGTTTTTACTACTTTTACTAGCTGGGCGTTGTGTATAGAAGTATCATCCACTTCTCTTCAGAACGCCCAGCTTCTGGCAGTGCAGACACACAGCGTGTTCTCGAGAGATCACGCTGTGACGTCACTCACAGGTCCTGCATCGTGTCGGACGAGCGAGGACACATCGGCACCAGAGGCTACAGTTGATTCTGCAGCAGCATCAGTGTTTGCAGGTAAGTCGATGTAGCTACTTACCTGCAAACGCTGATGCTGCTGCAGAATCAACTGTAGCCTCTGGTGCCGATGTGGCCGACACGATGCAGGACCTGGGGCAGGAAGTGAGTGACGTCACAGATCTGCACTGCCAGAAGCTGGGCGTTCTGAAGAGAAGTGGATGATACTTCTCGTCAGAACACCCAGCTAGTAAAAGTAGTAAAAACGCCCCGATGTACGCACATAATACACGCCCAGTTGTACTTTTACTTTAAACACACCCACTTGGACTTTTGCAAGCCTCATTTGCATAAATACAAAAATGGTCATAACTTGGCCAAAAATGCTCGTTTTTTAAAAATAAAAACGTTACTCTTATCTACATTGCAGCGCCTATCTGCTGCAATAGCAGATAGGGGTTGCAAAATCTGGTGACAGAGCCTCTTTAAGAATGTTTTCAGGGCACAGACATTTTTTATTTTTTTTTCATCTCCGGACTTTTTAAGAGGCCTTAACTTTTTGATTTTAATGTCAACGTAGCTGTAAGAGAGCTTGTTTTTCCAGGACGAGTTATATTTTACAGTGGTACCATTTTTGGGTACCTATAACTCATTGATTAATTGATTAAAAAAAACAGCAATTCCACCATTGTTTTTTTTTGCTTTATTTTTAAGGCGTTCATTATAATTTATAAATTACAGTGTAACTTTTTTCCATGGTTGCTCTGGTTTCTGATAAAAAAAAGAACCTTTTGTGGATTATAAGTGATTACTGATCAATTGATATATATATATTGGTATTTTCTTTTGAATACAAATTTTATTTTATGGGTCGCTATGTTTATGACAATTCCACATATGCATAATCTTTCTCTATATAGTACTACCTTTGCAAAATAATAATTTAATGTCGTTCACCGTGCGGCATACATTACATTTTAACTTTATTATATGTGTCGTTACAAATGTCAATAATAAATATGTAGACACTTTTAATGTAGCTATTTTTGCACCATTGATTTATTGTTTTTTTTTACTTCAAACCTTTTTTAATTATTTTTAATAATCTTTGATTTTTCTGGTTTTGTCCCACTATAGGACTTGATTGATCGCTTCAATAATACACTTCAATGCTCCTGTATTGCAGTGTATTATTGTCTATCTGGCCCTGACTTACGAATGGCATATTAGGCAAATACACATGGCAGATATTGAGGCCTTTGCTAGATCCCCATCTTGCATGACAACCCATCGGCACCCCGTGATTGCATGTTAAAAGCAGCCTGACTGCAGCATCTGAGGATGTAAACGGCTGGGATCGGAGCTATCTCCGATCCTGGACATTGCAGCAGGATCTTGAATCTTAGTTACAGGGGCAATCGCTGGGATGGTGTAGGCACAGCTCGTGTGCCCACTACATCCCCATGATGTAATATTACATCAGTGAGCATTAAAAGCTTGCTGCCCATGATGTAATAGTACGTCATGCGTCGGGAAACGTTTAAAGGGATTCTAGATTTTTTAGCAAATAAGATTAAACTGTATATTTCTAGTGCTCTAAATAGTGCCCAAATATTACTGTTATACAGAGCTTAAAGAGGCTCTGTCACCAGATTTTGAAACCCCTATCTGCTATTGCAGCAGATAGGCGCTGCAATGTAGATTACAGTAACGTTTTTATTTTTAAAAAATGAGCATTTTTGGCCAAGTTATGACCATTTTTGTATTTATGCAAATGAGGCTTGCAAAAGTCCAAGTGGGCGTGTTTAAAGTAAAAGTCCAACTGGGCGTGTATTATGTGCGTACATCGGGGTGTTTTTACTACTTTTACTAGCTGGGCGTTCTGACGAGAAGTATCATCCACTTCTCTTCAGAACGCCCAGCTTCTGGCAGTGCAGACACACAGCGTGTTCTTGAGAGATCACGCTGTGACGTCACTCACTTCCTGCCCCAGGTCCTGCATCGTGTCGGCCACATCGGCACCAGAGGCTACAGTTGATTCTGCAGCAGCATCAGCGTTTGCAGGTAAGTAGCTACATCGACTTACCTGCAAACGCTGATGCTGCTGCAGAATCAACTGTAGCCTCTGGTGCCGATGTGTCCTCGCTCGTCCGACACGATGCAGGACCTGTGAGTGACGTCTCAGCGTGATCTCTCGAGAACACGCTGTGTCTGCACTGCCAGAAGCTGGGCGTTCTGAAGAGAAGTGGATGATACTTCTCGTCAGAACGCCCAGCGAGTAAAAGTAGTAAAAACGCCCCGATGTACGCACATAATACATGCCCAGTTGGACTTTTACTTTAAACACGCCCACTTGGACTTTTGCAAGCCTCATTTGCATAAATACAAAAATGGTCATAACTTGGCCAAAAATGCTTGTTTTTTAAAAATAAAAACGTTACTGTAATCTACATTGCAGCGCCTATCTGCTGCAATAGCAGATAGGGGTTGCAAAATCTGGTGACAGAGCCTCTTTAAATAAAAAAGCTATACAGTATCCATATGATATTTGCATATAGTGCAGAAATAACACAACCATTAGCTCTTCAGTGTACAATTAATCGTCCAATGTAGTGTCCATTTAATAGTCTTTTACGGAGTGCAAATAATACTGCCATCCAATATGTAGTTTATGCAGCCATATAGTGTAGAAATAACGTCACTGTACAGTCTCCAAATAACAGTGTCATACAATCATTATATAATACTGTCATAGAATGAACCATATACAGCAATCAAGGTGTACAATCATAATAATATCAATAGAATAGTAGATGTTGCAGTATAAGAGCCTATACTGTAGAACACATCACCACCCCCACACTGCCCTCCTTCTCCACTTAAGGAAGTCACAGCAAGCAGCCATATGTGATGTCTTCTTCTTGTGCCACTTTCGGTCTTTAGGCTGCTTTCACATGGCAGTAGCTTGATCAGTATTTAGAAATACATTTTATTAAAAATTCTTTTTACTTTTTGAGATTCAGCTGCTTTGTATTCTGTATTTGTCATCCTCCAACTCCCGATTCCTCGTATTTAAAAGGCGCCTGCTCCTTTCTATGGCATTAACATCCCTCGCGTCATGCCACACCAACCGGGGAACAATCTCAGACCAAACGAGCACTAACCGGGGGAAAAAGGAAGCAAACCTCTCTAAATCTGAATGAATAAGCGAAATTAACTCCCCCAACCGGCCGAACATAAATCATTACCACCCAAATGCAAGACTGAAACAGTTGGCACAAGCCGATGCCGACTGATGTCAACCACTTCGGGCAGAGCTTGCAATCAGAGCAAGCCCTGGAGGACTCTCCAGTAGACTTCGGCATTTCAAAAGCCAAATGACCATCCTCCAGGTCGGATGGCAGCCCGGCGCTCCGCCCAGAACACAAATTAGTGCCCGAGAATCCACACAAAGGGTCTGGAACCTAAAACAAAAATTGAATTAATGGAACATAAGATCAGGACGAACATAACCAGCAAAACAATCCGATCGCCACCGACCAATGCGTCTCACTTCCGCATCAGATAATCTCAGCTCACTAGCCATCATAGCCACCCTGATTCTGAAAGAATGAGTCCTATACTCACCCGGGGGTTTACCAACATGCACTTGTGCCCTCCAAAAAATAGATGAAAATTGAAACCGTGTAAGGGCCTACCATCTAAATGCGATAAAACAGAACCCCTAGTCGTCGCAAACCCAGGAAAGCCGACACCGCAGCAACCGGACAGGCCCGGAACCAACCAAAGAGAAACCAAACAACCCCGCCCAAAGACATCAGTTTTAGAGCGACGTATCCGTTAATGAACCCCCACAGAGGAAACCACTACATGCTCAAACAGGAGGCCCCGGGGCGAGTCGTACCCATGGGAACCAGCTCAGAAATTCGCAGGGCGTCGAAAAAACGAAAAAGCCACGGAAAATAAAACTGTTTCATAAGGGGAAGAACGACCCGATGGTAGAGCCACAATCAGCTGTTTTAATCTGTTTTAATAAAGAAAAGAACATCGGCCTATGCGACTCCCTCCTTGAAGCCAATTTTTTTCAATCCTTTAACGCTTGTAAAATAAAAAAGGACTTAGTAACAGCCGACCAACCCCGCAATTTGGAAAAGAAGACGACACCGGCAAGACGCCTTAGAGTTTATCCCCGGCAGCGCTCAACCATTCCTTCCACGCATTACCGTAAGTTGCCCAGGTAGAGGGTGCAAGGGACGACCTCATCAACGGAACTAGCTGCGATTCAGCAGCCTCTACAAGAAGTCCGGGCATTTGGTCCCTTCCAGATCCGCCTGCGGGTAAAGAAAACGAAAAACCCACCAATTAAAACGAGATAAAGAATCAGCAACAAGATTATGTACACATGGAATGTGGCGAGCCCGAAATTGAATGTTACATTGTAAACAACGCAACACAAGGTGGCGTAGCAAAGGCAGAACCGGACCTGAGGAAGAAGAAAGTCGATTAACTGCAAAAACAACACTCATATTATTGGACTAAAACTGTAAAGGATCTGCCAGGCACAGCTTCGGGGTTAACTCCCATAATTAATCAGTCAGCACCTGAATCTACATCCCTGAGACTGACTCCAGCTTCCACCACTCAGGCTGGCAGGCTTAGGAGTGGGAGAGCCTATCGCAACCTGGCCAGACTCAGCTAGCTCCCGCCCTCGGTCTATTTAAGCCTGCCCTTCCTGTCCCTCGGTGCTTGTGATTCTTTTCGTGTGGTTTCCTGGCCCAGCTACAGCTCCTTCTATTTTGATCCTGCTCCATACAGACCCTGGCTTACTGACTACTCTTCTGCTCTTCGTTTGGTACCTCGCACACTCCTGGCTTGACTCGGCTCGTTCACCACTCTGGTTGCTCACGGTGTT
Source organism: Rhinoderma darwinii (assembly GCF_050947455.1). Classification (NCBI taxonomy): domain Eukaryota; kingdom Metazoa; phylum Chordata; class Amphibia; order Anura; family Rhinodermatidae; genus Rhinoderma; species Rhinoderma darwinii. The sequence continues at coordinate 402,160,280 of NC_134688.1, read as the reverse complement.
GCCGTGGGCAACTGCCCCTTTCCCTTGCTTGTATTCCCTTGTATGTTTGTCGTGTTTGTCGTGCACTTACTGAGCGCAGGGACCATCGTCCAGTTGTACCCCGTCGCCTAGGGCGGGTCGTTGCAAGTAGGCAGGGACAGAGTGGCGGGTAGACTAGGGCTCACTTGTCCGTTTCCCTACCCCCCGTCATTACATAATCACAAGCCCATACCTAGTCTACCCTGGTCCCTGACACCACTATGGACCCCCGTGAGACCCTGGCTCAGCAAATGCAGGGTCTCTCCCTACAGGTCCAGGCCCTGGCTCAGAGGGTCAACCAGCCTGATGCTACCTTGGTAGTTCCCCTCACCTCACCTCTTGAACCCCACCTCAAGTTGCCCGACCGGTTCTCAGGGGACCGGAGGGCTTTTCTCTCCTTTCGGGAGAGTTGTAGGCTTTACTTTCGTTTAAAGCCTCATTCCTCAGGTTCTGAGAGCCAGCGGGTGGGTATAATTATGTCCCGGCTCCAGGAAGGGCCCCAAGAGTGGGCCTTCTCCTTGGCTCCTGACACCCCTGAACTTTCCTCCGTTGATTGTTTCTTTTCTGCTCTCGGACTTATTTATGACGAGACTGACAGGACTGCCTTTGCCGAGAGTCAGCTGGTGACCTTACGCCAGGGTAAGAGACCTGTTGAGGAGTATTGTTCTGACTTTAGGAACTGGTGCGTAGCTTCTCGGTGGAATGACCCTGCCTTAAGGTGCCAGTTTAGGTTGGGTCTGTCGAATGCCCTGAAAGACCTGCTAGTTAGCTATCCCTCTTCTGACTCCCTAGACCAGGTTATGGCTTTAGCGGTACAACTTGACCGACGTCTCAGGGAACGACAACGTGAACGTTTATGTGTTTTCTCCTCCGACTCCCTCATGATGCCTCCCGAAGTTCCGTTGCTCCGTTCCTCCCCAAAAGACTCAGAGATACCTATGCAACTCGGGGCCTCCGTGTCCCCCCAACAACGTAGAGAATTCCGCGGGAAGAATGGTCTCTGCTTCTACTGTGGGGATGACAAGCATCAAGTGAACAACTGTCCTAAGTGTAAGAATGCAGCCAGAGAACTTCCGCGCCTAAGTGATCATCGGGGAGGTCACTTGGGCGCACAGGTATTTCCCGTAAATAGGAAACGTACTAAGATCTTGCTTCCCTTTCAGGTCTCTTTTGGTGGTAGGTCTGCTACCGGCAGTGCCTTCGTGGATTCAGGGTCCTCTACTAATATCATGTCTGTGGAATTTGCTATGTCTCTTGCTATGCCTCTGATTGATTTGCCTAAACCTGTCCCGGTAGTGGGTATCGACTCCACTCCTCTTGCTAATGGTTATTTTACACAGCATACCCCTGTTTTTGAACTCCTTGTTGGCTCCATGCATTTGGAGCAGGGCTCTGTACTGTTGATGCAGGGATTATTGTACGATTTGGTTCTAGGCCTTCCCTGGTTGCAGTTGCACAATCCCACGTTTGACTGGAATACTGGGGAGCTTACCAAATGGGGTAATGAATGTTTTACGTCATGTTTTTCTGTTAATTCTATTTCTCCCCCTGAGGAGGCGAACACGCTACCCGAGTTTGTTCAGGACTTCGCTGATGTTTTCTCTAAGGAGGCCTCCGAAGTGTTACCTCCTCATAGAGAATACGATTGCGCTATCGAATTGGTACCAGGAGCAAAGCTTCCTAAGGGTAGGATATTTAATCTTTCTTGTCCCGAACGTGAAGCCATGAGAGAGTATATCCAGGAATGCCTGGCCAAGGGTTACATTCGTCCCTCTACTTCTCCGGTAGGTGCTGGCTTCTTCTTCGTAGGGAAGAAGGATGGTGGTCTTAGGCCATGCATTGACTACCGTAGCCTGAATAAGGTCACGGTAAGGAACCAGTATCCCCTTCCTTTGATTCCTGATCTCTTCAATCAGGTTCAGGGGGCCCAATGGTTCTCTAAGTTGGATCTACGGGGGGCGTATAACCTTATCCGCATCAAAGAGGGGGATGAGTGGAAGACTGCGTTTAACACGCCCGAAGGCCATTTCGAATACCTCGTCATGCCCTTTGGGTTGTGTAATGCCCCTGCGGTCTTCCAGAATTTCATAAATGAGATTTTGAGAAATTACCTGGGGATATTTCTTGTAGTGTACCTTGATGACATACTGGTGTTTTCCAAGGACTGGTCCTCCCACATTGAGCATGTTAGGAAGGTGCTCCAGGTCCTTCGGGAAAACAAACTGTTTGCCAAAACCGAAAAATGTGTGTTTGGGGTACAGGAAATACCATTTTTGGGTCAAATCCTCACTCCTCATGAATTCCGCATGGGCCCGCCAAGGTTCAGGCTGTGGCGGAATGGGTCCAACCTGCCTCCCTGAAGGCGTTACAGTGTTTTTTGGGGTTCGCTAATTATTACAGGAGATTTATTGCTAACTTCTCAGTCATCGCTAAGCCTCTTACGGATCTCACTCGCAAAGGAGCTGATCTCCTCCACTGGCCTCCTGAGGCTGTCCAGGCTTTTGAGGTCCTTAAGAAGTGCTTTATCTCGGCCCCGGTGCTGGTTCAGCCCAACCAAATGGAGCCATTTATCGTGGAAGTTGACGCATCTGAGGTGGGAGTGGGGGCTGTCTTGTCCCAGGGTACCAGGTCCCTCACCCATCTCCGCCCCTGTGCCTACTTCTCCAGGAAGTTTTCGCCAACTGAGAGTAACTATGATATTGGCAACCGCGAACTCTTAGCCATTAAATGGGCATTTGAAGAGTGGCGCCAATTCCTGGAGGGGGCTAGGCACCAGGTAACGGTCCTTACCGACCACAAGAATCTGGTTTTCCTAGAATCTGCCCGGAGGCTAAACCCGAGACAAGCTCGATGGGCGTTATTTTTTACCAGATTCAATTTTTTGGTTACCTATAGGGCTGGGTCTAAAAATATTAAGGCTGATGCACTGTCGCGTAGCTTCATGGCCAGCCCTCCTTCGGAGGAAGATCCTGCTTGTATTTTGCCTCCAGGTATAATCATTTCCTCGATCGATTCTGATTTAGTCTCTGAAATTGCTGCTGATCAAGGTTCAGCTCCCGGGAACCTTCCTGAGAACAAGCTGTTTGTTCCCCTGCAATTCCGGCTAAGGGTACTTAGGGAAAATCATGACTCCGCACTATCTGGTCATCCAGGCATCCTGGGTACCAAACACCTCATTACTAGAAACTATTGGTGGCCTGGGTTGCCTAAAGACGTTAAGGCCTACGTCGCCGCTTGTGAGGTTTGTGCTAGGTCCAAGACTCCCAGGTCCCGACCAGCGGGCTTACTGCGTTCGTTGCCCATTCCCCAGAGACCTTGGACACATATCTCCATGGATTTTATCACCGATTTGCCTCCATCCCAAGGCAAGTCGGTGGTGTGGGTGGTAGTAGACCGCTTCAGTAAGATGTGCCACTTTGTGCCCCTCAAGAAAATACCCAACGCCAAGACGTTGGCTACCTTGTTTGTCAAACACATCCTGCGTCTCCATGGGGTCCCTGTCAATATTGTTTCGGACAGAGGGGTACAATTTGTTTCATTGTTTTGGAGAGCCTTCTGTATGAAGTTGGAGATTGATCTGTCCTTCTCCTCTGCCTTCCATCCTGAAACCAATGGCCAAACTGAGAGGACTAATCAATCTCTAGAACAATATTTAAGGTGTTTTGTCTCTGACTGTCAATATGATTGGGTCTCCTTCATTCCCCTCGCCGAATTTTCCCTTAATAACCGGGTCAGTAACTCGTCAGGGGTCTCCCCCTTTTTCTGTAATTTTGGGTTTAATCCACGGTTCTCCTCCGTTTCACCTGATAGTTCCAACAATTCCGAGGTAGAGGTCGTTCATCGGGAACTGTGCACAGTCTGGGCCCAGGTTCAGAAGAACCTAGAGGCGTCCCAGAGCGTACAAAAAACTCAGGCTGATAGAAAAAGTTCTGCTAACCCCCTGTTTATGGTCGGGGATCTGGTGTGGTTGTCGTCTAGGAACTTGCGTCTCAAGGTTCCGTCCAAGAAGTTTGCTCCCCGGTTTATTGGGCCGTATAAGGTCATTGAGGTCCTCAATCCTGTCTCCTTCCGGCTGGGGTTACCCCCGTCTTTTCGTATACACGACGTGTTTCATGCCTCCCTCCTTAAACGCTGCTCCCCGTCCTTGGCTCCCTCGAGGAGACCTCCTGTTCCCGTCCTCACCCCTGAGGGGGTGGAATTCGAGGTGGCCAAGATTGTGGACAGCAAGATGGTCCAAGGCTCCCTCCAGTACCTGGTCCATTGGAGAGGATACGGGCCCGATGAGAGGACTTGGGTACCCGCCCGGGATGTTCACGCTGGGGTATTGGTCAGGAGGTTCCACCTGCGTTTCCCCAGTAAGCCAGGTCCACTTAGAAAGGGTCCGGTGGCCCCTCATAAAAGGGGGGGTACTGTAAAGGATCTGCCAGGCACAGCTTCGGGGTTAACTCCCATAATTAATCAGTCAGCACCTGAATCTACATCCCTGAGACTGACTCCAGCTTCCACCACTCAGGCTGGCAGGCTTAGGAGTGGGAGAGCCTGGCCAGACTCAGCTAGCTCCCGCCCTCGGTGCTTGTGATTCTTTTCGTGTGGTTTCCTGGCCCAGCTACAGCTCCTTCTATTTTGATCCTGCTCCATACAGACCCTGGCTTACTGACTACTCTTCTGCTCTTCGTTTGGTACCTCGCACACTCCTGGCTTAACTCGGCTCGTTCACCACTCTGGTTGCTCACGGTGTTGCCGTGGGCAACTGCCCCTTTCCCTTGCTTGTATTCCCTTGTATGTTTGTCGTGTTTGTCGTGCACTTACTGAGCGCAGGGACCGTCGCCCAGTTGTACCCCGTCGCCTAGGGCGGGTCGTTGCAAGTAGGCAGGGACAGAGTGGCGGGTAGACTAGGGCTCACTTGTCCGTTTCCCTACCCCCCGTCATTACAAAAACACCATAGAACAATTGGAAAGCACCTCCCCCACAAGTCAACAGCGATGACTATAGGGAAAAGCTCCAACAACCTCAAGTTCGCACACCATCCCCTGGACTGCCACAAATCAGGCCAGGTATCAGCACACCATGCCGAATCAAGTACTATGCCAAAACCCACTGCCCCAGGTTGCATCAGTAAACACTTCCAGGTCAGCACTGGAGATAGGAGGCGCCCTCCAACACAATCCTTTAGGAAGGTACGCCAGACGCGTAAGTCAGCCTTAATGGAACTAGAAATCCGCACATGATGAGATGGCACTGAAACCCCGGCCGTAGCTATTGACAGCCGCCTGGAAAAAGCTGACCCATAGGCAAAGTCCTACACGCAAAAACCAACAAACTTAATAATGATTGGATCTGACGCAATTCCAACTTACAGGAAGAGAAGGCCCAGTCTAACGTCGAACGCAACTTCACAACCTTCTCCACCCTAAGGCGAAAAACCATGTGACAGGAATTGATTTAGATACCCAAGAAACACAACACCGCCACGGGGGTCCTCCGTCTTTTCTTTAGAGAGAGGGACCCCGAAACGCTGAGAAATTAATTGAAGGGACCTCAACAAAAACGGACACTGCTCAGAAGAAGAGGGGTCGACGAAAAAAAAATCATCTAAGTAATGGGTAACTGACCAACAACCCGTAACGTCCTGCACCATCCATTCTAAAAAAAGAGCTAAACTAATAAATAATAATAATCAAAATAATAACAAGAAATCGAGCAGCCCATGGGCAAACATGTCATAATAAAAAAAAAAACTCTAAAGGACAGCCCAACAAATGAAAACAATCCGCGTGAACAGGCAACAAACGAAAAGCGGACGCAATATCGGACTTAGCCATAAGGGCACCCACCCCTGACCGACACACCAACACGACAGCTCGATCAAAAGAAACATACGACACCATTGCAAGCATCGATGAATGAGGCGAAACTTACCGGGTTTCTTCTTAGGAACCACACCTAGCGGGGACACACTAAGGTTAGAAAAAGGCAAATCAGAAAACGGGCCGGCCATCTGGCCAAGCTCAACTTCTTTCGTCACCTTATCCCTAATTGCGTCAGGAAACTCCAAAGCCGATTTCAAATTCCGAGACAAAACCCGGGTAGGCCTGCGCCGTAAAAGGATTGAAGAAACCATAGCAAAAACCAACCCTAAGCAGGGCGGCTTCCATCTTCTTGGGGTACCGGTCTAACCATGGGAACATCATGGACACGCGCACCGGCGTCCTCGCTCCTACTAACACCCACAAGGCGGGCGACTGCCGCAACCCGACGGGAGCATCTAACAGCGGAATGGGTTCCACCACAGTTCGAGCACTTATGCTTGAACTTACAGGAGGCGTAAAACCTGTGCCCTTCATTAAAGAGCCAACAGGCACACGATCCACGTACTCACCTGATCCCGACGCCTGCCCCCGAACTGGCAGAAGGTGAAAAGGCGGAGGCGGCTGGCTGAAAGGGCCGTTGCGACATCAAACGCAACCAAACGTCAGTGGCTTTGGTATCCCAACCAACCTCTGGCCTCTGAGCAAGCCTCCTCCGGAACTCCTCATCGTACCGCCACCAAGCAGTACCAACAAGCGATTTATACGCAATAAAAATAGTATCAAGATAAACAAACAATTGACCAGCACAATCGGGCCGCCGCTGACTAAACACACCCCCTAAAATAGCAAAGACCTGCAGCCAATTATTCAACGACTTCACAACTTTGGGCTTACTCAGAACGCCCCACTAAAAACGGTGCTCCTTATGAACCGTCGACGAATCGACCGACAAAAGGGACCAAATGTAAATGTAGTCATTCTTACTTATTTTATCACGAACCTCTTCAGACACACGAGCTCCCAGGGGGGAGACACTACAGAAATAGGTATCTCTGAAAGCAAGTACCGAAGGCATCAACATGGAGGCTGAAGCCTCAACCATGGACTTCGCAACCACGAATTGTGCAGACGGTACAATGGGGAAAGGAACGGTACCTGCTAACAGAGATCGCACAGCAGACAGTAAATTAGCATCAGACATAGACATGTTACCAGTATTCCAAGCCCGAAGGCAGTCATACTCACCCTGTCCAGGTGTAGGCGCAGCAGCCGATGCAGACGGAGCCATCACAGCAAGCGATGCCACTGGAACCGCAGGGGGCATGGCCGGCGCAGGTGACAATATCCTCCAAGCTACCTCAGAAAAACGACGACTACGATCATCATGGTTGGACCAATCACGAAGGCTCCTGCGACTGCCACCATCAACACGCAAACTCCCACGGGAGACATCCAAGGAGTAGGAGTCAGTGGGAGACCGCCTATACCTCCGAGTGTGACGCCTGCTGGAACGCCGGGACCGAATACGATGTGAGCCCCGTCGATGACGGGACCTGGACTTTCTACCGCCACTGCTACTGTACGAACCCCTAGACCGTAAGGAGCCATCCTGCAATGAAGAGCGCAGGCCCACAGATGGAAGCACAGGCAAGGGGGACACCACCTCTGCGGGAGGGGCCACCGCTCGACAGACCGGTGACCTATAGGGGCCGCCCGGTAAAAAAAGACCTCAGACCCATCCTGCGACCCCTCATCTTCGGGCAGTGAAAGATCCAACCACGCCCCACTATGATGCTCAGAACCCCTCTCCCCAAAACTATGGGCGCCAGCCCCACAATTCCCCCCATCCTCTGAGGCTAACAATAGGGGCACACTACCTGAAGGAGATGCAGCAGTAGCTGCAGAAATAGAGGCCGAGGCTACGGCCTGCAGAACAGAGCCCTGTCCTGCCAGTGGGCGGGGGGGCCTAATCCTCCCCAACACGGAGGAAACTCGGGCACCTGGTGGGGGAGGTATAATGTCCCCCACTACGAGCCCTGGCGCCGCCGAGGGCTGAGGCACCAGTGCCGAGGAGGAAGCACAAACAGCGTGGGATGGGCGGAAATAACCTTGGCACCGGAGGTCATTGCCTGAGGCCGCACAGTACCTGCATCAGATGGTGACAGACTGGCGGGTGGATGGGGAAATTTGCGTAGTCTTCCTGAAGAAGAATGGTGAGCTGGTACAGAAGATTCCCGGGAGGAGCGACTGCAGCCAGTCACTCCCCTCCGCTGAAAGGGTGCTACGGATCGCCCGAACAAGCTCCTGCCGATACATGTCAAAAAAGTTCGGCCAAAAGAGGATGATGAGGGAGGGGAACTATATACTACTCTCCATTACCATAAACCATCCCCCTTGCACTACCCATATGCCCTCCCCCTCCTAGAATAGCAGACTGTAGAAAAGGTGGGAGGAAATACCCCTCCTACACTACCTCAACCATAATGAACCCCTTAGCCAGCAACAGGCCCAGGCTCAGCGGCTATAAGCCAGTGAGCCTACAAGAAAACCTCTTGACGACTAATGATGACTATGATGGTCATTAAAGACCTCTGATCTTCACTGTTTAACCACTTGCATGCCATGATTAATGCTGATCATGGCATACAAAGGCTGAGACTGAGGGTGTGACCCCCTTTTCATTGCATCAAAAAGAATTTCTGTGAAGCAATTAGAGACAATACAATAGGCAGAAGGGTTGAAGGACCCTTAGGAGTCCTCCCTATGCATCAGCATGCAGAACATGGCCTGTGTGCGGATTTACAGCTTGGGAATGCGAGTGCAGGGAGATAAAAGTTACAGACTTGGAATCAGAATCCACTAAATACTATCCCCACATTTTCTAATTAGGAGTCAAGAACCACGCCTCATTCCGGACTCCTTAGAAATAAGGCTTTGTTTCTTGGGAGTCACCACTGCAGGGAAGGTTTGACCCTTCTCAGACTTAGGGCGGATTTACACGAGCGTGTGCGTTTTGCGCGCGAATAAAACGCGGTGTTTTGCGCACGCAAAAGGCACTTAACAGCTCCGTGTGTCATCACCATATGATGCGCGGCTGCGTGATTTTCGCGCTGGCCGCCATCATTATGACACTCTGTTTGTATGTTTGTAAACAGAAAAGCACGTGGTGCTTTTCTTTTTTCAATCATACTTTTTACTGCTGTTGCGCGAATCCGTGTCGTGCGCGTGATTTTCACGCACCCATTGACTTCAATGGTTGCTTGATGTGCGAGAAACGCAGAAATATAGGACATGTCGTGAGTTTTACGCAGCGGACACCCGCCGCGTAAAAATCACGGACTATCTGCACGGCCCCATAGACTAACATAGGTCCGTGTGAGGCGCGTGAAAACCACGTGCGTTGCACGGACGTATATCACGTTCGTGTAAATCCGCCCTAAGGGCATACTGCTTTTGGTGTCAACGTGGGCTAGACCTTTCGAAAAGTTTTACTGAACGTATGATTATACGGTTGCATAACTGTCATTGACTCCCATTTAAAAAAAAATACTGAGTCATTTTTACAATTTTTTTTTGCATACAGATGTATTAAAAAAAAGCATAGTTTAATTTGAGGCAAATGTACACCACTATATTCCAGCCAAACGTATGGACACTCTCATGGCATATGTCTTGATAATGGAAATCTATGTTAGTCAGCTGTTAGTTGAGGGAAATATATGTCAAGCTCTTTTGCAGCTCAGTTCAGTCCTTTGGGAGATGTTCATTGAGCGCAGTTAGCAGCCATGATTTCTAAACGAGAAAAATAGTTTAACAAATATAATAGACATAATGACTCCCATCCTGCTGAAAAAGTTTCATTTAATAAATGTTCTTTAAACTTTGACCAGCACATGAACTCGTAAGACTGATCTCAATAAGGATTTCTGCTAGGAAAACAATCCTGAAATCTGATGTAATTAATAAAGGCAGGAACTGAACAGCACCTGCTAGAAAGTGCAAGTTCCAAACATCTGTATTTCATCTCCCATTTACATTAGAGCTATTATAAAAATCGACCTGTTATATGTTTATTTTCAGTCCAAAAGTCATAAGAGCTAAGGGCAGCATTTCCCAGAACGTACCTCAATTCAATATGAAATAAAACATGCATTAAAATTCTATTGCCATAAATATACGTTCAAACGTTCCAAGAAAAGAAAAAAATATGCAAAAATGTAATATTATAAAAACATCTTCTCACTCTGGAGGACCCAGAATTTCCGCATTACAGATCATTCATTTCAACAGGAACTGTGTAATGATTCGACGTCCCTGCAGTGAGGCCACAGGGAAATTAAACACTTGTTTCAGGGTTCCCCACAGATTACAGCTGAACGCTGTGATTCCCAGATGGAAACACTGTGACCAGCATGTTGGGGGACCATTCTAACAAAAGGGGTAGTCCATAGTGGACATCCTCTTTAAATACAAGCCAAAGGGATCATATTAAATACCAACACCAAGTTTCCCAAAAACCTTTGGCTTCTTGTTCCAGGCACTACACTAGACTCAAACCTACTGTTAATTAGGTGGGTGGTATAATTGCACCCCCATCCTCCCTGGCAAACAAAAAAAGAGCTCTGCAATGTTCCTATATGATATGTTTTTATGTTTTCTGCTATAAATAAGTTTTCCATTGAAGTGTCAATTCTATGTCTGCAAAGACACTGCCTCTGCAGTCAGGGAAGGAATCAATATTTTGGAAGAAAAAGCTAAATGGGTTGCATGAGAATAGACAAACATGGCTGCTTTCTTCCACAAAGAGAACCACTCTTGTCCATTGGCAGTGTCTGGTATTGCAGGTCAGCATCATCGAAATTGACAAAATATAGCCTTCTTTCTCGAACCTATGGACAATCACTTTTATTGGGAGGAAAGCAGCAATTTTTCTAATCTTATCCAGTCCTTTTTGTGACCCTGTTAAACTAGCCATCTAGTATAATTCACCTCTGCCCACATTGTATATAGTGGTCACCCCAGGTACCAAGGATCAATTGCTGCCACAGCTCTCCTATTTACTAGCAGTAAATGTCTACTAACATGGAGAACATATTGCAGAATAAATATTAATTATAAACTATATCTTCTGAGCATAGGAACTAATCAAGATCAAGTGCCTACCGGTGAGGCCACCAGGACTTTGTAACACTGGAGGTTATGCAGCCTGCTATATTTACACATCAAGCATTTTATGACCTTTGAGGTTAGAAACCATTGCTTCATTCAGCTTATCAATGTTCTAATGCACAAATTCCGAGCATTACTATTACTTACAGTTATCACTTTTAGTGCAAGGACAGTTTCAGGCAGATCTCAACTATTTTCTTGCAAGACAGAAAAAAAGGCATACTGTACCTATGCTGTAATAATGTTTATTTTATCAGTATACTCAACATTTGGGGAAAGGATGACTATCCCAGAGACAGAGCCACCCATACCGGAGGTGAAACGGGGCCAGGCCCTTTCGTCCAACATCAGAGTTTGACCTCACAAATACTCTTTTGGCTGAATGGGCAGAAATTCCCATAGACACACTCCAAAATCTTGTAGAAAGCCTTTCCAGAGGAGTGGAAGCTGTTGAAGCTGCAATAGGGGCCCAACTCCATATTGATGCCTATGGTTCTGGAATAGGATGTCAAACAATCTCATGTAGTTGTGATGATCAAATGTCTAAATACTTTTGGCCATATCGTGTACGTACACCATATATAGATTACCTGAAAAACGTGGTATTTTTACGATTCATGCTCAGTAAAACACACAGAGCCGCACGCACACCTAAGCTGTTGTAGACCCTCATTTTGAAGAGTAAGTGCGAGCTGACTGAATTATCACCCTCCCTTTTCAAAATGGAGGTGTGCAGTGGTCGAGGTGTGTATTACATTGTCAGTTACAACAGCCAACATAAAATGCCAGCCACAAGTGCCCAATAGAGTGCCAGCTTCACGTACAGCCCCACATCCCAAACATTGGATGGGAATACTTACCGCCCTTACGTTTTCTTGTCAAAGTTCTCTTGACATGCAACTTCTTCTTGCTGTGCCGACTGCACGCAGTCGACACTTCCCTCCTGGCAGAACCAATCTGCCTCTGATGGATTATACATTTATTATTTACATACATGTAAACTGCATTGCTGCTGTGAGGAAAGACGTCATATCAGCAGAAATGTTTCTGTCTTGTCTGAGTATTTTAATTCTGAAAGTAAGATTATCTCTTCAATATCTCTGGAACTGGAAAAACCTGTTAGAAGCACCGAAGAAAAGGTTCTGGAATATAAATATCCTTACAAATTAAAACGTTCATGATCACATTCAGCAGAAAGATAATTAGGTTTGCAACTTTATCACTGGTGCCTTGTGAGTGGAAGTGACAGGAATACAATAGAATAAAAATAATCCAGCAAAGGCGTCGTTCACTTCTGCTTTCTGTTTTCTGTTGTTCAGCTCAGTCATAGCAGCAGTAAAACGAAAAAAAAAAACGCACCTAAGTGCCGGATCTGCCGCATGACGGACACCAACGGCGTCCGACAGAACTCATTGACTTTAAGGGGATTTGTTAGGTTTCCGTCATGGTGGCCGTCGTTTTACCGGAAAAAAATAGTGTATCGGTTCTGCACTATTTTATCTGGCGTTTTGGAATGGATCGGAGTCGGAGGCTCCCAGCGAAGCCTCTGACCCAGATGTAAACCGAGCATAAGAGCTAAGGCTTCATTCACATCTGTGCCAGAGTCCCACTCCGATGTTTCGTCTGAGTTTTCCGTCGGAACGTGACCCTGACTGACACAAACGGAAACCATTGATTTCAATGGTGACAGATCCTGTGCCAATGGTTTCCGTTTGTCTCCATTGTGCAAGGGTTCCGTTGCTTTGATGGAATCAATAGCGTAGTCGACTCAAATCAATGGTGATGGAAACGGAAACCTATGGATTCCGTTTGTGTTAGTCAGGGCCCCATTTCGACGCAAAGCTCAGACGAAATGTCGGAACGGAGCCCTGACGTAGATGTAAACGAAGCCTTATTCAGGCGAGCGTTGTCCGAGTTCAGTCTGAGAAAAACTGACGATTTTGCATCAGTTTTTTCTGCAACAGTGTGCCATCTGTTTTTCACGTCTGTGAAAAAGAAATTGAAGAATGCCTTCAATTGTCCCAACCTACTAAAAACACCCCCAGGATTGTCACGTGAACGCAGAAATGCCCTTTTCCATTTCTTATAGCATAGAGAGCATTGTGAGATTTTTGGCTTCTGACTATGTCCTATATTCAGGACCACACTACTTTCCGTTTTCACTTCTCATGGGACTTCAGGCAAACATCCGTGAAAAACGGAACAGATGGCATCCGTGTGGCATCTGGTTTTCAAGCAGACCCATCGACTTCTATGGGACCTAACTGCGTGAAAATGGACAAAGATAGCGATCTTTTGATCACGGACGAATGGTTAGAAAAAAACCTAATGTATGAATTGGCCCATTAACCATAAAGAGTCAGTGTTCAGTCCAGGTTCTACACTCGAGAGAGCTCATAGGGCTTGCGTTTATTAACTAGCTGTGTGTAATATATTTGAAATAAATATCATCTATCGATCATTTTATATGCCGTTTTGAATATACATGACTTCCACTACAAAGTTGTTTAGCTTTACTGCTATTAGTATTAGGCTGAATTCACATGTGCTTTTTTTGTTGTGGTTTTTGTTAAATTATAAAAAAAAAAATTATTCTCCCGTCATATTTACAAAAAAAAGGGCAAGATCTGTAACAACATTTGTACGTGTGAATACAGCCTAAAACTAATCTACATGGGTAGATTTCTGTGCATAACGAGCACCAATCGACTATATAACAGCCCTGTGCTGCCAACAAAGATGATTTTATAGGTTGCATTAACTATGTGATCAGCTGATAAATGAGGGTTTGCTTGTTTGTTGGCTGTTCGATGCCGTTTACACAGGACAAGGATCGGGACTGTGTAAATGGGACTTTAGGCCATATGAACACGGCAGAGTAGCGTGCAGGAGGCTGTAAAGGGGATTATAGACTATGTATACCTCTGTATGGTACTTCTGTATGGCATCCGATCATGGCACAATCTTTTATAGAGCTGTAATACGGCTCAGTCTATGTAGACCTGGACTCCGTGATGTATTCACATGTGTACTTAGCATGATCCTTCATATGGTTAACCCCTGTAGTTCAGTGGCCTGTTGTGGGGGTCAGTAACACTTGGTGCTCAATGTGTATGGATCAGTGTTGCTGCAATATAGGCCTTCGCAGATATGTTGCTGCTAGGACAACTATTTGCTAAAAAAACGTGGCTGGTCTGCCATGCAGAAGGGTTGTTTGCTCCCTGTAGTTCAGCAGTGATCATGCTTCTTCTAAGAGATGACTGATGACATTTTTCTTGTGTGTTTCAGAACAGTGACAGCAGGTTTTACCACCATAAGTCACAGCTGATCTGTAGTAATGAAGGCAAAATGCACAACAATATTTCCTTATACTGTGGTCACTACTGACAAACTACAACGTGTGTCGCAATAACTGAGAAAGATCACAAGACACAGCTACCCATAATGACAGGGTTCAAAATGGGGAGAAACAACTGAGCTGGGAAGAAACAAATGACACTGCTAGAATGTTGCTGGTGAGATAGAATGACATGTTAAAATAATTTGCTGGAGTGCTTCTTTAAGGCCTTATTTACACGAACGTGTGTGTTTTGCGTGCGTAAAAAATGCAGCGTTTTGCGCGCGTTGTAGTTCCGTGTGTCATCAGTGTTTGGTGCGTGTCTGCGTTATTTTCGTGCGTATGCCATCATTATGTCACGCGGTTTTGAAGTTTACAAAATGAAATGAAGGAGGTGGTTTTCTTTTTCCCATCATTGGTGAGCAACTGTTGCGCGAATCACGCACAGCACACAGATGTGCGTCCATGTGCTGTCCGTGATTTTTACGCAACCATTGACTTCAATGGGTGCGTGATGCTCAAAAAAAACCGCTCAAGTATAGGACATGCAGTGAGTTTCACGCAGCGGACACACGCTGCGTGAAAAACACGGAATGTCTGAATGGCCCCATTGACTTGCATAGGTCTGTGCGAAGTGCGTGATTTTCACGCGCGTATCACGGACGTGAAATACGCTCGTGTAAATAAGGCCTAAGACCCATGGGCAGATTAACTATTGCTGTTGCGCCAGAATTCTGTCGTAATTTGTGCCTTTTTTGGGCGAAAATCAATTTAGACAAGTTTAATATTGATTTGCCATACCTCGTAACTATCAATTAACGCAAAGAGGGACAACCGATGCTGCGTGCGTAGCACGGCAATTTTTTCCTTTTAAGCCATGCCTCTAGCCCTGCCCATACACACCCGGTTCAGCCCACACAGTATCATGCTCTCATAGTGCCTTCCTACAGAATAATGCCCCCCCCAGTATAAATCCCCTATAGCTGTCCCCCACACAGTATAATGCCCCATAGTGCCTCCCATACAGTATAATGCCAAAAAGCAGCCCCCCCACATAGTATAATGCATCCACAGTATAATGCCCCATACAATATAATGCCCCATAGCTGCCACCATACAGTTGAATGCCCCTATAGCTGCCCCATACAGTATAACACCCCCATTGCTGCCACCATACAGTATAATGTCTCCTTAGTTGCCACCATACAGTATATTGCCCCTATAGCTGCCCCCATACAGTATAATGCCCCTTTAGCTGCCCCTAGTTCCAGTACCCACATAGATAGTGCTACAGTGTCCCCTTTAGATAGTGCCCATATATTGCTACAGTACCGATGTAGATAGCGCTACCCCCTGTATACAGAGCCATTGTTGCTCCCTCTAGGTGCGAAAGCCCCAGCCAGAGCATCGGCCACATTGTGGCCAGGGTTTCTGTTCCAGAGGGAGCCCCTGATGTCACTGTCCATATATGGAGAGGGTCGTCAGGGGTCCTCTCTAGGAGCTGAATCCCTGGTCAGAGCATTGGCAATGCTCTTGCAGGGGATTCCACTCCAGTAAACCCCAGCCAGAGCATCAGTAATTGCTCTTGTTCCTGGAGGAGCCACTGACATCACTGTCCAAATATGGACAGTGAAGTCAAGGGCTTTCCCAAAACAGGAGTCCCCGGCCAGAGAGCTTGCGTTGTCCTGGCAGGGGACTCCATAGTTGAAAGCCTGACATCACTGTCCATATATGGATAGTGACGTCAAGGACTTCCCTGGGCTCAGCACTTAAAGTAGCGCTCTGACCGGGGAGTACTCGACGAGTGGGGGAGCGCACTCTGCTCTGTACTAATGCTGAAGCAGGGAGCTGACGGTTCCTTGCATCAGCATTGGATTCAACTGTATATGCGTCCTGAGGACGCCGACACAGTTAACACTGGGACATACCACCCGGGCCCGCGGGACACCGCCCAGAATCTGAGACTGTCCCGCTGAATCCGGGCCGGTTGGGAGGACTGGATTTGCTCCAAAAAGAACAGATGTTTGCGCCTTACTAGACTCTTTTCAAAAGGTCCTAGAAAGAGGGAGTCACTTAGTGGAAAGGGGAATGGCTTAAAATGCACCTCTGTGCGGCAAAATTGTGCCAAAATTTTCTGGCAACAAACGGCTTAAAGTAAGCCAACCAAGAGGTGGTATTTGTAAGAGAAAACTGTCTAACATGTCAAGCAAAATGTGCCAAATTTATAACACAGCGTGCGCCTCTGTAATAAATTTGGCGCATCATAAGACTACCTGGTCTAGGTCTTCGTGGTCTAAATATTAGATAGCATTAGTGAATCTGTACTACAATCTTGTTTTTACACATATGCAAGTTTGCAGAGAAGAGAGAACATGCATCTTGCCAAACGAAGTTTGTCCGAGCCTGATTTTACAGTGTGTCTAGTTATAATCAAACTATGTTTATTTCAATGATTAACCTTTACAACTGTTCAACAACCTGAAACTTTTCTCTTGTACTAATAATAAAGAAAGTTATACAACTAGAAATTATCACGAAGGGTCATAGTGCACGGCCTGGCTTCATCTAGGCTAATGTATGGGTTGATCACCTTACCTCACATTTCCCGACTTTTAGGGTTAATTCAGACATTGCGGTCAAGGTGCGGTTAATACCATATCCAAAAAAAACTGCATGCTTTTGTACCTCGATTTGATGCGTTTTTCGATGCAGTTGCAGTAAAGTAAAACATAACCGCATCACAAAATGCATCAAATCGCTATAGAAACGCATGCAGTTTTCAGTTGGGTTCTTTTATGTGGTTTTAACCGTAACATCTGAATACACCCTTTGCTACCATCACAAAAATATGAGGACTGAAGGTGAAAATCCTGCCATACAAAACATAAGGCCCTGTCCTATGTTCCCTAAAGTCCCGTTTGAGATACATGTTAACAAGCAGGCAAATCTTTGGGTCCATTCAAACTCTGCAGTTGAGGTACAGTTAAAACTGCACTGAAAAAACGCATCCAAAAACGGCATGTTTGTACCGCGATTTGTTGTTTTTTTTCGATGCACTTTACTGCAACTGCATAGCAAAACGCACCAAATTGTAGTAAATACGCATGCGTTTTTTTAGATGTGGTGATTTTTAAAAAAATCTGTTATCATTAGGAGATTTGTTCAATAAAATTCGCATTATACTCCAACGGTTGATGGCTTGAAGATTATACTGACTGTCATTTGCATCGACTACTTAGGAAAATCAGCGAAAAATAACATTTGCACAATAATTTGGAACGCGGTGTATTGCTGTGGAATTTCACTTTCCACAATGTGGAACTTCCGAAACAAATATGCAACCATTAAAAAAAATCTGCACCGCAGGTCAATTTCTGCAGGTCAATTTTCTTATGCGTGTGGATGAGATTATAAAAATTTTATTCACGCTGCTGCTACTGTGAAACGCTGTGGATTTTTTGTCCGCAAATCTGCAACAATGTGTTTGTCTCAGCAAGCTCTGAGAGTTAATAGGTGCCATTAATCAATTTGCCCTCACAGTCACACAGATTCCTAGCATACTGTGAGGGTATGTTCACACGCAGTAGCAAAATACGTCTGAAATTACGGAGCTGTTTTTGCCTGAAAACAGCTCCTGATTTTCAGATGTTTTTTAACAACTCGCTGCGGATTTTACGGACGTTATTGGAGCTGTTTTTCAATGGAGTCAATGAAAAACGTCTCCAAAAACGTCCCAAGAAGTGACATGCACTTCTTTGACGCAGGTGTCTTTTTACGCGCCGTCTTTTGACAGCGACGCGTAAAATGACACCTCGTGGGAACAGAACATCGTAAAACCCATTGAAAGCAATGGGCAGATGTTTGTAGGCGTAATGGAGCCGTTTTTTCAGGCGTAATTCGAGGCGTAAAATGCCTGAATTACGTCTGAAAACAGTGCGTGTGAACATACCCTAAAGATTTACACACACTAAAGGCCCTTTTTCAAATAAACTTTATATCGTTCCCGATAATTACCCTGTGTAATCAGAGCAAAGATCAGCCAATGAACGAGCAAACACTCGTTTATCGGCTGATCGGATCGTTTATCACTCACAAAATATTATCATTGTCAGCAGCACATCTCCCTGTGTAAACTACGACTTCAAACGCTGCACCCCAAATAATGCACATAGAGCTTTTATCTAGGTATCATTTGAAAGCTGGGGCCCCAGCCTTTACATTGTAGTTGTGGCAATCGATTATAGTCATCATGCATTACATATGTTCTTGGCAGGGAAGGTGTTCAAAGATAAGCAGCCTTCCAGCGACATCCTGGCAAATAAAGGTTGGTATAATACCAGTTACTAAAGACACACAAATTATGAGTCTTACATGTTAGCAACAAGATAATCTGTTCTTTTATAGGCAAATTAATACTTAACAGCAAATAATATATAAATTATAGGACAACTTCCAGAGAAGACCGAGTATATTCTGAATGTATGCTATATTTGGATGTGTAGAATCACTGCAGTCTTATAAGACCTTATTAAAATGAATTTCCCCTTTAATTTATGACATGTGATGGCCTTTCATGCCTTTACGGATCCAACAAGTTTAATCCCTTAAGGACTAAGCCGATTTTGGCCTTAAAGGGGTTGTCTCATAAAAATAACTCCTGTACAAATGCCCTAATAGAGCAAACGGACGTCATAGCTCTGGCGTTTTGATTTAATTATATTGTGCACATTTTTTCACATTTTTCGTGGCGCACGTGTGGTCACAGTTTTTCACTTGATCACTTATCTGTTTACCTTATTTTATTTATTTATTTCTATTTATTTGATCACCTTTTTTGTAATGATTTTTAATAAAGATTAATGTATATATATATATATATATATCTTGTGTACTGTATACACAAATTTCTATCATGTATATCCTCAATCATTCATATGTACCTCCTTCAAATACTATTAGATCTGCCAAAAATGATATAACAGTTTGTGAGCATTTTGAGTATGGGCAGTTCACATTTCTTTCCCTGAACAAAACTGGTGGTCGCGGAGCGCCTGTGTGTGGCGCATGCGCCGGCCCGACTTCTCTCCTTCCGGTTGTGCGTGGGATGCGGGTGCGCATAGACATGCACATTCTGCATCTTCCGGGCGCCGGGATGTGGGAGCCGGGGCTGGTATGTCCGCCATGGACGGGCGCCATGTAGTGAGCGGCACCACGTGTATATCCAGCTCAGGTGGGTGCATACCCTCCCCTGTGTTTGTATTGTAGCCAATGTTTTTTTGAGAATCTGGTCACATGTTGTGCTCTAATTGGGAAACAGCTCCACCCTAAACATAGAGACTCCCTATAAAAGACCTATCCATTCTACCACACAGTACCCCTTGAAAAAGCTGACTGCGAAACGTGCGTCGGGGTTCTGTGGTGGTGGTCTGGTGTGATTTGGGACTCATTATGCAGTACAGTGGTTGGTATTCAACCTTGGAAGTATCTATGTTTTGAATAGCTTTTTTTTCTTGGAGACAGCACGGATATCCAGTACTATACTGAGTGTATACCTTTTGTCTCTTGAAACTATGTTTATTTGTATAGCAGGTGACAATCTATGAGATATATTTACAATGCTAGTACTTCCGTGTTATATTATTGGTGGGCTATGCTGTTCTGTGTATTGTGGTCCCTCCCACCACCACAACGTGGTTTTATATTTGTGTGTTATTTTAGGTCTTGATGGCCATTGCTCTTAAATATCTGATTAAAATATAATAAAAGTTTGTTGTATGGTACCTATGGTGTGCTATTGTGTTTTCAGTCTTTATATGGTAGCGTCCACGTATATATTATAGGGATTGTGTTTATGCTTTGATATACGCAGATCATTATATGTATTCTTTTGGCCTGGTTTGGTATAGGTATTGATATCTATGACGCTAGGCGTCCCTGCCTCGCTGCGGGACAACAGTCCCGCACTGCAATCATGTTTTCAGTACAGGACAGTTTTCCGCAGCGAGGCAGGGACTCCTAGCGTCAGAGATAACTATGACAATAGGGGCCCGGCTCCCTGCAGTGTGAATCCGGCCTTACAAGTAATTTATTTGCCATGTAGAAATGTCACTTCTACCAAAAACATTGATTTATCAGGTTAATCTGAACTGCTATTTTTTTTAATTATATGTTAGCATAAAATGTATATTTATTTTCTATAATGGTGTAATACATAAAAAATATAAGGTATGCCATACCAGCCACTAATACTGGACAGCCTTGGTGGTCTTTACTAGGGCAAGTGCTGTCAGCCCACTCCTTTGTCAGCACCAGGATCAACATTGATTTTCTCCTATCATGGCCGTTAGTACAGGTGGGCAGCGGTCAGTGACAATGGTCCTCCCGATTCTGTGCCCACGCAAACACCCTAAAGTACATGTACGTTAAAATGCGAGAATTACCTTCTGCTGATGATATACATATATGTCAGTTTGGTAAAGGGGTTAATAGTTGGCTAGCAATATGTTTTTTGGTACATCTATGGCATTGTTCATATGTAAACATATCTAGATCATAGACAACATATTTTCTTTACATTTGTCAAAGATACTGTTTTTGTGATCCTTTGACCAGGGCTTGCACTTTTGTGCACTAACCCTAACCATGACCACAGGTGTTGTCCAAGCTGCAGCTTTGTGAAGATCTGGCTGTTTTCTGCTAAGGCTACATGCACACTGCAGATAAACGTAGGTAATTTCGCAGGTAAAATCTGCACTTAACATCAAGGGGTCTTTTTTATGCGTTTTTAGGTGTGGAATTCAAATTTTGATGTGGAAACCAGTGCAGATTTTATGCTCTGTACTTTGTTGCGTTTTTTTTAAATAAACTTCCCAGATACATTTCTGAGACATAAACGCAATGTAAATTGACATGCTGCGGATTTCAAAATCTGCACTGCAGGTCAATGTACGTGATGAAAAACTTCGGAACGTGTAGATGAGATTATTTGAAATATACATGTAATACACAGCGTGTGGAATGTGGCCTGGATAACAGGAGGTGCCGATTGTTGTCGTCATATTTCAGGCAAGGGCTCCATGACATTACCCAGGATTTGTGCATAAATCACAGTATTATCACGATGCATCCTCCGTTCTTACCTATAGAAAAAAAATGGCAAAATGAACATTCAGCCCATCTTTAATAATTTGCATTATTTTGTCCATCCCTTTTACAGTCACATCAATTACACATTGTAAAGAGAAACGTCCTTACAATACCTTAAATAAATATTTTTTATTTGATACGTTATGATCTTGACACACATGATGTTGTCTGTCTCTATAATTATATGCACAGGGAGCATATCTAAAAGGAATGGTTATATATTACGTTCAACAGTGGATTCTTTTGTTGTACTGGGGATTTACCAAAATAATGGACTTTTATGCAAAAATACTGTTTAAATGTAAGTGACCCAGAAAACTAAATAACAGATCAGATCATTGTGTCATCAACGAGCAACAATAATGTACCTCATTCTCACATTTGTTTCTCCAGGATCATGATATGAACACTCAAAATTATAATTAAAGGCTATGAAAACCTTCAAAGACATTTTTTTTAATGAAATGTAGTATAATTTGATTTGGAACAACTTTTAAATAGGTTTTTATAAAAAAAAAAAAGATTGACTTTGAGACACAGCTTCTTTGTATACATAGAAGCTGTATCTTTCGGTCAAAGCCGAATCAGTCAGGTCTGCAGGACTGACGGCTTTGGTGAGAGCTGGACTTTTGTGTCCTAGATTGGCAGGATCCACCTGTTATCGATCACATCCAGATGTGACTGATAACAGGTGCTGGGGCGTAGCTAGTGGGGGGCAGGCGGGGCATGTGCCCCTGGCGCAACTTAGAGGGGGGCGCCAGCGCCGCCTCCTCCTGCACTATAATTGAACGTGTGTCTATAGGACACAGGTACAATTAGAAGCAATGAACGTACCCGGCCATTCAAGCGGTATAGTGCTTCCATCGCTGAAAGGCGCTGACTGACAGGGAAAGTCATTCTGCCCAGCCAATCAGCGCCTTTCATAGACACTTCGTTCAACCCCCCAGGAGACCTGCGCAGAAGAAAGCAGGTCTCCATTGCTGCTGGCCGGCGTGGGAGCGGGATTAAGGTGAGTTTGAATTGTTTGTTATTTTATTGTAATAAAAAAAGTGTGTGGTATGATCTACAAGGGGGGCTTAATCTATCTACTGGGGGCTTTATCTATGGGTGGGGGGGGCTCTATCTACAGGGGGGCTACATACAGGGGTGGGCTATCTATGGAGCACCATATACAGGGGGGGGTCTATATACAGGGGTGGGCTACATACAGGGGTGGGCTATCTATGGAGCACTATATACAGGGGTGGGCTATCTATGGAGCACTATATACAGGGGGTGGGCTATCTCTACAGGGGGCTATATACAGGGGTGGGCTATCTATGGAGCACTATATACAGGGGGGTGGGCTATACCTACAGGGGGGATATATATATATATATATATATATATAGGGGTGGGCTATCTATAGGGCACTATATACAGGGGTGGGCTATATCTACAGGGGGCTATATACAGGGGTGGGCTATCTGTGGAGCACTATATACTGGGGTGGACTATATGTGGAGCACTTTATACAGGGGCGGGCTATATCTACAGGGGGGCTATATACAGGGGTGGGCTATCTGTGGAGCACTATAGGGGGAGCTATTTGTGGGACACTATATACAGGGGTGGGCTATATGGGGGCACTATTTACAGGGGGCTCTATGGCAGGCACTATCTACAGGGGGCACAGTGTGTGTGTGTGTGTGTGTGTGTGTGTGTGTGTGTGTGTGTGTGTCACGATGTATGGTGCTATTATAAATAGAGGTGCAGTGTATGGTGCTATTAAATTTAGGGGCGTAGTGTGTGTGGTATAATGAGAACTTTATCTTTATTTATAGGTGTAGAAATGTTGGAAAAGTTAGAAGCTCAAGACATCTGAGCGGCAAACTGCAGAAATGGGCTGGGACCGGGAGAAGTCATGATAGAGGTCTGGACCGGATGGAGAAAAAGAACTAGAATCTGAGACGTCACCGGTGAGTCACTTAATGTAGATGTTTATTCTGCCTCTAATCAGTAATGTAGTCACTGTATGATCTGCAGCGAGATTATGGGTGGTATAATTATGATAAGATTTATTTTTTGTGAAACAGCATCTCCTTCTCATTGTTCGGACCATGCTGGGAGCTGTAGTTTTACGCCTTACAAACCTATACGGCAGGGGTTTCACTAAATTGAGCTGCATTTGTACTGGTGTTGTATTTATGTACTGAGCTTGGTTTTGGTGCTGTATATATGTACTGAGTTTGGTTCTGGTGTTGTGTATAGAACTATACTGCTTGTAAAATGTACAAAATGTTTCTCGAGTTACATAAAAAGAAATGTGGAAAAGAAATGACACGTCATTGATTGGTAGAGAAAACAAACACGGCGAGGGGGAAGGAGATGTTGGGGGGGGGGGGTGGGAGCCAAACTGAATCTTTACCCGGGTGCTGGACCAGTGCTCACCAAAGCCATCAGTCCTGCACACCTGACGGATTCGGCTTTGACCGCAAGATACAGCTTCTATGTATACTGGATACATAGAAGCTGTAGGTCAAGAAGTAAAACATTTTCATAAAAACGTATTTAAAAGTTGTTTCAAATCAAATCTAACTGCCAAATCGCCGCACAACCCCCTGAAGATGCCGTATCCATGTTGAAACATGTTGGGGGATCATTGAATGTATTTTAACTGCCAAATTGGCTCAGATAGATATAGTGAGATGCGTTCTGAAGACGGAATCCACTAAATGCTTTGACTTTATGATAGGCAATAGCCACAATGTTCTAAATCCTCTGCTGTCTGAGGCTTTTTGGCAAAAAGTTTTAAATGAGTTTGTTTTTTAATTTCTAATAAAGATTTTATTTTACAAATCTGATAAGATTATCTTCTTCTCTGGGAGATTCCAACTGTTCGGAGGAAGAGCTAATTTTATACAGAATCTGAATTGTAAAGTGGAGCCCTGTGCTCAGATCTGATCAGGATTAGGGGTGAGCTTGTTTCACTATTTTGTCAAATTGCTGCTCCACAGAATACAATAGGAAGATCTATTCCCCTATTTTTCTCATAAATTCACCAAAAGCAAGTCTCAAACCTGGTGAATTAATTTCCCAATGCATCATAATGAGGGCAAATAATCCAAATTGGATAAAAAAAATTCCTCACCTCCAGCAAGGAGCCTGAATTTTACTTTATACAGAATATTTCATTAACCATGTAATAAGGTTTCCCGGTGTTTGTAGAGGAGAAGGACGCAGCTCTATCTTTAGGTCTCCTATATCTTCATTCTAGGAAGGGATACTGTAGGTCCTCTTTAAAGGGACAAATATTTTTTTCATCACATATAAAAGGAGCTACATGTGACAATTACAAAAAATAAATAAAATGGGTGGTTGGTTTTCAGGAAATAAAAATCTCGCCATGTATTCTACTTCCTGCCATTTAAACTTTCTGATGCACTGATAGCAGGACAGAGGGAATTACTTAACAATCCCTGTACAACCAGTGAGGACTGAGGGGTGGTGACTCAATTAATTAGTCACCACACCTCCACTAGTACTATACTGCTCCTTACATCAGACTAAACTAATGCACTGCACATCAGGGGGCTCTATTTCATATACAGGAGCCCCCCCCCAAGATTCAGTGAATTAGATTAGTATAATAGAAGAAGTTCTCAGCTCCACTGTAGCTGCAGTGCAATCAGCACCATTACAAAGCATAGGAGTGCTATGCTTTTTAATGACGCTGATTGCGGAACTTGTAAAGATCCACTAGTAACACGACAAGGGATAGCAGAGAACCAATATAATGAGCCACAAAAGAAGCGGCGGCGGCTGAGGAACGCATCAGTGAAGATGGGCTCATACAATACAACAAGCAGTGCTGAGCACACTCCTCCGGTTGTCTCGATACAGAATCACTGTCAGTGTGAAGGGGACTACTTGTTAGGACTGGCATTTGCCAGAAGGCAAGTGCCTTACTCAGGCGTCGGCACCTTCTGCTCCTTACACTTTGCTGCAGCACAGCAGCTGTCATCTGTTCTTACACCTCTCACAGCTCCTGTGCTATGTAACCAGAGGGGGAAACAAGTTTCCTCTTACTAGTTCCAAGCACAGAAGCTATGAGAGCCGTGCATAAGAACAGATGATTGCTACTCTGCTATGCTGCAAATGTAAAGAGGAGATAGTGGAGGATTATACTGCAAGGGGTGGATGATACAAAGGGGATGATATTGGGAAGAGAAAGAATACTGGAGGGAGGTGAGATGATACTGGGGGGGGGCAGCGGCGGATTAAGTAGACCACAGGCCCTGGGCTGTTCCCCAAACTTGGGCCTCCCTTCACCACCACCACTCTGCCGTGCTGCGTCTATAGTCAACACCAACTTTCTGTGCGAGCATTGACAAATGGGTGTTACGATTCCCCTTGTCAAAGGGCTGTGTCCATACATACTGACAGTCTCCAACCATTACGGACAGCATCACACTGTGTAGGGAAACATGATCCTGACAAGGGGAATGGTAACACCCATGTCTATTAGTCCTGGGTTACACAAAGACTTTTTGTGGAATACAGGGATTTCCTATAACAGACAAGTCAGGAGAGGTGACAGCTCCTTTATAAAACAAGTGACTCACAGGTGACGTCTTTTCTGATGGAGTCACTCTTTTCTTCTCCATCTAACACAGACCATTATGGCGACTTCTCCTGATGAATGCAGTCTCCTGCAGAGATCTCTTCGCCCCTTGCTTCTGCAGCCATTTCCAGGTTCTATAGAAACCCAAAAATTCATACACCAAATCCCCTAAATTGTTCCATACCCCAGACCAGATCCCTAAGCAAATTCCAACCCCAAACCAGACCCTATAAATACATTGAGACCCCAGACCTTCTAAAACGATTGTAATCCCCAGACCAGACCCCTAAACAAATAAAGACCCCAGAACAAGCACCCTAAATACAGACCTTAGACCAGACGCCCTAAATTAAATGGCCCCAGACCTGACTCCTCCCTAAACTAACAGACCCCTAAACTAATACAGACCCGACTCCCTAAATAGACCCCCCAAACTAATACAGATCCCAGACCAGACCCCCTAATACCTACATTGCAGCTCACAGTCTTGTCTATGGAGTCTTGCTGCTGTTGTAGGACCTGCCTACATGTTCACGTGACCAGCAGGTCTTTCAACAGTAACAAGAACTGCAAACTTAAGGTCACCTAACCTTGTCTGCCAGTCCTTTTGCCTGGCATACACAATGCAGTCTTGTTACGTTTTTTGCCGCAATTCCCCGCAAAATACTGCAATTTACTTTGGGTGACCGTGGGCCCCCTGGGAGCCTCGGGCGACCATCCAAACGCACCTATGATGATCTGCCACAGCTGTGGGAAAGTTATAGTGGGAAGGGGAGAAGATACTGAGGAGTGAAATACTGGGGGGTTGGGGATGATACCTGGAAGGAAGAAATTATTCCTGAATGGAGGGGAGATATGGGGTAAAATGACACTCGGGGACGGTAGTGGAGAGATGATACCTGGGTAAAGGAGGGATTTGATATCTGAGGGACGGAGGAGAGATTATAAAAAGAACACTCTTTTGGCCTCCGTTGGGTGAATAGGGGCCTATGGATACGTTTAACATGCATGCTGGGATACATATGGCAAGCGGACACTGCAAAACGCAGTGTAAAATTAGTCTAAAATTACAATGATGCTGTGATGCATATATTATATATCGATATACAGTCACTGAAAAAAATTCTATTCTACTAACCGATTACTCTGTTTTTCATTCCCATAAGGCCCTTTTGAGGCTAATCAGGACAATGGAGCGCTCGTTCCCAAGCATTGGCCGGTGTAAAAGGGCCCAGTGATCAGCCGACAAACTTTTATATTGTCCTAAAAATCCATGTGAATGAGAGATCATTGTACAGCGCCAATCGCCATATTGCAGATTGGTACTCGTTTTTTTTGGCAGAAATTTGCTGCTGTAAAAGGACCCTTACGTAGTGCTATGCTAACATGTTCTCTTTCATTTTCCACTTCTCCTGTCTGTGTACGTCATGTTTATCTAGGCCTATCAAGAGAACAACAGAGCTGTCGGACCCCTACCGATCAGACACTTATCTTTTATCCTGTGTTTTATTATGATAAAAAACCAAAACACATGTATCCCCTATTAACAGGACTGGGTTTATGTGTGTGATGGCTGGGGGTCTGACCACTGGGATCCCCAAAAATGAGTAGAACGGGGAACAGAAAGTCCTCCAAAGTGCTCTCATGAGAATGGAGCACGTGTGCACATTCATTTTTTTGAGACCTTCGGGACCGCTGTCTCCAGCAGCTCAATAGAAATGAATAGAGCATTGGTTGAGCATGCGAACCAGCGCTCCATTCTCATGGAGAATGTCGGGGGACTTTGGGTCCCCTGTTCTCCTCACCGCTGGGTGTCCAAGTGGTTGGACTCCCAGCAATCACACATGTAGCCCCTACCCTGTGGATAGGCGATACATGTGTTTGTGGGATAACTCCTTTAAGTATGAATGGAAAATAACTACCCTTAGAATCTAAGCTTGGTACACTACGTAATTAAAAAAAGAGCTGGTTGCAAATCAAACATGTTTATTAGCTGGTGCACATTTTGTACATAAATAACAGAATTTGACATTGGATGGTAATTGCTTCATGTTGATGGATGTCTTGTTTTACATAGATCCTCGGATGCCTCAGTGCAATTGTGGATTTCCTGAGTTGCACTACAAGCCGTTCCACAACAAAAGTGAAAATCATTAGGAAAATCTGTAAGAGGCAAAAGCAAAGTGCATGTAAAAAAAGTTAAATACACAGAAATTGAATCTAAGTAAGAAGCTGGCAGTAAAGTTTTTTTTTTTTTTTTTTTACATCATAGTAGCGGCGTGAAATTGTGGCGAGGGATGTTAAAGTGCAAATCTATGTCTTTTAGCACCATGCCGTTTTCAGCTGCCACATTTGGTGAAAATTAAGTTCATAACATGCTTTTATAGTTAGGGCATGTCCACACGGCGCTTAAAAAAAAAAATTATGTGTAAACGTGTCAATACGTAAGAATTTCTTGTGAAGTGCTTTTTAAAATACAGGTGGTTGACGCATTTTCCAAGTGTTATTACGCGTTTTGGTGCACTTTTTGGCGTTCAATTAGGACTCCCAGTGAATATGGGAACATTTGGCGTCTTTTCAGAGCGCTTCTTTTTTACAAAAAGCGTTTTTTTTAAAATACGCTTGTGTAACAAAAAACGTATTGTACGTACTAACTGTGCGCTATCTTTGATTTGAATAGGAATCTTGATGAAGCGTTTTTGGACCTGTATTTCGGCGCGTATAACGTGGCAAAATACAAAGTCAAATATACGCTGTGTGAACAGGGCCTTATAGTTAAAAATGATGGCTGCCTGCAGCCACCACTAGAGGGAGTTTAGTAAATTACTTTGCACTGTGTTAATATTAAGTTCAATGTATTACAGTATGTAGTGAGCTCCCCCTAGTGGTGGCTGCAGGCGGGAAACATATCGTTTAACGTTATATCTATGAAGGGGATTTAGAGCTCTAAAAAAAACAACTTGTTTAGACAGAAAAAAAAACACAAACAAAATGGTGGAGATTCACTTTAAGAAATTGCTATGGCCTCCCGATTATTACATAGTCAGTATATTTTTCAAGAACTACTTTATTTAGGGCACAAGGACGGAGGTCAACAGAAAGATTAAAAAAACACAACTCAAAAAAGGTTTTTCTCTAGTGAACATTTCATTCTGTACGGCAACCACTTGATCTGTAACTTGTACAAATAATATTTGCTCACAGTATTTGACTTTCATTATTAGCGTGTACATTCAAAGTAACCGGTCACTCTATTTTTCTCTATGAAATAAACAGAGTAACGTACAGCTGCTCAAAAAAGCTGGGAGGTTGACCTATTACTTCTGAGAAACTTAGGAATTGATAGGGAATTAAAGCATACAAATTTTTTCCCAAATATGCTTAATTAACGAAACAGAGTAGAACTATGGACACATTGTACAGAGGTAAATCCTATCATTTTAGAAGTCAGCTTTTAACTGTCTAGTAACCACACAGAGCGCATCCGGTCAGCTCCCTCCTGCAACCTGAGCTCTGAGAGGGAAATTTATTAAGACCGGCTTTTCATGCGCCAGTCATAATCTAAATAACTCTGGAGTAACATGCGCCTAATTTTTTAAGATGTGCATGCCTCTTAATAAATTAGGCGCATCTCTGGCTGTCCGTACGCCAGAAAGTCAAACCTATCATCTTCTATATGCGCTAACATTTACGGCAATTTCTGGCATAAATTATAGTAAATTTGTTGGGTTGTTGGTGGCCCCACCCACTTTTTTGTACAGTCCCGTTAGCAGAAAAAATTGTGACTTGCTGCATTTTGGACTTTTCTTCTTATGGGGTAGAACGTTTGGTGAATTCCCCCCTATGTTCTCAGCTAAAACTTTACTTCATGCAAGGTAAAGTTATCTGCTGTCCACATAACAGCAGAAGGGTCCAGTGATCACACAGCAGCTGCCTCTATACAGAAAGTCTCCTCCTGAACAGTCGGAAAAAAGTCCTAATGTGCACGGAGGCATGCTGGGGTTCGGCATTTACCTCTGTATTAAATGTGCACATTTTTAATTAATTCTAATTAATGTTTTTTGAAAAATAACATACCATGGTCTTCTATCACTTCGTGAGGCTTCCTCAGGAGGTTCTTGTTAAGGGTCCATGTAAACTAGCGCCAATCAACACGACAGTTCATTGATCGCCGCTCGATTGCTCCTTTCACATGGAGATATGTTTGGGGACGAGTGATCGCTACTATGATCGCTCGTCCTCATACATTTCTATCATGTCGGCAGCACATCTATGTTTACATAGGGAGATGTGCTGCCGACAATGATAATATTTTTTGCAGCATAAACTATACAATCAGCCGATGAACGGGCATTTACACAGGGCAACGGATCGGGAATCAGCGTTTACACGAACGCTCGTTTGCCTGATAATTGGCCCATGTAAAAGGACCTTGGGTCTTCCCTGCGGACAATGAAAATTATGCTTTAGGGTGTCCCAGGCAGAGAAGAGTTTTTTTTGTACACGTCTTTATTAAGCTTTCAAATAACATATTAAACAAAGGAGGAGGAGGAAGAGAACGTGCAGCGTTTCAGCCAACAACATGACAAATAAGCAATCACGTGATTGGTAAAAAGCTAGACATGACAAGTAGAGTGGGACTTTTTGAATACCCCATCCACATGTCTTTTACTGTGAATTGTTGTGGATTTCCACCACATCTCACCCATCTCTCCCTGGGACTGCTACAAGCGCAGTTGGCACCAGTCTCCCTTATACGGCAAATTTTTATGTTTTTCTACTCGGGCCTCACTGGTGCTCAAAGTCCACGCAAAAATGACAAATATTGCTCAATTTATATTTATTTTTTCCTGAAACCAGTACATTAATATAAGCACAAAAGGATTAAATTATGCTCCTAATTCAGATACTGTTGGAGCTAGAGAAAGGACTATGCAGCAGAAGAGATCAGCTCACTACAGGGGCATAGCTAGGAGGGGGGGAAGCGGGGCATGTGCAAGGACACAGGTACAATTAGAAGCAATGAATGACCGGGCACGTTCCGTGCCCGGCCATTCAGCGCCTTTCCACGAATGAAGCGACTGGTACCTTTTGTACCAGTGACGCTTCCGTCGATGAAAGGCGCTGACTGACTGGCAGGGAAAGTCATCCTGCCCAGCCAATCAGCGCCTTTCATAGACGCCGCGTTCAACCCCCAGGAGACCTGCGCAGAAGAGCGCAGGTCTCCATGGCTGCCGGACGGCGTGGGAGCGGGAATAAGGTGAGTTTGAATTTTTTTTTTTTTTTAATTGTAATAGAAGTGTGTGTCTGTGTCTGTATCTGCGGGGGGTGTCTATCTACAGGGCTGGGCTATATACAGGGGGACTATATCTGCTGGGCTATATACAGGGGGACTATATCTACAGGGGGGCTATATACAGGGGGACTATATCTACAGGGCTGGGCTATATACAGGGGGACTATATCTACAGGGCTGGGCTATATACAGGGGGACTATATCTGCTGGGCTATATACAAGGGGACTATATCTACAGGGGGGCTATATACAGGGGGACTATATCTACAGGGGGGCTATATACAGGGGGACTATATCTACAGGGCTGGGCTATATACAGGGGGACTATATCTACAGGGGGTGGGCTATATACAGGGGGGCTATATACAGGGGGGCTATATCTACAGGAGGGCTATATACAGGGGGACTAGATCTACAGGGGGCTATATACAGGGGGACTATATCTACAGGGCTGGGCTATATACAGGGGGACTATATCTACAGGGCTGGGCTATATACAGGGGGACTATATCTGCTGGGCTATATACAGGGGGACTATATCTACAGGGGGTGGGCTATATACAGGGGGACTATATCTACAGGGGGACTATATCTACAGGGGGGCTATATACAGGGGGACTATATCTACAGGGGGGCTATATACAGGGGGACTATATCTACAGGGCTGGGCTATATACAGGGGGACTATATCTACAGGGCTGGGCTATATACAGGGGGACTATATCTGCTGGGCTATATACAGGGTGACTATATCTGCTGGGCTATATACAGGGGGACTATATCTACAGGGGGGCTATATACTGGAGTGGGCTGTCTATAGAGCACCATATACAGGGGTGGGCTATATAGTATATAGCCCCCTGTAGATATAGCCCACCCCTGTATATGGTGCTCCATAGATAGCCCACCCCAGTATATAGCCCCCCCTGTAGATATAGTCGCCCTGTATATAGCCCAGCCCTGTAGATATATTCCCCCTGTATATAGCCCACCCCTGTATATAGCCCACCTCTGTAGATATAGCCCCCCTATGTATAGCCCCCTCTGTAGATATAGCCCACCCCTGTAGATATAGCCCCCCTGTGTATAGCCCACCCCTGTAGATATAGCCCCCTGTGTATAGCCCAGCCCTGTGTATAGCCCAGCCCTGTGTATAGCCCAGCCCTGTGTATAGCCCAGCTCTGTAGATATGGTCCCCCTGTAGATATGGTCCCCCTGTATATAGTCCCCCTGTAGATATAGTCCCCCTGTAGATATAGTCCCCCTGTAGATATAGCCCACCCCTGTATATAGTCCCCCTGTAGATATAGCCCACCCCTGTATATAGTATCCCACAAATAGCTCCAACCTATAGTGCTCCACAGAAAGCCCAACCCTGTATATAGCCCCCTTGTACATATAGTCCACCCCTGTATATAGTGCTCCACAGATAGCCCACCCTTGTATATAGTATATACAGGGGTGGGCTATCTGTGGAGCACTATATAGAGGGGTGGACTATCTAGTGGAGCACTATATACAGGGGTGGACTATATGTACAAGGGGGAGGGCTATATACAGGGGTGGGCTATCTGTGAAACACTATATACAGGGGTGGACTATATGTGGAGCACTATATACAGGGGTGGGCTATATCTACAGGGGGGCTACATACATGGTTGGGCTATCTGTAGAGCTCTATATACAGGGGTGGGCTATATCTACAGGGGGCTATATACAGGGGTGGGCTATCTGTAGAGCACTATAGGGGAGCTATATGTGGGACACTATACAGGGGTGGGCTATATGGGAGCACTATCTACAGGGGGCTCCCTAGGGGGCACTATATACATGGGGCTCTATGGCAGGCACAGTGTGTGTGTGGGACACTGTGTATGGTGTTATTATAATTAGAGGTGCAGTGTATGGCGCTATTATATTTAGGGGCGTAGTGTGTGGTATAATGATAACTTTATATTTATTTATAGGTGTAGAAATGTTGGAAAAGTGAGAAGCTGAAGACATCTGAGCGGCAAACTGCAGAAATGGACCGGGAGAAGTGATCATAGAGGTCTGGACCAAATGGAGAAAAAGAACTAGAATCTGAGACGTCACCGGTGAGTCACGTAATGTAAATGTTCACTCTGCCTCTAATCAGCACTGTAGTCACTGTATAATCTGCAGCGAGATGATGGGTGGAATGATTATGATAGGATTTATTTTTTGTGAAACGGCATCTCCCAGCATATCCTTACCATTGTTCGGGCTATGCTGGGAGCTGTAGTTTTACGCCGTACACACCTATACGGCAGCGGTTGCACTAAATTGAGCTGTATTTGTTCTGGGGCTGTATATATGTACCGTGCTTGGTTCTGGTGTTGTGTATAGAACCATATTGCTTGTGAAATGTACAAATAATTTTATGCTCGCGTTACATAAAAAGAAATGACACGTCGATTGGTAGAGAAAACAAACACGGCGAGGGGGAAGCAGATGTCGGGAAAGAGGTTGGGGGGGGCGCCAAACTGAATCTTTGCCCCGGGTGCTGGAGAACCTAGCTACGCCTCTGCTCACTATCACTTATTTTAGAATTGCCTTCTTAGTTGCCCCTCACCAGCAACTGTGGGACACCTCACAGTTTGAGAAGAACTGGTCTACAAAACCTGTACAAATCCCTGTACCTTTTTTTTAACATTTCTATAGAAAAAACAAACAAGCCTCTTTAATCCCTTCAGGACGCAGCCTGTTTTGGCCTTGTGGCACAGCTGATTTTTTCAAATCTGACATGTGTCACTTTATGTGGTAATAACTTGGGAATGCTTTTACCTATCCAAGCGATTCTGAGAATGTTTTCTCATGACATATTGTACTTTATGATAGTGGAAAAATGTGGTCGATAAATGAAATATTTATTCGTGAAAAACACCAAGATTTAGAGAAAATTTGCAAAAATGAGCATTTTTCTCAATTTAAATGTATCTGCTTGTAAAACAGATATTAATACCACACAAAATAGTCACTAGTTACCATTTCCCATATGTGTACTTTATGTTTGCATCGTTTTTTGAACGTCCTTTTATTTTTCTAGGACGTTACAAGGCTTAGAACTTTAGCAGCAATTTCTCACATTTTCAAGAAAATTTCAAAAGGCTATTTTTACAGGGACCAGTTTCGTTGTGAAGTGGTTTTGAGGGCCTTATATATTAGAATCCCCCAATAAATCACCACATTTTAAAAACTGCACTCCTCAAAGTATTCAAAACAGAATTCAGAAAGTTTCTTAACCCTTTAAGCGTTTCACAGGAGATAAAGCAGAGGGGAAATTCACTAATTTCATTTTTTTTTTTAAATTCATTTGTAATAAAAAAAAAATCTGTAACACAGAAGGTTTTACCAGAGAAACGCAACTCAATATTTATTGCCCAGATTCGGCAGTTTTTATGAATATCCCACATGTGGCCCTAGTGCCCTAATGGACCGAAACACATTCCTCAGAAGGAAAGGAGCACCTAGTGGATTTTGGGGTCTGCTTTTTTTTTTAAGATGATATTTTAGGCACCATGTGAGGTTTGAAGAGGTCTTGTGGTGCCAAAACCGTGGAAACTCCCCCAAAGTGACCCCATTTTGGAAACTACACCCCTCAAGGAATTTATCTAGGGGTATAGTCAGCATTTTGACCCCACAGGTATTTTGCTATATTTATTGGAGTTTGTCTGTGAAAATGAAAATTTACTTTTTTTCTGAAAAAACATGTAAATATTACAAATTTCTAAGGAATAAACAAGAAAATGCACCCCAACATTTGTAAAGCATCTTCTCCAGATTACGGAAATACCCCATATGTGGTAATAAACTGCTGTTTGGGCCCACAGCAGGACTCAGAAGGGAAGGAGCGCCACTTGGATTTTGGAGCGCAGATTTTACTGGATTGGTTTTCAGTGCCATGTCGTGTTTGCAACACCCTGGAGGGACCAAAACAGTGGAAACCTCCCAAAAGTGACTCCATTTGGGAAACTACACCCCTCAAGGAATTTTTTTAGGGGTATAGTGAGCATTTTTACCGCACAGGTTTTTTTTGCAGAATTTAGTAGAATTAGGCCGTGAAAATGAATATCAACATTTTGTCCACTAAAATGTTTAATTTTTTCATTTTCACAAGGGATAAAAGGAGAAAAAGTCGCCCTAAATTTGTAATGCAATCTCTCCCGAGTATGACAATAGCCCACATGTGGTAGTAATTGATTTTAATAGAAATTAATTAACCTTTGCAGGACTGATCCTTTTTTGCTTTTCCATTTTAGTTTTTCAAACGCCACAACATTTTTATTTTTCCATCAATAGAGCGGTGTGTGGGCTTATTTTTTGCGGGAAGGGTTGTAGTTTCTATTGACACCATTTAAAGTACCATATAATGTACTGGGAAACCGATAATAGAATTCTTTGTGGGGTGAAATTGGAAAAAACTGATTCCTCCATTGCTTTTGGGTTTTGTTTTTACCGCTTTCACCGTGCGGTAAAAAACGACAACTTAACTTTATTCTGCGGGTCAGTACGATTACGGAGTTACCAACTGTATATATATTTTACTACTTTTACAAAGAAAAAACTATTTGTTAAAAAAAAATAATTGTTTTGTTTCAACACATTCTGAGAGCCAGAACTTTTTTATTTTTTAGTCGATTGAGCGGTGTGAGGGCTTATTTTTGGAGGGACGAACTGTAGTTTTTATTGGTACCATTTTTTGGTACATACAACGTTTTGATCACTTATTACACTTTATTTAGAGCTTTGGTGACCAAAAAAACAGTGATTTTGAATTCTTTATTTCTTACGGCGTTCATTATGCGCTAAAAATTACAGTTTTACTTTATTCTGCGGGTCGGTACGATTGCGGCGATACCATATGTAGATTGTTTTTTTATGTTTTGCAGCGTTTGCACAATAAAATCACTTGTTTATAAAATAATTTATTTTCTGTGTCACCATATTCTGAGAGCCGTAACTTTTTTATTTTTCAGTCAAAAACCCGGCGTAAGGACTTGTTTTTTGCAGAACGGGTTGTAGTTTTTATTGGTACTATTTTGGGGTAAATGCGACTTTTTGATCACTTTTTATTCAATATTTTGGGAGGGGTGGTGACCAAAAAAATTGTGATTCTGGCATTGTTTTTAGTTGTTTTTTTTTGCAGCGTTCGCCATGTGGGAAAAATAACATAGTTTTAGTCATTACGAATGCGGTGATACCAAATATGTGTACTGTTATTTAACGTTTTCATTTTTTTCCTATAATAAGAGACTTTATAGGAAAAAAAATAATAAAATGATTTACAAAAGTGTAAAAATAATATTTTTTTTATAAACTTTTTTCTTTACTTTTTTTCACTTTCTTTTTTTACTTGAAGCTCTGATAGCTGCTAGAGTACATTACACTACCTAAGTAGTGTAACGTATTCCAACTGTCAGTGTGACGTCACAGTCACTCTGACAGTAAGTCTACGAGGACCAGCCAGAGGCTGGTCATCATAGGCTTCCATACATGGGGGCTGCTGATGTGCTACAAACCCCCTAAATGTGGCGATCGCAATCGAGCCCCACATTTAATGGGTTAATTGCCGAAATCAGCAGCGACGAGCCGCTGATCGGCAACAGTGGAGTGTCAGCTGTCGGGGACAGCTGACCTCCCGGTTCCTGATGCACACTGTCATTGACACGGTCACCGACAGTGTGCATTGGGAACGACACAGTGACTTTCTTGTCACTCTGACAGGAAGTCTATCAGGAGGCTGGTCCTGATAGGATTCCGTACATGGCAGACACGGAGGCCATTACTTGGCCTCCGGTCACCATGCTAGCCATCTGCAAACCTCACGATTTCATTGTGAGGTCTGCCGATGTGCTAGAAACCCCTAAAATGCGGCGATTGCAATCGATCGCCGCATTTAAGGGGTTAATTGACAAAACCAGCGAAAATGAGCCGCTGATCGGCAACAGTGGAGTGTCAGCTGTCGGGGACAGCTGGCCTCCCGATGCACACTGTCGCTGACAGTGTGCACCGGGAACCGCGCAGTAACAGCACGTCCTGGTGCGCTAAGACACTGGCCACCCGGACGTACAGTTGCGTCGTGGTGCGCCTAGGGGTTAAATAATGGTAAAAAAATATTCATGTACAATCTTTTCACATGTATTGGTGCTTGACAGACACATGTATTGGTGCTTGACAGAATAATGGTTCTACAATCCGCAAGCAATACAACCCAGACACAATGGCTGGTAGAGTAATATATTTAGAACTATTCTTAACATTGCTAGAATTGATTTCCATCACATTCAGATCATTTTAGAAACTTGTCAAGGCAAATAAGTTATCTTTTGCACCTCTGCAGCAATAAATCCATCACTATTGGAAAGGGAAGTGTAGCATAGTCTCATAGTGAGATCCGAAAATTGAGTAATGCAGCCTAGAGCCTGAGGATAGGGAAGCCGCCGGAAACATGAAATACCCTCAGTTTTCCTGCAAGCAGTATAAAAGTGAATTGTTATTTATGTGACTAATATTTTATGCTATTCTACTCTCTCCGGGCCCTTTTACACTGGGTCGATACAATTAGTCTGTCTCCGAATGATTGTAATGATAATTGGCTAGTGAAAATGCACGAAATGCTCAACAATAAAACCAAAATTTATCGTTGATCTTCGTGGCAACATAAAAAATCATTGCCATCGATAGGATCTATAAAAGTATAGGTCACTTGTAGAGTCTTTTACAGAATAGTATTACAACTTAGCGCATGGCTTATACCGAGCAATGATGCTTCTTGCCAAACCGGGAGAAAACTCCACCACAATGGCAAAGGATCATTATGATGGAAATGTCAATCATATCCTTGGGAAGGCTTTTTTGAACCTCCGATTGTAAATGTAAATGGGCCGTAAGCAGTTTGATATGTAGATATCTCCTGGATGGAAAAATCAGTTATCAGATTTTGCGTTACTATGTGTATTAAAAAGGACTTGTCACATAAATTGAACGGTTTAACTGACCTGAATAAAGCAGTCCCCCTGGATTCCAGTGCCGTTTGTTTTTTTTTCTTGCCCACCCCCAATCCAAATATATGGCCAAAATAAGGCTTATTTGCAGTAGTTAGCGAACAGGGTGGAGCCAGCTTGCCTGTCTCTGATGCTGACCAATCAGCATGAGGCAGCTTGAGGGTAGTTCACGCTCTGTTGGCTAATTACAGCAAATTAGAATAGAGGGTGCCAACATAACAGTGGGCCTTATCTATGCTTGTTGGAAAAAGAAAGCAGTGACTACTTGTTGTTAAGAGAGCATCAATTTATTTCTGCACTCCCCTTCAAAATACAAATGCCTTTGAAGTTAATCTTGACGCACCAAGTACCCAGTCATGCTCCAAGGACACACTGGGAGGTTGACTGGTTTCCTATGAAATTAGTCCTATTGTAGTTGTACAAAAGGGAAATGAGATTGTGAGCCCCACAGAGGACAGCTTCCAATATAAGTAAAAATATTGGGGCTCATTTAAAAAAAAAAAAAAAAAAAGTGGCCTCAGCTTTAATTTTTCAACTTCTTCATTTTTTTCACATTCCAAGAGCCATAACTTTTTTATTTTTGCGCCGACATAGCCGTGTGGGAGCCTGTTTTTTGTAGGACGTCAGTGATGTATCTATAGATAGGTGATAAAATAAACTCCACTGCACATGCCAGTTAAAGAGTAAACCATACATTGATATACTTATGAAGAACTTACCTTTACTTGGAGCTTTCAGATGAGGTCACTGCATGTGTTACTGTTGTTTGGTCAGAACGAACAGGCTTTAAAAAAAAATAACAAAATATATATATAGAAGATCTCGCTGACAAACTGTATAAATGAAAATATTCTAGAACATTATGGCTGGCGCATTGGTTATAAACACCCAAATGTGGCTTTTCTATTCTTCTCTCAATTTGACATGATAGATAGATAGATAGATAGATAGATAGATAGATAGATAGATAGATAGATAGATAGATAGATAGATAGATAGATAGATAGATAGATAGATAGATAGATAGATAGATAGATAGATAGATATGAGATAGATAGATAGATATGAGATAGATAGATAGATATGAGATAGATAGATAGATATGAGATAGATAGATAGATATGAGATAGATAGATATGAGATAGATAGATAGATATGAGATAGATAGA
The DNA here is from genome assembly GCF_050947455.1 of Rhinoderma darwinii. NCBI lineage: Eukaryota > Metazoa > Chordata > Amphibia > Anura > Rhinodermatidae > Rhinoderma > Rhinoderma darwinii. The sequence continues at coordinate 402,120,707 of NC_134688.1, read as the reverse complement.
TAGATATGAGATAGATATGAGATAGATAGATAGATAGATAGATAATGAGATAGATAATGAGATAGATAATGAGATAGATATGAGATAGATATGAGATAGATATGAGATAGATATGAGATAGATAGATAGATAGATAATGAGATAGATAATGAGATAGATAGATAGATAGATAGATCGATAGGAGATAGATAGATAGATATGAGATAGATAGATAGATAGATATGAGATAGATAGATAGATAGATATGAGATAGATAGATATGAGATAGATAGATATGAGATAGATAGATATGAGATAGATAGATATGAGATAGATAGATATGAGATAGATAGATATGAGATAAATAGATAGGATATAACCTAACAAAAGCTGAAATAACCAGAAAAATAATTTCTTATTAAAAACAATTTCTTAGCAAAAAAAGAAATAGCAGTTCTGCTTTTTAATGCCGTCAGAAAATGTTGATTTTACGTAGCTGAACTTTACACAGAACATTTTCTGCTGTGTGTTCATAATCTTCCTACCAACATCAAATAATGAAGTATGACATAGGGGATCTTAAGGTTAACCAGTTCAGGACCGGGTTATTTTGAGCCTTCAGGACCAGACACCGTTTAGCCATTTTTAGCACGTGTTAGTTAAATGGCTATAACTTTTCTGTTTGTTGGGCTAGCGACATGATTTTTGCGATGTTTTTTTCGTAGACAATGCAGGTTTCTTTTTTATCATTTTTATACACATCCTGTTTGCTATTTTAGAATTTTCAGGCTTAAAGTTTGAAAATAATAGTAAAAATACTTTTCAGCAAATTTTTTGGGTAATAACAGTTTTACACTAAAATAGACCTTTTATTTGTGATCGTCATTGTCTACCGTAAATTTTAATATATTACATGTCTATATTACGGTAATTGGGTCAGGTCTAGCGTTACGACAATGATTGGTGGGGGGGGGGAATGTTTTTTTGGGGGTGGGTATTTTAAGTGTATTTATTAGTAATTTTTTTTTACACTTTACTTTTATTTATTTTTTATTACTATGGTCTGTCCCTCAAAGCTCAGAAATTACCTTTGGGGGACTTTATATATATTTTTTCTTTCTTTTACACCATCTTTTTCCCCTGTAACTGGGGCTGCACGTGATCACACCATGATCACCGGGACCAATAGAGACAGCGGTGCGGCCGCTGCCTCTATTCCTATACACAGTGCTCATTGAGATCGGAGAAGACAGAAGCAGCGAAAGCTGCTTCTTTCCTCTCCTCAGGGTCCCCAGCAGTCACTCGGGCAGCAAGTTAAAACCTGCACCGTAAATAGTCTATGGCGCGGGTTTTAAGGACCCTGACTGCTGGCCGTAAATACACAGCCAGCGGTCGGGAACCAATTAGAGAGGTATTCTCATTTAAAGCATTTATGGCATACGCGCTGTATATGCTATGAATGCCTGATAGATAGGGGTCCCACGATTGGAGCCCACTTGTAGGAAGAATAGGGATCCCCTGACACATTTGCCAATGCAAAGTGGGCACCAGTGCTTGATTACTTACTCCCAAAAAACAAGAGCGAGAGTGGCCACCTCTTCATTGAAGCCGATGCAGCTGGCAGCCCCCACCTATCCTATGCATATGCCATAAATGCTTCCGATGGGAAAACCCCTTTAACTTCAATCACACCAAAATGTTCACATTTTGAGAAGAGCTAGGCTTTAAAGAGGTACATCAAGATTCCCGTTATTGAGCTTGTTTGGCTTAGTATGTGTGGTAGTTATAGCCGAAAGGCCCTTAACCTCCACCTAAAAACGCTTTATTCAATCTAGTGCGAGTTTCAATGAAATAACCACACCACAGGACTGTCTCATATTGTGCTCTGCAGGATGTGGCTGACAGGTCATGTACTAGAGTGAAGCTAGTGGTGGGAGGCAATACAGTGAACCATGTGAATAAACATCACTCTGATTGGCTGCTGGTTAGTCACCACACTATGCAGCAGCTGACAGCATCAGAAAGGGACCAGGAGACCCCATGTGCTACTGTAGTAGGTGGGAGTTGGGAAGGATGTGCTGCTGCATGTCCTTTATTTTTTCACTGTACCTTTGTATATTAAATTATATTAAAGTCTAAAAATGTTAATAGTTTTGCATTGTTGCTCTAAGAAAACCCCAACGGATCTCCGTAGAGTATAAATTGTGGCTTGTCCACGGTACCGGTAGTCTGATAGAGTACAGTTGGTACCAGCGAGTACGTTGTGTGTGGTCTAGAGACTTTTCGCCCATATTCGATAGGAGCAGCATTGGTGTTCCTGTGTGAGTGGACTATTTGGGAAACCTATTAGGCTCAATTTGTAGCCTGAGTGAGGGGGCAAGTGTGAGATTGTGCTGCAGGGTAGTGTTAACCCTTTATAGTCGCACACACGTCATGGGAATGGAGGGTTTTCATGACCGTCTTCTTTAAGGCTATACATCGCCGTTATTTTGCCTTGGTTGTGAGATCACTTATCAGTGACTTACTTTGGTGGGTCCTGTATGACACCAGTGCATGTGATGTCATGGAAAAAACGGCGTCATAGGCAAGACTTAGCTCATCATTGGGGCTGTTGAAGTTCCTGCTCTGGGCCCCTGTTGTTCCCTGGCTCATAAAAACTTTTTTTTTTCTGGTTAGTTTGAAACCTGTATTCCGGGTAACCATAGATCAACTTTATTATCATTGGAAAAAAAAGATGATCAAGTAGTGGAGAACCGATTTACATCACAGCAAGGGCAACCACCAGGGAAAGAAAAAAATGATCAGGTAACAGCCACACATATACTGAACCGAACGAGCCTTAGTAACGGGAGTATAGAGACCCGCTTTAATAGCCGAAACAAAATATGTGATAATAACTTAAACAGACTCGTACTTACATATAGAAAATGCGCCCCTTTAAATAAGCGTATGAGCATATTGCATCTAAGTTACCAACATCACCCAGGTGACTCTTTTAGCATTATATTATATAGGATGATAATGTGCAGTATGCAACTTAAATACTGAACACACTAACACACATTTCTATATTCTTCACGGAAATGCATTCTGTATGTTCTCCACATTAAATCAATCTTACCGTTTCATGTTTTTTTGAGGATTTTTTTTTACCACCATCTTTCCACAAAGACTCTAAAGTAACAAGTCCTTGGAGACTCCAGTCATACACGACGGTACCAGTGTTCTTGAAAAGAAAGATAACACTTATTATTAACCTTTAGTCACCAGCCTATTTTGGGCCTTAATGACCAAACGATTTTTCCGTTTTTTTTATTTTTTATTGTCGCATTTCAAAAGCCAGAACTTGCTCTATGAGGGTTAGCTTTTTGCAAAATGAGTTTTTTTTTATTTTTTAAATGGAAACCTTTTGGGGTACATATAATTTAGGGGTTAAACATTATGAGTATACAATGTATTAGGAAAGCTTATTCAGTGAACCTTTGCTTGTATATTAGGAAACTGCCCTTACACTTCGGAGAGATTTATTTACTTATTTTATTCATTTAAATGGCACCAACATATTATGCAGCGCTATATAAATATGTTTTTGGAGTGTGGAAGGAAACCGGAGTACCTGGAGGAAATACACTCCAACATAAAAGCTTAATACAGATGTTGTCCTTGGTCGGATTCGAACCCAGGACCTCAGTGCTGCAAGGCAGGTGTAGGGAAATCAAATTTAACAGAATGCATGTGTGTTTAAGACTGCCCTTCTTTCCATTTACAGAATACCAGGGTGTGTTCTTTGTCTGAGACCTTATAAACAGTGTGACGCAAAATTATCTTTTTGTTTTTTAAAGGAGCGGATGTCTGAAACTTGAAACCCCTTCCTTCCATTTTGGCTAATGTGACTGACAAAGAGGGCTCCTGGTGAGTACACAGATCCGTTTTAGATCATGATGTCCGCCAGGAGAGTTTTTCCTATTCCTGTACATAATGCATTTAGAACTGTAAACTTAATTCTGTTTCCTGCTACATAAACCGCAAGTCAAGCCCGACAAGTGTATTTGGCACAGGAACTATGTATTGCCCTACAACTTCCAAAACTCATGCACTGACGTAGGATGTAGAACAGGTTAATAATGGACAGCGGTAGCATACAAAGCCATCATCTGTATGTTCAGGCAAGCTATCAAATCTGAAGTGATCACATAAGTGTTCACACACCTCACTAGTGTAATAAATTTAAATAAATTATATTTCAGTCTTTTTCTTCTAATGCCTGTGTGAGACATATCATTTTTTAGAAAACCCTTGCACAGTGTATATCAGGTGTGATCTGTCTGACATGTTTGGTGTCACACAGCCTTTATGCGCAACAGAAAATTATTGACAAAGTGTATAAGCGGAAATAAGGTCCATCTGTTATAAAAATATGGTGAGTGAGTTCAATGTACACGTCACCTTCTTCAAAACGATGCCCCAGATGGAAATTATTTAGATAGATTTGGCCTCATTTATCATAACTGTCTAAGGACTCATGCACACGACCTTAAGGTTGGGTTCACACGACCTATTTTCAGACGTAAACGAGGCGTATTATGCCTCGTTTTACGTCTGAAAATAAGGCTACAATACGTCAGTAAACATCTGCCCATTCATTTGAATGGGTTTGCCGACGTACTGTGCAGACGACCTGTAATTTACGCATCGTCGTTTGACAGCTGTCAAATGACGACGCGTAAAATGACTGCCTCGTCAAAGAACTGCAGGACACTTCTTTGGACGTTTTTGGAGCCGTTTTCTCATAGACTCCAATGAAAACCGCTCCAAAAACGGACGTAAAAAAACGCGAGTTGCTCAAAAAACGTCTGAAAATCAGGGTCTGTTTTCCCTTGAAAACAGCTCCGTATTTTCAGAAGTTTTTGGTCACTACGTGTGCACATACCCTAAGAGTTTTTACCGTCTGCAAATACGGATCTGACAGCTACACATTCGTAGCCGTCCGCAATTGCGGGAGCGCCCATAGACTTCTGTGGGCGAGTCCGTGCCGCAATTGCGGACAAGAATAGGACACGCTCTATATTTTTCGGATTATTTCTACGGCACGGGCATACATCCCTAAACATACGGAAATGTGTCTGTGGCCAATAGAAATGAATGGGTCTGCAATTTCATCCGTAATTACGGATGAAAACTACGGTTGTGTGCAGGGGACCAAACCGTGTTCTGCTGCAAAAACAATATATATATGCACATATATAATGTAACTAGTCCTGCTTTAGATATTTACGTGCTGTTTATTACAGTACTGGCCAGATCTACTATAGCAGTGAATGAAACCTAGTAACAATCGTTTGAGGACATGCGTTTTGTTTTTGTTTTTTATTAAAATGCCGGAAACCCTATCCAGGGAGATTGGAAAAATTGCAGCAGAGAAAACTGTATGTAAACAATGCCACTGTATAGCCTCCATGATATGCTGTGTGCACATGGCCTTAACCGCTTCCCGACCACCCACTGTATATTCACGTCGGCACTTCCTGGGCTCTGTGCAGCGCCGACGTGAATTCACGGTGGGTGTTAAAAGCGCGATCCGGGTGTCTCAGAGTAGCGCTGACACCCGGATCGCGCTGTTATCACCTGCCTCTGGTCCCGAAGATATGATCGGGACCTGATTAGTTCAGGTCCCGGTCATGTGATCGCAGGGAAAGTGTGTTGTAGCAACGAACTGGAAAGTTTGTTGCTACAACAAACTTTCCCGGGGACCGATTGCGGGTGCTGCAGTCGGTTATAAGGCAGAACTGGGGGCCATATAACAGCCCCCGGGTCTGCCATGCACAGCTCCTATGAGAACCAGCCGGATGCTGGTTCTCATAAGCTTCCTGTCAGTGTGACGCTCAGCGTCACACTGACAGTTTATAATACGTTACACTACCTAGGTAGTGTAATGTATTATAGCAGCGATCAGTGCTGCCAGGCTTCAAGTAAAAAAAGTAAAAAATAAAGTAATAAAAAAGTTTTATAAAAGTGTAAAAACAAGTTATAAAAGTTACAAAAAAAAGAATGCTTTTTTTCCTATAAGTCTTTTATTATAGGAAAAAAATGAAAATGTTAAAAAAAAAAGTACACATATTTGGTATCACCGCGTTCGTAACGACCCAAACTATAAAACTATAATATTATTTTTCCTGCACGGTGAACACCGCAAAAAAAATTAAAAAACAATGTCAGAATCACTTTTTTTTGGTCATCAACCCTCCCAAAATATAGAATAAAAAGTGATCAAAAAGTCGCATGTACCCCAAAATAATACCAATAAAAACTACAACCCGTCCCGCAAAAAACAAGCCCTTACACCGCTTTTTTGACGGAAAAATATAAAATTATAACTCTCAGAATATGGTGACACAAAAAATAAATAATTTTATTAAAGTGATTTTATTGCGCAATCGCCATAAAACATAAAAAACCTATATACATATGGTATCGCCGTAATCGTACCGACCCGCAGAATAAAGTAAAATGTCATTTATACCGCACGGTGAACGCTGTAAAAAAAAAAATACAAAAAACATTGTCAGAATTTATATTTCTTTGACACTTTACTTCCAAAAAAATCTTATAAAATGTGATTAAAAAAAATCACATGTACCCTAAAATGGTACTAATGAAAAGTACAGATTGTCCCGCAACAAATAAGCCCTCACACGGCTCCGATGGAGAAAAAATAAAAAAGTTCTGGCTCTCAGAATATGGCGATGCAAAATATGCAGTGTTCCAAAAGCGGATAAGATCAGGCACCATTTATCAGTGCGACACCGGCCACATATCTGCGAATTATTATTTATGTACTCCATTATTATACCCTCTTATTATGCCCTGATGTACTCCGCACAGGTTACATATGCCCCCACATTATAAACTGAAATACCAGCAAAACCCCAAACAGAACAGTTACCAAGCAAAATCTGCTCTCCAAAAGCCAAATGGTGTTCCCTCCCTTCTGAGCCCCACAGCGTGTCCACATATATGACATTTTATATCCGGGAGAACCCGCTCAACATTGTACGAGGTATTTGTCTTCAGTGGCACAAACTGGGCACAATATATTGTGCATTAAAATGGCATATCAGTGGAAAATTTAAATTTTCACTTTGCACCATCCGCTGCGCATTAACGCCTTCGCGCACCACGACTTAATAGCATGTCGTGGTGCGAGGGGTTATTTATGGAGCGGGCTCATGCGCTGTGCACGCTCCATATTCTGCAGGTGTCAGCTGTGTATTACAGCTGACACCCGGGACTAACGGACAGGAACAGCGATCGCGCTGTTACAGGAGCCTGTAAAATGACATTATACTGCAATACATTAGTATTGCAGTGTATTGTACCAGTGACCTAATGATCGCTCGTTCCAGTCCCCTAAAGGGACTTTTTGGCGGTTTCCACTGTTTTGGTACCTCAGGGGCTTTGCATATGCGACATGACACCCGAAAACCATTCCAGCTAAATTTGAGCTCCAAAAGCCAAATATTGTTCCTTCCCTCCTGAGTCCTGCCGTGGGTCCAAACAGCAGTTTATTACCACATATGGCGTATTGCTGTAATCGGGACAAATTGCTTTACAAATTTTGGGGTAATTTTTATTCATTGTAAAAATTAAACATTTCTATGTTTTTTCAGAAAAAAGTAGATTTTCATTTTCACGGCCTAATTCCACTAAATTCAGCAAAAAAACTGTGGGGTCAAAATGCTAACTATACCCCTAGAACAATTCCTTGAGGGGTGTAGTCTTCAAAATGGGGTCAGTTTTGGGGGGATTCCACTGTTTTGCTTACTCCAGGGCGTTGCAAACGCGACATGGAACTGAAAACCAATCCAGCAAAATCTGCGCTTCAAAATCCAAATGGCGCTCCTTCCCTTCTGAGCTCTGCCGTGGGTCCAAACAGCAGTTTAGTACCACATATGGGGTATTGGCGTAATCGGGAGAAGTAGCTTTACAAGTTCTGGGGTGCTTTTTAATCTTTATTCCTTGCAAATATTATTTTTTTTTATATTTTTTCAGAAAAAAAGTAGATTTTCACTTTCACAGACAAACTCCAATAAATATAGCAAAATACCTGTGGGGTCAAGATGCTAACTATACCCCTACATAAATTCCTTGAGGTGTGTAGTTTCCAAAACCGTCTCACTTTTGGGGGATTTCCACTGTTTTGGCACCACAAGACCTCTTCAAACCTGACATGGTGCCTAAAATATATTCTAAAAAAAGGAGGCCCCAAAATCCACTAGGTGCTACTTTGCTTCTGAGGCCGGTATTTCAGTCCATTATCACACTAGGGCCACATGTGGGATATTTCTAAAAACTGCAGAATCTGGGCAATAAATATTGAGTTGCATTTCTCGGGTAAAACCTTCCGTGTTACAGAAAAAAATGTATTACAAATGAATTTCAGCAAAAAAAATTAAATATTTGTAAATTTCACCTCTACTTTGCTTTAATTCCTGTGAAGCGCCTAATGGGTTAAGAAACTTTCTGAATGCTATTTTGAATACTTTGAGGGGTGCAGTTTTTAATATGGGGTGATTTATGGGGTCTATCTAGTACAAAAGGCCCTCAAAGCCACTTCAGAACTGAACTGGTCCCTGTAAAAATAGCCTTTTGAAATTTTCTTGAAAACGTCTGAAATTGCTGCTAAAGTTCTAAACGTTGTAACGTCCTAGAAAAATAAAATAATGTTCAAAAAACAATGCAAATATAAAGTAGACATATGGAATATGTGAAATAGTAACTATTTTGTGTGGTATTACTATCTGTTTTACAAGCAGATACATTTAAAATGAGAAAAATCATAATTTTTGCAAATTTTCTCAAAATTTTGGTGTTTTTCACAAATAAGCAATGAATTTATTGACCAAATTTTTCCACGAACATAAAGTACAATATGTCACGAGAAAACATTCTCAGAATCGCTTGGATAGGCAAAAGCATTCCGGAGTTATTACCACATAAAGAGACACATGTCAGATTTGAGAAAATGGGGCTGGTCATGAAGGTCAAAATGAGCTCTGTCTTGAAAGGGTTAAGGGGGTTTAACACTGGGCAATTACTGGGCAAACGATTGTTCACAGAACGCTCGTTGATGATCATTGCCCTGTATAAACAGGGTAGCGATCAGAAGATGAACGAGCTTGTTTACCTGCTGATCGTATAGTTTTAAAAAAGTAAAATATTATCGTTGTCGGCAGGACATCTCCCTGTGTAAAAAGGGAGACGCGCTGCCGACATGATAATAATGTATGTGGACGAGCGATCGGAGTAACGACCGCTCGTCCCCATCCATAGCTCCTTGTGACAGGAGCGAGTGCCGATCAACAAGCTCTCTCGTTGATCGGCGCTCGCTGCACTGGCCAAAATTGGCCGATGTAATAGGGCCTTAAAGGGGTTGTCCGAGATTTAATGACTTTGTGTTAATGCTTGTAATTTATAAATGTAAATACATTTGTAATATACTTACATTTTCCAAAGTGGTCCCTTTTCCAGATCCGGCCGATTGTACACAGGCAGTTGTTAGGGAATACCTCAGTATGCCCTAACAACAAGAAATATGGTCAGACAGCCCTGGGGTCCTTCAATGGACCCTGGGCTGTCTGCCCATACCAGGTATAGCCATTGATCACGTCACAGGGATTTACTGTGATGCAATCAAAAGGGAGACCCCCTTTTCACTTTAGCTTTGAATGCTGCGATCAGCTTTGATCGCGGCATTCAAGGGGTTAACGGCAGAGAGAAGAGGTTTCTCTCCGCCGATAGAGCGGGGCTGCGGCTGTGCATTACAGCCGCTGCCCTGCTCATTGTGGCGCGCGGACACTGGCTGTCACACAAAAGAATACTCGTCTTAATGCGCCAAGTACCCGCCGCTCAGGACGAGTATTCTCGTCCTGTGTCGGCAACCAGTTATATCAACTTAGGCCCTGTTCACGTTTGTGTTGGAGGCTCCGTTAGGGGCCTCCGCTGAAGATTCCACCGAGAATACAGGAAACAAGAGCGTTGTGACATTGTTTCCGGTGAAACCACAGACACCCTGGTGGAAACTCATATAGAACCCATTAAAGTCAATAGGTTCCGTCAGGTGCCGGTTGTCTCAGTTGTTCAATGGAGCCTGTGCTTCCAGCATTTTCGTGGTTCTGCTCCACACAACGGAATGCTGAACGCAGATGTGAATGGGACCTTATATATTTCAAGAAATCAAAACATTCTTCTCCATAAGGGTGCAGTGACGTAAGGCGGATTTTGTTGCAGACATTTTCTGCAACTGAAAACCATTACTATTCATATGAATTGAACTTGCAGAAATCCATGAGCTTGCTGAGAAATCACTCCAGTCAGAAGAATGGAATGGATTTCCAGACAGAAATTTCTGCAACAAAATCTGCAGGCTGTGCAGGGGGTCTTAGAAATCAAATGCCCTATTAGGTTCTGGCAATAACTAAAGTAATATAAAATTGATGTGTCCATTAAGTTGGGCACAAACAAAAGACCACTGAACAAATAGTGCTTTCTTCCTGCAGATGAGACAATTACTATTTTGTCTGTTGGCAGATATTGCACACAAAGTTCTCTTCATTCTAAATCAATGGGCTGTATGAAACCCACTTGGAGCTGGAATAAGCAATGGAATAATCAAGCCAAGTCTCCATATCGAACTACTTAATCATGTGGGAAGATTTACTCATTTATGCAGTTATTACATGTAGAGCTTAACAGGAAAAGATGGGTGATAAATAATCTAAAGACAAATATAACTCAGAAACCGAATCCATCAGATTAAGAATAAAAACCAAAATATAAATGAGCCGCCAGATCCTGCTTCAGTCACTGATCAGAATGGTCATTGTGTGTTTCAGGTCAAAGTAAGTTTCCAAAAATAAACATCTGTGCAGGCATTACACTAAAGGATATGTAAACTTTTGAACTTATGTTTTTTTTTGTAAAACAATGTATTTAATGCAACTTTAAAATTTTATTTTTAAATGTTTTACATTTACAAATACAGCTTCTGTGTGTCCTAGATACATAGAAGCTGTATCTTGTGCTGAAACCCGAATCCATCAGGTCTGTGGGACTGACGGCTTTGGTTCATAACTTGGATGTGATCGATAACAGCAGGACCCGCTGTCACCGATCTTCGGGTCCTGCTGTTCTAGATCACATCTAAGGTATGAACCAAAGCCGTCAGTCCCGCTGACCTGACGGATTTGGGATTCAGCACAAGATACAGCTTTGATGTATCCAAGATACATAGAAGCTGCATCTCAAAAAGTTTTATTTTTTTTATTTTTATAAAAAAAAACTTTAAAAGTTTAATTAAAACGGATACATTGTGTGTATATATATATATATATATATATATACATACATACATACACACACACACACACACACACACACACACACACACACACACACACACACAGACTACCGTTCAAAAGTTTTGGGTCACTTAGAAATTTCCTTATTTTTGAAAGAAAAGCACAGTTTTTTTTCAATGAAGATAACATCAGAAATACACTCTAGACATTGTTAATGTGCTAAATGACTATTGTAGCTGCAAACGTCTGGTTTTTAATGCAATATCTACATAGGTGTATAGAGGCCCATTTCCAGTAACCATCACTCCAGTGTTCTAATGGTACATTGTGTTTGCTAACTGTGTTAGAAGGCTAATGGATGATTAGAAAACACTTGAAAACCCTTGTGCAATTATGTTAGCACCGCTGTAAACAGTTTTGCTGTTTAGAGGAGCTATAAAACTGACCTTCCCTTGAGCTAGTTGAGAATCTGGAGCATTACATTTGTGGGTTCGATTAAACTCTCAAAATGGCTAGAAAAAGAGAGCTTTCATGTGAAACTCGACAGTCTATTCTTGTTCTTAGAGATGAAGGCTATTCCATGCGAGAAATTGCCAAGAAACTGAATATTTCCTACAACGGTGTGTACTACTCCCTTCAGAGGACAGCACAAACAGGCTCTAACCAGAGTAGAAAGAGAAGTGGGAGGCCCCGCTGCACAACTGAGCAACAAGAGACATTAGAGTCTCTAGTTTGAGAAATAGACGCCTCACAGGTCCTCAACTGGCAGCTTCATTAAATAGTACCCGCAAAACGCCAGTGTCAACGTCTAAAGTGAAGAGGCGACTCTGGGATGCTGGCCTTCAGGGCAGAGTGGCAAAGAAAAAGCCATATCTGAGACTTGCTAATAAAAGGAAAAGATTAATATGGGCAAAAGCACACAGACATTGGACAGAGGAAGATTGGAAAAAAGTGTTATGGACAGACGAATAGAAGTTTGAGGTGTTTGGATCACACAGAAGAACATTTGTGAGACGCAGAACAACTGAAAAGATGCTGGAAGAGTGCCTGATGCCATCTGTCAAGCATGGTGGAGGTAATGTGATGGTCTGGGGTTGCTTTGGTGCTGGTAAAGTGGGAGATTTGTACAAGGTAAAAGGGATTTTAAATAAGGAAGGCTATCACTCCATTTTGCAACGCCATGCCATCCATACCCTGTGGACAGCGCTTGATTGGAGCCAATTTCATCCTACAACAGGACAATGACCCAAAGCACACCTCCAAATTATGCAAGAACTATTTAGGGAAGAAGCAGGCAGCTGGTATTCTATCTGTAATGGAGTGGCCAGCGCAGTCACCAGATCTCAACCCCATAGAGCTGTTGTGGGAGCAGCTTGACCGTATGGTACGCAAGAAGTGCCCATCAAGCCAATCCAACTTGTGGGAGGGGCTTCTGGAAGCATGGGGTGAAATTTCTCCCGATTACCTCAGCAAATTAACAGCTAGAATGCCAAAGGTCTGCAATGCTGTAATTGCTCCAAATGGAGCATTCTTTGACGAAAGCAAAGTTTGAAGGAGAAAATTATTATTTAAAATAAAAATCATTATTTCTAACCTTGTCAATGTCATTACTATATTTTCTAGTCATTTTGCAACTCATTTAATAAATATAAGTGTGAGTTTTCATGGAAAACACAAAATTGTCTGGGTGACCCCAAACTTTTGAACGGCAGTGTGTGTGTATTATATATATATATATATAGATATATATAGATAGATCGATATATTTTTTTTTAAAGGTTTACATAGCCTTTAAATCCATTAGTTCTGGGCATATCAGCAGTACCCACTGACCGGCACTCGGGCTCATCTCCATGAACTTACTGGAAATACAGTCAGCACTCACTTTTCCCTTAGGGCAGGGTTTTCCCCATCGCTACAAATTAGATAAGCGTCAGCACTGGTCAGCGATTACAATTGTTAAATCCTGTATTTAGTTTGTAACGTACGCTAATCTCACACAAATGTTCACATTTAGATAAATCTTTCTTGAGAAGAAATAAAAAAAAAAAAGGTTTTGTTTTTGTGTTTTATTTGCAATCCCGACACGGTTTTTGCATAAGACTACATTCGAATCAGTCCAAAAAATAACCCACATCTGAATGTAGTCTAAAAGCTGCAGATGACACAAATTTTCCATGAAATGACACAGCAATAACCCTTCAGTAGAGATGTGCTTTGAATGTAAACCATATTTTTATTAACATAACTGAAAGGAGCCATATTTATTTAGAAGTTGCATTGTGAATGGGGAATATGTGTCACGCTTTCATGTCCGTCAATAATTGCATTTTGCCAAGGGGTAGTTCATGAACTGTGTTGTAGAGAGATCTTTAGTATGCGGAAGCTATTAATTTTTTACTATACACACACACTTCCCTGATGCTGTAATATTTTGCATTGCACATTAAAATTACAGCTCACTATAAAAAGGTAAAAATATGACCAAGAAGTCATAAAAAAAAAAAAAATGTGTGCCCCTAGTGGAGAAAATCTATGCTGCAGCCCTGTAATATGTCAATATGGACATAAAACACTGAGACCTAATGAGTTACTAAGATATAGCCTACATAATACAAGTCTTACCTTGGCAATTGTAGCTGCTTGCTGGGGGTAATAAAGGGAGGCACCAATTCCCATAAACCCAACTGGATATATTATTTTCTTTATCCTTGAACCTGTGGGTAAAGTTAAACTACAGTTTATTTCTCCACTCTATAGTAGATGCTATTAGCAATAACTGATGAAATTGTAATCACTATGATGCAGGGAAGGAGGAGGAATTTGTAGACAAACTTATATTGAACATCCTTGAAGAAGAAGCTCGTTGAGGCAATCCTCTCGATATTTCACATGCCTCATGTCTGGCAGGACTTTCCCGTAGTGTATGTACAGTCAGAATTGGTGGCTTACTCAGAGGCCGAGTTTTCTTTACCGCTTATCTAACATTTGTGGTCGCAACAGTACCACTACGCCTTCATTTCTGTAGGTTCCAAATTACAAGTAGGTATATACCAGCTGGAGAATCGATCACGCTGAGACCAAGTTCTCAAAAGGAAAGACTCCAATTCATTATCATATACAGCGTATATTTATAGGACACATAGAACAAATCTGCAAAGGGAGAATCCCTCCCTTTGACCTTGCGCGCTATCACGGAATGTTAATTGAATAAACGGTTTTACGGCCAAGAGAAATAACTAAATAATCTGCAGAGCATCTGCAGATTATTACAAGGCAAACTAAAAGACAAAAAGGAATATCATACTGTGCAGTGTATACTGACACAAAATACAAAACATGGAATTTTGAAATGATTCCTTCACACATTCTGGGATGGATTGGGTCTCTTTTTATGTTCTCTTCTATCAAAGGTGATGTACATGTAGTTACAATAAAATTATTAAGGTGATCCTGGGAGCACAAAAGAAATAGAGATGCATGCCTTTAAAGTCACAGTTCACATTTTGAAAGCTGTCCTATTTAAAAAACACCTATCACGGTACCGATAGGTAAACATGGATACAGAAGTTGCCGATCTGTAACGGCTATATTAATACAGTACATAGAACTCTTTTCAGCAGCATATCCCATCTGACATAGTTCTCTGATGAAAATGGTTTTGTCCTCTTTGGCAGTCTACAACTTTATTGCCCCTTATCAAATCAAGGTATATGAACAGTAAAGTGGAAAAAATGAAATGCGTTTTAAATGCGTATGTAAGTCATTTATACAATTTCTCTTCATAACACAGTAGTAGGAGTTTGGCCATATAAAGTGAAATGGTTACTATAAATGAATGACTTACATGTATTCTGAAAACTAAAAAAAATAATATATATATATATATATATATATATATATATATATATATATATATCTATGTAGATATATATATGCACACAGTATATATAATTGAATTCTAATTGATCATGAGAAAGGGGTTCCTTGTATTGTTCCTCAGAACCTGATCACTTCATTCAACAATGTCTCACACTCCATGCAACCTGACGCACTTCATATGTGTGTCTGTCTGCACAGACACTGGCAGGATGACTGGCTCATGCTGGTTTATGGCTGGATCATAGTACATATCAAGCATTTTAACCTCGTGTATCACTACGATTTCCTCTTAAGACCCTTTTACAGGGGCCAATTATCGGGCAGATGAGCATTCCCAGAAAGCTTGTTCCCGATAATTGCCCTGTGTAAAAAGGTCAACGATCAGCCGATGAACGAATGAAAAAATGCTCATTCTTCGGCTGATTGTACCGTTTTAGCAGCCTAAAATATTATCGCTGTCAGCAGGACAAGACACGTGCCTCCGACATGATAGAAATGTATGAGGACAATCAATCGTAATAACGAAAGCTCGTCCCCATACATAGCTCCTTGTGAAAGGAGCAAACCAGCGCCGATCAATGAGCAGTCTCATTGATCTGCGCTCATTTCCACGGCCCACGTTGGGCCATGTAAGAAGACCCTTAGATTGTAAGCCCTTGCGAGCAAGGTCCTCACTCCTAGATCTTGAGCAGAAACATAACTTTCCATCACTGCTCCCCCTCCTGATTGTCTATCTAGCTCTACACTTCATTTATGTATATTGCACTCTCTTCCCTGCAATCCGGCCTCATGGCTTCTTCTGATCAGACTCCATCCTGATTTCCCCTCGTATGTGCTATGCCATCTATCCTATGATGCCTCAGTACAGCATCACATGAGCAGATAGAACCAATACCATCTCTGCCGGCTGGGAGGACAGTATGATTACCCGAAGAGATTATAAGTATAGATTCAGAGATCCTGAACTGTGATCTTTCTCAGTATAAAACGGTGTAACAGGAATCTGTCTTCTCATCAGCAGTAACTGTGATGGAAGTTAATGTCCCCCCCCCTGTGGAGAGTCTATTTGGAACAGTCCATGCAATTTTATCATACAGGAAGTTCTGGTGCCTGTATGAGTGACACAGGCTTATCTCCATTGACTCAAGTAGAATTGTGTCACCAAGGTCTGATGTTTACTGTTGCTATGCAACAGTGCCAGTGTGATATTTTATGGTAGAAGCAGCAGGAAAAATAACAGATTAGAGACTGACACATGAAGTGTCTTAAAGGAACACATGGCAATCTTTAGTTTTGGTTGGAGGTTCTCTTTAGTTATTTGTTAATCTGTTATCTCTGATTTTGTTTGTACATATACCCTCTGCTGCGGAATATGTTGGTGCTATATAAAAGTTATTATTATTATCATGTGTCCTTTGGTGCTCATGAGAACCTGACGGAAGAGTTAGAAGATTAAGCTGCTTAAAGCAGATGGTGCACTCTATTAAAGTGAGATAAAAAGACATTTTAAATCTGGATCCACTAACCTCTGGCAAGGAACAATCCAACAATTCCAGCAAACCCAATCAAGCCGAGCCTGGGGTAGAATCCTGGGGGTGCATCTCTCAGCATTTCATAGGTCACTAGGACCAAGAATAATATGTTAATAATTTTCTGGTATTAAATCATTTTAAGGAAAAATATAAAAAAAGACACGCATCACATAAGAACCTGGCAACTGTCCTTAAGTATCACAGTCCCGAATTTGCAATGTTAAGAAGAAGCAGAGGAGCCTTGATAAGAGGGAAATGATAGGGATTCTACTCAGACTGGAAGTAGATCAAAGGTTTAATCAGGAATGTATTAGATCAGCATTAAGTGGTTTGGATATCTTACTGACATAATCGACTTTATAAAAGGATCGTTCTCACATTATAAGTGAATAGCTGCCTCACTAAAGCAGTGAAAACTATACAGTAGACTTAAAAGGCCTTCTCAGAATATTATAATAAAACATGCCATGGTTCAGAGGCATAGGGGAGATCTACTAAGCAAAATGCACCAGAATTCTGTTACAAATTGCCCAATGAAGTGGAGAGCTCAATGTGCGCCAGATGTATTATGTGTTTTAGAAGCTTATAGCGCTGTTGCAGTAGGTGTTAAGCGGAGTTGTAAAATGCAACAGATTTGCTTCCTTTTTTAGCAAAAAATACTTTTATTTATTTGTGCTGGGGGTTGCATGATGCTTTGAATTTTCGATGCTATTTTGAAACTATGGGGAAAACGGTTTAACCCCTTAATGACCAGCCTATTTTAGATCTTAATGACCAAGCCATTTTTTAAGTTTTTCCATCGTCGCATTCCAAGAGCTATAACTCTTTCATTTTTGCGTCGACATAGCTGTATAAGGTCTTGTTTTTTGTGGGACAAGTTGTATTTTTTAATAGCACCATTTTGGGGGACATATTATTTGTTGATTAACTTATATAAACTTTTTTTGGGGGGGGGGGGGGGAATAGAAAAAAACCTGAAATTTCGCCACGCTTTTTCGCGTCTTAAAGAAGCTCTGTCACCAGATTTTGCAACCCCTATCTGCTATTGCAACAGATCAGCGCTGCAATGTAGATTACAGTAACGTTTTTATTTTTAAAAAACGAGCATTTTTGGCCAAGTTATGACCATTTTTGTAGTTATGCAAATGAGGCTTGCAAAAGTCCAAGTGGGTGTGTTTAAAAGTAAAAGTCCAAGTGGGCGTGTATTATGTGCGTACATCGGGGCGTTTTTAATACTTTTACTAGCTGGGCGCTCTGAAGAGAAGTATCATCCACTTCTCTTCAGAACGCCCAGCTTCTGACAGTGCAGATCTGTGACGTCACTCACAGGTCCTGCATCGTGTCGGCCACATCGGCACCATAGGCTTCAGTTGATTCTGCAGCAGCATCGGCGTTAGCAGGTAAGTCGATGTAGCTACTTACCTGCAAACGCTGATGCTGCTGCAGAATCAACTGTAGCCTCTGGTGCCGATGTGGCCGACACGATGCAGGACCTGTGAGTGACGTCACAGCGTGATCAGGCAGAAGCTGGGCGTTCTGAAGAGAAGTGGATGATACTTCTCAGCAGAACGCCCAGCTAGTAAAAGTATTAAAAACGCCCCGATGTACGCACATAATACACGCCCACTTGGACTTTTACTTTTAAACACACCCACTTGGACTTTTGCAAGCCTCATTTGCATAACTACAAAAATGGTCATAACTTTTTAAAAATAAAAACGTTACTGTAATCTACATTGCAGCGCTGATCTGTTGCAATAGCAGATAGGGGTTGCAAAATCTGGTGACAGAGCCTCTTTAAATCTACGCCGTTTACCGTGTGATATAAATAACACAATAACTTTATTCAGCGGGTTGTTACGATTGCAAAGATACCAAATTTGTATAGTTTTTGTATATTTTACTACTTTTACACAGTAAAAACACTTTTTTTTCAAAATTATTTGTTTTTGTGTCTCCATGTTTGAAGAGCCGTAACGTTTTTATTGTTCCGCCGATGGAGTTGTATGAGGACTTTTTTTTTGCGGGAAGACTTGTAGTTTTTATTGGTGCCATTTTGGAGTAGATGCGACTTTTTTATCACTTTTTATAACATTTTTTTTAAGTCAGGATTCACAGAAAACAGCAATTTTTCCATAGTTTTTTATTACATTTTTTACGGCGTTCACCGTGCGGGTTAAATAATGTAATAGATTTATAGTCAGGGTCGTTACGGACGCGGCGATACCAAATATGCGTAACTTTTTAAATTTATTTTGGTTTTTTTAATAGTAAAGGAGTTTGTAAGGGGAAAAGGTGGGTTTTTCATTTTTTTTTTTAATTAACTTTATTAAACTTTTTTTTTACTTTTTTACTAGTCCCACTAGGGGACTTCACTATGCGATTGCTATTATAATACACTGCAATACTTCTGCCAGAGGCATGATCTAGCAGGCATTCATGACAGGCAGACCTGGGGGCCTTTATTAGGCCCCCGGCTGCCATAGAAGACACAGACACTCGGCGATCTCATCGCCGGGTGTCGGTGGGAGAGAGAGGGAGCTCCGTCCCTCTCTCCAAAACCACTTAGATGCGGTGCTCGCTATTGCGCACCGCATCTGAGGGGTTAAACATGTGAGATCGATACTTATATCGATCTCACACGGCAGAGCAGGGACGCTCCCAGCCCTCAGCTGCCCCTGGCAGCTGAGAGCAGGGAGATTTGACTGCTCCCTGCTCTGTTTACTCATCCTGATGCAGTGCCGTAAAAAGGCATATGCATCAGAATAAAGCCCGTTAGTGGCCGCTGTTAAAAGGCGTATTGGCAGTCACTAACGGGTTAATACTATCAATTCATGTCAATCAATAATAATGTGTGCGGCCGCGCAGCTTAGCTGCAGGTCCCGCTCACTAGTACGGCCCCTCATTAGTCACATGAGGAAAGCTCCTCCTTCCCGCCTCTACTGCCACCAATGATGTTTTGCAGCCAGCATTGAGGAGCATTGGGGTTAATGTGATTCACATTAACCCTAATGTTGTCATTTGAGGGAAATTATGGGGTCACTTATTAATAATGTGAGGAACATGGTATTATGAATTTAGTACCTGACATTAATAGTAAATAACCCATCATGTGCCTTACACATTAACCCAATGTTGCCCGTTATGACTGTGAGGTACTTGATGGGATCACTCACTATAATGATTATAGTAAGTGATCCCATCAAGTACCTCAGTCATAATGGGCAACATTGGGTTAATGTGTGATGTACATGAGGGGGTTAATTACTATTAATGTGAGGCACATGGAGGTACAAAAATTATAACACTATGTGCCTCACATTATACTATAATGTTGGCAAGATATCGTTTTGGTATAAAGAATCGTGATACTAATACCATCGAAGACCAGATTCTGTTCTGGTATTGTGACAACCCTAAATTGTACACCTGCCATGATGGGGTGTAAGAAAGAGAAATGTATCTAACATCTAGATTTTATAATGCCACAAGCAGCATTTTGACAAATTTGCCTCAATAGGCACCATTTTTGCCAGATTGTAAATGTATGCATCCTAACACATGATTGATAAATCTCGCTAATAGATTCTGCATGCTGGTAACGTTCATACCTTTTGAGTGTTCTACAGCGGTCTCCACTTTAGGCTCGGCCTTTGCATACACATCCTGCACAAAATAAGGAATGTCAATAAGAATCACTTTGTGCTTAATCACTGGAAATATGAAGTGAGAAAAGGAATGTGCAGAAAAGGTCAGAAATTACTACTAGTCAGGATTAGGTTACACATTCACCACCAATGTCAATATAACAAAAAGCCAAGCAACCTAAAGTCACATACCAGTGTTTGTATCACTTTTATTCATCACTTGAATGTTGCCCGCCCCAAGCTCTCCTGACGTGTGTGTATTAAATATTATACACACACACATATATATATATATATATACACACACATACACAGTCCAAGAGCAAATAAACACAGCACTCCAACAAACCATAAATTAGGCCATGTGCTTGTTACCAGGGGATGAATCAGTTCCCAAACTTCAATATAAGATGACCATAGAACAGAGTAACGGCACCAGGACTTCAGAGTAGATGCAACAGGGTGGATTTATTCACCTCAAGTGAGCAACGTTTCGGTTCGTCACAGAACCTGTCTCAAGCTACTCTAAGCTTGAGGAAGGTTCTGCGACGAACCGAAACGTCGCTCACTTGAGGTGAATAAATCCACCGTTTCATCTACCCTATTTAGGGTTGTCATATATATATATATGCACATATATACATATATATATATATATATATATATATATATATATATAGTTAGTGTTAATGAACTTCTGCACTGGGAGAAATAACACCTGCCTACACCTGAGTAATGTGTGATACCATTATCCCAGTAAGGCTCTGTTCACACTGCGTTTTTGATTTATGTTCGGTGAATATGCTGGGAAAATCTCCTAATGTGAATGTAAACCCCGACACATGCAACCGACTATATTCCATTAAAGGCTTCCTTGTATGCCACATTTCTAAATGTTTCTTATGGGCTGCCAACGTATTGAAAAGCATAGTCAACTGCGCTTCTCAATACAGCGAATACCTCCCGAACGTTTGCCAAAAGGACACCCTTTTGGCATACGTCAGGTAAATGGGAACTTATGGCAACATTTGGTATTTGTAAACCGAAATATGTTATGTGAACATCGCCTAAATGTACTTCCATCTGTCTTAGAAACACTGTCTTAATTTCATCTTTGTTAGTCTCTGGTCACATCTGCGTTCGGGTTTTCGGATCCAGCGGCTGTTTTTTTTTATTGCTTTGCTGCTATGACAGTCACAGGAGAAAAACAATGAAATCCGGTGCTGCCGGATCTGTCGCATGACAGAAACCAACAACGCTTGATTATAGACTATAATGGTTCCTGTCATGGGATCTGTCATTTTCCCGGACAAAATAGCGAAGCATGCTGTGCTATGTAGTCTGGCAAAAATACAGAATCTGACGGAGCCTCCGATGTAGAAGTGAACAGAGAATTATTCAAAAATACTCATAACTGTTCAATGAACAGGTGACCTTGTCTAGTATATATTAGGATTCATTTGATACCATCTACCCCTGATAAAGTGGAACAAAATGGTTATTTTGAAACCTTTCTCCTTGACTGCAAATCTTCAATGTTCCAGTTGTAACACCATAGATAAAATACAGGGAAATTCCTTTAATCCAGTCATCTAGCTGATAATCCAGCACAGAACTGCAATGTATGGTGGAGATTCACAGGACTATGACAAGTTGTTGTAAGAGATTTTGTGTTAAAGTGGTTTTCTACCCAAGACAACCCCTTTTTTAGAAACAAGCGGTCCAGGTCCAGCTTCTCTAACCCCCAGCAATCAGTTGTTATCGCTGCGGGCAGCCATGTCAGCACACTCTTTCCCGCGCATCGCTGTCCATGAAACGCATCGACAACCTGGTCTGCCACCACAGCTTTTTTTATACTTTTCTATGACCATCTGATTATCCAGATTATTTAATAATCAGGTCCAACTGAAGCTGGATTAAAGGAATTTTACTGTATATTTATTTTCCAAAAAATTCACTTTGAGCTCTAGCAGGGATCATGACCATGTTAAAAAATAAAAAAACAATGGAGAAAGTAATAGATTGTAATATACATAATTGTGTTTACATAATAACATTGTGTGAAAGACCTAAATCCGTTCAGAATTTGTATTTTACAAGGATATGTTTAGTCCTGTATCTTTAAAAAAACACTTTAAAAACGAAAATGTTCTTGTTTTTTTAGAAGTTGTTCATTAAACCCTGGAAATATTCAGAGCAGGCGGTGCAAATATTGGTTTAGGGAAAAGAAAAGCCTGAGAGGACTCATCTGAAAGGAGTGTGACAGCTTTGTAACCATGGCAGAAGAAGATTACTGTCTGCGGGAATTAAGCCTTTATAAATGAGTAAAAGCCAAGTAGTACTACATCATAACATGCTGTACCCTACCAAGAAACGTACCGCTGCTCGAGAGAGAACCCATTATCCAGCTGATTGCATTGTGAGATCGGCTCCAACATAACAAAAAGCCTAATCATTTATTTCTGAAAATTCCATAATGAGGAGAATATCTGAATGAGCTGAACGAACATCAAGTGATTTCCACAAATACATATATACTTTATGAGTGGTATTACAGCGGCTAAGTGGTGACCACTACGGTTCCTTCCCACACTGACTGGGTAATTGACTTCCTAAGAAATCATCTGTAATATGTTTGGAGAGATGGGAATATTAGATTGTCAGCCCTAAAGAGAAAGGGGCGAGTGAATATAATATGTTGATAGGTTAGGATCTCTGTCTTTTGTATATATAGAAAAACAAAGCCTGGCGGAATATGGGTTCCCTACAGCATGCTTTGCCTATTACAATAGATTTGAAGGCCAAAATTGCAGAGCTATAAACACTTGTAGTATAATAGTCAATGAGTAGTGATCATTGCGGACTATAGGCTGTAATTTAATGTTGTGAACATGCACGGACGCAGATTTCATTTTAAAGATTACATGGTTATCCTACTGTATGTAGATAAAACGTATGTTATGTCCGCCGCCACCGTGTCATGTGGGACAGTACCTGACACCACTTCGTATATGGTGCAGTGGATGTTCTTAGCCATGAAATCCCCTCCTCCAACTCGGTTTTCTGGTTTTCAACATATCTGGTTTCTGGGACTGGACTGGAATACAGAGAAAGCTGCAAATATTGAAGAGAAAAATAGATAAATCTATGTAAACATCAGCTGCTCAGATGAGCCCATGGCTGTTGAGTGTAAATACAATATCCTGACCGGCTTAGGCCGTGTTCATATAGAATCCGACGTATACATAAACGCATTGATAAGATTACATTTGCCTGTCCTTTTGGCACCCGTCTGGCCTATTAAAAAAAATATATATATAAAAAAGTATAAAATAGCGCAGTATAATTCCTTATTCCATACAACAGTATGGAGCAAAAAAATAAATAAATACCGTGCAGTATACTTTTTTTTTTCTAACAATGGGACCTTATGGGTAACAGATGCTATGGTCTGGCATCTGGAGACATCCATTTAACGTATACGTCAGGAGCTTTTTCCAGCGTATACATCAAACGGAGGAAATATGATAAGTGATGTGAACAGAGTTTTCAATGTTTACAGAACTTGTTTAGGTCTGGTAAATAGGTATTCCAGTCTCAGCAAATATTTATTTGCGCAATGAAGTTGAACAATTTCTTAATATATGTTCTATATCAATTTCTCGCAGTTTTCAAGATCTTTGCTTCCTGTTGCTCAATAGGAATGTGGATTAAACTCTGTCCTGGTCACGTGATGGACACACAGGTGCACGGCTTGTTACAATACATAGCTCTTATAACTGTACTGTAACAAGCTGTACACCGGTGTATCGATCACATGACTAGGACAGAGTTTAATCCACAGGAAGTAAACAAGAAGGGCTCCCATTGAGTGACTGCAAGCAGAGATCTTGGAAACTGAGGTATTGGTACAGAAAGTATATTAGAAAATTGTAAAACTTCTCCTAGAACCCCTGGTAATAGGCTGTTTTGGCTGGGGAAAGTTTTGTCAGGTCATACATTTGTTTGTTTCCTACAGAGGTTTTGTTAATTTATTTTCAATTAGAAAATCATCAGAATGTGTTCTTTGACAAGGGGTACCACATACTGCTTTCTCCCCTCTCCATGCTCTGTGCATAAACATAATACAAAGCCGCTCAGGACATGACGGGACTTGCTACTGTAGATGTTATACCTGTAGTGTGACTAATTCTAACAGATAGTCTACCTGTCAGCTAGTATGATTATTATTCCATTTTGGTGGGGGGGGGGGGGGAGTTTCTGTGCAGCCGCTCTCCCTACACAACTGCTATTTGCATTGTAGCCAAGGAGTTTCTTTTCAAAAGAGACCAGTGTTTAAAGTCACGATGCGGTCATCAAAATGGACACCCCCCCCCCTCCCTATGAGAAAAAGGTTGCCCTAGTTTGAAGTCATTTTGTGTTTGTGCAGTTATCATTTACCTCTTCCACTTTTAGGAGTGTCTTTGGAGGAGCCTTTGTTTCAGTGGCAGCATGTACAAAAAGAGTGGCAAAACTCAGGCTGCCAGGAACAGCCACATATTTTACTGCCTGATAAAGAAAAAAGCTTGATCAGTACATCTAGGATTCACACTTAACAACATGGTAGTAAAGAAATCAAGAGGAGGTCAACCTAGAAAGAACCGTACAGTGAATTAAAAAGCACCACAAAATGTAAAAAGCTAGTAGATTATCAAAAAGCTACGAATAATATTACTTAGGGTGTGTTCACATTAGCGTTAGATTCCGTTGATGGGTTCTGTCAGACCTTTCCGTCAGGTGAACCCATCAACGGAAATGCAAACGGAAACCATAGCTTCTGTTTGCATTACCATTGATTTCAACGGTAATGATTCCATTGCTAATGGTTTCCGTTTGTCTCCATTCCTTAAGTTTTCAGTTTTTTGGCGGAATCAATAGCGTAGTTGACTGCGGAAACCACGGTCATGTGCATGGGCCCATAGAAATGAATGGGGCCGCAATTCTCCCGTGGATTTTCGGGGGAATTGCGGCTGCAAAAGCACGTTCGTGTGCATGGGCCCTAACTGTATTTTTATTGATATATTTGTACAATAAAGCAAGTTGTGTATTATTTATATAAACATGTTTGTCCTGTGTATTTATCGGCTGTATTAAATGGTTTCACACGGGACACGAACACTATTGGAATCAGTGCGGCTGTTCTCTATAGGTCGTCCATATAATGTACTGGGAAACTGAAATTTTTTTTATTTGTGGGGTAAAATGGGAAGAAAAACTGTGATTACGCTATTGATATTTGGGTTTCGTGTTAACTTTATTCTGTGGGTCAATACGATTATTTTAAGTTTTACTACTTTTACAAGGAAAAACCTTATTGTTAGGCCTCATTCACACGACAGGGTTTCCAGGCCGGGTGCCGGCCGGTCATAAATCGGCCGGCACCCGGCTGCATTAGG
Organism: Rhinoderma darwinii; assembly: GCF_050947455.1. Classification (NCBI taxonomy): domain Eukaryota; kingdom Metazoa; phylum Chordata; class Amphibia; order Anura; family Rhinodermatidae; genus Rhinoderma; species Rhinoderma darwinii. Next base: position 402,094,875 of record NC_134688.1, on the reverse strand, counting down.
AATAATAGACCCCTAATGGGGCTATTCACACGACCGATTTTTTGACGGCCGGGAAAACCGGCCGTCAAAAAATGGGACATGCTCTATTTTCGGCCGGGTACCCGGCTCCCATAGAAGTCTATGGGGCCGGGTAATACACGGCCATCACCGGAATGTGTCCCGAGTGATGGCCGGGTTTTCCGTCGCTTGCGCTCTATCTCCTCCTCCTCACAGCGCAGAGTGCATGTGAGGAGGAGTTTATGCCATTCGGACGAATGGCTGTACGCTGTACACTGTGTGGCAGGGCCGGGGTGTACAGCAGGTGGAGGGAGCACTGCGCTGGCTCCCTTCCCCTGCTTGTTTTAAAAGCGTCCTAGCCCGGCGACACCTTCCATGGCGCCGCTAGCAGCTGCTGCTGCTGCTACTACTGTAGCGACGCCACTATAGCAGAGCAGGGAGGTATCTCCCCGCTCTGCTATGTGCTAGCCCCACTTTGAAGGAGCGGAATCCCCGTGTTTTCGGGGATTCCGCTCCTGGACAGAGCGCTTGATGTCTCTGTCCATATCTGGGCAGTGACATCAGGGGAAACTCCTGAAGCGGAATCCCCGAACACATGGGGATTCCCCTTCAGGAGTTGCCGCTGATGACACTGTCCAGATCTGCCCGGGTCGGAACGGATGCAAAACATATTCTGAGAGCCAGAAATATTTTATTTTTCTGTCAACTGAGCGGTATGGGGCTTATTTTTTGTGCAGCGATACCAGTTGTGTTAATTTTCATTTTTTATCCCACATTGCTTTTGGGGGAAAATAGGAAAAGCTTTTAAATGGGAAAAGAACAGCGATTCCTACTAAGTTTTTACGACATTCACCGTGCAATTAAAACTACATGTTAATCTTATTCCTCAGGTCAATACGATAACAAATTTATATATATATTTTTTTTTTTTTAAAGCCCTCCAGCAAGACTTAATGGGACTACAAAGAGGTCAGACCTGGGGGACTTTATTAGGCCCCCAGGCTGCCATGACGACCATCTGCACCACACAATCTCGTCGATGCCGATGGAATGATAGAGCCCCCTCATTCTGATGACTTAGATGCCACGGTCACTATCGGTCACTCGAGCGGGATCCCGCTCTTTACACTGAAGTGTCGGCTGTAAGATACAGCCGAGACACTCGTTCAATGGAGTGGGCTCAGCCCATGATCCCGCTCCATTCGGCACCACTGTATACAGCAGATGTCGGGAAGGGGTTAAAATATATGGTATCAATAAAGTTCCTTTTCTCTAATGATTATCGAATTGTTCCTTTCGCTAAAACCTTTTGGTCATTACTAGATAAATATATAGACCTAAATGCTGGTTGACTCACTGTAACTGAAAGCCATCAAACACAGGCTAATGATCGGGCAAATAGGCGCTCATTTTCATCATTGAACAGGGCAGCCATCAGACTAATCGGATCTTTTCTGCAGCCATCTTCCCATGTAAACAGTAGATGTGCTGCCAACAAGATGCAAAATGTATGGGGACGAATGATCGTATTAACAACTATTCATCCCCATACATTCTGATCATTGGAGCAAAGGAGTGGCGATTTACTTGTTGTTATTGATCGGCGGTCGTTACCAGGAAAAAAAATCTGTATCTGTAAAACCACCTTAAAGGGGGTTTTCCCACAAGGGACATTTATGACGTATCCACAGAATATGTCATAAATGTCAGATAGGTGCGGGTCCTAGAGGTGGGACCCGCATCTATCTCTAGAACGGGGCCCCCTAAACCCCGTTCTAGCTTTTTGTGCTCATGCTGACTCCCGGCCACTTCCTGATTACATGGTCGGGAGTTACTCGCTGAGCTACATGGTTTCCGTAACTCCCATAGTAGTGAATGGCAGTTACGGAAGCAGTGTAGCATGCGAGCTACGCAGTTTCCGTAACTACCATTCAGTTCTATGGGGCTTAAGGAAACAACAGAATAGTTTAGTTGGAAACCATCCAGAACACAAAGAGATAGAACAGGGTTTAGGGCCCCATTCTAGAGATAGGTGGGACCTGCATCTATCTGACATATATGACATATTCTGTGGATATCATAAACACAACAAAAATTTGAACACCACATTCCAACAAACACTTTTTGATCAAAATGTGCACTAAGAACCTCCCTATTTGTATGTAGATTTAGCAGTAATCCATATTTATTTATATTTGGTGGTTTTGGTGGCATTAGTGTTCGCAGGGTGCTGACACCATTCTTTGTCTGCTGTATATTTGCAGTCACAGGTGTTCCTGCACCTGCATACACGTTTTGTATCATTTAGTTGGAATGTGCGGTTCAAATTTTTGTTGTGTTTGTGATTCATATATATGGGGTTAGTGACTGCCTCCATTTTTGTACTTGAACTCCTCCCATTCTGCCCTGGGTGATTTTAATTAGTTAAATGCTGGCTCCTACCATCCCCAGGTATATATGTAGGCTTAGTCCCAGTTCTGGGTGTATGTGCAGCGTAGGTTCCCACCTTACAGAGGTCGCCTTGTCGTGGCAGGTGGGCAAACACTTTTTGATCAAAATGTGCACTAAGAACCTCCCTATTTGTAAGTAGATTTACAAGTAATACATATTTATTTATATTTAGTGGCTTAGGTGGCATTAGTGTTCGCAGTGTGCGGTCGCCATTTATTTTTCTGCTGTATATTCTGTGAATATGTCATAAATGTCCCTCATGGGAAAACCCCTTTAAGGGTCAGTTCACACAGAGTTTTGTGGCGCTGATTTTGACAAGGAAACCACGTCGGAATCAGCGCCAAAAAAAACGGCCGAACTGCCCTCCATTGATTTCAACGGGAGGCAGAGACTTTTTTTCCAGGGCAGTTTCTGCCTCTGACCTCCCATTGAAATAGGGATAGGAGGCAGAAAAAACACACGATACACGTTTCTGAGCGTTTTTGCCTGCAATCCTTGCATTAGTTCAATGGCCACGGGCGAAAACCACTGTGAAAAAAACGCGGAAAGATACATGCAGGCAGTTCAAAATCTGCCTCAAAATTCCTGAAGGTATTCTAAGCATATTTTTTCTGCCTGCAAAAAACTCTGTGTGAACTGGGTCTAAGTCAGTATCCTCCTCCTCCTCTGCTCTAAACTTTCTTGGGTAGTGCAGGCAGTCAGTGTCCACATGTCCGGCTGCTGAATATGAGTGTCTGACTCTCTGCTGCCTTGCCCTCTGAAATTTCCCACTAGCGCCAATCTCACACTTGGCTTATTCTTGACGCTGTAGACCTTCCTAGAGCTGGGTTGCCTGGCAAAGGAGGAGTATCCAATCCAAATAATAAGTAACCTGACTACGCACTTAGTGTCTTATCGGACAACAATACTGGCACTATTGTTGATAAAAGTATTTTACTTATACGGACAACCCAGTGTAAATACCGGCTGGTCCAGTAGTGTACCGGCCTTGTTGCAACCCTATCTGTGAATATAGTTAAAGGGGATGTCCTAGAATCGTAAATTACAATCATTCGATCAATTGTCTGCCCCACCCGATCCTGCCAGACCCACTTCCCCCACGCTGTGAGGAGGAGCTTTAATGTAGCGACGATTGAGCATGCTCCCACCGCTCCATTCAATGTCTCTGGGACTGAAGATAACAGCCGAGCATTGTACTCTGCTGTTTCCATCATTTTCATAGACTTTAAATGGAATGGCAGCAAGCAAGCATGCTCGACTGCAGCTCCATTTAATGTCCTCAACACTGTGATCTAGCAGTAAGGAGGAACAGGGGGTTTGAGACCCCTGTTCTTGCAATCGGTGGGGGTCCCAGCGGTGGGGCCTCCAACAATCAGACAATTATCACCTATCCTGTGGATAGGTGATATTTGTCGATTCTGGGAATACCCCTTTGAAGGTAGAGACAATGTTTTAATTATCCTAAAGCAAGGCTTCATAGGGCCAGTTCACACAGATTTTTTTTTTCCAAGTTTTTTGACGCGGAAACCGCGTTGGAAAACGCTCCAAAAAACGTCCGAAAATACCTTCCATTGATTTCAATGGGAGGCGGAGAAGTTTTTTTTCCTCGAACGGAAAAACCAGCTCGCGGTAAAAAGAAGGAACATGCCCTATCTTCGGGCGTTTACACCTCTGACCTCCCATTGACATCAATGGAGGCAGAGAAAGCGTATTTTGCTGCGTTTTTTGCCCACCTCGCTCGGCATGCAGGCAGAGCAAAATCTGCCTCAAAATTCCAAACGGAATATTGAGGCAGATTTTCCTCCTGCAAAAAACTCTGTGAACCCAGCCTTAGATTCCTTGGCTGTTACGGACTGCAATTGTCTCCGCTTTGTTATGGCTTTTCATTGATATAATATTTATATTCGCACGTTTTTCCACTGTTTCCATCCTGTAAAATACTGAAAAGAGTCATATTTCACCCATTATGCTACATCAAATAAAACTATTCAAGGACTTGGCTGCAACTGGAATTAATTCACCAAGTATGTCTGCGGGCTCAGCCCTGTGTGTGGGAGTTCTTGGCAACCATGCAAAAGACAGCAGTGAATGAAACAAGTTTTTCTTTATGCATGGTTTGTGGCATAACAAAAATGATGGCCACTGACCAACATGAATGGTTCTTATTTCCAGCACAAATGTGCACCCAAACAACAAGACTGGGAGAGATCTGGTAATAGTACGTTTCTTATTTCTATTGCATTGTCCTAGTTTATTTTTTGATTCGGTCATTCTTGATGACAAAGTTCCACAGATAGAGGAAGAGAGGACCATATGTAGCCTCCAGGCTGCAGGGCGGGCATCAGAGGTCTATACAGTACTGATAAAAAGACAAAGACATTATATAGTGCCACATTTATTATGTCTTTGTAGACACTTTTGACGCCCACCTCGACAGTTTTGTATTCTGTCCAGAAAAAGGGTGTGACTGATAGGAGTCATAAAATACACAAACTGAATTAACAATAGGAGTATTTTTTTTTTTATATTGGTGTACATGTGCACCAGCCATGAAATGACGTCAGCAAAAGAAGTGTGCCTAGCAGGCTGCACCTCATTTATTATGCTTCTTGTGAATTGATATGTGCCCCTCAAAGTGCCCACCCCTGTGTGCCTACTCAGCAATAGAGGCCACATGACACAATTCCATGCAGCTGTGACTAACAAAAAAATCCCAACCAACCATGTTTCTAAGGCTCTATTCACATCTGCGTCCGAGACTCAGTTTGTCGCAGATTTAGCCCGTTTTGACAGTTATATTTAAATAAAAAATGCTGTAGACTATAAGAGCATCTTTCTTTGGAAGTCTTGGCTTGTCCTTGCATTATGACAACTTATTGAATTCTAAGGAGGTCATTGTAGTGCTTTATATACCCTGGGGTGGAGCTGCAGGAAAACTAAACACTTGCTGCTGCTCTCCCCTGCAGATTACAGCTGATCACTTGGGATCCCAGTAGAAGGACTCGCTGTAAGCAGCTTAATTTTGGGGGACTCTTCTGGCAAAAAGGTATGGTCTATATATTTTGCTGGGAAAGCTAAGCAATAAACCATATGTATGCCATTTAGCATCCACAGATGTTTATCCTCAACCGCTTCTTTAACCCCTTAATGACCAGCCTATTTTAAACCTTAATGACCAAGCCATTTTTTAAGTTTTTCCATCGTCGCATTCCAAGAGCTATAACCTTTTTATTTTTGCGTCGACATAGCTGTATAAGGTCTTGTTTTTTGCGGGACAAGTTGTATTTTTTAATAGCACCATTTTGAGTACATATTATTTATTGATTAACTTTTATTAACTTTTTTTTGGGGGGGGGGGGGGAATAGAAAAAAAATCAGAAATTTCGCCACACTTTTTCGCGTCTTAAATCTACACCATTTACTGTGTGATATAAATAACACAATAACTTTATTCAACGGGTTGTTACGATTGCCACGATACCAAATTTGTATAGTTTTTGTATGTTTTGCTACTTTTACACAGTAAAAACGCTTTTTTTTCAAAATTATTTGTTTTTGTGTCTCTATATTTGAAGAGCCGTAACGTTTTTATTGTTCCGCCGATGCAGTTGTAGGAGGGCTTTTTTTTTGCGGGAAGACTTGTAGTTTTTATTGGTACCATTTTGGAGTAGATGCAACTTTTTGATCACTTTTTATCACATTTTTTTTAAGTCAGGATTCACAGAAAACATCAATTTTTCCATAGTTTTTTATTAAATTTTTACGGCGTTCACCGTGCGGGTTAAATAATGTTATAGATTTATAGTCGGGGTCGTTACGGACGCGGCGATACCAAATATGTGTAACTTTTTTACTTTATTTTGGTTTTATAATAGCAAAGCATTTTGTAAGGGGATAAGGTGGGTTTTTCATTTTTTTTTCACATTTTTTTTTAAAGAAACTTTATTAAACTTTTTTTTAAACTTTTTTACTAGTCCCACTAGAGGACTTTAATATGCGATTCTCCGATCGCTATTATAATACACTGCAATACTTTTGTATTGCAGTGTATTACTGCCTGTCTGTTTAAAACGGACAGGTATCTGCTAGGTCATGCCTCCGGCATGACCTAGCAGGCATTCACTACAGGCAGACCTGGGGGCCTTTATTAGGCCCCCGGCTGCCATGGGAGACACAGACACTCGGCGATCGTATCGCCGGGTGTCGGTGGGATAGAGAGGGAGCTCCCTCCCTCTCTCCAAAACCACTCAGATGCGGTGAACGCTATTGAGCACCGCATCTGAGGGGATAAACGGGTGAGATCGATACTAATATCGATCTCACCCGGCAGAGCAGGGACGCTCCAAGCCCTCAGCTACCTCTAGCAGCTGAGAGCAGGGAGATGACAGCTCCCTGCTCAGTTTACTTTATCCTGATGCAGTGCCGTAAAAAGGCATATGCATCAGAATAAAGCCCGTTAGTGGCCGCCGTTAAAAGGCGTATTGGCGGTCACTAACGGGTTAATCTACAGTCAATGGAGTGGTCACCCATTATTAGGCAAGCTGGGAGACAACCCCTATGGACACAGGTGGAATTAAAGTGTACTTAATTTTTCAGAATAAATGTGTGTACATGAGGCATAACATTATTTCTGGCATTATATGATATGTATTCGGCATTATTTAGGAGTTTTCGGCTCTCTCTCTAAGGCCCCATGCACACGACTGTATTTTTGTCCACCCGTAAATACTGGCGTAAATATGGGTCCTTGGTAACACGTATTCGACCCGTATTTACGGACCCCTTGCCCGTAAATACGGGTCCGGTGTCACCCGTATTCCACCCGTATTTACGGGCACGTTTTTGGCTGCAAAATTGCACTGCACTAATCGGCAGCCCTTCTCTCTATCAGTGCAGGATAGAGAGAAGGGAGAGCCCTTTCGGTCATAAAAGTAAAAGAAATTCATACTTACCCGCCCGTTGTCTTGGTGACGCGTCCCTCTCTTGACATCCAGTCTGACTTCCCTGGATGACGCGGCAGTCCATGTGACCGCTGCAGCCAGTGATTGGCTGCAGCCGTTACATGGACTGTAACGTCATCCCAGGAGGCCGGACTGGAGGAAGAAGCAGGGAGTTCTGGGTAAGTATGAACGTCTTTTTTTTTTTTTTACAGCTCTATTTATATTGTGATCGGTAGCCACTGTCCAGGGTGCTGAAACAGTTACTGCCGATCGTTTAACTCTTTCAGCACCCTGGACAGTGACTATTTACTGACGTCGCCTAGTAACGTTCCCGTAATTACGGGTGCACACACGTAGTCACCCGTAATTACAGGAGCCCCATAGACATCTATGGGCTGCCCGTGCCGTAATTACAGCCTGAAATAGAACATGTTCTATCTTTTTCAACGGCACGGGCACCTTCCCGTAAGCATACGGGGAGGTACCCATGGCCAATAGAAGTCTATGGGCCCTTAATTACGGGAGTTTTTTTACGGTCGTGTGCATGGGGCCTAATTATGTGTTTTCTCTTAGCTAGTGGGCAGAGCCTAACTGCCATCATGTCTTCTATACAATGCACACATCAATGAGGAGAATCCTGCCCTCCTAATATATATATATATATATATATATATATATAGAATATGCAGTAGCATGAAGGAGATTAGGAGATTAGGAGAGGTGTACCTGAGAATCCAGCACTAGGGTTAGATATAACACTTACCAGGAAGCTGCTGCAGTGCCCTTCTGTGTCTTTTTCACTCTGCTCCTGCACCCCCTCCCCTCACACAGACTTGTATTGACAGGAAGTGAAGAGACAACCCTGCTTTCTGCAGTACTTCAATTCTGCTCTGTAAATAGGGACGGATTTTGCTTGACAACAGGGGGTGGACAGCAGATTACAAAAAGGAAGACACCTAGTGGCAATTCCCGCACACAACATCTTCATGTATAAATCAAATAAATTTGAACAGTAAGTAAATTACAAAGTTGATCTATATCAGGTACACTATTTGATTAGCATAAGTTGTTCGTGTCTATTTAAAATCAATAACTTAACAAAAGATGAAATCTCAATGTGGTGATTCTGTGGTACGTCCATTTGCATTTAAATAATAATGCACTCAGGGGAAGAAAGCGGCAGATCCCTAGCTATATGGTTAAATGGGCATTGTTATGTCATGTGCTGTTAGGGTGCTATTGCATGGCCCGACCTAGGCCGTGTAAACGAGCGCCGATCAACGAGAGCTCGTTGATCAGCGCTCGTTTGCTCCTTTCACACATAGCAATGTTTGGATATGTACATTCTGATCGCTCGTCCCCATACATTTTCAGCGTGTCGGCAGCACGTCTCCCTGATTACACATTTTTAATGCTGCATAAAAGAGCAGATCAGCCGATGAACGAGCATTTGCTCGCTCATCGGCTGATCGTTGCCCTGTTTACACAGGGCAATGATCGGGAACAAGGATTCCTATGAACGCTCATTTGCCCGATCATTGGCCCGTGTAATAGGGCCTTTAGTCAACTCTATCTCATAAAATATACAGTTCTAAATTGTTGTTGACCGATAACATAAGTTCCAGAAAAGTCAAGGAAACACATAGAAGAACATATCATCTGATCCAAGTCTGTCCAAATCCAAACACAAGGTCTTTTCAGCAGCGAGTGCACAGGACATAGCAGACAAACAGTTTATTTTCATTGAGATCAAACGTATCTAGCATAAACAAGAGTGCTGTGTGCACATAGTACAGGCTCGGCTCCAGGATGGCGGTGGTGTCTGCATACAGAACACACAAACGTTCAGTATGTGCAGCTCACAATGTGGCAAATTTATTAACAGGTTTACCGCGCTAGTGCAAAGTAGGCGGGGCTTAGCAAGGGAGGGCAGGGCTACATGCAGCCTGTCAAATTTACAATAATTTACACAAGAAATTGGCGTAAATTATAACGGAAATCTACGCCAGATCATAATTGAGGAAGATGTCAGTCTGTGGCGCACGGACTGCCCAAGACACGCCAAACTTATTAGAAGACGAGCACTTCTTAATTAATTTATCGCATTTTACTGCAGTGGGCTTCTGATTAAGACTGGCGTATCGAACGCCAGTCTCAGTAAATTCCACCCAACGTTTTTTAGAAGGATGACTATAAAAATAGCAAAGTGTGACCACTTATTATCTTTCAGGTACACCACATTAGTGTTATGTGCGGATTTTTTGGAGGATTCACCATGGATTTCACCCCTTCTACATTAAAAAGGGTGAAATTTGTTGCAAAGTTTAACGGTCGCGGACTGTCGCCTCTCCTTACCTCCCGACGGCCACGACCTATATGTTCTTGCCGGCGTCTCCCTCCCAGGAGATGACAGCACATGTAGCCGCACCACTCTGTAGTTTCCTCTAGGGTGCGCGTGCGCCCATCCACGGCCTTAAAGGACCAGGGCACGCACATGCATTTAAATATCCCTTTATCCCCAAATCACCCTGGACTATAAAGGGGGCTCTGCCCTTCCACTCCTTGCCTGAGCGTTGTTGTATTCCCATGTTAGTCTTAGCAAAAGGTCCCTTAGTTTTATCCTGTTCCCAGTGTCCCCGTATCCTGTTTCGTGTATCCCGTGCTGTGTTTATTCCTGTGCCTTATCTAGTGTTGGAGTCATGTGTCATCTGCCACGTCTGGAGTCATCTGCCACATCAACCTTTATCCGTGCCAAAGCCTCTGCTACTGTCTGGACTCTTACAGGTACTCCTGTGCTAAAGACTCTATATAGATTGTTGTTTAGCCAGCTGCCACAACGGAGCGGCCTAGTGGGTCCTCATACCCCGAGATCGTGACACGAACATGCATAAAAAAAGGAGCATGCTCTTATTTCCGTAGGGCAAATGGATGTGGATGAGATTTGTTCAAATTTCATCTACACAGCTGATGCTGTAATCCAGTGCAGATTTTGTGTGTGCAAATCCGCATGGAATATCCACAGCTTTTTCGTCCAGTAAGCCTAAGGCTGGATTCACACGAGCACATTACGTCCGTAATTGACGGACGTATTTCGGCCGCAAGTCCCGGACCGAACACAGTGCAAGGTGCCGGGCTCCTAGCATCATACTTATGTACGATGCTAGGAGTCCCTGCCTCGCTGCAGGACAACTGTCCCGTACTGTAATCATGTTTTCAGTACGGGACAGTAGTTCCACGGAGAGGCAGGGACTCCTAGCATCGTACATAACTATGATGCTAGGAGCCCGGCTCCCTGCACTGTGTTCGGTCCGGGACTTCCGGCCGAAATACGTCCGTCAATTACGGACGTAACATGCTCGTGTGAATCCAGCCTAATCGATTTGCCTGAAATAGAATGTTTGCCTGAAATAGGGATATTACATCATGAGCCCCACGGTTCCGGAAGGAGTAACGTCAGTAGATATATTTTGTGAACAGCTCTGCTGAATACGTTGGTTCTCTATAAATAACAGATATGACAGACACAATCCAAACCTGGACATGTCTCACTAGTTAATGTTTACATAGAAACAGACAGCGCACATAAAAACATTCTGTTCACGCGCTCTACGTTACTTGAATGCACAGGACCGTCACTAATTAGGAAATTCACATTAAGCATTATTTTCATTTACTAGCTTCCTGGAAGAGATTTTATCAGTCCTAAGAGGATTTCCTATGTGCATCCTGTTAAAACTCAAAGGCTGGCCTCCGGTTACGTAACAACAAAACCAATGCATAAGAATTGATGCCCAGCAAAGTCCCAAACAGACATTGTCCTACTACCTTCCAGCATAGTCCATGAATACAACATATAGTGGAGGTCTTATATACTGCTATACAGGGATATTTGTAAAGAAGACTTCCCTTCATTGTAAGGCTGGGTTCACACTAAGTTTTTTGCAGGAGGAAAATCTGCCTCAAAATTCCGTTTGGAATTTTGAGGCAGCTTTCCTCTGTCTGCACTCCGATTTTCACTGCCATTGAGCGCCGTGGGCATATAACGCTGCGAAATACGCTTTCTCTACCTCCCATTGTCAATGGGAGGTCAGAGGCGTAAACGCCCGAAGATAGGGCATGTCCCTTCTTTTTCCCGCAAGCCGGGTTTTCCCGGTCGCGGGGAAAAAAAACACTTTTTTTGGCGCATTTTCCGACGCGGTTTCCACCTCAAAAATGTGTAAAAAAACTCTGTGTGAACTGGCCCTTATGCTAATGCACTTAAAGGGGTTTTCCAGTTTTACAGGAAGGTGTCCGTCCGCCATAGAAATGAATGGGTCCGTAATTACAGACCGCAATTACGGAAAAAATCTACAGTTGTATATGCATCTGGCCTAAACAATTTACGTTGGTTTCTTCTACTTACTTTACGATGATCATTAATAAAGATTGATTAAAATCTACCACAGCCTTTATTACACGACAGGTAATCTACATAATCATGACAATGACCCACATAATCTATGTAGGTCTTAGGTCCGTTCACACAGAGTTTTTTGGTGCGAATTTTGACGCAGAACCCACGTTGAAACCAGCACCAAAAAAACAGCCATATATTTTTCCTGGGGCGTTTTTGAGTCATTTTTTTGCCCACAATTTTTGCCTTAGATTTAACGGCTGCTGGCAAACAATGCGGGAAAAAAAAGCGTCAAACAGCGCTGGCAATTCAAAACCTGCATCAAAATTCCTTCACATTTTTCCTACCGGTCGAAAAACTCTATGTGAACTAGGCCTTAAATGATTATGGTTCTACTGAGTGAAGAATGGGAACTAAGGCCCCATGCACATGAATGTATTTTTGTGGCCGCAATTCATTTCAATGGGCCCATGCACACGACCGTGGTTTCCACGGTCCGTGCATGGCCCAGGAGCCTGGACCGCAAAGAGAAAGAACATGTCTTATTACGGCCGTGTTTTGCGGTCCAGGCTTATAGAAATTAATGCACGCGGCCATGTACACGACCTGCGATTTGCGGGCGGCCCGCATGTGACAATCTGCGGCCGTTCGACCCGAAAACCACGGCCATGTACATGGCTACAGTCGTGTGCATGAGGCCTAAGTTAAGAGCCTCACACACGAGCGTGTACGGTCCCAACTGTCCCGTACTGTAATCACGTTTTCAGAAGTTCCGCAGCGAGGCAGTGACACCTAGCGTCATAGATAACTATGATGCTAGGAGCCCGGGTCCCTGCAGTGTGTTCGGCCCAGGAAATGTGGCCGACGTACGGACCGTATATCACGGACCAAACACGCTCGTGTGTGCGAGGCCTTAATGAGGACCTGTTAGCTCTTCTGACATGTCCTCTAGTTTAGTAAATACTTGAAACCACAATACAATAACAATGCTGGAGCAACATTTCTTAAAACTCCATGTTGTGTTGTTCCTCTGTTATACCTCCTGGAAATATATAAATTAATAATTTGGTGTTTCCATTCCACTAGTCAATAGCATGCGCCCCTACACTGTCAGCACTGATGGGGCAGTGTCAGAGTGCGTATGGCCACACCCTATTGGCAAGGGGAATGGTAATCCCAAGCTCGAAATTCGCGAAAATATGCTCCAGATTTGGTTTTATGGGGAATACAAGTATTTACTAAAACAGACCAATCAGTAGATCTAACAGGTCCGGTTTAAGAAAAGAATAAGACTAAAAACTACACATATCTAATCTATCTAAAACATAAACCTCTCTTGACACTACCTGTATCTGCCCATTTTAATAATGGATTCACTGTAATCCTTCTTTATTTTACTACTTGTTTGCAATTCCTACGTTGGTATTTAGAGCTCTGTGTAAATATAATTAAGACGCCATTTGTAATTCTAACACTATAATGCAGTACAGAGTATGAGCTTTTCATACGCTACCAGTGAATATAACACAACATGCTTTTATGCTACAAGTAGTCTAGTACAATAAAAATACAGGTGAATAAACAACGCTATGTATTTCTTAGAGCGTACAATACTGCCCCCTGGTGGCTTTAGATGTGTATGGCATAAGACGACACAGTCGATACGCTGAATAGTAGGATTACCAACACAACCTTACTAACAGGGGCATTAGCTATAGGGGGTGCAGAGGTAGCAGATAAACCCAACCCTGTTGCCTGAGGGCATTACACATTTGGCATTGGGCCTAGGAGCTTTACGTTACACCCCTGTGTACCAAATAGTGATCCTCACAATTAACTCCTTCAGGACGCAGCCTGTTTTGGCCTTGTGGCACAGATGATTTTTTCAAATTGGACATGTGTCACTTTATGTGGTAATAACTTGGGAATGCTTTTAGCTAGCCAAGCGATTCTGAGATTGTTTTCTCGTGACATATTGTACTTTATGATAGTGGAAAAATTTGGCCGATAAATTCAATATTTATTAGTGAAAAACACAAATTTAGAGAACATTTGCAAAAATGTGCATTTTTCTAAATTTGAATGTATCTACTTGTAAAACAGATAGTAATACCACACAAAATAGTCACTAGTTGCCATTTCCCATATGTGTACTTTATGTTTTCATCGTTTTTTGAACGTCCTTTTATTTTTCTAGGACGTTACAAGGCTTAGAACTTTAGCAGCAATTTCTCACATTGTCAAGAAAATTTCAAAAGGCTATTTTTACAGGGACCAGTTTAGTTCTGAAGTGGTTTTGAGGGCCTTATATATTAGAATCCCCTAATAAATCACCCCATTTTAAAAACTGCACCCCTCAAAGTATTCAAAACAGCATTCAGAAAGTTTCTTAACCCTTTAGGCGTTTCACAGGAAATAAAGCAAAGTAGAGGGGAAATTTACAAATTTCTTTTTTTTTGCCGAAATTCATTTGTAATAAAAAACAATTGTGTAACAGAAGCTTTTACCAGAGGAATACAACTCAATATTTATTGCCCAGGTCCTGCAGTTTTTAGGTATATCCCACATGTGGCCCTAGTGCCCTAAGGGACCGAAACACCGGCCTCAAAAGCAAAAGAGCAACTACAGGATTTTGGGGCCTGCTTATTTTTAGATTATATTTTAGGCACCATGTCGGGTTTGAAGAGGTCTTGTGGTGCCAAAACAGTGGAAACTCCCCAAAAGTGACCACATTTGGGAAACTAGACCCCTCAATGAATTTATCTAGGTGTATAGTTAGCACTTTGACCCCACAGGTGTTTTGCTATATTTATTGGAGTTAGGCCCCATGCATACGACCGTATTTTTGTCCACCCGTAAATACTGGCGTAAATACGGGTCCTTGGTCACACGTATTCCACCCGTATTTACGGGCACGTTTTCGCTGCAAAATTACACTGCAGTAATCGGCAGCCCTTCTCTCTATCAGTGCGGATAAAGAGAAGGGACAGCCCTTTCCGTAATAAAAGTAAAAGAAATTTATACTTACCCGGCCGTTGTGTTGGTGACACGTCCCTCTCTTGACAGTCCGACCTCCCTGGATGACGCGCAGTCCATGTGACCACTGCAGCCAGTGATTGGCTGCAGCGGTCACATGGGCTGTAACTGGAGGAAGAAGCAGGGAGTTCTGGGTAAGTATGAACGTCTTTTTTTTTTTTTTTTTTTTTACAGCTTTATCTATATTGTGATCGGTAGCCACTGTCCCTAGTGCTGAAAGAGTTACTGCCGATCGGTTAACTCTTTCAGCACCCTGGACAGTGACTATACACTGACGTCACCTAGCAACGCTCCCGTAATTAGACTTCTATGGGCCTGCCCGTGCCGTAATTACGGCCTGAAATAGGACATGTTCTATATTTTTCAACGACACAGGCACCTTCCCGTAAGCATACGGGGAGGTACCCGTGGCCAATAGAAGTCTATGGGGCTTTTTTGCGTTCGTGTGCATGGGGCCTAAGTCTGTGAAAATGAAAATCAACTTTTTTTCTGAAAAAACATAGAAATTTGTAATATTTACAAGGACTAAAGTAGAAAATGCACCCCAACATTTGTAAAGCAATTTCTCCAGATTACGGAAATACCCCATATGTGGTAATAAACTGCTGTTTGGACCCACAGAAGGGCTCAGAAGGGAGGGAGCGCCATTTGGATTTTGGAGCGCAGATTTTGCTGGATTGGTTTTTAGTCCCATGTCGCGATTGCAACGCCCTGGAGTGAACAAAACAGTGGAAACACCACAAAAGTGACCCCATTTGGGAAAAAACACCCCTCAAGGAATTTTTCTAGGGGTATAGTGAGCATTTATACCACACAGGTTTTTTTGCAGGATTTAGTAGAATTAGGCCGTGAAAATGAATATAAACATTTTTGTCCATTAAAATGTTTAATTTTTTCATTTTCACAAGAGATAAAGGAGAAAAAGTCGCCCTAAATTTGTAACGCAATCTCTCCCGAGTATGACAATACCCCACATGTGGTAATAATTCATTTTTTTAATAGAAATTAATTAACCTTTGCAGGACTGATCCTTTTTTGCTTTTCCATTTTAGTTTTTCACTCCCCGCCTTCCAAACGCCATAACTTTTTTATTTTTCCATGAATTGAGTGGTGTGAGGGCTTATTTTTGGCAAGACGAGCTGTAGTTTTTATTGGTACCATTTTTTGGTATATACAACTTTTTGATCACTTTTTATTACATTTTATTTAGAGCTTTGGTGACCAAAAAAAAAAAGTGATCTTAGCGGTTTAAATTCTTTATTTCTTACGGCGTTCGCCGTGCGCTATAAATGACAATTTTTACTTTATTCTGCGGGTTGGTACGATTACGGCGATACCATATGTATATAGGTTTTTT
Source organism: Rhinoderma darwinii (assembly GCF_050947455.1). NCBI lineage: Eukaryota > Metazoa > Chordata > Amphibia > Anura > Rhinodermatidae > Rhinoderma > Rhinoderma darwinii. Next base: position 402,078,701 of record NC_134688.1, on the reverse strand, counting down.
TATGTTTTGCAGCGTTTGCACTATAAAATCACTTCTTTATAAAATAATTTATTTTCTGTGTCACCATATTCTGAGAGCCGTAACTTTTTTATTTTTCAGTCAAAAAAGCGGTGTAAGGGCTTGTTTTTTGCGGGACGGTTGTAGTTTTTATTGGTACTATTTTGGGGTAAATGCAACTTTTTGATCATTTTTTATTCTATATTTTGTGAGGGGTGGTGACCAAAAAATAGTAATTTTGGCATTGTTTTTAGTTTTGTTTTTTTTGCGGCGTTCACCGTGCGGTAAAAATAACATTATAGTTTTATAGATTGGGTCGTTACGAACGCGGTGATACCAAATATGTGTACTGTTTTTTAACGTTTTCAATTTTTTCCTATAATAAGAGACTTATTATAGGAAAAAGAAATCTTTCATTTTTACACTTTTGTAAAACATTTTTATTAACTTTTTTTTACTTTTTACACTTTCTTTTTTTACCTGCAGATCTGATAGCTGCTAGAATACATTACACTACCTAGGTAGTGTAATGTATTCCAATGGTCAGTGTGACGTCACAGTCACGGACAGTAAGGCTGGGTTCACACGACCATGTTACGTCCGTAAAGAACGGAACGTATTTCGGCTGCAAGTCCCGGATCGAACACACTGCAGGGAGCCGGGCTCCTAGTATCATAGTTGTGTACGATGCTAGGAGTCCTTGCCTCGCTATAGGACAACTGTCCCGGACTGTAATCATGTTTTCAGTACGGGACAGTAGTTCCAAGGAGAGGCAGGGACTCCTAGCGTCGTACATAACTATGATGCTAGGAGCCCGGCTCCCTGCACTGTGTTCGGTCCGGGACTTGCGGCCGAAATACGTTTCGTCCATTACGGACGTAATGTGCTCGTGTGAATCCAGCCATAGTCTACGAGGACCAGCCAGAGGCTGATCCTCATAGGCTTGCATACATGGCAGACCCGGAGGCTGTTGTCTGGCCCCCGGGTGCCATCACAAGCATCAGCAGCCCCCACAATTGCATGGGGGCCGCTGATGTGCTACAAACCCCCTAAATGCGGAGATCACAATCGAGCTCCGCATTTAACAGGTTAATTGACGAAATCAGCGGCAATGAGCCGCTGATCGGCAACAGTGGAGTGTCAGCTGTCAGGGACAGCTGACGTTCCGGTTCCCGATGCACACTGTCACAGATACTGTCACCGACAGTGTGCATCGCGAATGGCAGTGACGTCCTGTCACTCTGACAGGAAGTCCATCAGGAGGCTGATCCTGATAGGCTTCCGTACATGGCAGACACGGAGGCCATTACTTGGCCTCCGGTCGCCATGCTAGCCATCTGCAAACCTCACGAATTCATTGTGAGGTCTTCGGATGTGCTAGAAACCCCTAAAATGCGGCAATTGCAATCGATCACCGTAATTAAGGGGTTAATTGCCGAAATCAGCGGAAATAAACCGCTGATCGGCATACAGTGGAGTGTCAGCTGTCAGGGACAGCTGGCCTCCCGGTTCCCAGAGCACGGGAACTGCGCAGTAACTGTACGTCCCCGTGCGCTAAGACACCGGCCACCCCGGATGTACAGTTGCATCGTGGTGCGCCTAGGGGTTAATAGAAAGGCTGCCTTCCGGTATCACTGATGTCAATAGCCACTAACTAAAGCAATGGGAGGCGAAGAAAGCAATTTTCACTGCGTTTTTTGACCGTGGCGCTCAATGGCCGCGGCCAAAAAACGCAGCGAGTTTTATGTCGGCAGGTCAAAATCTGCCTCAAAATTCTTGAAGGAATTTTGAGGCAGATTTTCCCGCCTGCAAAAAAACAGGGCCTTAGTGTATACGTCAAACACGAGTATACAGGAGTTGGTTTTTGTGTTCTATCGCTGCATTCCAAGAGCCATAACTTTTTTTATTTTCCCCATCTACGTGACTGTATGAAGACTTGTGTTTTGCAGTACGAGTTAAGCCACTTTCGCGTGGCACTATTTTGGTCAGTATTTTGCATCAGTATTTGGAAACTAAAACCAGGAGTGGAACCTACAGAGAAAAAGTATAATGGAAAGATTTACACCTCTTCCATGTTTTGGAAGCTCTCTTGGTTTTGACTCAGAAATACTGATGCAAAATACTGACCTAAATATTTCCGTGTGATAGTGGCCTTATAGTTTTTATTGGCAGCATTTTGGGGTACATATCATTTGTTGATTAACTTTTAATCATATCTTTTTTTTTGGGGGGGGGGGGTGATGGGGGGGAAAAACAATTCCACTTTTGTTTTTTTTAACTGTTCACGTATAAATATGTTAACTTTATTCTACAGGTCAGTTTGATTACGCCTGTACCAAATAAATGATATATATAAGATTTTTTTTTTGTTTTAGTACTTTTGAGGTATATAATGGTATGTTTTATTTAAAAAATAATTTGTGTGTCGCATTCACCATTTTGGGGCAGATAACTTGTTGATTACTATTATTATGTGATTGGGGAAAAAACAACAACAAATCTATTGTTTTTCAGGGGGGGGGGGGGTTATGCCATGTGTCTTGCAGAATAAATAATGTTATCTTTATTCTACGGGTTGTTACGATTGTGATAATATTATATATCTATTTTTTTCATTGTGTACTATTTTTAAACAGCAGCGGACTTGAAGCTGCGATCACTTCATCACTAAAATATTGCTTTGGCATATTTAGGCTTATACCTATGGAAGGCCTAGGAGCCTTTGAGCGTGTCGTGGAGCACCAATGGGCTAACACCTTCGGTGCCACAGTCATTATGGACCATGGCATCTAAGGGGTTAAGGGGGTTTTACACAGGGCGATTAACGGGCAGACGAGCGTTCATAGAACGCTCGTTGCCGATAATTGCCCTGTGTAAACAGGGGAACGTTCAGCAGATGAACGAGCAAACGCTCCATCATCTGCTGGTCGTATCGTTTTAAAAAAGTAAAATATTATCGTTGTCGGCAGCGCATCTCTCTGTGTAAACAGGGAGACGCGCTGCCACCATGATAATAACGTATGGGGACCAGCGATCGGAGTAACGACCGCTCGTCCCCATCCATAGCTCCGTGTGACAGGAGAAACGAGCGTCGATCAACGATGTAATAGGGCCTTTAGACTGAAGGGATCAGTGTTATCTCCGATACCGGTAGTTGCACGGCTGTATGTTACAGCCACCCTCGCGCCGTGATCTCATAGGTACATTAGGTAGTACCCACGAGATCTTAGTGACGGATACATTCGATGCTGAGGGCGATCAAGCACCCACCAGCAATGGATATATCTGTCACGCGTCGTTAAAAGGTAACTAAACTTTAAAAAAAAACTTTAGACATGTCATAAGTTTTGATCAGTGGGGGTCCGAGCACCCCCACCAATCGATAAAACAAATTGCCAGAAGAAATCAGTGGAGAGCTGTGCCGCTTCGTTTCTGATTGGCTTTCCTCGGAGCAGTGTACTGGCTCAATAGAAAGTCTATGAGTCCGTACACCGCTCACTAGGCTTTCTGAGGAAAGCCAGTCGGAAACAAAGCGGCAGAGCGCTCACCGGATTCCTTTAGTCGCTTTATTTTAGCTATCGGTGGGGATCTATGCTCAGACCCCACAGATCAAAACTCCGGACACGTCTCTATGACAAGTCAAAACTTTTTTAAAGAGGCTCTGTCACCAGATTTTGCAACCCCTATCTGCTATTGCAGCAGATAGGCGCTGCAATGTAGATTACAGTAACGTTTTTATTTTTAAAAAACGAGCATTTTTGGCCAAGTTATGACCATTTTCGTATTTATGCAAATGAGGCTTGCAAAAGTACAACTGGGCGTGTTGAAAACTAAAAGTACAACTGGGCGTGTATTATGTGCGTACATCGGGGCGTGTTTACTACTTTTACTAGCTGGGCGTTCTGATGAGAAGTATCATCCACTTCTCTTCACAACGCCCAGCTTCTGGCAGTGCAGACACAGTGTGTTCTCGAGAGATCACGCTGTGTCGTCACTCACAGGTCCTGTATCGTGTCAGACACATCGGCACCAGAGGCTACAGTTGATTCTGCAGCAGCATCGGCGTTTGCAGGTAAATCGATGTAGCTACTTATCTGCAAACGCTGATGCTGCTGCAGAATCAACTGAAGCCTCTGGTGCCGATGTGTCCGACACGTTGCAGGACCTGTGAGTGACGTCACAGATCTGCACTGCCAGAAGCTGGGCGTTCTGAAGAGAAGTGGATGATACTTCTCGTCAGAACGCCCAGCTAGTAAAAGTAGTAAACACGCCCCGATGTACGCACATAATACACGCCCACTTGTACTTTTAGTTTTCAACACGCCCAGTTGTACTTTTGCAAGCCTCATTTGCATAAATATAAAAATGGTCATAACTTGGCCAAAAATGCTCTTTTTAAAAATAAAAACGTTACTGTAATCTACATTGCAGCACCGATCTGCTGCAATAGCAGATAGGGGTTGCAAAATCTGGTGACAGAGCCTCTTTAAAAGTTTAGTTACCCTTTAAGTAACTTTCTCCCACTTACATTACATCATAAACCAACCATGGCAGAAGTCATGTGGCATGTGCAGCGTGATGTGAAGCAGCACCACGTTGCTAAATTATTTTTGCATTACCATTTTTATTGGCCCCATCATCCCGGAGATGGTGGTCCTTACATCTGAAATACGGACTGTTATGGAGCCTTATAACCGATGTGCCATTGTACATACCCTGGGTGTAAGGAGATTCTCCTAGAAGCCTTGCCATACATACCGAGTAAATGCAGCATACAAAGATTTTTTTGGGCCGAATAGTACGAAATCCCTATTCTGGCACCGTACAAAATGAAGCCATAATATGTCTGTGCCGGACCCCCTAAAGGGAACTTGTCACCAGCATTTCACCTATTAAACCAGCAATACCCGGTGGTAGTGGGCGAAAAATCATTTTTATGTAACCTATAATTGTCTTCTTAGTCGGCTCTGTAGCTTTAGTATTCGGTTTTTTAGTGTTCCCACACCGTATGCTAATGAGCAGAAAAGAGTCATATCTTCATTCTTCAAGCCTTTCCGAGTTAACCCCGCCTCCTTACTTTTGATTGACACCTCCTCGCCTCCCCCCCCACACACACGAAATCCCGCGCTTGCACATCGATGTCCTTTTCTGGTGCGTGCGCACAACAGGACATATAGCGGCGCACGCGCAGCAACTAGATTTGAGGCCTGGATGAAGCAGGGAAGGGTGTCGGACCACGCATGCGTGCTATCTCAGATGAGTTTTTGGTGTTCAGGGCAGGCTCGTTTTCGGTGGTGGGTATAAGAAAAGGACTGAACGAGACTGCCAGATTATTACCATAAAAGGCGCAAATTGTTTGCAGGCCGTTATTTAGGAGAGGGGATAACGGAAATGAACTTTTGACGGCAGCGGCCAGCGAGAAGAGTTCAATAGGTGAAATGCTGGTGACAGGTTCCCTTTAAACACGGTTGCAATAAACGTGTCTGAATAAGGTCTTACAATGAATGAACCAGGGGGCCCAGCATGACTGGAAACGGTCTCCTTGGACAATATTTAGATCGTTTAATTGATTCGGCTGAAATAGATACCGTAATAAACTGCGCCAGGATTTTTGGCGGTATAAACCAAGAAATGTGCTACTACACTAAATCATTACACCTGGAGTTCATGGAGTCATATTCTGTAGTATATAATCATGTCACATGTGACAAAGAATTTACTGTCTGCCAACCACAATGTCTGGGCTCTGCAGCTGTACTACCACTAAGGACACGAGCAGGGCACGCTCGCACTTCTAGTTCCACAGCCGTCTATTCACGGACTCAAGCTCACAGCTGCCATGCCAGGTACATGCAAATCTCCAGTCAACTTGGCGCTGCTCTATGCGCCTACTTTCATTTCTCACCTTGAACATGACAGCGGAGGGGAGGTCAGGCTGCAGGAGGAAACCAGGCCGCGATCCCGTTAGCAACCGCTAGGCCCCTAGCAACGAGTCTATGCGCTGCGACGGCGTCTCGGATGGGACAAACATTTTCGAAGTTCTAGGTTTTACTTTTAAAGAGATTGAAGGAAAATATTTAAAAAACAATTTTAAGCCAGCAGGATTATATTACGTGGGAACATGCTATCAATTACATCGTCTGGGGTAGATTTACAAAGCGGAAATTAAAACTTGACGTAGGGTAAGCCATCTTTGTGTATGGAAGTTCCTTGAGTAACAGGATGTGACGTAACCGCTCCGAGGATTTAGGGTTGTCATGGTGATGGTAAACTCCGCGATCCTGGGAAAAGAGCAGAGGTCGTCACCCCAGGTATATTATACATTGCGCCCATCATAAGATGAATACTAGTATGACTTGCACATGCGCAGTGCTCACACCATCGGCAGCTCCAGCTTTTGTCACCATAGATAACTTTGCCGTGTTTTATTTTGCAGCATCATGAATACCTGTGCCACATCAAGCACATCAATCTCTATCAGTCTTCCCACCAGTGCCTCTGTAGAATCACTGCCACCAAGGAGAAATCACATGAAAGCAAAGCAACCAGTAATAATACATAAGTAAGTGTTCAAAACTGCCTTACCCACAGACTGGCCAGTGCCTTCAGAGCCCGGACGAGGGGTGGGCTGGGTTGGCAGCTGCCTAGGGCGCCATTGACGTGGGAGGGATGCAATTTATTGATTTAAAAAAAATGCTCTTTGTACAACCACTTGGAGAATGACTAAGCTGCTGATCTGTCCCTGCCACTGTCCGGTGGTGAGGGCATCGCCCATCCTTGACGCCTTGGAGACACAGGCATTTTTTGGATTTACATTTTTGTTTTTTCCTCCCCGCCTTCCAAAAGCCGTAACTTTTATATTTTTCCGTTGACTGTATGAGGGCTTGTTTCTTTGCGGGACGAGTTTTAGTTTTACACAGCGTTATTTAATGAACCATATAATGTACTGGGAAACTGAAAAAAAAATATGTGTGGGGTGGAATGGGAAAAAAAACTGCGGATCCACCTTTTGTTTTTTGGGTTTTGTATTTATGACGTACGTCAGGCGGTAAAAACGACATGTGACGTTATTCTACAGGCTGATACGATTACAGAGATATCAAATTTCTTCAGTTTCTTTCATGTTTTACCACTTTTATAAAGAAAAAACTTTTTTTTAAAAGAGGGAGCCATAACTTTTTTTATTTTTCAATCGATTTAGCGGTCACCTGAGAGTACCATGTCGCTGAAAACAATTGTTTAGGGAATCTCCGATATGCACACTGAACCCGCAGCCGTGCATGTTATTCCACAAGCGAGCATGAGAGCATTAAAAAGAGGGGAGAGAAGCAGAGACAGTAAGAAGGAGAGGAAAAATAGTGAAGAAAGAAAAGAAAAAATGGGGGGGGGAAAAGAGGGGAGGGGATCTGACCTGACATACCGCATCTAGGTGGGAATTCACGAAGCCATGATGGTCTTATATTCCTCGGTTGTTTGGAAACGAATCCATTCACGCCATGTTTTTAGGAAGGAGGCATGGGTCCCCTTCATTGATGCCGTGAGGTCCTCCATTCTCATGATCTCCTGGATCTTGCCGAACCACATGCCCACCGTCGGAGGACAGGACTGTCTCCACAGTGCAGGAACACACGCCCTAGCTGCGTTCACCAGGTGTCGAACTACCGAGCGTCTATACGAGGACAGGGGGACCTCGCACAAATGAAGCAGGAAGAGGCCCGGAGATCGCGGGAGGGGAAAATCTGTAAACTTTGAGGAAATGCGCCACACCTCGGACCAGAACATTATATTCTAATAGTTGAATTTTACGGATGCGGTGATACCAGTTATGTGAATTTTATACATTTTTTTAACATTAGGGAAAATATGCGAAAAATAATTTTTTTTTCATACATTTTAAAAAAACTTTATTTAACTGTATTTTACTTTTTTTTTTATTATTCCCCCTAGGGGACTTGAACAAGCGATCACTTGCATGGTATACTGCAATACTACTGTATTGCAGTATATCCCTATACTGACTGTCTCCTATGAAGCTCTGCATAGAAGTACAAAGATGGCAGACCTAATGATGTCCCCAATTCTGTCATAGCAACCATCACCCCCCCCCAATCGCATCGTGGGGGTCCGATGGCACGTCAGAAGGGGCCTCCCCCCTTATTTTAACGGCTTAAATGCTGCAGTCGCTATTGACCAGCATTTAAGTAGTTAAACAGGCGGAATCAAATTTATCTTTCACTGACATGTAACATACAGCTGACACCCGCTCTGTATGGAGCGCGCTCCCTACTCCCCCTTGGTGGCTGTCACGTACATGTACGTAATATGCCGCCAAGGGGTTAAACTATACCACCAGGTTTTTTTTTACGTTTTTTTAATCGACCGTTGGATATTGGATATTGGTCAGGACACTGTGCGGGGCACCCTCTGGAGCTCGAAGAGGAGCCAGAGCTGCTGAAGACAAGACTGGAGAGAGGAGCGGTGAGTAAGTAGAATGGTCTGAATTCTGGTGCCTAAACATTGGGGAACCTTTCAGCGGTTTTCAAAACCGCTGACAGAGTGATTTAGGGGAGGGGGACAGCATTTTAATAATACCCTTTATCTCAGTCATGCAAGATGAATTCCCTCGGTGTGCCAATTGCAAATGCTACTAAGGCGGGTACTTGATGGGCAAGTGCTCCTGCATTACACGCTGCAATGGCTCTAGCAGACTTCTAATTGCAGAGAGTGGCACTTGTGACCACCGCGTTGGAATCAAACGTCGATTTCTTAGTCATGCAACTTGCATGACCAGAAGAAAGGTTTGTTTAAAATGCCCACCCCTATATCGCTCTGTCAGCAGTTTTGAGGCCTCAAAACTGCTGACAGGTTCCCTTTAAGTTTGGGGTCCAGTCTCTGGTCTAGACTAATTTTGGGGTCTGGTCTGGATTAAAGCGGTTATTCAGGATTTATGAAAATTGTGCCTTTAACTGAATGACGTCTGAGATCACTATTGCGGGCAATCCCCTTTCTCTATATTGTCCTCACTGTAAGGTCCTTATAGTCATAAGAGTATACACTGAATATTTGAGAAAAAAGTGTGTATTATGACAAACAGGTCTTGTCAAAGCCGAAGTGTGCCTAAAATAAAGTTTCAAATAATGGCAACTATGATAGTGCTGTTGGTGCTGGGGTATGAAGTGCCCTTTCGTTTGGTGTGCCAGGTGCAATTTAATTATTGATTATTCATCCTATTCACAGACTATAGTTGGGGTCTGGTTCTGAAATTTTTCTTTGGGCACCAAGAGAGCTTGTCCTGCCCCTTGAGTGCCTTAAATGGGGTTTCCCATGGCAAAAATCTTTGCACAATTATGTGATGTCATGTCTACGGATGAATTTCATTACGTTGCAGCGGTAAATTGGAAGCAGTACGGTACCAAACAGCATGTCGGTCGCCTGCCTTTGGCCTCCGCCATTCATCGCTGCTCTGGTTTTTGGGTTCTGACACAATGACATCTTGTCCGTAAAGATATCACATGCTGTTCTGTCCATAGTGAAGATGCGAACCAGAATTTCATAATATTCCAAACTTCCTTCCTACATCACCAATGATTGGCCACTGCTCTCTAGTGATGTCGTATCTATGGATGAATGTCATTACGTTGCAGGTGTAAATGGGAAGCAGTGCTGTACCAGACAAGCGGGGGGGGGGGGGGGGGGTTACATTTAAAGGGACCTAAAAAAACAGGCTATTATGAAGCTGCTGTGTTTTTCTAGGAAAGTAATAACGACCAAGTGGATAGGAGTTGAAGTTCCTAATATTGTAGATAGGGAAAGATACGTTAACTCGGCTCTCCAATTTTAGTTTATATATACTGGTGTAAAGTTAATAAAAAACATCAATTTCTTGAAACTTGGTATCCTTGGACCTCGAGTTATGGCGAATGTGGTGTAGTGGGGGAGGATTTTTTTTTATTTTGTTTCCCTTCTTCCCTATGTTTTCACTGGTGTTTTTTTCCGCGGCGGTTTTTAGCTTCTCGCTGTAAAAAAAAGTGGCATGCTCTTTCTTGCCGCAGTTCCGCCTCTGACGTCCAATTAAAATCAATGGGAGGCAGAGAAAGCGTTTTTCGTTTGTAGGAATTTTGAGGCAGATATTTCTGCCTGCAAAAAAACTCTGTGTGAACAAGGCCTAAGTGTGTTTGTTTGATTTATAAGATCATTATTTTAAAGGGAGCTCCATTTTTGAGGTTTTTTTTTTCTAGAGAACTGTATTTTCAGCAATTACCTAATATGATTTTAGGAACAATATTTCTCCCCCTGCCAACATGAGTAGTTGAAAAAAAATCAGCCGTGTAGACCACAGTTTAAAAATAGGAATCACGACTATTGTATTCTAAAGAGAAAAAAAAAATGTACGGTATATAGAAAATAAAAAAAATAAAAATCTTTACTGTGTGAACAAGGAGCACTTGATACTCTATAAATGTCTGAAAGGTGGGGGACCAACTTGTGGGACTCCCAAGATCCCAAGAACGGCCATGGCTTGTCCTCCTGTCATTTTGAAAAGGTGGCTGCATATAATATACATTTTTTTCTTGGAAAAATTCCATTAAACCTACAAGTGTAATGATGATTTCAGAAGAAAAAAAATGTCAACTTATCTAATAAATTTTCCAAGTGATTTACATCAGTCAGAAATGACTGTTTTATCAGTATAGTTGCATAGATATTTAGCATGAACGCCTGCTTTTGGTTGTGTAGGCTTAAATATCTGGCATCTGTGCCAGTCTCACAGTATAAATAAACAGGACTGGACTGGCCGACCAGAATACCAGATGATCTTCCGGTGGACCAGGCTCTGACACAATAATGGGACTCAAAGATCCAATAGTAGACAACCTCCTTTTTAGCCAATCACTTGCAACTAGGGTCTATTTCTTATGGTTATATCAAGAGATAACCTCATTGATGGTACGCTATATGCTGGGCTGTTTTTACAGGTCACGCTGGTGTAGTTACTAAGCCTAGATATGCTCCCAGTAAGGCCCTACGCACACGACCATTCCCGTAATCACGATCCATACGGACGGCCGCGGACAGCCGTCCGAATTTGCGGGCCGTGCTCCAATTGTAAAGTATGGGAGCTCGGTCCGTAAAATAAAAAAATAGGACATGTCCTGTTTTTTACGGAAGGTTTCTACGGCACGGACACCTACCCGAAATGTACGGGAAGGTGACCATCGGCCTTGACCATCCCCCTTGAGGAAGCGAATAATCGCGAAACGCGCGTCGGGGCGCACACACCGATCGTCTGGGAACTCATTAAGACTGTACATGGGTAAGTTTATCATGCCTACTCCTGGATTTTCAGGGGATGGCTTACTTGTACCCATTTAGTACATCCATGCTTCTTGTCAGGATCATTTTGACCCTGTAGCAGCCATAACTCTTGCACTGCACTCTCTAAATCATTGATACTCTTGCCTGTAGATTTATACTGATAAATGGCTTACTATCTATAATCTGGGTTTCCCTGATACATCGTTGTGATGACATTATTTTTTTGAGTCTCTCCTGTCATATACAGTTTTAAATGTTTGTTGCTATATATATTGAATAAAGGAATTTTTCGATACTCTTTGATATATTTTGGCTATAAGACTCTGTTTTCTCTTTCTTCTATATATATACTATAGAGTTGCCGTAACTTTAAAAATGGGAGGATGTTTTTTGGAACAATACCTAGCCCAGTAACCTCGTTAGCTTCTGGAAACTATTGGTTATAAATAGAAATGAATGGGTCCGTAATTACGGACTAATTCTACGATCGTGTGCATGGTGCCTAAAGGCATTTTTATAATCACCGATTATCATTATGATGCGCTAGTTTCTAAACAATCGTAATGATAATTGGTGAGTATTAACAAAGGAAAAAATTAACGATAAAACTATCATTTATCGTTACTCATCATTTGTGATGCTGTAAAAATAATCATTATAGATGGCATTATTGATAAATGTAAATGCTGCTCATAGTGAGATTTATACAAGGTATTGCTGCCTAGCACGCAGCTAGGTCCTGCTATTTAGTGGTGTGGACTGTGTTCTCCAAGACTCATGCGCTCTATTGGAAATACAGGGTACACTATGCTGTACAGAACCTGTTTACATAGATTAGCCCTATCTCTAAATAATAATAAATACATTGACTAAATATTACCACCATACCATGACTGGATAAGACCACCATACCATGACTGGCTAAGACCACCATACCATGACTGGATAACACCACCATACTGTTACTACATAGTACCACAATGCTGTGACTGGATAACCCTGCCATACCATGACTGGATACCACCACCCTACCATGACTGGATAACACCACGATACCATGACTGGAGACTGGATAACACCACCATACCGTGACTGGATAACACCACTATACCGTGACTCGTTAGCACCACCATACCATGACTGGATAACAACACTATACCATAACTAAACAACACCACCTTACCATGACTGGATAACAAACTATACCATAACTAAATAACACCACCATACTGTGACTTGATAACACCACCATAACCAAATAACACCACCTTACCATGACTGGATAACATCACTATACCGTGACTGGATAACACTACCTTACTGTGACTGGATGACACCACCATACAGTGAAAGGATACAGTGACTGGATAACATTAGAAATACCATAAGTGAATAACACTACTAAACCATAAAACATCACCATAAAATGAATGGATAACATCAGTATACTGTGACTAGATAACATCACCATACCATGACTGGATGACATCACCATACCATAACTGAATACCACCACTATACCGTGACTACATAAAACATCACTATAATGTGATTGGATAACATCAACATACCGTGACTGGATAACACCCTCATACCATGACATGATAACACCCCAATACGGTGACTGGATAACACCCCCATATCGTGACTGGATAATATCACCATACCCTGGCTAGATAACACCACGATACAGTGACTGAGTAATACCACCTTATCACTATTATTTCTGTTACTTTTATAGCGCCAACATATTCTGCAGAGCTGCACAAAAGTTGTCCTCATTCACTCTGCACAGTGGGTCTCACAATCTAAATTCCCTATCTGTATAGTGACTGTAATACCTGCGTATTGTTGCTGAAGAAAAACACTACATGAATATCAAAGTTACCATCACACTATAAGTGAAAAAATTACCACCATACTGAGACTGGCCCAGACCGCCATGATGACTTTTACCAGCAACAAATTGCCTCTGCAGTGTTTGCTGCTTAGAAATCTTTGGCTCAATGCTTTCCTATACATCCCCACCCTCTTCACAAACCCCTCATCCTGCTGCCCCTTTTAACAGTGCCATTTTGCTGTTAACCCTGTGTCTGCCGTGCTGCTCATTGCCCCCAAATGCTGTACTGCAGTTAAAGTCAGTGCCTCACAGTACACAATGCCATACACATAGTGTCCCCGAAAGTGACCCACAGTAAATAGCACCATACAGATAGTGCTCCATAATTAAGTGCCAAACACATAGTGCCCCCTTTAGATTGAACTAGAGCAAGTGACCAGTTTACAATACTTGCCTAACCTCGTTCCCACAAGGAGTCCAGCGCCACCTCTATTCGCCCCCAGTCGGGCAGACATCATCGCAGATATCATCGCATCACGCCAGCCAGCATATGGTAGTGAAGAGCGTCTAAAAGGCTGCCCCACCAGACCAAACTACTAAATTCAAACAGACCCCTAAATTTAATTTAAAAAAAAACAAGTGATCTAATTGCCCGTAATATGCAAACAATTTTTTAATATGCAAATATATATATAATTATTTTATTAATACATATAATATCAAAATGTACAATATTATATTCAGTTAAAAGGAGGGAAAGAGGGGTAAAGGTGATACAGCCTATACACTATAGACAACAGAACGCACCTCCAAGCCACCTAAACCACATATAGTACAACAGTTGGTTGGTTTGTAGAGGAGCTCTATTATTTTTGGTGAGGTTTATTTGTAGGTTATATACCGTAAATGTAATTGAGTGGTCTGCACAGAGCCCTGACCTCAACCCCATCCAACACTTTCGGGATGAATTGGAAGGCCGATTACAAGCCAGACTTTTTCATCCAATATCAGTGCCTGACCTCACAAATACCCTTTTGGCTGAATGGGCACAAATTTCCAGACAAGCTGCAAAATATTGTGGAATGCCTTCCCAGAAGAGTGAAAGCAGTTATAGCAGCGAAAGGGGCTCAGCTCCATATTAACACCCAAGGTTTTGGAATTGGATGTCCAACAAGCTCATATACAGTGAAGGAAATAAGTATTTGATCCCTTGCTGATTTTGTAAGTTTGCCCACTGTCAAAGACATGAACAGTCTAGAATTTTTAGGCTAGGTTAATTTTACCAGTGAGAGATAGATTATATAAAAAAAAAAAACTGAAAATCACATTGTCAAAATTATATATATTTAATTGCATTGTGCACAGAGAAATAAGTATTTGATCCCTTTGGCAAACAAGACTTAATACTTGGTGGCAAAACCCTTGTTGGCAAGCACAGCAGTCAGACGTTTTTTGTAGTTGATGATGAGGTTTGCACACATGTTAGATGGAATTTTGGCCCACTCCTCTTTGCAGATCATCTGTAAATCATTAAGATTTCGAGGCTGTCGCTTGGCAACTCGGATCTTCAGCTCCCTCCATAAGTTTTCAATGGGATTAAGGTCTGGAGACTGGCTAGGCCACTCCATGACCTTAATGTGCTTCTTTTTGAGCCAGTCCTTTGTTGCCTTGGCTGTATGTTTCGGGTCATTGTCGTGCTGGAAGACCCAGCCACGAGCCATTTTTAATGTCCTGGTGGAGGGAAGGAGGTTGTCACTCAGGATTTGACGGTACATGGCTCCATCCATTCTCCCATTGATGCGGTGAAGTAGTCCTGTGCCCTTAGCAAAGAAACACCCCCAAAACATAATGTTTCCACCTCCATGCTTGATAGTGGGGACGGTGTTCTTTGGGTCATAGGCAGCATTTCTCTTCCTCCAAACACGGCGAGTAGAGTTAATGCCAAAGAGCTCAATTTTAGTCTCATCTGACCACAGCACCTTCTCCCAATCACTCTCAGAATCATCCAGATGTTCATTTGCAAACTTCAGACGGGCCTGTACATGTGCCTTCTTGAGCAGGGGGACCTTGCGGGCACTGCAGGATTTATATCCATTATGGCGTAATGTGTTACCAATGGTTTTCTTGGTGACTGTGGTCCCAGCTGCCTTGAGATCATTAACAAGTTCCCCCCGTGTAGTTTTCGGCTGAGCTCTCACCTTCCTCAGGATCAAGGATACCCCACGAGGTGAGATTTTGCATGGAGCCCCAGATCGATGTCGATTGCCAGTCATTTTGTATGTCTTCCATTTTCTTACTATTGCACCAACAGTTGTCTCCTTCTGACCCAGAATCTTACTTATGGTTTTGTAGCCCATTCCAGCCTTGTGCAGGTCTATGATCTTGTCCCTGACATCCTTAGAAAGCTCTTTGGTCTTGCCCATGTTGTAGAGGTTAGAGTCAGACTGATTAATTGAGTCTGTGGACAGGAGTCTTTTATACAGGTGACCATGTAAGACAGCTGTCTTTAATGCAGGCACCAAGTTGATTTGGAGCGTGTAACTGGTCTGGAGGAGGCTGAACTCTTAATGGTTGGTAGGGGATCAAATACTTATTTCTCTGTGCACAATGCAAATAAATATATAGAATTTTGACAATGTGATTTTCTTTTTTTTTTTTAATGTAATCTATCTCACTGGTAAAATTAACCTAGCCTAAAAATTCTAGACTGTTCATGTCTTTGACAGTGGGCAAACTTACAAAATCAGCAAGGGATCAAATACTTATTTCCTTCACTGTAGGTGTGATGGTGTGGTGTCCACAGACCTTTTGGCCATATAGTGTATGGCCTTTCTGTGCAATGATAAAAACAATGTTTTTCAATGCAATAGAAAGTAAATGTGCACATCTTCTGTATAGATGGAGGTCGGGTCCTGAGTAAGTCCAAGCAACAACAGTCTAACAATTAGCGCATCAACATTATGTTTTATTTATTTTGTTCAGGATTGACGTTGGAGTTGCCGCTATCCGAATTCAACGTGCATGGAGGTGTCACCGCAACAGACAGATTTTTAGACTCCTAAAACATACAGCGAGAGCTGCTGTAAGTATAAAACTTTCTACTAGCAGCAATAACCATGTAATAAAACCATCATATGTTATAAAAATGCAATACAATCCTGTGATGTCCTCCTGTATGAAATGTAACATTCCTGCTCAGTACTTTGGTTGGAAGTCTGCCAATGTTCTGTAGTTTCAAGTCAACTAGTTTGAAAAATTAAGATCGCATAATAGAATTTATTTTTAAGCAAAATAAATATATATATATATATATATATATATATATATATATATATATATATAAAAAATGTTTCCTGTGAAGGCTAATAGGAATTGTTGTAAGTGAGGAGCCCAGTGTCTAGCAGGTTTTCTACCATGGAGACATAAATCTGCAACAAATTTTTGCATGAACTGTTTTGTAGGAAACGTATGCAACCTATGAAATTCTCAAGAAAGTCAGCCCACTGGAAGCCGAATTACTTAAAGATCCTGGGATGCACTGTAAAGTAAGATTCAGGTAGTACCCCATAATTTCGTATATCTAACAGTATCATAAAAACGAAAAGCCTATAACCTGGGTGTGCTCTCCTGCTTTTGAAGGGGTAATATTGTAAAAAGTAGTGGTTCCCAAATCTACCAATGTTTGGAGCACAGAATTTCATTGATATCCTCTGAGACTCTCAGTCTCAGTGGAACAATTTGTTTATACTTGTCCTTTGCTATACTACTAGAGCTGCATCTGAATATATTACGTAAGGGGTTTTCCAGTCATAAGAAATTGATGGTCTTTCCCCAGGATAGGATATTAATATCTGATGGTGGGGGTCCAACTCCCGACACCTCCGCCGAACAGCTGTTTTGAAGGGGCCTCAGTGCTCATGCGAGCGCTGCTTCCCCTTCATTCTTTACTTGCTTGTACTTTGAATCACGACACACTTGTAGCTGCAGTTCACAGTATTAAAGCCTTCTCCTTTTCAAGTAAATGGGAGGGGGCTGTAATACTGTGAACCATTGCTACAAGTGTGTCGGCGACTCTCACAGTTTGAGCAAGTAAGGAATGAAGGGAAAGCAGCGCCACGGCCCCTTCATAGCAGCTAATTGGCTGGGGTGACGGGAGTCGGAACCCCAACGATCAGATATTGATGGCCTATTCTGAGGATAAGCCATCTATTTCTTATGACTGGAAAACCCCTTTAGGATGCAGCCAGTTTTGTCCTTTAAGATGACCTTTCACCTTACCATACATGTGCAGCATGTAATGGGGAGGGCTGAACAAACCCTGGGGCACTTTACATTTTTTTCTACCTCTCTCCGTTATTTAGATATCGGTGCCGTTATTTGACGCCCGATATTTAAATAACCCCCTGAACTGTCGCACGCACCCTCTCACTCTTCAGCTTTCAAGATTAGTCTTCTGCCGAACTGGCAAGGGGGTGTGTCACTGCTACGGACAGTGTAAGAGCTGTGTAGAGTGGAGCGCGCTCTCATCTCTTCAGCTCATCAGTCTTGTCTTGTCTGCCGAACTGGCAAGGGGGCGTGTCTCTGCTACGGACAGTGTAAGCGCTCCCCAGCTCTTACACTGTCCGTAGCATTGAAACACCCCCTTGCCAGTTCGGCAGACAAAGTACAAGACTGATCTCTCACAGGAGCTGCAGAGATGAGACCACGCATGCACGCTCTCCTCTCCACAGCTCTTACACTGTCCGTAGCAGTGACACGCCCCCTTGCCAGTTCGGGTGAAAAGACTGATCTTCAAAGCTTGCACACTCTCCTCGCTCTTGCTGTGGCACTGTCCATATCTGATTGGACAGTGTCACAGCCATAGTAACACGCCCCCTTACCAGTACACGCTCCGTTGACAGTTCAGGGGGTTATTTAAATATCGGGCGCCAAATATAACGGCACCGTTATCTAAATATTTTTAATGTCACTATTTTGGGGTACATATAATGCATTGTATAACATTTCTATAGTTTGTTTTTTGAGTGGGGATGTAAAAAATTCCAATAACGTTTTTTGGGTTTTGTTATTACAGCATTCACCCTACAGTATAAATAATTTATTAACTTTATTCTGCAGGTCAGTACGATTACAGCGATACCAAATTTATATCGTTTTTTTTATTTTATGTTTTACTACTTTTGCACACTAAAAACAATTAAAAAAATGTTGCTGCATTCAAAGACTCATAACATTTTTATTTTTCTGTTGACAGAGAGTCATGAGGACTTGTTTTTTGTGGAATGAACTGTTTTTATTGATACCTTTATGGAGTACATACGACTTTTTGAACACTTTTTATTCTGTTTTTGGGAGACGGGGTGAACAAAAAACAGCAATTCCTGCAATGCTTTTACATAGTTTTATAGTGCGGGTCATTACGAAGGCGGCGATACCAATTTTATATGTGTTTTCCCATAATAAAGCATTTTTTAGTATAAAATACGTTTTTTGTAAAAAAAAAAAAATGTTACTTGATTTTTTTTTTTGCTTTAGAGTTCTAAACACTTATTTTGATAAGTATTTTTCACAATATGTATTAGTCCCACCAGGGGACTTGAAGATCGCTTAAATAATAAACAACACTACTTATGATTGAAAGAACTGAATGCAGCTTCAGAATATAATACAGTAATATCAGTAATGTACGTAATACAATGACACAAATAGATTAATCATATATTTAAACTGAAAAATTGTGTTCACAGGAGAACATTCACATGAACTAAAACATTATTTACAGATTGCAAAGCCGACATTGTCATTTAAAGATATTGTACAGTACAAGCATTGGGTATATACAGCAATACCAATAATAGTAGAGCAATTTAATGTATACAAATATTTACTTCTGAAAAAAATATTACATTTCCATCATCATCATGAGACACAACGAAAATAGTTGTTGTAGGAACCTGGTATTTTTATTCACTAGTGTTTCCTTGTAGGTTCTTATCATAAGAATAAATATAATACAGTAAAATGTATGATTTTTCTCTTTTGCAGATTTGCTGGTTTTGAGTTTCCACCATTTATTGTTTTTAAGATTTTCCATACTTCAGGGGGCCATGGAAGCCAATATATCACTGGAAAGAGAATAATTATACCCTCAAGTGAGGTAAGATGTGGATAGATAGAGGATAGATAGAGGATAGATAGAGGATAGATAGAGGATAGATAGAGGATAGATAGAGGATAGATAGAGGATAGATAGAGGATAGATAGAGGATAGATAGAGGATAGATAGAGGATAGATAGAGGATAGATAGATAGATAGATAGATAGATAGATAGATAGATAGATAGATAGATAGATAGATAGATAGATAGATATTGATACATTGTTTTTATTTCAGTAATTGTATTTGGCTTTCCATTTCTATCCTTGTGATCATGTGACTAATCTTGTATGTTACAAGGCATGTGGCAAAAGCTGCTGGATGTAAAAAAAATAAAAGATTTGGTTTAGCTCTAAAAAGTGTGACATTTTCGCCATGTATTTCCCTTACTATGTCAATTCATATACGGTGTGAGCTGCTGTAATTAGATTAGCTCTAATTCTGAGAAACGTCAGTGTGCAGAAAATGACTACTGTTTAATGGGGTATTTCCATCTTACACATTTATAGCAAAGCCATAGGCTATTCCATAAATGTGCCATATTTAACCTCTGGGATCCTCACTTATTGGGAGACTAAGGGGCCCAGTGAGTCGATTCTGTACGCATGCTGCACTTGGAGACTGCACTTGGAAAGAGCTAAGCAAGCAACGCTGGGCTATTTCTTCAGTTATCCCCATAAACTTCAACGGAATACAATGGAAAAAGCAGCTACGTGGAATAGGGAACTTGTCGTTGGATCTCCATTCTCCCAATGGGTAATGGTCCTAGAGGTGGGACCTGCACCTATCATGTATTTATAATATATCATGTGAATATGACATTAATCTGTATAATGGGAATACCCCTTTAATGAATGCTGTTTATTCAATAGAGGTAGCGACAGTATCTGAATTTTTCTGATTGACAAAATTCAAACAGCCCCAGATAGGGCTATAAACTACAATTTTTATTGTTCTGTCCTCTACTTTTATCATGATTTCCTAGTCTCAATGATGATGCAATCACAATGATTATTACTTTTGATCCACCAGATTTTGTATTTTGTAGGCTGCAAACGATGCTTGCAAGTTGATGGGACACCGTACGTATTATGAACAAATGATTTGTGATCAGCTAGAGCATCAGAAATACAGAATAACCGATGTTGTGGATGTGGCAACATTTAAAGATTACATGCAAGTAAGAGACAAAAAACCTCAGACCTTGACAGTAACATGGAATGCATATCTTAAAGGGAATGTGTCGCTAGAAATTTTGTAATTTTTTTTTAGTTAAACAATCATTATTTGAGTGATTACACATTGTTTTAATTTTTTCACAAGTCAGGAAATATTATAAATTGGATTCTAATTTATAACATTTCCATGTGCTGGTCACTAGAGGGAGCAGTTCCCAAAATTGCAGCATGGTCAATGTGGTAAAGCAACCTCATTGCCTAATGCTCCAAATTTGGGGTAGACACACTCTCTAGTGTCCTCACACAATCCCCCCTCCCGTATTCTGGCTAGTGCCAGGAGAAGGAGGGGGTTGAATTTTCAAACCTCCTACACTGTGTGCTGCCATTTTCTGAGTGACTGCACAGTGTAGGAGGATTAGATACAGTGCTAAGCAGACAGTATAACACACACACGAACATAATACACACATCACATACACAAACATAAATTACCTATTCCTGCCGCCGCTGCCGCCTCCGCTCCTATTCCTTGCGCCTTTGCTTCCTTAAACATATGGCCGGAAGCCGCGGCCGGAAGTTATCATCTGACTATCTGGCAGCAGCTTCCAGTCCACATGAAAATGGCGCCGGATTTTGCTCTGCTAACGAGCTTAGTTTTGGTCTGTGTGGGAGCGGTGCATGCGCTGTTCCCACACAGACGGAGTACGCTGCAGTGAATGGAACGGCTCCCGTTCCCATCCTCTATGGGGATGTATGTGCCGTATTCCAGCTCTGTATGTGTCGTTAATCGACACATACAGAGATGAATAAAAAAATGGCAGCCCCCATAGAGATGTAAAAATAAAAAAAAGTAGAACACACGAACACAAATAAATAAATTTTATTTTTTTATCATACTAAAAGCAATATGATAAAAATACTAAAAAAAATTCATGACACCTTCCCTTTAACTATATAAGTATAGACCATTTGGTAGATTCTTTAGTTACATAAAAGCCGTATACAAGAAATACTCTGAACAGCTGCTCACCTCGAGTTACACTCTACAATTGGAGGGAAAAATGTTCGCTCTGTTGTTTCCTGTGGGTTCTTTACTGTACAGCTTTGTTCACACAGTCCAATTTTTCAATGTTTTTTTTTTTTTTTTAAAGTAAATAAAGGAATTAAAATCTTTTCTGGTCATATGATGGGAAGCCATTAACAGATAATTATTGTAAAAAGCCCTTCATCTGTGCGATCATTACATGACCAGGATAGTCTTGCTCCCTGAAAGTAGGCAAAAAAAAAAGTTCCCATTCAAAGAATTCAAGCAGAAATCTTGAAAATTATGAGGAATTCATACAGAAAGTATAATAAAAACATGTATACATTTTCTAATGAATAAGCTTTCTTTGCTGAAACCGCAATACCCCTTTAAGTACGTTAAGCCTGTTTATACTGGGCAATTGCTGTTACGATTCGCTTGTATCGTCTTCATCATCTGCAGTATCATAAAATGAAAATTCTGCTTGTAGTGATATTTGTGCCTAGTGCATGGCTCTTCATTTATACAACTTAATTACCTTGGTATATAATTAGTAGCAGGGATATAGGCTAAAGGAAGCAATTTAGAATAGATTTATTCCATTATTATAAAAAAAAGGTGAAGTATTCTGTAGTTCTCTGGCTTCTTGAATTAACAACTGATTTATTTTTCAGTATGTAAGTCACCTTGATGAGACTCCAGCACATCATGGGGGGCGGCACAACTGTTGGAGAAGATTATCTCTGAAAAATCTGCCAAGGACAACACTTATGTATGACATAGTGGACTATGCAGAGTCAGGAACCCTGTCCAGTAGACTTAAAGAAGAAATGGAGCTTCTCCTTCAGATGCCTCATACTGAAGATGTACAGCGCCAGCAGCTTAGTGCTGTCACGCAATTCAGGTTATGGTCAATACAAATATTATTACTTTGGCTTTAGCTTAGGTTCTTCTACTACCTGTAGAGCAGGCAATGGTTTCAATGTTTTTATCCCCTTCTCTGATTTGAAACTGCACTACTAAAAGACCTCAAATAAAATAATATAGAGATAGTTTCTGCATACCTCCCAACCGTCCCGGATTTAGCAGGACAGTCCCGGATTCCGGGTGGTGTCCCGCTGACCCGGGCTGCCGGTGGTATGTCTGGGGGTCAACTGTATCTGCGTCCTCAGGACACAGATACAGTTGAATCCAATGCTGAAGCATGGAACTGTCAGCTCCCTGCTTCAGCATTCACTGTCCACTCGTTGAGGACTTCCCGAGTACAGCACTACTTTAAGTGCTGAGCCCGGGGAAAACCTTGACATCACTGTCCATATATATATATATATATGTTGGGTTTTCAACTATGAAGTCCCTGGCCAGAGCAATGCAAGCTCTCTGACCGGGGACTCCTGTCTTGTCAGTGGCTCCTCCTGGAGCAGAATCCCCAGCCAGAGCGTTGCCAACACTCTGACTGGGAATTCCGGCATCTCAAAGCCTTTAACATCACTATCCATGTATGGACAGTGATGTCAGGGGCTCCTCCTGGAGTGGAACCCCCAGCCAGAGCATTGCCGAAGCTCTGGCCGGGGATTATGCTCCTTGAGAAGCCCATAGCATCACTATCCATATATGGACAATGACGTCAGGGGCTACTCCTGGAGCGGAATCCCTGGCCAGAGCGTTGCCGACACTCTGGCCGTGGATTCCGCTCCTAGGGTGAGCCCCTGAAATTACTGTCCATATATGGACGGGGTTAGAGGCGTAGCTTAAAACAAAAAAAATTAGCAAGCCGCATCGGTTGTCCCTCTTTGTGATTCTTGAAAGTTAAATATGGTACCTGTGATTCTTTATTTTTTTATTTTCTTTTTTTATTTCTTGTTGCTTATATAGCAACAATACATATTCCACAGTACTGCACAGAGATTGTCACCACTCACGTCAGTCTATGTCCCCAATGGGGAATGTAATATATATAATTTTCTCTATGTCAGACACGCAAACATTAGGGCCAAATAACCTATCGGTATGTTTTTGGAGTGTGGGAGGAAGCCTATACATAAACTAGGAAAATACACAAGGTCCATGCAGATGTTGCCCATGGTCAGATTTGAACCTAGGACCCCAGATACATTTACCTACGATGATACATTGTAGCAAACCCTCAAGACAAGGTAAAGATTTGTGTAACTGATATGTTGAACAGACCTGGTACAAGTAGAACAACTCTCAGATGTGAGAAGTATTATTTCTGCACAGGTGTTTAGCATCTGGGTGTAAAGAATAAGGTACCCAAATAATGACGGCAAGCATATCTTAAGGCTCTATTCACACGACAGGGTCCGAGTGTCGGCCGATAAAAATGGCCGTTTTGGTCCGTTTTTCTTGGCCGTTTTGCATTCGTTCTGTTCCGGGCTGTGTTTCCGTTTTTAACGGCCGATTTTGACCCGTTTTGCATCCGTTTTTTTCCCTGTCCATTTTAAAAATGGATGAATTTCATTTGTAAATTTTTTGCCACACACTTCCCTCTGTAGATAATGCCACACACTGCCCTCTGTAGATACTGCCACAGCCCCCCTGTAGGTAGTGCCACACAGCCCCCCTGTAGGTAGTGCCACACAGCTCCCCTTGTAGGTAGTGCCACACAGCTCCCCTTGTAGGTAGTGCCACACAGCCCCCCTGTAAGTAGTGCCACACAGCCCCCCTGTAAGTAGTGCCACACAGCCCCCCTGTAAGTAGTGCCACACAGCCCCCCTGTAAGTAGTGCCACACAGCCCCCCTGTAAGTAGTGCCACACAGCTCCCCTGTAAGTAGTGCTACACAGCCCCCTGTAGGTAATGCCACACAGCCCCCTGTAGGTAATGCCACACAGCCCCCTGTAGGTAATGCCACACAGCCCCCTGTAGGTAGTTCTACACAGCATCCTTTTACATAGATGGCTCCCCGTCTACCGCTTTGTAGATAGCGCCACTGTATAGGGCCGTTCCATATATGGACACTTAAGTCAGGGACTTTTCCTGGAACGGAAACACCGGCCACAGTGCCGCGGATTCCGCTTCAGAAGTCCCTGACGTCACTGTGTCCATATATGTACAGTGAAGTCAGGGACTTCTCCTGGAGCGGAATCCCCAATCCCCAGCCACAGCGTTGCCGATGCTGTTGCCAGGAATTGGGGATTCCGCTCCTACAGGGAGCAAAGAAAGACACTCCTCCTCTTCACATGAACTTCGCACTGTGAGGAGGAGAAGAGAGTGAACGACCGGCGGAAAGCTCGGCCGTCACTCAGATCAAATCTGAGTGGCAGCCGTGCTTTACATGGCCCCATAGACTTCTATGGGAGCCGTGCGGCCGCGAGAACGGCCAAAAATAGGGCATGCACTATTTTTTGACGGCCCGGTTTACCTGGCCGTCAAAAACTCGGCCGTCTGAATAGCCCATTTTGGGTCTATTGTTCCTACTGCGGCCGTTCGAAAAACGTCTGTCACACGGTCGGGAATCCCTATCGTGTGAATAGGGCCTAATACTAGTTAATAATTAAAACACAAAGCTGCAGTACTTTTCATTATAGAAATTGAACTACCAAAAGTCCAGAAGTGCTGTGAATAGCAAAAAAATGCAGACTTTATGGCCCAAGGAAAGAAGAACAGTTAAAATACTGCCTGAAAAGTGATTTACGTGACCAAAGAAGAAATACTTCTGAGAGTAATGAGATATCTTTATGAACAACAAGACTACACTTTACCCTTTGGAGATGCAACCAATTTTTGGATTTTCATTTTTGCTTTTTCCTCCCCGCCTTCCAAAAGTCATAACTTTTAAATTTTTCTGTCGATTTAGTGGTGTCATGGCTTGTTTTTTGCGGAATGATCTTTTTTTTTCGTTTTTATTGGTACAATTTTAGGGTACATGCGACTCTTTGATCACTTTTTATTCCATTTTTTTGGGGAGCTAAGGTGAACCCAAAAACATATTTGGGCGTTTTTTTCATTTTTATTGTTTCCAGGCCTTCACCAAGCATGTTAAGAAAGATTTTATTGTAATAGTTCAGACTTTTACGGACGCGGCGATACCAGTTATATTAATTTTTTTAACATTACTTTATGGAAAATAGGGAAAACGTTTTATTTTTTACTTTTAATATATATATTTTTTTTGTACATTAAAAAAATGTTATCTTTATTTTGCTGTTTTGTTTATAAGTCCCCCTAGGAGACTTGAACCAGCGATGGATAGTGCAAGCGTTGGATCCTAAGAAACCCTGCTGGAGGCATTGCGATAGCGTTTCAGGGGGCCGATGGGCAGTCGGAGGGGAACGTCACCTTATTTTAAGCGCTTAGATGTCGCAGTTGCTATTGACCTTGGCATCTAAGTGGTTAAATGGGCGGAATCAAAGTGATTTTTGATTCCGCCTGTCGTAGTGGGGTGTGGGCTGTAACATGCAGCCGACACACGCTTAGTATGGAGCGTGCCCAGCCTGTAAGCGCACTACATACTTCCCTCACGTACGGTTACGTAAAAATGACGCCATGGGGTTGAAAAAAATTGTGGTTAGTATTTGAAAATATAACATATTTTATCATTTATATAGCCAGAGCCTGTGAGCAACTTAAATTGTAAACATGCAAGAATTTGGTAATTTGTGTTAGGTTTTTTGGCCTATTTTTAACATATACGCAGAGAAAAGCTCCTGCAGTATACATTAGTATATAAAAATACCTTTCTCATCATTTTTTTATTATTATTATTTCCCTGTGTCCCCCTTTGGTGCTCTGAGCAGTATCAGTTTCCTTCCCCCTCTGGCAGCTGACAATTTGGTCTCTTCTTACTTTCCTTGCAGATGGGTAACATGAGATCTGAGTAGTGAAGGTATTAACTGTATGACAACCACAGCATATACTCCTTTAGAAACCAATTAAAATATATCATTAAATAACTGAACAGGCATGTGAAGGGTACACATTTGCTGTCATGATGCCAAGCTTTACAGTCCTAACAAGCTGATAAGGAGTCTCCTCCGTTATACTGCCATTCTACTGCAGAGACTCTTGCTCCTTCCCTGACAAGCAGAAAGCTATTTCTATTGGCTGCTCTGCAGTGAACAGAGCATCATTATGCAGAGATCTGGTTGTGCGGAGAGTGACTGAGCCGGAGTGTCCACCAGCAATCAGCTCAATAGTTGAAAGTGCACATTGCTATACACATTGGACACCAGGTGTGCCATGCTATGTAAGTAAATAGCAAAATAGTCCCTGGATTGTTTTTTTTTTGTAACATCATGTAAATGGGAAACATTCTTAATTTTTATGATCTATAAAATGAATATAATATTTAAATCAAGTTATTCGTTGTTTTGTTCTCAACGCTCACTAGTTGCAATGAGGGGCGTGGACATTACTTGCAAATAAAAGTCACTGTGGATGACACACCGTATTTTCTTTTTTCATATAGATCCCCTGTACCACCTCCATCATCAGCCATCTCTACCTACTTCTCATCACTCTATTCTGTGGCACCAAGAAATTCATCCCGAAGATCACAAAAGGCTCGCCTTAAAATAGCAAAAATGAAGAGACTTTATGGCCCACAAAAAGAAGAGCAGGTAAAATAAATATAGGTACTTATCCCTGGAAAGGGATCGTGACCAAAGAAGACAAATATTTCTGATGGTAATGAAATGTCTTTTTTTAACAACAAGATTAATTCTACCTTTAACAAAATAAAAATATATTGCGGTTAGTATTTGAAAATACAAGACATTTAGTCATATATATATATATATATATACATATATATGTATATATATATATATATATATATGTATATATATATATATATATATATATATAGCCAAGGTCTATGAGCATCTTAAATTGTAAACATGCAAGGATTTGATAAAATTTGTTTGAATCATGCTTTTCGCCTACGTTTATCATATATGCCAGGTAAAAAGCTCCAGACATATACATTAAACATAGGCTGTCAAGGATGCCCAACTGTGAACTTTCATGACCTTTTCATTCCATATACGTTAAATGGATACAATAATAGCCTATGGATTCTGCTTTTAGGCATCCGACACAGGCACCATTCCCCTTAGACCAGGGGTCTCAAGCACGCGGCCCGCGGGCCACATGCGGCCCCTGAGGCTGTCATCAGCCTAGTATCAGCTCTGCTCCGGTACTCTGTGAAATCCCTGACATCGCTGTCCATGAATGTCTATTCACAATCCCAACACTTCGGTAACGTTTGTGTGAGACTTAATGACAGCAAGTGAGATCACGCTGTAAATGACAGCACAGCATGATCTCAATGTGCTGTGCTTGTTGTCCCACACAAATATTACCGAAGTGTCGGGATTGTGAATAGACATCGCGTCCTGGCTGGAAGCGATGTCTATTCACTCTAAAGACACTTCAGTAACGTTAATGTGTGAGTAAGTGACAGCACAAGATCACGATGTCTGAGTACATGAATGGAGAGAAGTGTATGACGCTGATTGGTCAGCGTCATACAATTCTCTTTACAACGCCCACTTGGTCAAAAAGTAAAAACACGCCCAGTTGTCTATTAAGAAAATCATTAGCATAAACATAAAATAGGTCATAACTCCGTCAAAATTGATAGTTTTTCTAAATAGAAACCACTGCTGTGATCTACATTACAGTGCCGATCACATTATGTAGGAGATAGGGCACTTACAATGTGGTGACAGGGCCTCTTTAATAAACGTCTGTGACGTACTTCACTCATAGGCCTCCATGCAAAAAAAAAAAAAACATATACCGCCCGTGCGGTGTACTTTTTTTTTTTCTTTACCTCAAAAACAAAAACGTATACCAGCCAGACAGAGGCACTCTTGCATACTCTTTTGGCCTCTGTTGGGCTAATGGAGCCCTATGAACACGTTTAGCATGTACATTGAGAGCTTTCCTGGCATACACACGAAACGTAGGGCAAAAATGTGACGTGAACATGGCCTTATATGGATTTTCTTTTTTTTTGCCTAGGATCAGGTTCATGTCAGAGTTGTCAAGCAACAACAATTTTTATTAGGCGAAAAAGAGCAATTAAACCAGGTGGTGTTTTCTGATGATGACTGGGATGAAGAAGCAGAAAAACTTTATGCTTGGAGTCAAACCCTGTCTCTGGAAGATTCTGGACTGCCATCCCCCACACACCTATAAAAGATCTTATAATTTCTGTGCCCAATCACTGGCATTACCAGTATAAATGAGAATGAATATATTGTACCGTGTACAATTGCTGATTAAATCATATTCTCTGATGGGATCTGCAGATGTCCTTTTTTGGGCAATATGGTCGATCCTTATAGAGATGCGAGTAGATAAAACAAGTGGTTATATATGTGATTTATAATGCATAACCCGGTGTGATTTTTTTTAAATTCTCTTTTTATTTCAAATTGCATATAAAAAAGAGGAAACAACACAATTGTACAAATTATCACCCAAATCAGCCCTCCCTAAACCCCCCCCCCCCGACCTTGTTGGAGTGGACGAGGAAAAATAAAGAAAAGGCGAAGGAAGGAGGAATGGGGGAGAGAAGAATAAACATAGCCTCCTCCCCACCCTGTTCCCCACTCACCCCCTCTCCCTAAATAGAAAACTGTCAAACTCACCAGACTTGCCGATTCTGGGATCTCCTGCCTCTTCGCTCCATACTATACTTTTCTGATAAGTATAGAAGATCCATTGTAGAAACCCAATCTCTTTTACTTGGAGGATCCAAATTTCCCCAATTTCCTCAACCTCCTTACAGATTGCAACCTTTTTTAGCCCCATTATTACATTTAATTTGTCTCCCTGGATGCCAATACTACTACCCAAGATTGTTTTTACCCCTTCTAGTGGGATTAGAATATGAAAAGCCTCATTTAACTTCCCCACTATTTATTCCCAGTAATTATGGAGTCTAGGACATCTCCATATCATATGGACCAGGTCGGCATCAGGGTCCCTGTATCACTGGCAACAAGCATCTGTTCTAACTCCAAACCCAAACAGCTTTTTTGGAGAGAAAAATGCCAAGTGTATTACAAACATTGTGATATTCTAGAAGACGGATTATTGGTTGTGTCTACTACCATTCTCAAAGCATCGTTCCATAGAGGTATTGAAAGTTCCCCCAGGGTTCTTTTGCCATTTAGATTATGCTAGGGGAAAAATCTGGCCTTTAAGGGATTATTTAAAATAACTATACAATATTCAATTTAATCTTTTTCTACTACCCCTGTGTATAAAAGTGTCAAACTTCATGACGTGATTCACATAAATTTACCTCCCATCTTATTTCCCCTTCATGCGTAATATATTTGTAAATAGGATAAAATCAGTTTATATAAAGACCATATTCCTGTTTAATCTCGATAAACATATTAATATTTTCGTGATACATTAACTGATAAACAAACACTATTTCAAAGTCCCTACCCAGAGGGTTATTTGTCAACTTTTGAGATCCATATAGTGCAATTTCCAAAATTGGGGTATAAACCCATTTATTCCCAAAATTGCCTTGGTTAGTTCCTATATTCTCTGCACCCAGTTGTGATGGATGGTCCATTTCCTTATATTCTCTGTATTAAATTAGATTATGAATTATCGAGCAGGATGCCGGATCATGCAGAGATTTCCTATTCCATCTGAAATTACCCCGCCCTATTTCTTCTTTGTTTGCAAGAAATAGATAATCTCTGAATGTTCTTTCTGTAACTTTGATATGTTAGCAGTTAGCGGCCTGGCTGAACGCCCAGACATGAAGTTATTACATTCTTTATTATTTTTCTCTATCTCATTTTTCACATACATATTTGCATATTTGCAAATAACTCCCACACTGTTCCATTTAGAGGCCAAATGGAGCAGGTGCAATTTAATGCAAGCATCAACATGAAATATTTTCATTGTATGCTATTGGCTGAATCAGTTATTGTCATATTATAAAGGATTGGTTAACCTCAAGCCTACACCCTTTTTCGAAAGATATTGTAATTGTTTTTGCCAATAAATCTCAGAGACGTATTTTTGAGCACACAAGCAATGTCTCTGTCTCTTACTTCTCTCCGATATATCGATTACAATCTATGATTAGGATTTGGATAAATTCCCGTAGTGAGTGTTGGTTGGAACACTAGTCTAAAATTTCAGTCTAATATATTTTGAGCCATGATTTCTTCAACGGTTTTTGGTGCCGAAACCCGGGAGATTAATCATCTGATAACTGTCACGGATAGGTCAGGCATTACATCTGTGAAATAAAAAAAACGAGGTAGGTAAGAACATTTTTGTTACACAGCCTTTCACACATGTATTGCTTAAACCTTGGAATTAGTTGATATGATGTCACATCTCCCAGACGCCGGGAAATTTATCCAGAAGTGGTATGAAAGGATGGATCCAAAAAGGTATGTTAAAACTTTTTGTGTGATGAATGATTGCAGGTGCATACATTATCTTGAGTTGTTTTTAAAGATGTGTAAATCTTGAGTTGTTGATATGAAACACATGAGAGAATTTTTGCAGACAATGTAACTGTTAAAATGTTTCTAGAAGTGTGGCAGTGAGTGAATGACCCTCCCCCTTTGGAATGCAGTGATGTAGCGGATGGTTGAGAGGAGTTGTAATTTACATGTGTAAATTTTAAAGTGACCGGTGCAGCTTGGACAGTGAGAAAAAACTTGTGCTGATCAGAGGTAGTGTGTCCAATGCATCCAGCTGTCTGTCTGTAAGGTGGGAAAGCTGAAGAATGTGTAGAATGAACCTGCAATGAACTGCGCTGTTGGAACTAAGTTGTGTTGTATTGTTATAGGTCTGTTGTAGTGTGTTATTTGGCTG
The DNA here is from genome assembly GCF_050947455.1 of Rhinoderma darwinii. Lineage (NCBI taxonomy): Eukaryota > Metazoa > Chordata > Amphibia > Anura > Rhinodermatidae > Rhinoderma > Rhinoderma darwinii. Next base: position 402,047,353 of record NC_134688.1, on the reverse strand, counting down.
TTGTGTGAAATCGTTAAGGATCAAAGAAAAGATTATCCTGTTGCTCGTTTGCTCTGAGATAGTCAGGCAAAGTACAAGACTGTCCATATGTGACAGAAAGGTTGGATATTCATAGGTAATATCCTGGAGTACCAGAAGGACTTCTATGGTTAAGTCCTGATAATGGAGAACTCAGAGGGCAGAGCGACAGGGGAAGCCCAGTGGTGTACAGCCAAAGAAATTGTGGTGTAACCATTTATACTCTCCTAGTACACTGCCAGCTTGTAATATTGTGTGTAAGGGTCCTTAAAAACTGTCAGTTGTATGCATGGTCAGACTAGCATAAGGTAGGAATCAGTACAGACTGATTTCTAGCACGCATTTGATGATCCGGCATATAGACTTTGTTGTAGCATAACAACCAAGTAAGTCTGCAGTAGTATAACATCAAACAATCCGGATTGAATATGTGTTCAATGAACGACCCTGACACATACCCCAAGTGCCACCTGTGTCTTAGTATAACTACCTACACAACTTACAGTGAAGGAGAGTTGTTATTGGCTCGCTCCAAGGGCCCCTAAAGAAATTATCACCAAAATACATCACAGGCTGTATGAACAAAAAGCTACACCCCGGCAGCAAGTGCTTTGCATAACTGAAAGAGACGAGGGGTTTGTAGATCTTTGAAATGAATGTGACCAACTCCTGCTTGAGTCAATGGAGGTTCACGAATGTCGATTGTGTTGAAGTATTTGCTCTTATAATTCGTGTATTGTCAGCATTTTGTCTGTTCTTGATGTTCAAAACCGTGAGCTCCTTAAAGGTTACCCCACTGCTAGAATGTGTGGAGGAATGACTTTGATATCGTAATGGTAAGACAGTCTGCCCGAAACTAGTAAGAATGCTGGCCCGAGATATCTGTCGACAGACGGGGCCGGTCTGTCTGGAGGTAGGGAATTTGCCAGAGATTACTGCTCTCCGATCGTGGGGTCAGGAGAAAGTGAGACAAAAATGCAGGATATCCTTGGGACATGGGTCCCGGCCATAACTATGGTAGAAAGAGCAAAAGGAGCTGAGGCTGTGAAGGATTGTAAAAGAATGTTAAAAATGATGGGAGTTGGATCTTGTGGAACGTTGGAAGAACGTGAATGGAAAAAGTTTATAACAAACTGTGAAAAACTGTGTCAAAAATGCAGGCTGTGTGGATGTTAATAAATGGCTGTTTCTGAAGAGACAGAGTAAGTGAATCCGGAGTGCTGCGAATAAGGATTTAATGATGATGCTGAATAATGTGGCTTAGAAAGGGGTTATAATGTGTGAACACGTGTGTGATGTGACTTCTGTGCAGTGTGTATCGAAAAGGCTGAAAAACAGACTGGTATAAGCTTATATATTGAACAGGTATTGCATGCATTGATGGGACCAGTGGTCACAGTATAGCATTGTTTCTAGATCTATATTGCATACTCTCATCCTTAACAGCGGTACTGTGTAAAGTTTTTAGTGTGCCTTTTGTGTTTGGGGTTAAATAATTAGAGTTATAAATGTAATCAGGAGTTCTAATTTCTTCCAGCAAAGCATGGGTCTGAAAAAAAAGGGGGGGAGGACGAGGACAGATAATATTGAGATCTTGGACTGTGATCTCCCCCCCCTGTCTATATCTCTCTCTCTCCTCTGTGAAATGGTGTGTGTCTTATCTTTACACCTGCACTGCTGTCCGTGAGTGTAAAATATTACAGCAAGCTTAGTTTGTCTGCATAAAAGATAAAAGTTACAAAATATGGATTGCTGGAATGGAATGTGTGGCGCTATGTTGCATATCCATGTGTTATGATATTATATGATTTGACGTTGTAATGTTCTGAAGTTAATGCAAATTAATTAAAATACAGATATTGTGAGACACGGAGTCTTAAATTGATGTACCCCTACTGTTCCCTACTCCCACACACAGCTTATTATTGGTTTACTGTAATTGACTTAGCAGACATATTATTTTCTGTTTTGCTGGATAAAGAATTACAATTGTTATTTTTGCTTTTACACATGTAGGCAAGTGGTATAGTATGCTGTAATATTGCAAGGCTTGCAGTATGTTGATGACGTACTTCTGGCCTGTGAGTCCGAATAAGACCGCCTAAGTGTCATTTTGAAAATGTATGTTTTAAAAGCAAAGGGCTGCAAGTTATCTACAAGATAAAATGTAGTTTTGTCAGGAGAAAGTCACTTTTGTTCTAGGCTATTGTGTATTACAGGGGGCCAAACAACTGTCCCCAAATAGAGTGCCCAACCTCACTGTAACGTCTATGGCCTAGGGCCGTCGCTCAGACACCCTCTGACGGCCCCGGCCATGGACATCTGTGTTCTCGGTGATATCTCACTCCAGGGAGACGCCGGCACTCACTTCCGGGTTCTGGGACTGTTTCTCGCAGGGCGTGCCAGTATGTGTTCAGCTGTCATTACTCAATAATTAGCCCAGAATGCTGCTGGACTATAAAAGGGGCTCTGCCCACTTGATCCTTGCCTGAGCGTTGTTGTATACCTAAAGTTGGTCTTGCAAATGGTCTCCCAGTGTTACCCGTTCCTGCTGCCTGCTACCCCCCCTGTAGACCGCGCCATACAGTCCCCCCTGTAGACCGCGCCATACAGTCCCCCCCTGTAGACAGCGCCATACAGTCCCACCCTGTAGACCGCGCCATACAGTCCCCCCTGTAGACCGCGCCATACAGTCCCCCCCCTGTAGACCGCGCCATACAGTCCCCCCCCTGTAGACCGCGCCATACAGTCCCCCCCTGTAGACCGCGCCATACAGTCCCCCCCTGTAGACCGCGCCATACAGTCCCCCCCTGTAGACCGCGCCATACAGTCCCCCCCTGTAGACCGCGCCATACAGTCCCCCCTGTAGACCGCGCCATACAGTCCCCCCCCTGTAGACCGCGCCATACAGTCCCCCCCCTGTAGACCGCGCCATACAGTCCCCCCCCTGTAGACCGCGCCATACAGTCCCCCCCCTGTAGACCACGCCATACAGTCCCCCCCCTGTAGACCACGCCATACAGTCCCCCCCCCTGTAGACAGGGCTATACAGCACCCCCTGTAGACAGGGCTATACAGCCCTCTCTGTAATTTTTTTCTTTTAAGCCATGCCTCTAATCCCACCCAATCCCCGCCCATACACACCCGAATCATTCCACACAGTATCATGTGCCCATGGTGCCCCCCACAGAGTATAATGCCCCCATAGCTGCCATCAAACAATATAATGCCCACACAAATGCCCCATACAGTATAATGCCCACTGGTGCCCCCATACAGTATAATGCCCACATAGATGCCCTCATGCAGTACAATGACCAAAGAAATTCCCCCATACAGCATAATACCCCCATAGCTGCCCCCACACAGTATAATGCTCTCCATAGCTGGCCCCACACAGTATAATGCTCTCCATAGCTGCCCCACACAGTATAATGCCTCCCATAGCTGCCCCACAATATAATGCCCCCATATAGTAAAATGCTCCTATAGCTGCCACCATATCAGTATATCCCTACCCAGTATAATGCACCATAGTTCCTAATAGAAAAATAATAACATCATTACTTGCCTATCCCCGTTCTCACGACGGGTGGAGGATCCTTCTCCTCCGGTCTGTGCTGTGAGTGACTAGGTGCAGACAGGCGCGATGATGTCACTACATCGTGCGTGCCTGCCTGCGCCGAGCCGCTCACAGCAGAGTGAATGCTGGGGCAAGGAGCCGTTGCTCCAGCATTCAGTAAGCGCTGTGGCTACGGGGGCCCTGTGGGCCCCCCCAGGCTTATTGCAATTCCGAACATTGAGACACCTTGAGCTACGCCACGGTAACAGTATCCTATGGCAGAGCAGGGAGATACCTCCCTGCTCTGTTATAGTGTTCAATAGCCACTATTGAATGTGGCGTCGCGGCTGCGAGCGGTGCCTTTGGGCATGGGGGGGGGCCCCGTAGCAGCCGCTACTGCGGTAGTTATGCCACTGTACAGTATGTACAAGACGGGATACACGGTAGTTACGATGCATGGGGTAAATTATCCAGAGACCACTCCCACCTTCTTGTTCATCTCAAGAAGCGGAGCTGGAGGTGCTCGCTGAGGCTTGTAACCTGGCAAAAAGATGGCTAACATTTACATTGACTCTAGGTACGCTTTTGGTATCGCAGACGATTATGGGCCCATTGATGGTAGGAACTTTGTTGGATCCATCGGGTAAGCCAAGTGAGAGTGCAAGAAGTGTATGTTCAGCCAGGTATCAGAAAATTGGCTTGTCCCTGGATTCAATAATGTCAACACTAGGTTCATAGTAGCCTGCATGATATGCGCACAGCATGACATAGGTACCTTTTCTGTTTTACCTATGAAAAGTGCACCCCGGACAGATAACCCGTTCCAGCGACTGCAGAACATACAACTTCCCAAGATAGGCTTGTACGAAAATGTGCTTGTTTTCAGGGTGGCCTGAAGCCTGGCCAGTATTTTCCCCACTGCTGAAGTTGTGTGTAGTCACAGGGGAATAGTTTTTACCCTTAGGGTATGTTCACACGCACTAATTACGGACGTAATTCAGGCGTTTTTGCCCCGAATTACGTCCGAAAATAGCGCCTCAATAGCGTTGACAAACATCTGCCCATTGAAAGCAATGGGCAGACGTTTGTCTGTTCACACGAGGCGTATATTTACGTGCCGCTGTCAAATGACGGCGCGTAAATAGACGCACGCGTCAAAGAAGTGACCGGTCACTTCTTTGGCCGTAATTGGAGCAGTTATTCATTGACTCAAATGAAAAGCAGCCCCAATTACGTCCGTAATGGACGTGGCGTTCAAGCGCCTGCACATGCCGTTACGGCTGAAATTACGGGGATGTTTTCTCCGGAAAACATCCCCGTAATTTCAGCCGTTACGGACGCTGTCGTGTGAACATACCCTAAGGGTATGTTCACACGGCAGCGTCCGTAACGGCTGAAATTACGGGGATGTTTCCGCCTGAAAACATCCCCGTAATTTCAGCCGTAACGGCATGTGCAGGCGCTTGAACGCCACGTCCATTACGGACGTAATTGGGGCTGCTTTTCATTTGAGTCAATGAATAACTGCTCCAATTACGGCCAAAGAAGTGACCGGTCACTTCTTTGACGCGTGCGTCTATTTACGCGCCGTCATTTGACAGCGGCACGTAAATATACGCCTCGTGTGAACAGACAAACGTCTGCCCATTGCTTTCAATGGGCAGATGTTTGTCAACGCTATTGAGGCGCTATTTTCGAACGTAATTCGGGGCAAAAACGCCCGAATTACGTCCGTAATTAGTGCGTGTGAACATACCCTAAGTATTTAACTGGTGTTTGTACAATGATTAAGAGAGCAGCAGTTCTCGAGATGCTATCCCAAAGTTATTTTTTTTTATAATGGTATTCAAGAAGTGTTGTGGGAATATTAAATACTATAATCAGGGCCTGTTCACATTAGTATTGCCCTTCCGTTGAGGGGGTTCCATCGGAGGCTTCCGTCAGGTTAACCCAACAGAAAGGCAAACGGAAACGTAACCTTCCGTTTGCTTCACCATTGATATAAATAGTGACGGAAACGTTGCTAAAGGTTTCTGTTTTTTCACCATTGTGACATGGTTCCGTTGTTTTGACAGAATTAAGAGCTCAGTCGAATGGCGAGTGGATTTATCATCATCTTATTTTATAGCGGAACTTGAATTATGGGCGTATAATGATTAAAATATTAATGTTCTGTAAATATACTATAGCCATAAACTTTGTTTATGGTTTCCCTTGGATATAGGATTCCTTTGATTGGATCAATTTTCCCAGGTGGGCTCTTATGCCTTTGGAATTGATGTGATATTCTGGTACAATATATATACAAAAAACTGCTACCAGCAGGCAAATCCCTATGTCCCAACTGTCAAACTATTAAACTAGCTTTATTACGCTTAAAGAGGCTCTGTCACCAGATTTTGAAACCCCTATCTGCTATTGCAGCAGATAGGCGCTGCAATGTAGATTACAGTAACGTTTTTATTTTTAAAAAACGAGCATTTTTGGCCAAGTTATGACCATTTTTGTATTTATACAAATGAGGCTTGCAAAAGTACAACTGGGCGTGTTTACAGTAAAAGTACAACTGGGCGTGTATTAGGTGTGTTACATCTGGGCGTGTTTACTTCTTTTACTAGCTGGGCGTTCTGACGAGAAGTATCATTCACTTCTCTTCAGAACGCCCAGCTTCTGGCAGTGCAGACACAGCCGTGTTCTCGAGAGATCACGCTGTGACGTCACTCACTTCCTGCCCCAGGTCCTGCATCGTGTCGGCCACATCGGCACCAGAGGCTACAGTTGATTCTGCAGCAGCATCAGCGTTTGCAGGTAAGTAGCTACATTGACTTACCTGCAAACGCCGATGCTGCTGCAGAATCAACTGTTGCCTCTGGTGCCGATGTGTCCTCGCTTGTCCGACACGATGCAGGACCTGGGGCAGGAAGTGAGTGACGTCACAGCGTGATCTCTCGAACACGCTGTGTCTGCACTGCCAGAAGCTGGGCGTTCTGAAGAGAAGTGGATGATACTTCTCGTCAGAATGCCCAGCTAGTAAAAGAAGTAAACACGCCCCGATGTACGCACATAATACATGCCCAGTTGGACTTTAGCAAGCCTCATTTGCATAAATACAAAAATGGTCATAACTTGGCCAAAAATGCTCGTTTTTTAAAAATAAAAACGTTACTCTTATCTACATTGCAGCGCCGATCTGCTGCAATAGCAGATAGGGGTTGCAAAATCTGGTGACAGAGCCTCTTTAAATAAGAGAATGGACGAACTACATATATTGATTAAAATAGTAACATATCCTCCATTCAAAGGGTAACACTGAGCTGTGCAGGTATGATCGTGTGTATATTTGTCAGTATTGCCCGGCGGCTGCAGAACGCCAGGCCAAACAGTATGAGCAAGAAGCAACGGAGGTACACATTAAATTAAAATAGATAGTGTCAGAGCCCACAAAGAAGAAAAAAGGTCACGACCATGTAATTGAAAAAATACAAACAATCCTTTATTAATGTTACTCAAACACATGAAATAAGTCACAGTAAAATAACATAACCCTCGCAGGATAAAAGATGGAATCAGAATACTGAAGCAGCAGAACAACCAGATAGTAATCCGGTCACAGGATCGCCCAAAATGCTAAAGTGCATGCATAGTAAGTTTTAAACAGGTGAAAGGTAGAACACATTTGCACGGATTGGTATACATATGTGTTTGAGTAACATTTATAAAAGGATTGTTTTATTTTTTCAATTACATGGTCGTGACCTTTTTTCTTCTTTAGCTTGATCGATTAGTCACTAGAACCACTGTTTCCCTGGCGGTGTCTCTTACTTCTCTCCGCTATATCAATACAATCTATGATTTGGATAAATTCCTGGAGTGACTGTCGGTTGGAACACTCATCTAAAATTTCAGTCTAATATATTTTGAGCCATGATTTCCTCAACACAGTTAACCCTGCATAGGTAGTAGGGGACAGAAGAGTGGTGTAAACGGGAAGGTGTGTGGTCATTCGGGAGAATGTAAACAGGCATCTTACTTATAAGGCTACATGCACACATTGTGGAATTTGATGTAAAAAATAAATAAATATGTGCATCAAAACCACAGCTAATAATTAATATTGCTGGGTTTTAATGCATTTTTAGATGCAGATTTTACATTTTAATGCGGAAACAGGTGTGGAGTATTTGCTGTAGATTTTGGTGCATTTTTTTTTTAACTGAACTTGTCAGATACAATTCTGAGACAGAAACGCAAGATAAATTGACATGCTGCAGATTTTAAAATCCACACTCTGGTTTTAATTTATGTGAACTATAATTCTGCAACTTGTAGATTAGATTACTTTAACCCCTTAATGACAGGGCCTGAAAAGGCCTAAATGACTAACTACATTTTTCCGCTTTTGCTGCTCTTTCAGCAGCCATAACTTTTTTTAATTGACGTAGCTGTATAAGGCCTTGTTTTAAGCTTGAGATTTTTTTTGCGCAGTTTGGGGGGTATAAATTCACTGTGTAAGTTGTATAATTTATTTTTATGGCGTGGCTACAGAAAAAAGCGATTCTCTGCATCGGTTTTTGTTTATTTTTTTTATCCTGTTCACATTTCACGTTAAACAACATGTTTCGCTAATTCTTCATGTTATTACAGTCGTGTAGATACCTAATGTGTGTGGTTTTTATGTAATGTAAAGGCTATAAAATATATTTTATGCAAAATAATTACTTTTTTGAGACCTTTTTTCATTTTGTTTTTTTAAGGAATAACTTTATTTACACCTTTATTTTTTTACTTCTAATGTATTAGCACACTCTTGTATGCTAATACATTATACTGTGTCACTATAACACAGGCTTATGTTAGGACAGCACATTGTGCCCTAACAGCAGGCAAACTGAACAGACAGCCTTGGGGTCCTTTCTAGGTCCCCAGGGCGGACTGCACAGGGATTCCCCAGTCTTTGATCGAGTCACCGGGTTTCCAGTGACACAATCAAAGAGGGGAATTCCCTATGATCATGCCACAGCCCGCGGCGATCAAAGGGTTAAACTGCTAGGCTCGGAATGTTTTCAGATCCCAGCTGTATTCAACAGGCTTCTCTAAGATCAGGAGCTATAAGTTACAGCTCCTGCTTAGAGGATGAGCCCTCACAGGAGCGCTCAGCCTTTTCTACAGTGACACCAAAAGACGTCGATGTAGATTAAGGACCTGCACCGCCTGCCATCAAAAAACGGTGGGCGGTCGTTAAGGGGTTGAAGCTCAATTACTTTGCTAGTACTGTATTATAAATCTGCATGGCAAATCCACACGTAATACGCATCATGTGGAAGAGGTCTGAAACCCCCACATCTCCCGCATGGGGACCACGCCCTTTTTCTCCATTTCACAATACTTTCTCAATAACGTCTATCATTGTCATACAACATAACTGAGAATTGAGAGAGAAAAGCACGGCGCCACATAGTGTGAGTAAGCCCAAGAAATAACAAACTATGTTTGACAGATGGAGGCTTACCACAGGTGACAATGTCAGGAGCGTGTAGTAGGTAGATAAGTAATGGATGAGTGCTGCTGCCGAGATCCCAGCCGGTCAATCTTGAAGGACCACCGCGATGTAAATGTATAATTTATTTGAAAAAACGGGACCCCATACAGCGCTGCTACTCAGGAACGGATACAGTAGTAGTTATAATTGAAACTTTATTGTAGGCTACGCGTTTCAATGCCGCACCGGCATCTTCCTCAGGCCACAAACATTGCAGTCTGAACAACAGCCCTTTAAATACACCGCGCGGGAGAAAAAAACCGCCAATGTAGACAGGGTTAAAGTGCAAGATGACGTAATCACTGTGAACAGTTCAAACATAACAGGTACAAGAAAGAAATCCAATTGTATATAATGCTAATTTAAACTAAAATCGGCAGAGTGGAAATAAAAATGCGGTATGGGATCTTGCCACTTGCAGACAATCTATAAAACATTAATATCCATATCTATGAATTTAAACAGTTGCTAAAACACAATAAAATATACAGAAGTTTAGCGATGTATCGTACTTGCGATATTTTGCGGTAATTCACCATTTAATTAAGATGAAAACGAATTAAAAGAAAATAAACTGAATAGGTGAAAATAATAAAAACTGCTATTGAACCCATATTACTGGGAACTCAACTGAACGTGGAAACCATAAAAATGATGTATATTTCAGTGAAAAAACAACAATCAACCATTAAGTTGATCTGAATGTCATTTATATTTTTATTTCTAGTAATTATCCTATGGAATAAAATAAGAACATTCCATCATACAAAGATGTAGGTGTCGAGTAAAATTAATTTGAATGAAAGGGAGGGCTATTTTAGACAATCTCAAATATTTAACTATGATTTAAGATAAAAGTTTAAAAGCTCAAGAAAAAATACAGAAGTTTGTGCTGTATCAAAACAGCGATATTTTGCGGTAATTCACCATTTACTTGCAATCAAAACGAATTTGGAAAAAAATGGATTCAGGAGGAGAAAATGATTAAAAATACTATAAACCCGTAGCGGCCAGACCCCAAAATAATCAGGGAAATTACACCCAATGATATTAATATTAATAGAACCATTGCACATCCTTTACGATGATCATGATAGTATTAACAGTGATTACCCTGTGTAGTAAAATCTGGAAAATTCACTACAGATTTCTACCAAAAAAATATAAAAGTATTAAGTATACATGTATAAGTCAGAAGTGAGTCCTATATGCTAAAAAAACACCAATACAACTGTGATAAAAAGGGGCATTAATCAAGATTAGTTTCCGAAATGTCATTCAAACCGTTTGGATGTAGGGTCAATAATTTAAATATCCAAAAATTTTCTCGTTGCTTGAGTTTTTGGAACCGGTTGGGAACGTCACAAGGAATTTGCTCGATAGGCGTAATGGTAATTCTATTAAACTGGCAGTTATGGGATGAAGCACAGTGTCTCGAAACACTGTGTTTTAAAAACCCCTTAAGGACGTTATATCTATGTTTGTTGATTCTGCTTCTCAAACATTGGATGGTCCTCCCAATGTACTGTAAGTGGCACGAACACTCAAGGAGGTAAATTACAAAATTACTACCACAATTAAGGAAAGCCTTAATTGGGAAAATTTCTTTGGTTGTATTGGAACAGGTGGTCAGTTTTTTGTGTGAGATATTATTACAACACAGACAACGTCCTTGGCTACACTTATAGGATCCATTCAAAACTGGTAAAACTCTGGGAATAGAAGGTTTAAGATTGTTAATACGACTAGGGGCCAATATATTCTTCAAATTAGCTGACCGTCTAAAGGTGATATTTGGTTTGTCGGGTAGAGAATTTTTGAGGAAAGGATCATTTCTCAAGATATGCCAATGTTTGGACAAAATAGATCTCACCAATTTATGTCCACTATTATATGATGTAATAAAATTATTTGTAAACTTAATCTTGTTGGTATTAGTTTTTCCATTTTTATTAGTGCAATCGGTAGTATCCTCTGTCTTTTTAGTTTGGCTAACACAGGACTTTTGGGTCAATTCTGCCGCTTTTGAACGTGCACCTTTAATAAGTTGTCTAGGGAAATTTTTCTCCTTAAATCTACTTTCCAAAACCTCACATTCCCTTAAAAAATTTATTTCAGACGAGCAATTCTTCCTCACTCTCCTGAATTGGCCAAAGGGTACATTTTTAATCCACGGGGGGTAGTGGGCACTTCTAAAATCGATGTAGCTATTAACATCAACGTTTTTGAAGTGTGTTCTGGTATTAAAATTGCTGTTAATGTCATCATAATCAATGGTTAAATCTAAAAAGTCGATACATGTACTGGAGAAAGTATAAGTGAAAGTTATTCCAAAGTCGTTCCTATTTAATGTTTCCATGAAATCAGTAGCTTCTTTTTCATCACCTTTCCATACAATAAATAAATCGTCAATAAAACGTCTGTAGAGTAAAATTTGTTCCTTAAAATTATGGCCATTAAAAATGTGTTTATCCTCAAACTCACCAATATATAAGTTGGCATATGCCGGAGCGAATCTGGAGCCCATGGCACAGCCCTTTATTTGATTATAAAAATTGTTTCCAAAGCTAAACACATTGTGCTTGAGGATGTATTCCACACAGTTCGTTAAAAACAGAATTTGTGCAGTTGGAATTTTGGGATTCGAAGCTAAGACCGATTCAATCACTTCAAGGCCTCTGTCATGGGGAATATTGCTATATAAGGCTGTGACGTCGGCTGTTAAGAAACACACTTTAGATAAGGGGGGTACAGTCAACATAACTAACAGTCTCCTTACCTCTTTATGGGCCTTCTCATGAATTTGAATCTCTGGGGACCTATACAATATATATGTATCTTAAAATTATATGGAAACAAGTCAATTTAACCCCCCGATTACAAATTAATAAATCCCAAAACTGAAAATAAACCGAACAATGGTTTAACATCATGGTAAAGAAAACATAAAAAATGTCACTATAAGAAAAGGACAGACCATCTTCAATGTGCTTGAAGACTAAAAATTTTATTTACATCTTTTTATACAGAACTGTACATAGTTTATATTAAAACAATATTAAGATATCTTACATCCATTCAAAACCAGTTTAAAAGCGTAAAACATTTATAAAAAGTTATTCTCATTATATCAAGCTCTAATCATTAGCCCTGGGGAGAGTTTTTCAGCGGAACATTTCCAGAAAACATCTCAGAACATGGCTTAGTTACTGAATGGTTTAAAAATGTTAAATTCTGGTTATTTTTCTTTATCTGCCGCACACGTGTCTTGGTATATTTAAATACCCAACACCAGGGTGGTAGATATCACTTAAGGAAACATTTCCCCTATTTTTATTTCAGTTCCTTGGAGTTCCTATTTAGTAGCACAGAGGTCCAAGAAATTAAGCAGCCCCTTCTCTTCCTGGCTATATATAAAGTATGGATTAATAGAGTCCTGTGATTACAGCAGCTCGGACACGGTGTAGGTTTGTTCTAACAGCGAGTATTAATTCACAGGACAAAAAAACTTGGTAAATCTAGAAATGATAAACTGCCCAGTGAGATCTTTTTGAGATTAGATAGATCTTGATAAAGACAAGGATAGGTTATATTCAGATGATGTGAAAACACTTTATATTATGAGCATAGATACATTTTGGTTTAGTTAGTTGCAGAATATGGATAATACATAGGTTATAAATGTACAGTAGGTATAGTTTAGATATTTGTCATGCTGTATTTGTATTAATTTATGAAATATGAAGTTCTTCTGTTGGGGAACAATATTTTGACAAATAAAAAATGTTACAAAGTTGAAGTAACATAAGGTGATAATGAACAAAACAAACTTCCACGGAATGAATAAATCAAAAGTTTATTTCTGTAGACTGATTCATTACTGCCAATAAGCTGCCAACAATAGAAATAGTTCATGCTGGTGTGTAATGTGTGCCACATATATGGTGTATATAGTTGATAAGGCTGAAAAAAGACACAGGTCCATAAAGTACAGCAACCTATAATCCTATAGTGTTTTAAAGGTATGCTTTAGTTGTATTATTTACCGATGTGTGACTTAGACATATCCATATAAATTATCAGTAGGGATCTGGAATCACCAATGCTGCCTGGGAAAGATAATCTTATCTGGAGAATCCAGAAAGGCCAGATGTGGCAGATTTTGTTGCAGATTTCACGAATGTATTGCAGAGGGTGAATTCTGCCATGAAATCCATGACATTTGAAAATCTGTAGCGCAACCTGAATTCCACACTGATTTTTTTTTCTTTCTGTTACATGTGGATGGGGTTTTGCCAACCTCATCCACAGGCATTGGACTGTAAATTGTTGTGGCTTTTCGGTGCAGAATCCACGACATATACATTTACCCTAAGGCTGGGTTCCCACAGTGCAGATTTTGCATGCGTTTTTTAAGCCAAAACTTTGAATGGAACCTAAACAGAAGGAATATCTAAAGAAAGGCCTTATAGGTCAGCTCTCTTGGATCCTATTCTGGTTTTGGCTTACAGAATGCAGGAAAAATCTACAGCAAATCTGCATTGTGGGAACCCAACCTTGAGGGTCAGACTGTGTAGGTATTTCTATCGCTTAGAACAGCCATGGTACCATGATCATATACAACAATTCATTTCTATGTGTAGTAAACAAACAGAAGACGAAAACTATTTAAGAGCAAATATTGATATAAACAAATGTTTCAATGCACTGGTGCTGGTAACTAATTCATCTTAAATTTAGGCATAAATAGATGTTAAATTAGTACTTCTGAACAAACTACCATCTAACAAAAACGTCATGTTGACTTTCCTCTGCCTATTCTAAAAACATTCATACAAGCTATGTGAAACATCCTGAATAATGGAACTTCATATTTAGTGGACAGTACCAGTTGTTGCTATAGTTGATTCTCCAACAGCAGTCTCTAAAGCTTAAAAAAACCACAACATCCCTCTATTGGGATCCAATCCCATTTATGGAAAGAAACAGTGGGAATACAATCATGTTAATGAATAATTGTTCTCCAATTCTGGAAATCATGTGGTCTCATGATACAGATATTTTAAGGTTTAATTCGGCCATCATGTTCTGGAGCACGGCACCCTCATGGCTTCAACTAAGTGGCGTTGACTACTCTACCAGATCCAGTTATAGCTAGAAGAGGATGTATTTATTGGGGATAATCACGACAACGTTCCATGCAGAAATGATGGGTTAATGCTATGGAGGAAGTTGCCCAGGATTATTCAACCCCCCTATTTTAACACGCACTTTTAGGTCTTTTGACATTTGCTTCATTGAAAGTTCTACTGCCAACTTGAACCCCAACAGCAGTAGGAACTTTGGGTTGTAAAAATTATTCCTTACTACCAGCTAGTCTATTAATGGGGATAGCGGTATAGACAAAACAGGAACTCAGGCGAAGAAAAGGCAGACACTTGCGTTGCTGTCTTACACAAGACCATTGAGAGCTGCATTTTCAATGCCTTCTATGAAAAGTGTTTAGAAAACAATGCAACCCTTTAAAGGGTGCGGTGTCGAGGAGGTAAATTAGGGTTATTTCATTTAGAAAAAAAGTTGGGGCGAGCAAATGACAATATTTAAATATATCACAGGTCAGTACAGAGATCTGTCTGATATATTTATTTATTTATAACCAGGACTGTAAACTAGAAGGGAGCATTTTCTACGTGTAGAGGAAATAAGGTTTCTACACAAACATAGAAGGGGATTCTTTACTGTAAGAGAAGTGAGACTACGGCACTTTGCCAGAGGAAGTTGTCATGGTAAATTCACCAAAATAGTTCAAAAGAGGCCTAGATGTCTTTCTTGAAAGTTATAGGCACTAGCTTATAAAGATGGATTGTTGATCTAGGGAATTCATTCTTATTGCCATATTTGGAGTCGGGAAGGATTTTTTTTCTCCTAAAAGATGAGGAAAATTGGCTTTTGCCTTATGGGGGTTTTTGCCTTCCTGTGGATCAAAAATTCGGAAGAATTGGCTTTATTGGATGGAATTCTGTATTTTTCCCAGCCTTACATACTATGTTACTAATTCATTGTGTAAACATGGATTCTTTAGGGGTTCAGCAGGTTGTAGCACAAGTCTTCATCTTACACCAGCCTTACTTCTTGAATCCTATGGTATCAGGACATTCTTGACTGTATATGACAGCTATGATTCTATTAATACCTGTCCCTTCAAAATAGTGGGAAATAGTGATAAAGGAAATCATATATTAAACTGAAACGGGTAACTAGCGCAGTATATTGAAATTTAAAAACAAAGACAAATAAGAAAAATACTGTGTATGGTGTAATATTGGGATGGAGTTTTACACTAAAAAAACCCCCACAAAACTATACACAAGCAATAATAAAAAATAAAAAAAAAAAGCACAAATTATAAGTTCCAGTATTAAAATAATTAATGACTGCATATCCAACCAGTGTATGATTTGTCGTACATAAAACATACAAAAAAACAAAAAAAAATAGTAATATACCTGAGGTCAAGAAAAACGTCTGTTCCATAAAAAAAGAATTGTTCAGTGATATAAATAAAACACGAACAGTAGGAACTGTGGTACAAATCTTTGAATGCCAAAATATACCAAACTATTGTGCATTGTGATGTTACTCTGAAGTATTACAAGAGTATATTACCATCTGAGATTTATTCCTGGAAGACTGAAATAATAGAGAAAAAAATAAAATAAAATTACAGGTTCTATAAACTTGCAAAAAGTCAACATTAAATTATTCAGTATAAACATTATGTCAAAAACAAGAACACTTTACAAATAAGCTAGCGTCTCACTTCGGAGGACCAGTCTTACATTATATAGGCAGCACCTTGATTTGAATGGGCACTGGGTAATTTTTAAGTCCTTCTCTGCTGGTGCTGAAGTGAAATTGAACACTTGTTGCCAGGTTTCCCTACAGATTCTAGTCGAACACTGGGGGTCCCAGCAGGGGGGACACTTGATCAGCTTTTTGTTAAGGGACCCTTCTAATAAAGTAGGGATTGTCCAAAACGGACAGCTTTTTTTTTTTTTTTTTTCTTCTTAACTCATTTTGTATTGGACCGAAGGAAAAACTTGTTTTAGCCCAGAGCTGCATTAACAAATCTTCTAGTTGAAATAGGAAGCAGTCAAGTCTGTTGATACATTTTAAACTCGACTTCTCAGAATACAGAATATGCTGTGCAGATAGTGAGCTAGTAGGGGGTTCTGAGAGATTTGAGGTTTGCAGAATATAAGATCTGATGTAACAAATAACATAAGTAAAGCAAATTAGAAAAGTTGCTTAACTTTTTATGCACATTGCATCTCAATGTAAACTGAAAAATGTATTCCAAGGTGGACTTTAAAGGGAAACTATGATCTACATTATGCTGCTCTCAGCATGCAGCACTATTTTGTCTGGAATAAAGATGGAAACCAGATGGAACCCGAACGCAGATGTGAACTTACATGCAGAGCAACGCCAGAGAAGAGCTGCCTCTCCCTCTGCCTACTCGCTGCTGATTGACAGATTCCAGTAATAGGGAGAAGCCCATCAATCAGCGGCAAGCGGGCGGAGGGATTAGCCGCTCATGAATATACTGCACTCTTCTCTGGAGGCACTGGATATGCTCGGAGTGTAAATACACGCTCACATCTACGCTAGGTTTGCCGTTAATAATAGGAACAGAATGAGGAAAATAAAAGCGCTGGATCCGTCCCATGACAGAATCCAATGGCGCGTGATGGAGGGCATTGATTTTAATGGTTTCCATTGGAGTTCCATTACTCTGCCGAACAGAATAGTGCTGCATGTTGTCCAGCGAAAGTGACAGAATCTGAGACGTAGATGTGATCAGAGCCTTAGTTCTCAAAAACTTTAGCAAATAAGTGACAGACTGTTGAAATCAGCGTCTCACTACATTATGCTGCCCTCAGGGACGGTAGCATAATGTAGATGACCGATTACCTAGAACGAATGGAATGGTAAGTAAATTATATGATAATAACTTCAATATATTCATCTAATGGAGTGTTCACATCAGTCACCCTTCCGTTGATGGGTTCCACTAGACCTTTCCGTCAGAGCAACCCTTCAACAGAAACGGGTGTGTCTCCATTCCGTAAGGCTTCCATTTTTTAAAAGAATCAATAGTGTAGTCGACTGCGCTAATGTTTCGGACAAAAAACCTGAACTCTTACGGAACGGAGACAAACAAACCATTAGCAACGGAAGCATTGCCATTGAAATCAATGGTAATGCAAACGGAAGCTATGGTTTCGGTTTGCCTTTCCATTGATGGGTCCCACCGACGGAAAGGTCTGACGAAACCCATCAATGGAAAGCGAACGCTAACGTGAACAGGCGGTAAGGAAACTAGAAATCAAAACGCATTAGACATTCCCTTTAAGAAAGGGAACCATGTTGTAGTTGAACCATTTACAAATATGGGTGTGTTCACATGACACAGTTAGTTAGCCAGAAAAACCGCAATGTGTAAACGCACTCTAAAATAAGTGTTGTACTTTCCTCCTTATAGAATGAGAAGTATTCGGTAGCTTAGGTTGTGAGCTGCTATGATTTATTGGTGCAATTCAAAATTAGTTAGTCATTTTGCCAACTATCATTATAATGTTAAGAGGGATCAAGTGTAGAGATGGCGGTAAGCATCAGTGCCAGTGCTCAGCCAAATTTAAGTGCATGATACTGGAGATACCAGATACAGCACATGGACGAGAAGCTGGTTTCTTGGTAAGCAACACAGCCATCTGAATGATGACAAAGAGAACCAATCACCTCTCCTGACGTGTCCGCTTTAGTTCAGAATTGTTATTTCATGGGGAATAGAATTATGGAGAATCTTTTATTAGAACTCGATGTTGTGCGGTTTTGGTTATTCCTTCAAGAAATGTATGAATAAATTGACACCTAAGGGTTACTAGTTGGGGGTGTGTCCCCAAGCAGTCTGACACGGTCCAATCAGTGCTGACAGAGTGAGACCGTGTAGGGACACGCCCCTTTGATCAGGGGAATGGTCACAGCCAGTTGTCAATTTATTAAAAACGCTTAGGCGTAAGAACCGATGAACGGCACAACGCACAACTCTAAGGAAATATTTTCCAGAATTGTTATTTTATGGGGAATACAAGTATTTCATAAAATATATATGCTAGGTGAGGTCACCCCTGAATGAACTGCTAAACTTTGTAGTTTTTGCCGCTCTGAATTTTATTTTTTCATTGACGTGGCTGTATGATGCTTTCTTTTATGCAGGTTTCTAAACGGGATCTGAGGAATCTCACACAGACGAGCACCAACTCTAAGGTGGCTGGACACCCCTGTGCAGGGTAGCGCCATAAAGACACTACGCTGTAGAATAAGGGTATGTTCACACGAGGGCGTCCGTAACAGCTGAAATTACGGGGATGTTTCAGCCTGAAAACATCCCCGTAATTTCAGCCGTAACGGCATGTGCAGGCGCTTGAACGCCGCGTCAATTACGGACGTAATTGGCGCTGCTATTCATTGGAGTCAATGAATAACGGCTCCAATTACAGCCAAAGAAGTGACAGGTCACTTCTTTGACGCGGGCGTCTATTTACGCGCCGTCATTTGACAGCGGCGCGTAAATTACGCCTCGTGTGAACAGACAAACGTCTGCCCATTGCTTTCAATGGCAGATGTTTGTCAGCGCTATTTTCGGACGTAATTCGGGGCAAAAACGCCCGAATTACGTCCGTAAATAGGCCGTGTGAACATACCCTAAGGCCTCCTACTAACCTCCGTATAGGGAGTCATTAAGAGGTGAATGTTTTTCACTGCTGAGTACTCTGCTCCCTGGCCTGCATATATACACTGGTGAGCCACGTTGCAGTGTACAGATGCAGGCCGAGAGGCAGAACGCACAGCTGAGAGCTCCAAAACACAGGCACCGACCTGTGAGGCCCGATGCACACGACCATAATTTTGATCCGCAATTACGGATCGTAGTATGGATCCATTCATTTCTATTTCCCATGGACACCGTCCCGTATTTTTAGTGGAAGGCGTCCGGGCCGTTGAAAGCATCCACAAAAAATAGGACATGTCCTATTTTTTTATTTTACGGACCACGTTCCTTCACTTTATAATGGGAGCACAGCCCGCAAATGCGGGTGACTTTCCGCGGCTGTCCATGCCAGTCATCACAGACTGTGCACACGGCTACAACCATGTGCAGGGGGCCTTACATTGTATCTGGCCACAAAGCTCCCTAGATGAGTGTATGGTTTATATACCATTAAAAATGTGTCTGCTTTGGGCTAGGCATCATCAGCAACTATTTGAAAATGTCATAAATATGGAGATAAAGCTCCAATGTACCATAGGTCTGGCTCCGTGGATATTCAACCACTAGTTCCCCAGCCAATTTCAAGAATAGGCTCACAGCCTTCAGCTTTTCCTATATAAACTGTAATAGTGACTACGTATGTGTGATGTAGTCACATGAAATGTAACGTGCATATTTCGGATGCCCTCAAGGGCCGCAGCAGAGGCCCCCATAATGTAATGTGTTAACCACCCCTGCCCTAAACCATCTGGCATTGTGGAACTGTTACTGCAAGAAAGAACCTAAATTTATGTAATCTTAAACCAACCCTTTAATACAAGTTTTTTTTTTACCTAGATTACTATTGAACACTATAGTACACCCATTTCCTTAACAATATTAAAAATTTACCAAAATTGTAATACATATGATCTTCCAGCAAAAATATGAGGCCTTTTGTTAATGTATTTTATATGTTATATGCAGATCTGTATTTAAATAGTAACAAGGACCAGCAATAAGTGTGCTTTCACACATGCCGAATGAGTCCTTTTCCTGCACGGCCAATTACTGCTCGACGTTTTATCACAAATTGCTGTAGTTTTGTGATGTGGTATTTGACCGCAAAGCTTCTAGGTGAAACACGTTAAATAACATAGCAAAACCACGGCACACCGCACCCGGATTTGCCAAGCGGCGATTGGCCGAGCAGATAAACGGCGGCACCATTTCGAACATGTGAAAGCACCCCAATACGGTTAATGTTATGTCGTTTACAAGGAAAGTGTGAAATCTAGTTAGAAAGAACTACTAGTGGTGACATTTATCTTTGGCGCTCAGACAAAACATAATGCTGCACTACTGCCGATATGATAATGCCAATTATAACTTACAGCGGGTAGCCATGGGCAACATCACTTTCCAGTAGTAACGAGGATAAACCATGCCTAGCAGTGTGACGTTCAGGCAGTGCCCCATGCAGACATTCTGCCTCAGATTATACAAGACAAACTGGAACTGAAGGCAGAGAAGAGGCAAGGAGACTTGGGCAAACATTAACCTAGCCTTTCCTTTACCTGCCATATTAACCATATTTTTGTAGAAATAAATTTAGGTGAATAACCTCTTTAGATTATATTAGGAAACTGAAATGTTGATGGATTCAACATAAGGATTATAGAAAAAGAGCAGTGAAGAAACTGAATTTGTCTCATTAGAAATTTCCTTTGTATATATGCTGTAGAGACATGTTAAAGTCTATGTAAACCATTGAAAGGCATTTAAAAAAAAATAAAAAAATCAATCAGTGTGATTTGTGCTTACTTTTTGCAATTAAGCTGTTCTGTAGTCTCTATACAGAGCAGCTGTATAGTTCAAAGACCTGCATGCCCACAGACCTGATGGGTTCAGTGTCAGCGGGTCCTGCCCGTCAGATCCACCTGTTGGATGTAATGGATAACAGGTGGATCTTGTGTGCCAGATACACGCAGGACCCGCTTTCACTGAACCCTTCAATGCTGCGGACCTGACAAACAGGATATAATCTAACGATACAGCTGCTCTGTGTAGAGAAAACTCAGTCAAAATATTTTTTTTATAAAAACTAAAATTGTAACGTTGCACCAATCACACAGATTAACATTTTATTAGGAAAAAAAAAGGTCCCCCACTTAGAACCCCCTTCTAACCAGATCGCAGAAGTGCCAAGCCCAGCTCTATGTTCGGGAGGACTGCAGCAAGAGGTTCTCCTGTTGATGTCATCGGAGCGTGATACACTAAAGGCCCTTTTACACGGGCCAAATGAGCATTCCTACGAACGATCATTCCCAATCACTGCCAGTGTAAACAGGGAAACGATGAGGCGATGAACAACTAAACGCTCGCTCATCGGATGATCTGCTCGTTTAAGCGAAAAATAAAATGGTCACTATTCAGCAGCACATTGCTTTGGGCATAATGGAAATTAATGGGGATGAACGATCGTTGTAACGATTGCTCATCCCCAAACAATCATTGCTCCTTGTGAAAGGAGCAAACCAGTATCAATCAAAGAGTGGTCTCATTGATCAGTGCTCGTTTTCACAGCCCATGTAAAAGGACCCCAATAAGTCTTGTTATGCAAAATACACCAGATGAATTGGAGGATGCTACAGATAAAGTAATACACACTAGGGGATTTCTAAACTTAATCTGTTCCTCCATAGCAAATCTTTAAATATCTAGAGTGCTGGTGAGCTGAATTTTCTGGATAAGAGGAGCACTCCCACAAAATTTCTCTGGCCCATTAGGGAGGGTAAGGTAATCCTACCGGTGGCTGTATTTGAGTTCCCCACTCCTTTCTGGCCCTAAGCTGCGTCATGTGACCAGCAATAGGACTCTCCAACTGCCACAATGTCTCACATGTGGACAGGAAGACTGTTTCTCCATTCATTATGATTTGTCTCGATGTGAGTAACTGACAATGGAAAAACTGACTTCCTGTCCACACATGCGAAGCTGTGGCAGTTGGCGAGTCCTATTGCTGGTCACATGACACGGCTGAGGACCAGAAGGGAGTGGATAACTAACGAATACAGACACCGGTAAGAAAATTATCTTCACGACAATTTACATAACGTGCCTTTCCAACGGGCCAGAGAATATTTTTTTTGCGGGAGTGCAAGTGCTCCTTTAAAGCAAACGTGTCAGGTGATCTATGCAGCCTCATATTAGTGAAGCATATAATAGCTTAAGAGAAGCTCCAATATACATGTTTCATAAGTTTTATGTGATTGTGTTTTATTTCGGAGTAAAAGGCAAAATAAAACCGGACAAGACTCCTAGGAGAGAAAGGGAGACCTACTCACCCCGGAAGATTGACAGCTTTCCCTATGTCAGTGTGTGTACAGAGAAGCCTGTCAATCACAGTGTATGGGGAGGGTAGGCAGGATTTTCAGTCTCTCCTAAGAGTCCTGTCAAGATTGAGGATTATGTTTACACGGCTTATTTTCAGCTGTTTATCCTGGCCGTAAAGGCCCCGAAAAACGGCTGAAAAAAAACGAAAGCTGTACGCCTCCAAACATCTGCCATTGGTTTGAATGGCAATAACGGCATTTTGGTCTGACCGGGCGGTTTATTACGCGGCCGTTTGAAAAAATGGCACGTAAAACAGCGCCCCGTAAAAAGTGCATGTCACTTATTGAGCCGTTTTTCATTATCTCAATACAAAAACATCTCTGAAAATCAGAGGCCGTTTTCCCTTGAAAACAGCTTTGTATTTTACAGCAGTTTAGTTTAGCGTGTGATCATACCCTTACATGTTACTCAAAAATCTGCTACAAATCATACAAAACTTATTGTATATATATCACAAAGCTCAGCTTATATCCCTTCATCAGGGCTTTAAATGTAAATCACTAATGTGCACACTGAAAGCTATATAAACTACATATTTATGGTGAAGGCAAAGACATCTCAACTTCAGCAGTAGTAGTTCGCTTACTATTCAGAATCATTCGATAATGAACCCTATGGCTTCCTGCGATACCTTTATTTCTACATATTTTACCACTGAAGCAGCAAGTTCACATGTAGTTTATACTATAGAAACCCAGTATTTAAAGAGGCTCTGTCACCACTTAAGTGGCCTATCTTGTACATGATGTGATCGGCGCTGTAATATATTTTACAGCAGTGTTTTTTTATTTAGAAAAACGATCATTTTTGACAGAGTTATGACCTATATTAGCTTTATGCTAATGACTTTCTTAATGAAAAACTGGGCGTGTTTTACTTTTTGGCCAAGTGGGCGTTGTGGAGAGGAGTGTATGACAGTGACCTATCAGCGTCGTACACTTCTCCCCATTCATTTACACAGCACATAGCGATATAGATATATCGCTATGTGCAGCCACATAAACACACTATAACGTTATAGCAGTGTCCTGACAATGAATATACATTACCTCCAGCCAGGACGTGATGTGTATTCAGAATCCGGTCACTTCTGTAGAGTGTGTGAGATATTTAGGGTATGTTTACACGCAAAATATGTCTGAAATGACGGAGCTGTTTTCAGGCGAAAACAGCTCCTGAATTTCAGAAATTTTTGCATGTACTCGCGTTTTTCGCGGCGTCTTTTACGGACGTAATTGGAGCTGTTCTTCATTGGAGTCAGTGAAAAACGGCTCCAAAAACGTCCCAAGAAGTGTCCTGCACTTCTTTGACGCGGGCGTAATTTTACGCACTGTCTTTTGACAGCGATGCGTAAAATTACACATCGTCTGAAGAGAACATCGTAAGACCCATTGCATGCAATGGGCAAATGTTTGCAGACGTATTGGAGCCGTCTTTTCAGGCGTAATTCGAGGCGTAAAACGCCTGAATTACGTCTCAAAATAGGTCGTGTGCACATACCCTTATAGCAAGGCAAACGTAATCTCGTTTGAAATGACAAATTACATCATAATCTCGCGAGATTACGCTTGCCTTGCTGTAAATATCACACAGACGCTACAGAAGTGACAGGACTCTGAATACACATCATGTCCTGGCTGGAGGTAATGTATATTCAGTGTCAGGACACTGCAGTAACGTTAGAGTGTGTTTATTTGGCTGCACATAGCGATATAGCTGTATCGCTATGTTCTGTGTAAATGAATGGGGAGAAGTGTATGACGCTGATTGGTCACCGATTGGTCAGCGTCATACACTCCTCTGTACAACGGAAAAACTGACTTCACTTGGCCTAAAAGTAAAACACGCCCAGTTGTTCAATAAGGAACTCATTAGCATAAAGCTAATATAGGTCATAACCATCAAAAATTATTGTTTTTCTAAATAAAAAACCACTGCTGTAATCTACATTACAGCGCTGATCACATTATATACAAGATAGGCCACATATAATGTGGTGACAGAGCCTCTTTAAGCGTTTCATCTATTAAGTACATAATAGTCTTAAAAGGACAAGGTGATAAATACAGTTGTGCCTGATAACGGCACAGAAATTGATGAGAATTGTCACCTCTTTCCACAATGCATGTTTATGATCAACTAACCTCCCATTATGACATCCACCATGGTGCACTCCCCTCCCATTTTCAGTTACAAGCAGAAGCACCCAGGATATTGCCTCCCATAAATGCAGCATAGATTGTCAAATGCCATAAACCGTACCCCCAGTAGGGTACATACCGATACAAAGAAGATTAAAACTAGTATCTAAGTGGTACTCAAACAAGTCAGCAGACGTTGCAGCATTAATGCATTATAACCTGTATCCTTGTCTGTAAAGAAAGCACAGAAACGTAGCGCCATATGTTGTATCCGCTAGTACTATTGTCAAAGCGTATATCCACCATTTTTGACTTTACATATAGAATATACAAAAAAAGAAAAAAAAAAAAAAGTAACTTTGTAAATACCTGCCATTACTTATCTTGTACTAATCCTGAGTTAGGCACCATGCACACGACCGTAGTTTTTTTTTTACTGTCCGCAAATACAGATCTGTAGTCATCCGCAAGTCATAAGCAATTCCGGCAAGCTGTCCGCCGTTATGGTCCATAGTGCATCAGTATTTACGGATTCGCCAAAAAAAAAAAAAAAGAAGGGAGGCTACAAATTATGTCACCAACATGCCCCTACCCTTAAAACGGTCACCCTTAAAATTTTCTTGGAAAATCCCCTGCCGTCGTATAGCAAGATTCTGCAATTACGGACACCTACAGATGCACATCTATAGCGGTCTGCAATTTTGCACGCTCCCATAGACTGCGGATGGGAATGGAACATGTTGTATATTTTGCGGATCATTTCTACGGCCCGGACACATCCGTAAATATATGGAAATGTGTCCGTGGCCTATAGAAACGAATGGGTCAGCAGATTATCTGTAATTACGGATAAAAGCTATGGTCGTGTGGACACACAGCGTATAGAGCTAATTTAACAATTCTGTAGGCTCTTCAGCCGAAATCTCCTAGAATTCCTGGCTGGCTATATGTCTTCACAGAGCTTGCTCTGATGAATAGCAGCAGTTTTTTTTTTTTTACCAGGCAGCATGCTATAGGAAAAATCAAAAGAAGCTCAGTTCCCATACGGCTTGGTGATGTGTCGGACAACAAACTTGTCTACCGTTTCCAATGACAAGCAGCAGAATTGTGAATGCAGCTCTTGGCTATAATACAATCTGTAAATCAAGATCAGCACAACGAATAAAATATAAAGTATTCAGAATGTTACTCAATTTATGTAAATCATAAAATCGCACTCAAAACAGATATACCCTTAAAAGTACAGTAGTTATAAAGCAGCTAGAGGAACACACTTTCTCCAATTATTAGGATCTTTATATAACTATACATGAATGCCCTTTTCCCCATAAAACATAACATTTGACTTTGGCCTGAAAGGTTTAAATGGTTACCGATAACACTTGTTTCAGCGCAAGACCTCATTAAGACGAGCATATAGTACTTGTGATTAACTCCCCATATTCCAGACAACCACCCCTCCTGGTTAAATTGAACAGTGTTGCGGGGGGGGGGGGGGGGGTCAGGGTCCAAGTATTATACCCAAAACACAGAGAGTTAAGCACTAGTACAATATGCTCGCCTGAATGCGGTCTTTCATTATTCCGTGCCATTATCCTTGAAGCAAATACCACTTTTTGATCTAATCTATTGCCACAATGATTTGATAAACTGTAAAATTTGGAGCCTTAAAGAAAAAAAAAAAAAAAAATCCAAAAGATGCAAGAACCTACTACCTACCTGCATATATTTATTAACGATTTGTACCATTAATACATGTGCCAATGTTAGTAAGTAGTGTGTGTGTGTAGTATTTATTCAGCTTACATAATAAATTCAACCTGTATTTTATATATATATATAGTGAACCTTTTAAGTCTTTAAAAGCCTTCTCAATACTACATGGCATGAACCATGTTCCAACTGTAAAAACAAACCGGGTGTCTTAAGAAAGCACTGACTTAGTCATTTGTGCAATAATACACATTAGATAAAAGTTTTCCCTTTGTTTTGAAGGTTCGGTCAACCTCAATAAATCGTTGTGCTTTGTGCACCCTCATTTACGGCTGCCGTGTTTTTTGGGTAAATCAAGTTCATGGACCTGATAAAGTAGTCGCATATTTCAATACTATGACAAACGCTGCAGCTATAAAGAATATAAGAGGTAGCAAAACGGCCTGAGTCATGCAGATATTTAAAAAGGTTGATATTTGTACAGGAAAAATTTGAGCGCATGTTGAATTTATCCGAATAAGGCTCCACTGAAGATATAACATTTCTTATTTGCATGCCATGTGGCAGATTCAATACTAAAAAACAAAAACCTCAAAATGGGTGTCAAAGTAACAAAAAAAAAAAAAGTATAAAATTTACTGACACCAATCTGATATTATGTAAGTTTCAGGACAGACCCATTTGCAGTTTCGGACTTTTCAAAACGGAACCCATCCCTGTTTCACTGAAAGTATTTAATGTTGACCTTACACAAAGCATTGAAAGGGTTAAGATCTGAATTGCTTAAGACATTAAAAAAAAAAAATTAATGAGTTTATTTTATATTACTGTTAAGTGCAACGTTTCACGTGCTCTAAAACATATTCTGGAAAATGGAGACTGCATACTTGTAAGCCATCCAGCTTGCAAGGCATTCTGGGATATTCATCCTCTTTCCATTTGTTCTCCTCTGGGTCAAAAGTTAGGATGGAGTCGCTGTAATGACCATTATAACAGAGTCCACCAAGCACCATGATCTGTTTATCCAGCACAGCAACTCCATGACCACTTCTGCCAATGGGCATAGACGCCAGAATAGTCCACTGATCTGCAACAGGGTCATAAACCTCTGTAGAGGGACAACCCTGTGATTCAAAAGACGCTCTTAAAATAACACATACACCACCAAAGACATACAGCTTGCCATTGTAAGATATCATCTTGTGAAAACACCGGGCATAGTTCATTTTGCACTTATTTTCCCAACAGTTTGTATGCACCTGGGTTCTCCGAGTTCTCTGTTCTACGGTTCCTTCTTTACTTGGGTCAAACACACAAACTTGCTTGGAAGTTGAAGAGGATGTAATCCCGCCAGTGATAAACAATTTATTGTTGAGAACGGTGCCCTCATGGCCATACTTATTTACTGGATAAGGATCTACAAATTCCCATTTGTTTTCTACTATATCATAGCGCTCCGTTGAATAAAAGGTTTCATCTCTCGTCCTTCCAGCGACTGCATAAATATATCGCCCAATAACACCCACTGCAAACTCAGATCGAGGCACAGACATATCCGACATTCGCACCCAACTGTTTTGACGTGGGTCATATCGGAATACTTTTGATGAAGCGTGAAATTCTCCATCTGGGCCCAGTTCTTCTCCTCCAAGTAAGAAGACAAAGTTGTTGACAATAGCCAGGCAATCTGGCCGTAGCGGTACCAGAGGTCCTTCAAGTTCCCACCAAACCCGCGGCTTGTGCAAAAGAAGAATTTTGCTATTAACCATGCTATGTCCAATCATCCCTCGAAACACCGCTGTATGAGGTTTAGCTGAGCGAATGTGGTTGGACTTCATCTCCATTAAGGGTTGCTCACTTACATTGTGAAAGTAGTTTAGTGCCTGTTCAACCTCATGCCTCAACTGGCGTGAATATCTGTAGAACTCCGAGGTTTTCACCTGAAAGAAAAAAAAACAAATATGTGCCATGTAAGAAAACGCCGTTATAAAAGGTAGTGTCTACATACGGCCCACTAACTTTGGTGTGCATCTACATTACAGTCATACCAGAGTCTTAAACTATCTTTGTGTTTGGCCTGGTGACTAAAGGAAATTAGCACAATAGCAAATCTGCACTCCCACAATATAACCAATAAAAAATAAATAAAATTGAAAAAAAAGGAAAAAGTCTGATTCCCTTGCCCTCTTCTATTCCTAAAACCAAGATGGCACAAACCTAAATTCTAGAAACATCCGTAAGCGCTACAAAGGCACACACACAAAAAAAAAAAGTGTTCAAAGCCACTTAATAAAAACCAACATACATACATAAAACATTCACATATATGTATACACACAAGTACAAGACAGAAGGCAGGGAACAACGACTACGCTATTGATTCCGCCAAAAAACACAGAAACCTTACGGAACGGACACAGACCATTAGCAACGGAAGCATTACCATTGAAATCAATGGTAATGGAAAGCTATGGTTTCCATTCATTGGCTTCCCTGCGGAAAGCCGAAGCAGATGTGAACAAAGCCTTACTGGTAAGAAGAAGGTTTAGGACTATACAAATATAATGAACCATCTAAATTATAATCAAACACAAAATAAAACGTATGTTATAGCAAATATCAGGTCAGTCAAAGATGCAGTGGTTATCCGTCCTCAATGTAGCACTGCTTTTTTTGGTAGAACGTGACACTTTCTCCTCTTGTCTCAAGGACAGACCTAATTCTTTGAGTGGGTATTAGGCCAAGTTCACACTTTGCAGTGTTGGTGTGGAGCCTAAAAGGGAGAACTTCTATGGAACGCTTTAAAAACTGCTTCAAAACGCAAACGCAGCCTAAAATATCGAGTCCATATCGGGGCATCTACAGTCCTTGTCTGGGATAGGTTCACTGTAGAAGACTGGCTTTACTTCTGTTATCAAGTTAGAAAGTTTGGCTATATATTTTTTTTTGTCAAGTTATGTTTCATCTTCTTCCACCAAAATCATACTTACCTGGTGTCCAAATATTCGGCGTTGCTCTGGCTTCCTACTTCCAGTGCATGACACCCACACGACATTGTCATGATCTGCCTAGTTACAAGTATACAGTAATAATCCATCTGTTGGATATTACATGATCCAGCAGAGGAGAAGAACAACAAGTGAATCTTGACACTACTGTGGGCTGTGTTCCCTTGACCTGCGGAGATCTCCAAATCCTTTAAGTTGGTAATGGACACAAAAGTAATAGAGCCTTGTTTGTTATACTGGCTTTCTCCACTTAAGTGTATTTTTTGTTATACGTTCTATCAATCTTTGTATAAGTGTCCCTTAAATGTCTTCCCCTTGCAGACATACACTACATGCCCAAAAGCAAGTGAACACCTCTTCTAGTTAGTTGGTTCAGCCATATCAATTGGCAAAAGATCTTCGAATTAAATGTGTTATCCTGTGGATAGGTGACAAATGATTTTCGTGGGACAAGTGATAAATGTACCATTGCTACGGGTCCAACCGCCAGACCCGCAGCGATCACGAAAACAAGGGCCCTATGTCCCTGCTTGAATGAAGCGGTTGATACTCGCGTGCACTACCAATACATTCATTTTCTAGTAGAATGATGGAAACAGTCAAGTACAGGGCTCAGCCATCTCAGTTCTATAGAGGATAAATGCAGCAGGAGTGCACACGCGTGACTGATGCTTTATTCTAACAGGGGACACCGGACCCTTGATCTTGTGATCACTGGGGGTTCCAGTGATTGGATCTGGAACAGTCCCTTTAAAAATGTGCAGGCACACAATTTTCAATTACAAAACAGAAGTCGAATGGGTAGCACCGAAGCGTTCAAAGACTTTCAACATGGCACTGTCAGAGGATGCAACATTTACAAAATATCCATTTCTCAAATATCTGCCCTCCTAGAGCTGCTAGGTCAACTAGAAGGGCTGTTATTGTGAAGAGGAAAGATCTGTCCATGCTTGCAACACTCCAAAGTGGCCCTGGAAAGGCCAACAGAAGAGTTGTTCGCAGGAGCTTCATGGATTGAGTTTCCATGACCAAGTAGCCGCATAAGAGCCTGAGATCAGCAAACATAGGCAAGATTGGTGTAAAGGATACGGCCATTGAGACTGGGACAAGTGGAAACCTTCTATAGAGATGAATCAAGCATTACCAACAGAAGGATGGACGAGTTTGGAATTGCTTTAGTAAAGTCTGGAGGTGGAAGAATAATGGGGTGGGTGATATTTCATTGTTCTGACTTAACCCCTAAGTTCCAGCAAATTTTGTAGCAAACAACGGCATTCTAGACAATTGTTTAATTCTACTGTAGTTTGGGGACGAATCTTTCCTATTTCAGCATAACAATGCTCCTGTGCATAAAATGAGGTTCACCGAAAAATGGTTTGTGGAGTTTGGTGTGGAAGAACTTGACTGAGAGGAACATAGCCCTGACCTCAACAATTTTGGATGGATTGGAACGCTAACTTAAAGCCAAGCCTAATCCATCAACATGCCAGGTTCTAAAATCTAGTAGAAAACCTTCCCAGAGGTGTAAAGAAGAACCAAGCTCACATTAATGGCAATGGTTTTGGAATAAGATGTTAATTTCGCCATATACTTTTGGCCACGTACTGTGTTTTGGTTTAATGTATATGCGGTCATCATTCTGTGACCGTCTATACTAATGTAATACATCAAGCGAGAAGAAAGCTTCAGTATTTATGATCTATATACCTATGTTCTCTGCACTCAAACATAGGCTGTATTTCAATTCTGTATGAAGGTGTCAGGTTCAGCGACACACATACATAACTACCACAATTATAGAAAGGTCTAGCGCTAACCACTCAAACCATAAATAAAAACATGCCACTAAATGCAAGACAAAAATAAAAGGATCGTTACGGATTTGATTTAAAAAGGACCACGCTAATATATTTTCTATACAGATCGGTCATTTTTATTTGCTGTAAATATGTAACAAATGATAATGAAAAAAAAAAATCATAAATGATATACAGAAACGAATCACTGTAGGTCAATTCTTACTTCCCTCCTCAATTTGTTTTGCAAATTTCTCTAGTTTGTTACCCAACAGCCCTATTTATATCTTACCTATTGTTGTGATGGTGCCCTAGCTAAGTGAAGAATCTGGTCTAGTACTCACTAACCTTCTCATAGACATGGGATGGAGTCATCAAACAAAACCTGATGTTCTGAATGATGGTATCTGTGTGTCTCCAGCGTCTCCTATCATGTCGCAACCAAGCCTGAACAGCTTCATACAGCTCAATCTCGGGGAACCGACTCAGACGGTCATTGTCCAGGTAGCTCTTGAGCTTTTCGAAGCTAAGGTAGGAGAGAAAGTCAGGTCTAGCCATAAGGGGAACAAAGTTTTCCAACAGAAACGTGTCGAGCTTCTCCCTGACACCTTCAACGTCAACACTGAAGTCATCCAGAAGCCTCATAATCTCTGCACAGTTGTCCAGACAAATTTTAGCCATGAGGAAAGAACAGCAAAACTTTACAACTTCAGTCAACTGAACATACATAGCCGCCTGCAGAATTTCATGGACGGTAGCCATGCTAAGGTCTATGTTACCATAGTACATAAACTGGAGCACATGGCTGAAGCCGGTAGCGGTCAATCCCTTAAGGTAGATCTTGTCCTGATCCCGTTCTCTCATGTCAGCGGTGAACATGATCCGGAAGTAGTCACTCTGAGTGGCCAGCAGCGCTTTATGTGCTTGAAACTGGTGATCCTCTATCACAAGGGTGACATCCACCAACAGGCCTTCCTCATACAGTGCCCTGAACCCTGCAGTGACACTGCTATCATGGATTGAAGAAGAGTACCCTTCCACGTCCCCGGCCATGAATCACCTGAGAAATACATTAGATTATTATTTCATTATTTACGTCAACAATCCAAAAGCATTTCCTACCCTAGTAATGAAACTATTTCTAAAATCACCTACAGTAAATCATACGATACAGTATATGTTAGCATTGCAACTTTATTGGAATTAAAGAACGTGTACACAAGAACAATTGTATCCAGCAATGGAAGGGTCCAGGGAATTGTGCTGAGCATTAAAGCGACCCTCCAGTCCCACGACAACATTTTAAATATGACAGGTAGCATTGAGTAATAAGGATGCACGATGCATCGAAATTTCGATACCGTGCACCCTGAAACGGTTCGATACCGTCAAGTTATGTATTTCGATAGTAAGCTGTGTGACCGCACCGCTTAGTATTGAAATAAATTAAGGGAACATGGCGCACGCACTGTACAGCACCCGCGATGTTCTCTTCCTTCGGCGAGCGCCCTGCTCATCAAGAGTGCCGGCCGCGTGTCAGTAGGAGGGAGGAAGAACGCTCCTCCTTCCTTTCTCTACTGCCACCAATGATAAGCTGAGAACGTGAGAAAGGGGAGGGGACTGTCGCGAGCAGCACAGGTTTCCTGATGAAGTGCCTGTGTCGCTCGCGCTGCAGTATACAGTGACAGACCAGTCCCAGGCAGGTATTAGAGCAGAGTAAAAGACTTAAATAAAGGCACGAGTATTTTTTGCAGCCGGCACTGAGAAACATTGGTGTTAATGTGACCCACATTAACCCCAATGTTACCATTATGTGAGGGAAATGATGAAGTCACTTATCAATGTGAGGCACAGAGCGTTATGAATTTACTACCTCTATATGCCTCACATTAATAGTAATTAACCCCATCATGTACCTTACACATTAATCCAACGTTGCCCATTACAACTGTGAGCAAGGTACTTGATGGGATCACTTACTATAATGAATATAATGGGCACCATTGGGTTAATGCTGCCACTGTCCCGTATTCCCGTGGGGAGGCAGTGACTCACGGCAGAATAGATGACTGATGCTAGGAGCCCGGCTTCTGAACTATGTTGGATCCAGGAAAAGCGGGCGAGATACGGTCTGCATCACACACACCGAACACAGCCATGTGAATGAACCCCATCTTTTCCCTCACACATTAACCCAATGGTGCCCATTATATTCATTATAGTAAGTGATCCCATCGAGTACCTCGCTCACAGTTGTAATAGGCAACATTGGGTTAATAGGTGATACATGATGGGGTTAATTACTATTAATGTGAGGCACGTGGATATTCAAAATTGTTAACACCATGTTCCTCACATCAGAAGATGGAAGGACTTTATATTTGAGGTTTTTTTTGTTTTGTTTTTATTGTTGGCAAAGTATCGTTTTGGTATCGAGTATCGCAATACTACTATAAGTATCGAAATCCAAAATTCTGTTATTGTGACAACCCTATTGGATCATTTTACCTGGTGCCCTCCAGTTGTCCCCCCTCTGCCATTGATCCGGCGCTTTGGGTTCCCCACTGTGTTGTCCCAACATGGCTGCAGCGCATCTTAGACTACGAGATTGAGACACTCCCACTGTTCTCGGATTGGCCAGAGCTTCTCATGTAAGCAGTTCTGGCCAATCCGAGAACAAAGGGAGTGTCTTAGACTCAATCTGTGAAGCGCTGCAGCCATTTCTGGACAACACGGTGAAGACCCCAGAGGGCACAAGGTAAAATAACTCCATATGCACCGTCACATTTATATTTTTGTCCTGGGACCAGAGGGTCGCTTTAAGATCCTATCAAATTCTTACATTAGTGGCCACAAGAAGCAGAGCACATGGTGCAACCAGTCACACGTGTATTGTATTAGCTATTTATCATGAAGCATAAGACAAAGAACTGTTTATTGACAATTTATAGAACTGCACATAACGCATGGACTATGGGCTCTTACTATATTCACTTCCATAAATCGAGCTCAGCAACTAACTGGCTCTTGCCGTATGAACCTTTAAAAGGGGTTTTTCCCACTAAAGCAAGTCATAGCAGATCGCTAGAATATGCTATCAGTTTCTAACTGGTGGCGGTCCGACTGCCAGGACTCCCACCAATTCTTAGAATGCGCTGGTCAAAGCTGTTTTCCATGATTAGAAAAACATTACTGTTTTTTTCCAAAACCAATGGCAAACCCATCAGGTGATGTCTGGGATTGCACACAGCTCTATTGAAGGGAATGAGACTACGCTGCAATACCAGACACCCTGTGGAAAGGTGTGTCACTGTTTTTGGAAGAAAGCGGGCATGTTTTTGTAATCTTGGACAACCCCTTTAAGTGCTGGGGCTTCTTTACCGATTGAAATTGTTTAAGTTTGGATCTCCCTGCACAGCGTTACTCCCAGATACTCGCACCACAGGGAACTACAACACAGACCCGCTCACTTGAACGTAGCCGTGTTGAAGTTCCATGCACAGCGAGTTACCAGGAGCTTCGCTGCATATGAGAATTGCCGAAAGGACTGCAGTCCCTTCTTTTTTGGGATCACACTTCCACCGATCAGAATAGTATGGCATAATGCTGGGATAAGTCAAAACATTCCAAAATGGAAGCGCTTCTTTAAGAATCCACAGCTGCATGGATGAAAGCTCCTGCTCTTAGATGAGGTATATAGCATGGCTGGAGTCTTGCCAAGGTGCCAATACAGTTACTTGGGATACACTACCTGACAACCATAGTTTCAATGGGGTTGTCAAGCAGCATGTTCCTAGCAACCAGCGTCACGGAAATGACTCAGGTCTTAAAACATAACTGCACACATTACGTGGACAGGCCAAGTCTGTCACATGGAGCTGACAGGAAGCCCTACACTCTGTTATGCCGGGGTACAGCGCCACAGCAGCACAGAGTGTCACGGGTAGCCCAGCCCCTTGCCTGTGACTTATTTGTAAAAGGGATCACATGGGAGGAGCATTGATCCTTATATGGAATAGCCGGTGCGTGCAGTGCAGGGCACAATACTCACCTACCAGCCCGTACACTGAAGGGATGCGTCCTGCACAGCCCAGCAGTAGATGTAACATCCGGCCTTTATCTTCTACACGTCTCAGCCGCTACTCCGTGTCCGCCTCACAGACACATGCTCACCGCATCCCCGCCACACTTGTCTGCCTTCTAGCTCCGCTATCCACCCAGACAGCAGCACCTTACTACCTTCAGCGTTCAGGCCAAAAAGCAACCCCGGAAGTCGTGTCACAGCACAGTACATTCTCATTGGTAGATTTTCAGTATGTGCATATCTGATTGGCTGACTTATTTTCGTCCCATCCGCCCTTTTCCTCAGGACTCACCGTTTCCCGTAAAGGATGGATTTTCCCTTAGTAAATATGGCGGAAACGCCCCACCCCTCCGATGGGTAGTAGGTAAAGGGCGGAGCGTACCCCGGCATCCTGTTCTGTGTGGTGTAGCTGTTGTTGTACAGCAAAGATATGTTTGTTTGTTTACATTTAGCTTCATTTCCATGCCCTCCAACATTCATCAGCGTCTTAATCGGGGGCAAAGTAGTTTTATTTATTACGGGTTCAGTGTGTAGAACTTTTATTGATACATTGCAGCCCAAAACCAGAAATAATTCAAAAATAAAGCCATAACTTTTTTATTTTTCCGTCTTTATAGTCCTTTGAGGGCTTGTTTTTTGCGGCCTTAGATTGTTAATAAGTCACGTGCTAAACATAATGAGCGATTTTTTTTTTGAGTTGCATGAAATTTCATGTGTGTTACTCCCATTATGTATCCCCTATTCCAGGTTCTCAAAACAAGGCCAAAGGTGATTCCTATCTTGCAAGGAATAACAGAGATCACTTGTGGTTGTGATGTTCACACTTGTGATTTTATTCATTCCTGTGGGGAAAATAATTTATGATTAAATATTGGTCCGTATAACTTTGCCGTAAATGGCAAGCGCCTCTATTGCCATGTCTGGCGCACTGATGTCTTCTAGGACTGTATCCAAGTTGGATAAAGTTCTATAACACATCAGAGAGTCAGACAGGGCAATCGGGGCAATTGCAATTCCACCCCTAAAATAAAAAATACCATACTCCTGCACTCCTGGTCTTCCGTAGTTACGTGTCCTTGAAAGCTTCCTGAGATTACATTGTTTTGTCTCTCGTGATCAGTGCAGTCAATCGCAGGCTGCAGCGGTCACATGGCACAAAACAACGTTATCTCAGGAGGCCAGCAGGGATGTGTCACTATGGTCACGGGATACCAGGGATGGTGATTTGTTTTGTTTTTTAAATCTCTTCTCCCCTCTTTTATTTTCCCCTCTAGTCTGTAAATTGGTGGCTGGCGGTCGTGCGCCATGAACCCAAAGAGTTTCAGATTTCACTGACTCCAAAACTTTTGGGAAATTCTGACCAAATTCGATTAGATTAGATTCACTTATCTCTATTTATGATGTATAATTATTGCAGAATTTTCCCAACATGATTGGATTTTCTATAATTCTGTTGCCGCAGTCACATGATCATAGGAAATGATCCTATGTCACGTTGGGTTCGTGGACCCATTGGGCCGTAATGTCAAGGCGGTAAGGCAGCTGGCCAACAGGACGCAGGTCAAAGTCTATAGTTCGTATAGAGTACCTGTGGCAGCTCGGACAGAAGCAAGGCAGGCTTGGCAGGAACTTGGCAGCAGGTGGACGTCAGGCGTGGAGAAGCAGGACAGGCGTGGTATACAGCACAGCACGGCACTAGATACAAGTATAGGATACGGGAACAGGAACACTGGGAGCAGGAAACACTAAGGGGCCATATGCAAGACAGACTAGGAATACACAACAAAGCTCAGGCATAGAACTAGGGGGCTGGACCCCTCTTATAGTCCAGAGTACTTAACGGTCAAGGTTCATGAACGAGGTCCGGTGCGTGCGCTGTCCCTTTAAGAGTGGGCACGAGCGTGGTCGTGCACCCTACGGGATCCGGCTGTGGTGAGTAGATGCGAGCGCTGGCTTCTCCTGAGGAGGAGGCTGGGGCCAGCACTTGCCGATTCGTGGCTGCGGCTGTCGGGGAGAACGGAGCTGACAGCCCGCAGCCACGGACATTACAGTATCCCCCCTCTTACGCCCCCTCTTCTTCGGACCAGAGCGAGAGAGAAACTTTTTCAGAAGAGCAGGAGCATTGAGGTTCTCCTCTGGCTCCCAAGGCTTCTCTTCAGGTCCAAATCCCCTCCAATCCACCAAATAAAAGGTCTTTCCTCTCACTCTTTTGGAGTCTAGGATCTCTTGAACCTTAAAGGTGTCTGAAGGGCCGCTGACGACAACCACAGGGCTAGGAGTCTTGGTGTAGCGGTTCAGGACCACTGGCTTCAGGAGGGATACATGGAAGGAGTTGGGGATCTTAAGGGTAGGAGGCAGCCGAAGCTTATAGGCGACAGGGTTGATCGGTTGTAGGATCTCGAATGGTCCGAGGAACCTGGGAGCAAACTTGCATGACGGCACTCTTAGTCGAATGTTCCTGGAGGACAGCCAGACCTTTGTGCCATGAAGAAACTGAGGCGGTTCTCTTCTCCTTGTGTCCGCCCTCCGTTTCATACGGTCAACTGCCATCAGGATGGAGGTTCGAGTCTGCCTCCAAATCTGTAGAAAGTCCCTAAAGGCCACGTCAGCAGCTGGTACCTTGGATGAATCAGGAACTGGGAGAGGTATTCGTGGGTATCGGCCAAGGACTATGAAGAACGAAGTCTTCTCTCTTCCGACGCCAAGGTTGAAGGACCTGTGGGTGATGTCACGCTGTGTGACTGCATTGAAAGAAGCTGGGTGGGAACGATGAGGTCACCCACAGGTCCTTCAACCTTGGCGTCGGACGAGAGAAGACACATCGGCTCCAGGCGTCAGAGGGTACAGTTGAATCTGCAGCAGCATCACCGTGTGCAGGTAAGCATAGTAAACTCCCTGGAGACGAGCATATTACCCTCTCGAACACCTGGAGGCGATGTATCTTCTCTGACCGACGCCAAGGTTGAAGGACCTGTGGGTGAAGCTGGGTGGGAATGATGAGAAGTGTATTACGCTGATTTGTCAGCGTCATACACTTC
This sequence comes from Rhinoderma darwinii, assembly GCF_050947455.1. Classification (NCBI taxonomy): domain Eukaryota; kingdom Metazoa; phylum Chordata; class Amphibia; order Anura; family Rhinodermatidae; genus Rhinoderma; species Rhinoderma darwinii. The sequence continues at coordinate 402,009,244 of NC_134688.1, read as the reverse complement.
TATTCACAACACCCAGTTGGTAAAACCAGTAAACACGCCCAGTTGGTAAAAACACAATACACGCCCAGTTGGTAAAATGAGAACACACGCCCAGTTGTCCATTGAAAAGCTAATTTGCATAAATATAAAAATGCTCATAACTTGGGCAAAAATGATCGTTTTTTAAAAAAAACAAACAACTTTGCTGTTATCTACATTGCAGCGCCGATCACATTCAATAGGAGATAGGGATTTGATAATCTGGTGACAGAGCCTCTTTAAGGTTAGAGATAGCCCATCAAATGTTCTCCGTTTGTCATCAAAAGCACTAGACACTTGTGCCCTGAATCTTAGACTGCATCATGACAGCATTCAGGTGATGCAACATTGTAATTTCAACATAGCACATGTGCCGATGTCACTTCCAAAATATGCCATAGAGGATAGTTGATTTTTACACGCCAGTTACTCCTACAAGTCATCCAGGGTAGATCTAGCAAATTAGAGATTAACTGATTTGTGGCAAAGGTGGCTGTCACGAACCTGGCAGGATGTGTAGGTCTCCTTTTCGCCAGTTTGGGGTTAGCGCTGGCATTTTCAAGGCGCAAAGTTTATCAGGCTTCCAGTTTTTTTTTTTACCATTAACCACTGCAAAGCGGTATGGACTGGCTGCCAGGTATCTGCAGCTCGCATCCCTCTAACTGCCCCCTAAGGCTATGTTCACACGGGGGCGGGGGCAGTTTTCTCCCGCGAGCAGTAAAACCGGCTCGCGGGAGAAAGAAGCGACACGCCGTATCTTCTGGCGTTTCCGCCTCTGACCTCCCATTGACTTCAATGGGAGGCAGAGAAAGCGTATTTCGCGGCATTTATGCCTGCAAAATACTCCGTGTGAACATAGCCTTATTTAACGTGGCCAGTTGGAGATAGGCAGGTTACGTATGAGGATGCAGTGCCATAGTGAAACAAAGCAGAGGTCATAGTCACAAGCAATAGTTCAGAAATTGAGTCACTAGTGTTGTGGATAATTCAAAGTCAAACAGTTGCTCCAGATTCATTCATATTTATTTTCTCAAGAGAAGGTTTAATAAAATAATAATAATAATAATAATAATAATCTTTATTTATATAGCGCCAACATATTACGCACAACTTTACAATTTAGAGGGAACATGAAACAAACAATATCAGACATTACATAGTGACAAAGCTAATTTACAATTCAAACCTGAGGAGTGAGGACCCTGCTCGCAAGAGCTTACAATCTATGAGGAAATAACGGAGACACAAAGTGTAACAGTGTTTGCTCTGTACAATAGTCCAGCCATTTTTTATACACATGGGGTGGTGCACATAAGTGTCATAATGATGTCACTCAGCAAGTGATGGCAGACTGCCCATTTCATATACTATGAGTGGGTTTATATACAGTTTTTTAGACTGAACTTTTACTACATCAGCAATAATATTTTCTCTTGATTTTGCACAAAACAAATTACATTCACAATATTTTCTTAGCATTGCAATATTTTCCTATCAAGTCATTAAATGTTAAGTCCTTATCATCGTCTGTATTCTGTAAGGAGGGCGTAGAGGGTGGGGTCTTGATTTATCAGTGTTCCCTTAGCCTTTATTCTTGCTGATTCAATTCTCTCTACACTTTTTTATCTAGTAACTATTTTCCTAAACACAGCAAAACCAGTTAATACATTCTCTCAAAACTTCATTCTTATATTGAAGTTAAAATGGAAGTATAGAATAGAAGGACAAATGGTGGAATTAGTTAATTTCTTTCACACTAGCTGAGGTCAGGTACACTAAGGCTGGGTTCACACGACCTATTTTCAGGCATAAACGATGCGTATTATGCCTAGTTTTACGTCTGAAAATAGGGCTACAATACGTCGCAAACATCTGCCCATTCATTTGAATGGGTGTGCAGACGACCTGTCATTTACGCGTCGTCGTTGACAGCTGTCAAACGACGACGCGTAAAATGACTGCCTCGGCAAAGAAGTGCAGGACACTTCTTTGCAACGTAATTTGAGCCGTTCTTCATTGAAGTCAATGAAGAGCAGCTCAAGATTCCAAACGTCAAAGACGCCTCATATATTCCGAGGAGGAGCTTTTACGTCTGAAACGAGGCAGCTGTTTTCTCCTGAAAACAGTCTGTCTTTTCAGACGTAAAAGCCTCTCATCGTGTGCATATATCCTAATAGTCAATCACAGATACTGGAACAAGAGTGCTGGAATCAGGATGGGACATAATACTCTGGCACCTGTTGATGCTCAGAAAGTGGCTTATAAAGGCAGTCCAACTGGATCATGTGACAGCAAGTCTTCTAATTTGAAGGTGGTTCCTCATGCGGACCACTAGAGGGAGCCTCAACATGTAGGACTGCACTTTGACCACCTGAGCTCCTGAGTGACATACTGTACTTTAAAGAGGCTCTGTCACCAGATTTTGCAACCCCTATCTGCTATTGCAGCAGATAGGCGCTGCAATGTAGATTACAGTAACGTTTTTATTTTTAAAAAACGAGCATTTTTGGCCAAGTTATGACCATTTTTGTAGTTATGCAAATGAGGCTTGCAAAAGTCCAAGTGGGTGTGTTTAAAAGTAAAAGTCCAAGTGGGCGTGTATTATGTGCGTACATCGGGGCGTTTTTAATACTTTTACTAGCTGGTCGTTCTGATGAGAAGTATCATCCACTTCTCTTCAGAACGCCCAGCTTCTGCCAGATCACGCTGTGACATCACTCACAGGTCCTGCATCGTGTCAGACGAGCGAGGACACATCGGCACCAGAGGCTACAGTTGATTCTGCAGCAGCATCGGCGTTTGCAGGTAAGTAGCTACATGTATCATAGTACAGGCACGATGTAATGGCAGGGGGTAGGGAGACGGACAAGTGAGCCCTAATCTACCCGCCACTCTGTCCCTGCCTACTTGCAACGACCCGCCCTAGGCGACGGGGTACAACTGGGCGGCGGTCCCTGCGCTCAGTAAGTGCACGACAAACACGACAAACATACAAGGAACACAAGCAAGGAAAAGGGGCCGTTGCCCACGGCAACACCGTGAGCAACCAGAGTGGTGAACGAGCCGAGTCAAGCCAGGAGTGTGCGAGGTACAAAACGAAAAGCAGAAGAGTAGTCGGTAAGCCAGGGTCTGTATGGAGCAGGATCAAAAATAGCAGGAGCTGTAGCTGGGCCAGGAAACCACAAGGAGGGAAACACAAGCAATAACAAGCACCGAGGGACAGGAAGTGCAGGCTTAAATAGACCGAGGGCGGGAGCTAGCTGAGTCTGGCCAGGTTACGATAGGCTCTCCCACTCCTAAGCCTGCCAGCCTGAATGGTGGAAGCAGGAGTCAGTCTCAGGGATGTATTCTCAGGTGCTGACTGATTAGTTCTGGGAGTTAACCCCGCTGTGCCTGGCAGATCCTTTACAGTACCCCCCCTTTTATGAGGAGCCACCGGACCCTTTCTAAGTGGACCTGGCTTACTGGGGAAAATCAGGTGGAACCTCCTGACCAATACCCCAGCGTGAACATCCCGGGCGGGTACCCAAGTCCTCTCCTCGGGCCCGTATCCTCTCCAATGGACCAGGTACTGGAGGGAGCCTTGGACCATCTTGCTGTCCACAATCCTGGCCACCTCGAATTCCACCCCCTCCGGGGTGAGGATGGGAACAGGAGGTCTCCTCGAGGGAGCCAAGGACGGGGAGCAGCGTTTGAGGAGGGAGGCATGAAACACGTCGTGTATCCGAAAAGACGGGGGTAACTCCAGCCGGAAGGAGACAGGATTGAGGACCTCAATGACCTTATACGGCCCAATAAACCGGGGAGCAAACTTCTTGGACGGAACCTTGAGACGCAAGTTCCTAGACGACAACCACACCAGATCCCCGACCATAAACAGGGGGTTAGCAGAACGTTTTTTATCAGCCTGAGTTTTTTGTACGCTCTGGGACACCTCTAGGTTTTTCTGAACCTGGGCCCAGACTGTGCACAGTTCCCGATGAACGACCTCTACCTCAGGATTGTTGGAACTACTAGGTGAAACGGAGGAGAACCGTGGATTAAACCCAAAATTACAAAAAAAAGGAGAGACCCCTGACGAGTTACTGACCCGGTTATTAAGGGAAAATTCGGCGAGGGGAATGAAAGAGACCCAATCAAATTGACAGTCAGAGACAAAACACCTTAAGTATTGTTCTAGAGATTGATTAGTCCTCTCCGTTTGGCCATTGGTTTCAGGATGGAAGGCAGAGGAGAAGGACAGATCAATCCCCAACTTCATACAGAAGGCTCTCCAAAACAATGAAACAAATTGTACCCCTCTGTCCGAAACAATATTGACAGGGACCCCATGGAGACGCAGGATGTGTTTGACAAACAAGGTAGCCAACGTTTTGGCGTTGGGTAGTTTCTTGAGGGGCACAAAGTGGCACATCTTACTGAAGCGGTCCACCACCACCCACACCACCGACTTGCCTTGGGATGGAGGCAAATCGGTGATAAAATCCATGGAGATATGTGTCCAAGGTCTCTGGGGAATGGGCAACGAACGCAGTAAGCCCGCTGGTCGGGACCTGGGAGTCTTGGACCTAGCACAAACCTCACAAGCGGCGACGTAGGCCTTAACGTCTTTAGGCAACCCAGGCCACCAATAATTTCTGGTAATGAGGTGTTTGGTACCCAGGATGCCTGGATGGCCAGATAGTGCGGAGTCATGATTTTCCCTAAGTACCCTTAGCCGGAATTGCAGGGGAACAAACAGCTTGTTCTCAGGAAGGTTCCCGGGAGCTGCACCTTGATCAGCAGCAATTTCAGAGACTAAATCAAAATCGATCGAGGAAATGATTATACCTGGAGGCAAAATACAAGCAGGATCTTCCTCCGAAGGAGGGCTGGCCATGAAGCTACGCGACAGTGCATCAGCCTTAATATTTTTAGACCCAGCCCTATAGGTAACCAAAAAATTGAATCTGGTAAAAAATAACGCCCATCGAGCTTGTCTCGGGTTTAGCCTCCGGGCAGATTCTAGGAAAACCAGATTCTTGTGGTCGGTAAGGACCGTTACCTGGTGCCTAGCCCCCTCCGGGAAGTGGCGCCACTCTTCAAATGCCCATTTAATGGCTAAGAGTTCGCGGTTGCCAATATCATAGTTACTTTCAGTTGGCGAAAACTTCCTGGAGAAGTAGGCACAGGGGCGGAGATGGGTGAGGGAGCTGGTACCCTGGGACAAGACAGCCCCCACTCCCACCTCAGATGCGTCAACTTCCACGATAAATGGCTCCATTTGGTTGGGCTCAACCAGCACCGGGGCCGAGACAAAGCACTTCTTAAGGACCTCAAAAGCCTGGACAGCCTCAGGAGGCCAGTGGAGGAGATCAGCACCTTTGCGAGTGAGGTCCGTAAGGGGCTTAGCGATGACCGAGAAGTTAGCAATAAATCTCCTGTAATAATTAGCGAACCCCAAAAAACACTGTAACGCCTTCAGGGAGGCAGGTTGGACCCATTCCGCCACAGCCTGAACCTTGGCGGGGTCCATGCGGAATTCATGAGGAGTGAGGATTTGACCCAAAAATGGAATCTCCTGTACCCCAAACACACATTTTTCGGTTTTGGCAAACAGTTTATTTTCCCGAAGGACCTGGAGCACCTTCCTGACATGCTCCACGTGGGAGGACCAGTCCTTGGAAAACACCAGTATGTCATCAAGGTACACTACCAGAAAAATCCCCAGGTAATTTCTCAAAATCTCATTTATGAAATTCTGGAAGACCGCAGGGGCATTACACAACCCAAAGGGCATGACGAGGTATTCGAAATGGCCTTCGGGCGTGTTAAACGCAGTCTTCCACTCATCCCCCTCTTTGATGCGAATAAGGTTATACGCCCCCCGTAGATCCAATTTAGAAAACCATTGGGCCCCCTGAACCTGATTAAAGAGATCAGGAATCAAAGGAAGGGGATACTGGTTCCTTACCGTGACCTTATTCAGGCCACGGTAGTCAATGCATGGCCTAAGACCACCATCCTTCTTCCCCACGAAGAAGAAGCCAGCACCTACCGGAGAAGAAGAGGGACGAATGTAACCCTTGGCCAGGGATTCCTGGATATACACTCTCATAGCTTCACGTTCGGGACAAGAAAGATTAAATATCCTACCCTTAGGAAGCTTAGCTCCTGGTACCAATTCGATAGCGCAATCGTATTCTCTATGAGGAGGTAACACTTCGGAGGCCTCCCTAGAGAAAACATCAGCGAAGTCCTGAACAAACTCGGGTAGCGTATTCGCCTCCTTAGGGGGAGAAATAGAATTAACAGAAAAACATGACGTACAACATTCATTACCCCATTTGGTTAGCTCCCCAGTATTCCAGTCAAACGTAGGATTATGCAACTGCAACCAGGGAAGGCCTAAAACCAAATCGTACGATAATCCCTGCATCAACAGTACAGAGCATTGCTCCAAATGCATGGAGCCAACAAGGAGTTCAAAAACAGGGGTATGCTGTGTAAAATAACCATTAGCAAGAGGAGTGGCGTCGATACCCACTACCGGGACAGGTTTAGGCAAATCAATAAGAGGCATAGCAAGGGACATAGCAAATTCCACAGACATGATATTAGTAGAGGACCCTGAATCCACGAAGGCACTGCCGGTAGCAGACCTACCACCAAAAGAGACCTGAAAGGGAAGCAAGATCTTAGTACGTTTCATTTTTTTACTGGAAATACCTGTGCGCCCAAGTGACCTCCCCGATGATCACTTAGACGCGGAAGTTCTCTGGCTGCAACCTTACGCTTAGGACAGTTGTTCACTTGATGCTTGTCGTCCCCACAGTAGAAGCAGAGACCATTCTTCCTGCGGAATTCTCTACGTTGTTGGGGGGACACGGAGGCCCCGAGTTGCATAGGTATCTCTGAATCTTTCGGGGAGGAACGAAGCAACGGAGCTTCGGGAGGCATCATGGGGGAGTCGGAGGAGAAAACACATAAACGTTCACGTTGTCGTTCCCTGAGACGTCGGTCAAGTCGTATCGCTAAAGCCATAACCTGGTCTAGGGAGTCAGAAGAGGGATAGCTAACTAGCAGGTCTTTCAGGGCATTCGACAGACCCAACCTAAACTGGCACCTTAAGGCAGGGTCATTCCACCGAGAAGCTACGCACCACTTCCGAAAGTCAGAGCAATACTCCTCAACAGGTCTCTTACCCTGACTTAAGGTCACCAGCTGACTCTCGGCAAAGGCAGTCCTGTCAGTCTCGTCATAAATAAGTCCGAGAGCAGAAAAGAAAATCAACGGAGGAAAGTTCAGGGGCGTCAGGAGCCAAGGAGAAGGCCCACTCTTGGGGCCCTTCCTGGAGCCGGGACATAATTATACCCACCCGCTGGCTCTCAGAACCTGAGGAATGAGGCTTTAAACGAAAGTAAAGCCTACAACTCTCCCGAAAGGAGAGAAAAGCCCTCCGGTCCCCTGAGAACCGGTCGGGCAACTTGAGGTGGGGTTCAAGAGGTGCGGTGAGGGGAACTACCAGGGTAGCATCAGGCTGGTTGACCCTCTGAGCCAGGGCCTGGACCTGTAGGGAGAGACCCTGCATTTGCTGAGCCAGGGTCTCACAGGGATCCATAGTGGTGTCAGGGACCAGGGGTAGACTAGGTATGGGCTTGTTATTATGTAATGGCAGGGGGTAGGGAGACGGACAAGTGAGCCCTAATCTACCCGCCACTCTGTCCCTGCCTACTTGCAACGACCCGCCCTAGGCGACGGGGTACAACTGGGCGGCGGTCCCTGCGCTCAGTAAGTGCACGACAAACACGACAAACATACAAGGAACACAAGCAAGGAAAAGGGGCCGTTGCCCACGGCAACACCGTGAGCAACCAGAGTGGTGAACGAGCCGAGTCAAGCCAGGAGTGTGCGAGGTACAAAACGAAAAGCAGAAGAGTAGTCGGTAAGCCAGGGTCTGTATGGAGCAGGATCAAAAATAGCAGGAGCTGTAGCTGGGCCAGGAAACCACAAGGAGGGAAACACAAGCAATAACAAGCACCGAGGGACAGGAAGTGCAGGCTTAAATAGACCGAGGGCGGGAGCTAGCTGAGTCTGGCCAGGTTACGATAGGCTCTCCCACTCCTAAGCCTGCCAGCCTGAATGGTGGAAGCAGGAGTCAGTCTCAGGGATGTATTCTCAGGTGCTGACTGATTAGTTCTGGGAGTTAACCCCGCTGTGCCTGGCAGATCCTTTACACACGATCTGTGTACAACGGATCGTGCTTTGTGTTATGTACCATCAAGGGTGAAATGTCTCCGTTTCAATAGGGGACTGTCATCGCTTGTTGAGCCTCTAAACTAACCCAGATTGTAGAAGCATTATATAAATTTCTGTTTTTCTAAACAATAAATATATTTGACTTACAATGTGTTGTTCCAGAATGGGACATAAGAGGTTATTTCATTACGAACGTAATTCGTTGATCTGAGCATGCGCGAGATGCGTTCCACGTACGAGTGCGTGTCATGACTCAGGATGGAATTTTAGGAATAGTCACGTGGGGAATATCAGGTCCTATGCAGGCGCACTTGTTCCCGGAAGTTACCGAGACAACAAAACAGCATGGATGAAGTGAGGGGATCCGTTAGAGGGTGAGCCCAATAATAATGATTAAAACGTTTTGTAAAAATCATGTATGTTATGCACCTGCACTTTATGAATAGCCACTTATTCAATTAGATCGTATTTAGATCTTTTTACACATTATGGGTGTTATGCCCTCATAATAACTATGATACACAACGATTGTTAAAATCACATGGAAATGCACTGCTACTATTTTTATTATAAATCTGTGCTGGAAACAGAGAATTGTACAATACTGTGTTTATTGTATTTTTTATTGTTTAATCATGTTCTTTGACAAATCATGTATTTAAATGTGCACTGTTCACTGAAATGTACTGCTTGAGAAAGGCCCCATGGAGTAGGCCTGAAACGTCGCATTAATGTGATCCTATTTTTCACAAACACTGGAGTGCTGTTTTGTATTTTGGAGCATATATATATATATATATATATATATATATATATATATATATATATATATATATATGTGTGCATGCGTGTGTGTGTATATAAATATATATATATATGTATATATAATCTGTGTGTATGTGGATATATATGATTCTCGTGTACATATGATACTGTAAGGACATTCACACATTGTAGATTTGCAGCAATAATTTAGAAACTGTATTTGCTGTGCTTTTGTGTAAATAGTGGGAAAACTGATGTGTAGAGTATATAGTGTATATACTGGTATTGTGTGTGTAGACTGTGTAGCAGTATTGTGCGTAGTGTATGTTGCAATATGATAGGCAGTGGCGTAGCTATAGGGGTCGCAATTGCAACCGGGCCCCGAAGCCAGGGGGGCCCGCAGCCCCCCGCACCACATCAATAAAAAGTTACTATAGTAACTCGGGCCGCGGGCCCCTGTTACTATAGTAACTGACAGCACTTACCCTCCTGGTTACGGTGCGCAGTGGTGGTCCTGACATCACAGCGCTATGCGCCGTGCACAACATCGTGATCCTGGATAGAGTTAGGACAGAGCTTCCGCCGCAGCTGAAGAGGAGGGTAAGATTAATATCCCTGTCTGCTGAAGCTGATTAGCGGGGTCCGACTCCCGGGACCCGCCAATCAACTGTTTTGAAGGGGCCGCAGTGTTCGTACGAGAGCTGCTTCCCCTTCATTACGGTCACTTCATTCAGGTCACACTGTGAATCGGTGTCAGCGATTCACAGTGTGAGCGAGTAAGGAAAATGAAGGGAAAGCAGCTCTCGTACGAGTGCTGCGGCCCCTTCAAAACAGCTGATTGGCGGGTCCCGGGAGACGGACCCCGACACATCAGCTATTGATGGCCTATCCTGAGGATAGGCCATCAATTTTTAGGGACTGGACAAGTCCTTTAAGCCTACGATGTAGCAGGCTTAGAGGGCCCATGAGACAGGATCACAGATCGTGTGATGCTGTCTGCTGGGCCCTGTATCTAAGCCAATCACATGGTAGGCTTAGATACATGGCCCATGTGTGATCCTGTCTGATGGGCCCTGTATTACTGTATAAGATTACTGTCTGCATGACCCAGTATCACACATGGGCCCTGTATCTAAGCCTAACACATGTGTTACTAATCGTTTTTTGTGTGTTTTCTTACACCGCCACCAGAGGTGCTGGGAAGATCCGGGTACGATCCAGTACTTGACCATCTGTAGTGATGGTCGGGCAATGGGGCGGCCGCAGGCTGGGGAAGGCTGAGCAAAGAACGACCACCTGGCTTGACGAGGATTCAGCCGTTGAGCCGTCTGTAGATAGGTCAGGTTCTTGTGGTCCGTAATGGCCAGGATAGGATGAGCTGCGCCTTCCAGTAGGTGTCTCCACTCCTGCAGCGCCAGCTTGATGGCCAGTAACTCCCGATCCCCAATCGAGTAGTTGCACTCTGCGGGAGAAAACAGCTTGGAATAGTAGCCACATAACACAGTCCTGCCTTTCTAACCTCTCTGGAACAAAAGTGCATCGGCACCAACAGAAGAAGCGTCCACCTCTGATGAAAATTGTAGGGACACATCAGGGTGATGAAGAAAAGAGGCTGACGTGAAGGTCTTTTTTAAGGTTCTAAATGCGACTTCTGCTTCTGGAGTCCACCCCTTGGCATTCATATCCTTTTTAGTGAGGGTGGAGATGGGAGCGGTCAATGAAGAGAAGTTGGGAATGAACAGCGGGTAGAAGTTGGCGAATCCCAGGAAGCGTTGTATGGCCCTTAAGCCTTGGGGGCGTGGCCATTCCAGGACAGACTTTACCTTCTCTGGGTCCATTTTGAGACCCTGATCGGAGATGATATAGCCCAGGAAGGGTAGAGAGTTCTTTTCAAACACGCACTTCTCCAGCTTGACATAAAGATGATTCTCCCTTAATCGAAGCAACACCTGGTGGACATGACCCCGATGAATCACAAGATCTTGGGAAAAAATCATAATGTCATCGAGATACACCACAACACAGACACAGAGGAGATCACGAAAAATGTCATTGACAAATTCTTGAAACACTGCGGGGGCGTTACACAGGCCGAAGGGCATGACCAGATGTTCGTAGTGTCTATCACGTGTATTAAATGAAGTCTTCCACTCGTCACCCTGACAAATCCGGATTAGATTGTAAGCCCCCTGCAGGTCTAGCTTAGAATTTTTTTTTACCCTCCCGTATGTGGTCAAACAGTTCTGAAATCAAAGGCAATGGGTACCTGTTCTTCACCGTGATCTGGTTGAGGCCTCGGTAATCAATGAAGGGTCGGAGGGATCCATCTTTCTTCTTGACAAAGAAAAACCAAGCTCTGGCCAGGGATGAGGATTTAAGTATGAAGCCCCTCTCCAGATTCTCCTTAATGTAGGCTGACATAGACTGGGTCTTAGGCAAGGAGAGAGGGTATACTCTACCGTGAGGAGGGGACGAATCAGGAACCAAGTCGATAGGGCAATCATATGCTCGATGTGGAGGCAATGTCTCTGCTTCCTTCTTGTTGAAGACATCTGAGAACAGAGCGTAACAAGGAGGCAACCCTGCCAGTGACTGATGCGGAGGAGAGTGAGGCGGATGGACATGCACCAGACAGCAGTTCAGACACGTGGGGCCCCACTGGAGAACCTCTCCAGAGTTCCAATCGAGGACTGGGGCATGTAGACGGAGCCAAGGCAAACCAAGCAGCACGGGGTTGACAGCCTTGGGCAGGACAAACAGGGAGATGAGTTTAGAGTGAAGAACTCCCACTTGGAGTCTTAACGGCTTGGTCACAGACAAAACTGGGTCAGGCAAAGGCAGTTCATCTACCGAGGCAACGATCAACGGCCTTTCCAGCAGAACAGTGGGCAACTGAAGAAGATCCACAAGGACTTGCCATTGAATTGACCAGTGGGGTCCATGGCCTGAGCGTACTGTCACGGCGCGGGGTGTGGACCCACTGAGCCGTACCGCGTAGCGGGATAGCAGCTGGCCAACTAGGTACAAAATAATGTCTATAGTCCAGAAAGGGTACCTGAGGCAATGTAGACAGTGGCGGAGACACAACTTGACTTTCACTGTAGATGGCACAGTAGATGAAGTGGAAGACACGACTTGACTTTCACTGTAGATGGCAGAGAGGCACGGTAGCACGGGATACAGGGTACAGGCAGCAGGAACGGGTAACACTGGGAACCGGAAACCACTGGGAGACCATTTGCAAGACAAACTTTAGGTACACAGCAACGCTCAGGCGAGGAACAAGTGGGCTGAGCACTTTTTATAGTCCAGCAGTATTCTGGGCTAATTACTGATTATAAACAACTGGACGCGTACTAGCCCTTTAAGGCCATGCACGCGCGCCCTGTGGTAAACAGTCACAGAACCTGGAAGTGAGTGCCGGCGTCTCCCCGAAGGGAGATGCAGCCAAGAACACAGACGTCCATGGCCGGAGCCGTCAGATGGTAAGTCTGAACGACGGTCCACAGCCATGGACGTTACAGTGCCCTTATACAGTGTGATACTGTCAGCGATGGTTGGAGACTGTCAGTATGTGGGGATACAACCCTTGACAAGGGGAATCGTAACACACATTTGTCAATGCTCGCACAGAAGGTGGTGTTGACGAGACACTTGAGTGACAGGGCGGCAGCGGAGAAGGGTGGCCCAAGTTTGGGGAACAGCACAGGGCCTACAGTCTACTTAATCTGCCACTGGTTAACATTAACATTCGTGTAGATCTACAGTGGTGCAGGGGTTAAAGGTGTCATCCTTGGTGGTCTAGGGCAATAAAGGAGTTCAATTTAAAACTATTAAAACTATTTAAATCTTGGTGGTCTAGGGCAGTCTATTCAACCGTTACACACCTGACCAATCTAGGGTAGTGCCAAGTTTAGGGCTCTTACACATGACTGAGTGCCACTCGGGACGATTTCACGGACCCATTCACTTCAGTGTGTGGATCGGGACTGCGAAAACTGACCCAACTCTCCAATCGGTGGAAAGATAGAACATTTCCTATCTTTCCAGGGATCATGGATGGGACTTGGGCGGCACACACGGTCGTGTGCAAGAGCCCTTATTGTTAACATCCCAGGTGGTCTAGGGTCGTCTATTCAACCAGTAAACACCTGACCATCTAGAGTAGTGGAAGGGTTAATAGTAACATTCTTGGTGGTCTAGGGCAGTGTATTTAATGGTTACATACCTGACCATCTAGGGTAGTAAGGGAGAGGAAAAAAAGAAGAAGAGACACGGCGCCACATAGTGCAATAAAGCAAGGGAGTACAAGGAGCAATTTGATGTAGGAAATTTGCTCACCTTTGCAAGTGGATACCGTTACGTATCTCACAAGCCAAAAAGCTGCTGCCAGGTCCGTGCACAAGCAAAAGGAGTTTTGCTGTCAGAAGGGATCAAAGAATAAGGAAAAAAGGAGGACCAACGGCGCTGCTATAGTCAATGTCGAGGCAAAAGTTGATGATAATGTTTAATGATAGAGGCTACGCGTTTCGACACCGTACCGGCGTCTTCATCAGGCCTGATGAAGACGCCGGTACGGTGTCGAAACGCGTAGCCTCTATCATTAAACATTATCATCAACTTTTGCCTCGACATTGACTATAGCAGCGCCGTTGGTCCTCCTTTTTTCCTTATTCTTTCATCTAGGGTAGTGGAAGGGTTAATATTAACATTCCTGGTAGTCTAGGGCAGTGTTTTTAACCAGAAACTACCAGGGAAGGAACTTTCTTACATATTAACTAGTGCGTTTCCAGAAAAGGAAAATATATGATATGTAATCATTTCTCTGTGTAATATTCTGTAATAATAAGTAGTGAGACAAGACTTGTTGGTGGGCGAGGGGTTAATCTATGCTCCGCCCCCTGCTCCCGCCCTTCCCTCAGCTTTCCCGCCTCCTCCTGCACACTGTCACATCCAGGCAATACGTGTCTCTTCTCCAGCCCAGGATGGAGGCCCCGCTGTCCCGGCCTGTGGTCTTCCTCGCTCTCTGCATTGCCTTGTTACAGGCGCTCGCCGGCACTTCTCAGGGAGCAGAAGATAAAGAGCAGTCTCGGCCCGGGAGAGCTAGTCAGGACGGAGAGTGCCACTTCTACGCTGGAGGGCAGGTGTATCCCGGGGAGGCGACTCGTGTGCCAGTGTCCGACCACTCCCTGCATCTCAGCAAAGCAAAAAGTAGGTACACGGAGCAGAGAAGCGGGGAGTCCCTGCCGCACTGCAATGTTCCCGCTGAGCGGCCGCCTCCTCCCCGCCAGTGCTGCGCTGTGCTTCTCCTATTGGTCAGCAGATGCTCAAGTTCAAATTTCCGATCATCTATTGTCACAAGTTGTCAGCGCTGGACGTGACTGATCAGACGGGAGCGCTGTGCATAGGAGCTGCGTACACTCTGTGAATACTCCGTTGCAGATGGCTGTATTCCTATGTGCAGACCCTTATGGCTTATATTCAGAATGTTGAATGTTACAATGTATGGACGATTTATCCTGTAATAGATGGGTTAAGGTGTAAAGGTGTTCTCTACCTTTTTAGTTAGCGGCGCTAATTCTTTTGATGTACTGTAATTGTACACTGTATTTTAAATAAAGAGGGTTCTTAAAAAAAAAAATAAACCTGTCACCAAGACAGACCTGGACAGCAACTAGATAACTGCAAACTGATGGGTGCAATGGCAATATAATATAATATTTGATTGTTCTCTTAGGGCAGCGGCGTTTCCAAACTAAAGGTGTTCTCCCGTGTTTGTTTAGCTTGAGGTTTTCATTGCTGTTGACATTGGTCTGCAGCGAAGGACACGTAATGCCAAGCTGTTGGGCTAGTGGAGACTTCCAGGTAAAGCGCCCCCTGGGGCTCACCCTTCGTGTTGTACACGTGTATAATAACTACAAAGGTTTTCTTCACATTACAACTGCCAGTCATGTTTAGTAGCAGAAAAAAACCTAAGACCGAATTGGGTCAAAGGGTTCCCAAAGTTTGAGAGGTTTTACCATGACTGCATCTGATTCCTTTTTTGGCACAGTATATTTGGCAGATTAAGGCTATATTCACACAACAGATGAAAACAGCCGTCACACAGACGTTTTTTAATACAGTGATGCCAGTAGGTGCATTCACATGTGTTTTTGTTCTTTTTTTCTTCACCAAAGACTTAGGGAAAATATTTGTTTCTGTTCAAATGAAGTCTGAGTTTAACCACTGTGATGAGGATTTATGCAACTCTCTGATGTACGGCCCTTACACATAAAAAAACCAAACCCAAACTGTTCTAACGGTAAGTAAGTGTTGCACGCTATGGGGGAAAAGCTGTCTGTTGGCGGGTGGCGCTTGCCGCAGCTCATGAGTACGAGCTGCTAGAGAAAAAGTTTTTTTTTTTTTTTCTAAAACTACTGGACGCTAACGAGTGATAAAGCGTTTGAATCGGGGTCTCTGTCACTACTTTAGGCTGCCCTGGAATAGGGCGTCATAAACATGCTGACAGATTCCCTTTAATAAAAAAAATAACTAGGAAAACACTATCTGGTGAGCCAGAACCGGTGTCTGGAGTCTTAAAAAAAAAATAATAATAATAATTTTTTTGTTTTTATAAGGTTGACTCAAAGATAACATTTCTAATTTTTGTTTTATTTGTCATCCATTTTTAGTTTCCAAGCCTGCTCCGTACTGGGAGGGAACTGCTGTCATAAATGGAGAATTCAAAGAATTGAAACTTGCAGATTACAAAGGGAAATATTTAGTCTTCTTCTTTTATCCTCTTGATTTGTAAGTATCTCATTCTTGTGGTATATGTGGCGGTGCTAAAGTTGACGTAACCTAGTGTCGTGGCACCAACACTGTTTGCATTCATACAAAAAATGCGTATAGGCTCTAGTTTTGGGTCTAGGCTTGTTTTTGTTGTGCTACCCTTTAACCCCTTGCCGACATCCGCCCTATAGATACTGCGCAGCTAATTGCACTGTGACAAAGTAAACATGTCCCAGACAGCAGACTATCTCTTCTACTCGCCCAGGGTGCCGTTTCGGCCCCCCCACCCGCATTGGCGATCTCTGCTATTGGTTGGTCAATTCTTACCTACCAATCACAGGCATTTTTGTTAAAACTGTGCCCTGGAGTCACAGGGCACACTTAGACGGTGGTGATTGGTGCTGTCTAAGACAGCACCCATCACCAACAACGTCCTCTAGGGAGGTGGCAGTGATGCCATCTCCAGGAGCGCTCTGATTGGTCAGTCTGTAATGACCCACGAATCAGAGCATCGGTGGGTGTTATGATTACAGACACTGCTCTGCACGCCGCCATTCCAGTTTGAGGCAGCGTGCAGAGCGGTTGAAAGACTGTCTGCTGTGGCTTTGCTGAGAATAGTACTTTTTTTTGCTAGTTCTGTCTGATCACCGGCAGTTTTTTTTTTTGTGATCAGGCAGATTTTTTTTGTCCCTTTCCCTGTCCCAATCCACCCCTTCCTTTCCGAATCCTGTGTCCGCTGATCAGTGATCACCATCACTGATCAGCATCTGTGCTAAATTTTTGGCACAGGATTTTATTTTTTTAATTTCCACTGTCTCCCTGTGTGCGCCCTGTGGCCACGAGGTGCTGGTTAGTGGCCGCCATCACTGATCGGCATCTGTGCTCTATTTTTGTTCCAGGACTTTTTATTATTATTTTTTTTTTTCAATTATAAATTTGCACCATCTACCGGTGTTCACCCTGCGGCCACAGACTGTTGATTAGTTATCAGCATCAGTGGTAATTTAAGGCAGGTATTTTTTGGTCTTCTTATATTTTTTTTCACCCCCACCTTTCTGTAGTGTGCTGCGTACTGATCAGCATCTTTTCTGGCGCAGGTTGTTTTTTTTTTCTAAAACAGTAAAAAAAAGAAAAAATATTGTAAGTAGGGAGTTAGGGTAGCATACGTTAGCATTATAAACTTTAATTTAGTTTTAGATAGCTATATTTAGCAATTTTTGGCAGTTTTAGTATAAATTTACTGTAGTTCACTGTTGGGCCTCATTCACACGACAGTGAAAAACGGCCATGTGATGGCCGTCCTTTTAACGGCTTTCACATGGCTATTTTCAGAACAATGATATTCTATGGGTGCATTCACACGGCCGTTTTTTTAACGGCCCGTGAATAATGGCCGTCAAAAAATAGGACGTCCTATTTTTGCCCGTTTTAACGGCCTGACGGCCCTCATAGAAGTCAATGGATCCGTTTTTAACGGCTGTCAATACATGTAACAAGCGTTAAAAACGGATCTGTTACATGGGGATTGGCAAGGGAACTACTAGTTCCCTTGCCGGCTATCGTTGCCATACTCACGTTTGCGGCACTTCTTCAGGTGTGGTCACTCGTCTTCACGGGTTTGAAGGCGCCTCGATGACGTCATCGCCCCGTCGCGCTGCCTTGCCAGATCCCGTGCAGACGCGTGACCACAAGTGAAGAAGACAAGAGACGGCGCTGCTCTCGTGAGTATGTGGCACGATCTACAGGCAGGCTGGTGTGGCATCTACAGGGAGGCTGGTGTGGCATCTACAGGGAGGCTGGTGTGGCATCATGTACAGGGAGGCTGGTGTGGCATCATGTACAGGGGAGGCTGGTGTGGCATCATGTACAGGGGAGGCTGGTGTGGCATCATGTACAGGGGAGGCTGGTGTGGCATCATGTACAGGGGAGGCTGGTGTGGCATCATGTACAGGGGAGGCTGGTGTGGCATCATGTACAGGGAGGCTGTAAATAGTGTCTAGGTGAACATGTGACCTTCCTTTTGCTGTTTTTAGGGGGTTGGGACAAAAAAAGCCTGACCAATGAAATTCATCAGTTTTTTTAACGGCCATGAAAAACTGATGCAAAATGGATGTCAAACGGCCATTAAAGACGGACTGAAAATGTAGAGACACACTGATGCAAAATGGCCATGAAAAACTGACAGTTGATCAGTTTTAAATGGACATTTTTTTTCACTGTCGTGTGAATAAGGCCTTAGACTATATATTTTTTTTTTTTTTTTTTAGTAATCGCATCAGCTAGTAACGGACGTTCAGTTTTTTTTTAACTGACAATCGTACGGTAAATTTAGCATAACGTAGATTTACTGCTTTAGTTTAATTTGATCCTAATTTAGTCTTCGGCCTCATGCACACGACCGTAGCCATGTGCACGGCCGTGATTTTCGGGTCGGCCAGTAGCGGAGTGACATCCGCGAGCTGCCTGCAAATCGCGGGCTGTGCTCATGGCCGCGTCCATTATTTCCTATGATCCTGGACTGCAGAGCACGGCCGTAATAACACATGCCCCTTTCTGCGGTCAAGGCTCCTGGGCCATGCACGGACCGTGGAAACCACGGTCGTGTGCATGGGGCCGCAATTGTCCCGTGGATTTTCGGGGGAATTGCGGCCACAAAAGTACGTTCGTGTGCATGGGGCCTTACTTTTTTCTATACGCCTATCCTTTTTGTTTAAAACTCTTCTGATCTTCTAATTTCTGTTCACTATACACGTGTAAAAACGCCACACGCGCACACCCTGTGTAAAATTTCAAGTTGACTACACGTGTTAAAACACCACACAGCCCCCCCCCCTATAATAAATCAAAATGTCACAATTTTCCAGAAGGATGTATTCAGTTGAGGAGGCATACGCCTTCATTGCCTCTGATACGGCTATCGAAGGAGACCAGGAATATGCCTCATTCTCTTTGTTTCCTCCAGTGATGAGGATACCCCCCCCCCCCCAAAGGCGACCCAGGAGAGCAGCTGAGGCAACCCCAATGATTGATCCCGTGTGGACTCCACCCCATGGAAATTATGAGCCTCAATTTCCTGATTTTATAGGCAGCTCAGGAATTCAGTTTGAGACTGCAGGCCTCGCAGAAATGGACTTTTTCAAGGTCTTTTTCTCTGAAGAGTTTGTTAATTTAATAGTAGCCCAGATGAATCTCTACGCCCAACAATTTTTAACCCAAAACCCACTTTATCATTTGTAGGTTATTCTTGCATTATGATAATGCACAGTGCCCACCCCAGGACGACCCCACATTTGACAGTCTATTTAAAATCAGGCCACTCATTCAACATTTCAGAACCAAATTTTCACAAGTTTACCCCCCCCCACCCCCCTGATAAATAGATTTCCATAGTTGAATCCCCTGTTCATTTTAAAGGGAGGCTTAAATTCCACCAATACCTGCCCAATAAGAGGGCAAGGTATGGAATTAACAAACGGTGTGAGAGTACATCTGGCTATGCACACAGGTTTAGGGTTTACGAAGGGAAGGACTCTATTATTGAACCCCAAGAATGCCCCCCCGTCCTGGGAGTTAGTGGGAAAATAGTGTGGGATTTAATACACCCATTGCTGGACAAGGGTTATCACCTTTACGTGGATAACTTCTATACCAGCATCCCACTATTTAGGTGCCTTTCTGCCAGAAGTACTGTAGCATGCGGTACTGTGCGCAAAAATCAGAGAGGCCTCCCTAAAACACTGCTTAGCCAAAGCTTTAGAAAGGATGAGAGCAGGGAACTAAAAGCTGGCTGTGCACATTGTACAGATGGCAATGGGTAATGCTTACGTGCTATCCCGATGTGCAGGCCGGACAGGGGCGTTCCTTAACTTTCTAGAGGTAGTTATCAAGCACTTCTATTTGGGAACCAGGCAAGGGAGGGCCCACGCACATCATCTGGCAGCAATGGTTCACGTATTGTACCAGGGCAACATTTCCCCAATGAAGTGGCGCAAAGAAGGGAAGGACACACAAAAGGTGCTGTGTGTTTTCCAAAAGGGGAATCCGAAAATACACTATTTACGACTGTGAAAACTTCCCGGAAAAACCAGGCCTGCGAGTTGCAGTTCTCTGGTAAAAGCTTCTGTTAGAAAAAAAAAATGGATTAAAAATGAATTTCTACAAACAAAAAAAAAAGGAAATTTGTAAATTTTACCTCTACTTTGCTTTAATTCCTGTGAAACGTCTAAAGGGTTAAGAAACGTTCTAAATGCTGTTTTGAATACTTTGAGTGGTGAAGCTTTTAAAATGGGGTGACTTATTGGGGGTTTCTAACATATAAGACCCTCAAAGCCACTTCCCAACTGAACTGGCCCCTGTAAAAATGGCCTTTTGAAATTTCTTGAAAATCTGAGAAATTGCTGCTAAAGTTCTAAGCCTTGTAACGTCCTAGAAAAATAAAAGGATATTAAAAAAACAATGCAAACATAAAGTAGACATATGGGAAATGGTAACTAGTGACTATTTTGTGTGGTATAACTGCCTGTCTTACAAGCAGATACATTTAAATTTAGAAAAATGAAAATTTTTGGTGTTTTTCATTATTTAATACTGAATGTATCGAGCAAATTTTTCCAGTAACAAAGTCCAATGTGTCACGAGAAAACAGTCTCAGAATCGCTTGGATAGGTAAAAGCATGCCGACATTATTACCATATAAAGTGAAAAAAGTCAGATTAGAAAAATGAGGCTCTGTCAGGAAGGTCAAAAGTGGCCAAATCGGGAAGGGGTTAAAAATGTATTTTTATTTTTTATTTTTTTAAATACACTTTTATTTTTATCAGTGTGATTGAAACTTTAACAATTATTTTTAATAAAATCTAATTTGTTTTTCAGATCCTGTATCCGTCGGGTCAGCAGGACTGACTGGTTCAGTGACAGCGGGTCCTGTGGCTCTCTGCCATGTAGGATTGAGCTGTTATCTATCACCTCTAAGTTCAGAGACACACAGGAATCGCTTTCACTGAACTAGTCAGTGCCGCCGACCTGATTTGATTCAGGTCTCCGCGCAAGATACAGCTGCTTTGTATACAGAATACAAAGCAGCTGTTTCTGAATAAGTAAAAATTATTTTTAATGTTAATACGAAGTTGCACCTATCACTGATTTATTTAAAAATAAAGTTTTCAAGGGTGTACATGGCCTTTAATTCTGGTTATGGTTTATCTTTCTCGCGATTAAGACCAATGCCCCTCCCTTAGATAATACAGTCTTCCTCTCGTGGTAGGTCACATAAGAAGCTTGGAAGTGGCAGTGAACTGCTTCTCTTCAGGTTCTTTCCAAGGGTTCCCTCTTGGGGTCCATTATAATGGATAAGCTTCCTATCAGGATCAGTCCTTTTTTTTTTTTTTTCTCTTTCTGGTGAATCCTCTGATTCGGAATCATAAGGCCCTGCCGAAATCACCTACCGGGTGGGGAAAAACGCTTGCCTTAAAAAGAAGTGACATGCCCTTTCTTCGGTCGTTTCCAACCTCCCAATGACATCAATGTGTTTTTTGCCCGCGGCACCCAATGGTCTTGGCTGAAAAACAGCAGATGGCTTGTAGGCAGGTCAAAATCCGCCTCTAAATTCCAGATGGAATTTTGATGCAGATTTTTCTGCCTGCAAAAAAACTCTGTGTGAACAGGGCCTAACGGGACACCCAGTTGACAGCTGCCATGCATGTGTTGTCAGGTACTCCTGAAGAGTGTTGGGTCTTCCCTTACATTGAAGGAGGTGCCTCTGGGGTGCCAAAGGCTATGGTTCCCAATCATAGCGAGTTTAACTGTTTGCCGACACAGGACGAGTATGCTCGTCCTGAGCGGCGAGCACTTTGCGCATTAGGACGAGCATACTCGTCCTGTGTGACAGCCGTCTCTGTGTGTGCGATCGAGAGCGGGGCAACGGCTGAAATACAAAGCCACGGCCCCGCTCTGACAGCGGAGAGGAGAAAAACCTGTTAACCCTTTGAACGCCGCGATGAAAGCTGATCGCGGCGTTCAAAGAGGGGGGACTGCACATTGATCGCGTCACAGAAGATAACTGTGACGCGATCAAAGCCCACAACTCATATGGCCAGACAGCCCAGGGTCCAGCCCTAACAACTGCCTGTGTACAATCAGTACACAGGCTAATGTACTGGCATATAGATCTATGCCAGTACATTGCAGTTACAAAATCAATATGATAAATCCCTTTATGGGATTAAAAAAAAAAAAGTTAAATGAAATTAATAAAAAATAATGGTAGATAAATAAATAAAATACACAAACACATTTTTTTTATAATAAACTTTTTAAAATATAAGTACCAAAACATGAAATAATATAGACATATTTGGTATCGCCACGACCGTAACAACCTGTACAACAAATGTATAACATTATTTATTATGATCGGTGTATGGTGTAAAAAAAAAATATTAAAACTGCTGCGCAACTGCTTTTTTTTTTTTTCTGCATATTAATCAAATTATAAATTTATAGAAATTAAACTATAATGTATTTATACCAAAAAATGGTACGTACATAAAGTACAACTCGTCCCGCAAAAAACAAAGTCTCATACAACTACGTCGTACAAAAAATAAAAAAGTTATGAGTGTCGGGATGCAAAGAGGGAAATGTAAAAAAAATTGCTCTGTCCTCAAGGCCAAAATTGGCCGTGTCCTTAAGGGGTTAAGGAGATTCTATCCAAAGAATGGAAACATCCAAGAGGGCTTAGTCTCTAGAAGGTCCTCCCCCCCCCCCGGATCACACCCTGCAGTTCTGCACGTGGCGTTTCTGAGAATGATGTTCAACACCAGGCCAGCAAAGGTCAATCTCCCGGCGAACGATATCAAGACTATACGAGCTGAGGTGGCTCTTCCTTTGCCGAACACTCCTCTTCCATCTGCTTTTTCATGTTGGTTGCTAGGCAGGATGGTGTAGACCAGGGGTCTCAAGCCCGCTGGCCGTATGCGGCCCGCGGGACACAGAGCCGCTAGTATTGGCTCTGCTCCGAGACAGGAATTATGAACAGCGCTGTCTGGGTCTTCCCCAGAGCCAGAGTCCCGGGCAGAGCGCTAGTACAGGCTCTGCTCCGGGACTCTGTGGAATTTCCTGACATCGCTGTCAACATATGGACAGTGTGTCAGGGTCTTCCCCAGAGCGGAGTCCCGGGCAGAGCGCTAGTACAGGCTCTGCTCCGGGACTCTGTGGAATTCCCTGACATCGCTGTCAACATATGGACAGTGTGTCAGGGTCTTCCCCAGAGCGGAGTCCAGGGCAGAGCGCTAGACGTTCTGCTCCGGGAAGCTGTGGAATTCCCTGACATCGCCTATATATGGACAGTGTGTCAGGGTCTTCCCCAGAGCGGAGTCCAGGGCAGAGCGCTATTATCGGCTCTTCTCCGGGACTCTGCGGAAGCCTCTGACATCGCTGTCCATACATCGACAATGATGTCAGGGGCTTCCCCAGAGCAGGAGTCCCAGTGATGTCAGGAGCACAGCTGGAGTCTCAGGAAGAGCCTACTAGCGCTCTCCCGGGACTCCAGCTCTGGTGTTGCCCTTGACGTCTCTGTCCATATATGGACAGTTATGTCAGGAGCAGAGCTGGAATGCCAGGCAGAGTGCCCCTGACATCACTGTGGTAGCATCCGCCGCAGGCACTGCGGCAGCATCTGCCGAGGGCACTGCGGCACTATCTAAAAAGGGGCTGCCAAATCTTGACGTGTGTCTGCCACACACTGCCAACTGAGCCGCCGGACTGCGTTTAGCGACACTTAAACTGGAAAGCTGGATTGTTGAAATAAGCACGTGGAGAAATATCTCAAATTTTAAACCTAGCAGTATTATTATAGTAATATAGTGTTATAGTAGTTCAAATAACTAATTGATTAACAATAATTTTTTATTGTATCAAATTGAAAAGTAATGCGGCCCGTCAACTTCCCATTTTTTTCTATATGCGGCCCACTTACCCGTCCGAATTTGAGACCCCTGGTGTAGACAATCTAGGCAGGTTAATATGCGCAACTCCCCTGCAGGGGGCCACACTCTGCTCTCGCCTTGGGACAAGTCCCAGGATTTGCACTGGTGGGAGGCCTCGCTGGCCATGACACTGAAGGTTTTTTCTTCCCCTCAAGTGGCTTGTCATTAGGCTGACATCCAACCAATCTGGGTGATGTGCAGTTTTTGGCCTCCACAGTCCTTGGTCACTAGAAGAGACCACCTTGCAGAGCAAATTTCTGGTATTAAGGCAATCTTCCTGTTCAGAATCCAGACTGGACAGCTACACGGCGGTTGCCTTTCTGAATCACCACGTTTCTGGGAGTCCTCTCTAAACCTCTTATGGGTGGCGTCATGTGCCAGCGCTAGTCGCAGTCCACATACTGGGATTGGGCCGCAGGCTTCCTAATTCAGAAAAGACTGGATCTGGGAGTGGTCTCTTCACCCAGATGTATTCTATCAGATTTGCCAGAAGTGGGGCACCCCAGATGTGGATCTTTTTTCATGTCGTCCTCAAGCCTATGTGTCCAAGGTGCGAGATCCCAGAACTATCGCAGTCGGTGCTCTGGTCACTTTGGGAGGGTTTGGTCTCTTGCATGTCTTTCCTTCTGCTCTTGCCAAGAGTACTGAAGAGAATCAAGAGGGAGAGTGTTCTGGTGGTGCTACACTGACCTCGCAGGTCCCAGTACACCTACCTAGTCAATCTACTTGCAGATGCACGTTGGTGTCTTCCACCGCATCCCAACCTCCTCTGCCAAGGGTTGCTATTCTACCCCACTTTACCTCAGAAATGTTTAACGCGGTGGCTGTTGAAGCCAAAGTTTTCAGAGCTTGGGGTTTCTCTGAACCAGTCATCCAAACTATCTTGAAAGCCAGGAAACCACAATCCACCAAGGTGTATCATCCGTACGTGGAAGACTTATTTCTGCTGGTGCAAACATTGCGGTTTTCATCCTAATGGTATGTGCTACACCTGGAATCCTTTCTGTCCTGCAATCCGTTCTTGAAAAGGGAATCCACGTTTTTTTTTTTTTTTAGTACTCCTTGGCCTTTCGTTCTCAGGTAAAGATTGGCTTGATTTGTTCCTCCTTTCAGCCATCCCACTCAGCCTTAATCTTAATTTGGTCTTTGGGGTACTTCAGGTAGTGCCTCTCGAACCCTTGAGGGACATTTTTCCTTTTGTTCCTTTCCTGGAAAATGTCTTATCTCCATCAGATGGGTTTTGGAACTAGCTACTGTCTTGCAAGTCTCTTTTTGTAGTCATGGGGATAAGGTGGTGGTCTGCCCTGTTCTTTTTTTTGATCAAGCAGTTGCTCAAGTCTGCAAAGTTGATACTTGGGCCTCAGTGCACACATGAACAATTTTACCAGATTCATTCTTGGACTCCACTGATGCCAGTCTGGGTTGCAAGGTGCTGCAGGCAGTTGTGCGTTAGGTGGGTTGCTTGACTTTGTTTTTTCCATTTTTTTATTTTTTAATTTTTTAAATTTCTTTCCACCCTCTGGACCTGCTTAAGGGCGTCCCATTGTGCTGTGTTCAATGATATAAATGAGAAGATTGGATTGGGGGCTAGCGTGAAAATCCTTCGTATCATTGGACTCAAACCCAGCATTGCCATATACGTGCTGCAATTATAACCTGTAAATTCTCCCAAACTACTACACATTGATGACTAAGTGACAGGCCAATCTCACCAGATTTCCCAATACAAACTGCATACGTTATTAAATAGAACTCAGATCTGATGAGGTTGGTGTACATACATTTAAAATGACTGTCTTGTTTGTTTTTTGTTCCCACCTCATGATTATTTTATGAGTCCAGTTAAAGACCGGGAGCTCTAGAGTCCAAATCTATTCATGAGATAAATGCAATCTCTGCCCGCCCAGAGCGGACAAGGTTCTGTCTGTCTATCCTCTTTCCTGCATTATTCCGCTCGTACCAAGCTTGTGTGAGATTTCAGCATCTCCTTGGCTCTCATGCACGCTTGGTACAGGCTGCAGTCTGCCTGACCATAAAATAGTAGATGGCAGAAGCCGTAATTCCATACAAACTGCTGCTGGAAGACAGGCTGACTGCGGATCCAGGGAGAACTGCAGTTTATACTGAGTATGTGAGAGATTTCAACGGAGGAGGAGGGACCCTGAAAAGAGTTGGGTGGAGATTGAGTTTAGCTTACGAATTTACTTAGACTCTTGAGCTCCCTCCGTCTCTAGCTGGACGCAAATGCTCATTTTTATTATTGGGCGGGACAATTTGAAAAAACACCATTCTGACATATATTTTTTTTTTTATATGAGGTCGAAGATCTAATCAATAATGTATCTTGTTTGTATTGGGAAATCTGACAGACGCTCTTTCATCAACTGTGCAGCAGAGGAGTGTCAATACTTGTCATGTGTGGGGTGTTTTTTATTTTTTTTGGACACTTCCAAGATGGGCAGGGTCACTTATGGTCTTGTGATGGTTTGCTGTGTAATTGCCTATTATAAAGTACTGGCATTTTTCTCAAAGCATAAATTACGCTAATGGACATGAAAGATTTACCGGTATAGATCTCCCCTATACAGAATCTTATATAAAGGTTTGTCTAAAGGACCTGTTAGTGTCTTTATTTCATAGAACATGGTGACCGTTTCTCCTTAATCAGGGATGGAATATTTTATTGTAAGGTTTTCTTGATGTAAAAAAACAAACTGTAAAGATGTTTTTTCCTCAACGTCTAATTCTGTCTTGTCTCCTATTTCTCCCTAGCACTTTTGTTTGTCCAACTGAAATAATTGCCTTTGGAGACCGCATAGAAGAATTTCGATCAATAAATACTGAGGTTGTAGCCTGCTCTGTGGATTCCCAATTCACACACTTGGCATGGTTTGTATATCTATAAATTTTATGTTATCGACTCAAACTATAGCTTGTAAATGCCATGTGACATTGTTGAATGGGTTGTCTGGGAATTATAGCAAAAGAAAATCTGCACCGGATTAAAAAAAAACAAAAAACGCAGGTAAATCAGTCACACAAATATTGCGTTTTTCCTGTGGATTTAGTATGAAGCATTTATTATAGCAAACTTTAAGTGCACCTGTGGATTTTCAGCGTTGTTTTACTGTGTTTCTGCTGCGGAATTGCTGTATGAACCGCAACACAACTGAACTTGTGACCATTTAGTGCAGTGTTTATTCTCAGAAATTCAAGTCTAATGTCCAAACTCTGCAGTGCGTGTCACCCTGTACAGGGTGTGCGTGCGCGTCGCCCTGTGCAGGGCTTGTGGAAGGGAAAGGGCGCGCGCGCCGCCCTGTGGAAGGGGCAGGGTGCGCGCGCCGCCCTGTGGAAGGGGCAGGGTGCGCGCGTCGCCCTGTGGAAGGGAAATAGGGGGGGGGGGGGGGCGCGTGTGCGTGTCGCCCTGTGGAAGGGAAGGGGGCGGCGTGCGTGTCGCCCTGTGCAGGGGGTGCGCGCCGCCCTGTGGAAGGGAAGGGGGCGGCGTGCGTGTCGCCCTGTGCAGGGGGTGCGCGCCGCCCTGTGGAAGGGAAGGGGGCGGCGTGCGTGTCGCCCTGTGCAGGGGGTGCGCGCCGCCCTGTGGAAGGGGCAGGGTGCGCGCCGCCCTGTGGAAGGGAAAGGGTGCGCGCGTCGCCCTGTGGAAGGGAAATAGGGGGGGGGGGCGCGTGTGCGTGTCGCCCTGTGGAAGGGAAGGGGGCGGCGTGCGTGTCGCCCTGTGCAGGGGGTGCGCGCCGCCCTGTGGAAGGGAAGGGGGCGGCGTGCGTGTCGCCCTGTGCAGGGGGTGCGCGCCGCCCTGTGGAAGGGAAGGGGGCGGCGTGCGTGTCGCCCTGTGCAGGGGGTGCGCGCCGCCCTGTGGAAGGGAAGGGGGCGGCGTGCGTGTCGCCCTGTGCAGGGTGCGCGCGTCGCCCTGTGGAAGGGGCAGGGTGCGCGCGTCGCCCTGTGGAAGGGGCAGGGTGCGCGCGTCGCCCTGTGGAAGGGAAAGGGTGCGCGCGTCGCCCTGTGGAAGGGAAATAGGGGGGGGGGGCGCGCGCGTGTGCGTGTCGCCCTGTGGAAGGGAAGGGGGCGGCGTGCGTGTCGCCCTGTGCAGGGGGTGCGCGCGCCGCCCTGTGGAAGGGAAGGGGCGGCGTGCGTGTCGCCCTGTGCAGGGGGTGCGCGCCGCCCTGTGGAAGGGAAAGGGTGCGCGCGTCGCCCTGTGGAAGGGAAATAGGGGGGGGGGCGCGTGTGCGTGTCGCCCTGTGAAAGGGGGGGGGCGGCGGCGGCGGCGCGCGTCGCCATGTGGAAGGGAAAGGGTGCGCGCGTCGTCCTGTGGAAGGGAAAGGGGGGGTGGCGCGTCGCCCTGTGGGAGGGGGGTGGGCGTGCGTGCGTGTCGCCATGTGGAAGGGAAAGGGTGCGCGCGTCGCCCTGTGGAAGGGAAAGGGGGGGGCGGCGCGTCTCCCTGTGGGAGGGGGGCGGGCGTGCGTGCGTGTCGCCCTGTTGAAGGGAAAGGGTGCGCGCGTCACCCTCTGGAAGTGAAAGGGGGGGGTGCACGCGTCGCCCTGTGGAAGGGGGAGGGGGGGTGGCTGCGGCGCGCGTGTCGCCCTGTGGGAGGGGGGCGGGCGCGCGTCGCCCTGTGGAAGAGGGAGGGGGCGCACACCTCCCTGTGCAGGGGGGTGTGCGCGTCGCCCTGTGGAAGCGGAGGGGGGGGCGGCAGCGGCGCGCGTCGCCCTGTGGAAGGGAAAGAGGGGGTGGCGGCGCGCGCAGCGTTCTGTGAAAGGCAAGGGGGGTGGGGGGCGACGTAAGCGTGACCGGTGCTCCGTTCATTTCTATGGAGCTTCCGGACACAGAAGTCTGTCACAGACCCCAGGAGTCCCATGCTACTCATGGAGCACTTCAGGGGTCTTTCGGCTCCCCGTTCTCCTAATTGCTGGAGGTCCCAGTGGTCGGACCCCCAGCAATCACATGTTTTCTCGGGTGAGGCTGTATGGCACGATCTGCTGGAGGGGGAGGCTGTATGGCACTATCTACAGGGGGCACTATCTACAAGGGGTAGCAGTAAAGATGGCCCGAGACAGGGGCGCAACTAGGAAAGACTATGGGGCCCAGTCTTTGCTAGTTGCGCCCCTGTCTAGGGCCATCTTTACTGCTACCACTTTTTAGTTTTTGTGCTCTTAACGGAACCCTACAGGCGAAGCTGATACACGGTTATGCCTAGTGTGGGGCCTGAGGGGGTGGGGCTTAAAACAATGCACTTTTGAGGGGTTTTCTTTTGCATTACTATATTACACCCATCCCCAGAAATAGAACATAACATAATGTTTTAGTATTGTCTGGAGTGTTTCTTTATAACCAAAAGTTTACTCTTTATATACAGTTAAGAAGATGTGGTCCAAAGGGCCTCAGTTATTAAAGAGGCTCTGTCACCAGATTTTGCAACCCCTATCTCCTATTGCAGCAGATCGGCGCTGCAATGTAGATTACAGTAACGTTTTTATTTTTAAAAAACGAGCATTTTTGGCCAAGTTATGACCATTTTTGTATTTATGCAAATGAGGCTTGCAAAAGTACAACTGGGCGTGTTTACAGTAAAAGTACAACTGGGCGTGTATTGTGTATGTACATCGGGGCGTGTTTACTTCTTTTACTAGCTGGGCGTTAGGAATGGGAGTGTATGATGCTGACGAATCAGCATCATTCACTTCTCTTCGTTAACACCCAGCTTCTGGCAGTGCAGACACACAGCGTGTTCTCGAGAGATCACGCTGTGACGTCACTCACTTCCTGCCCCAGGTCCTGCATCGTAACGGCACCAGAGGCTACAGTTGATTCTGCAGCAGCATCAGTGTTTGCAGGTAAGTAGCTACATCGACTTACCTGCAAACGCCGATGCTGCTGCAGAATCAAGTGTAGCCTCTGGTGCCGATGTGTCCTCGCTCGTCCGACACGATGCAGGACCTGGGGCAGGAAGTGAGTGACGACACAGCGTGATCTCTCGAGAACACGCTGTGTGTCTGCACTGCCAGAAGCTGGGCGTTCTGAAGAGAAGTGGATGATACTTCTCGTCAGAACGCCCAGCTAGTAAAATAAGTAAACACGCCCAGATGTAACACACATAATACACGCCCAGTTGGACTTTAGCAAGCCTCATTTGCATAAATACAAAAATGGTCATAACTTGGCCAAAAATGCTCGTTTTTTAAAAATAAAAACGTTACTGTAATCTACATTGCAGCACCTATCTGCTGCAATAGCAGATAGGGGCTGCAAAATCTGGTGACAGAGCCTCTTTCAAGCTAACAGAAAAACTAGCCTTGGTCTAGTTGCTGTGGACAGCAGGACCAATTCTTCAGTTAGACCGTTTTAATAAATGAGGCCAAATGTGTGCTAAAGAGATATATTTTGTAAGGGGGCGGTGGGAGGGGTGTGCAAACTAATCTCATGCATGCTATTATAGAGACAACAAAAATGTTTCAATAGAATTTGTTGCAAAATAATGAGCAATTTAATTAAAATTTGTTGTGAAATTTGTTTCTAAATTTTTAATTTTTTTATTCACTTTCCCCTCTGTCACTACAGGATCAATACGCCACGGAAGCAAGGTGGGCTTGGACCAATGAAAATTCCTCTCCTTTCTGACTTGACTCATCAGATTTCAAAAGACTATGGTGTATACTTAGAGGACCAAGGTCACACGCTCAGGTTTGTGTGCATAAATGTTATGGTCCTCAAAAAGCTTCTGAATGAGAATAAGTTTGGTACAGAAAATCTGTGGGTGCGTTTTTGTGCGCAAGTTTTTTCATCCGGGTATGAGAAGTTTACAAAATAGTGTTGTGCAGTTCCTGAATATGCTGCTTATCGTATTCTGTTGGCTACTGCTGCCTTGGATTTGCATACAAGTCTCTCAGGTGGGTGGGTGCATTTTGACATGCTACAACTCATAATATTGTAGTCCCCTAAAAATGTTTCCTCTATGGTAGTATACTGTGAGACATGGACTAAATGTAGGTTCCTTCTGCAGACTTGATTTAAAGTCTATATACCACCGTTTGCTTAAGGCCAAACTAAAAGTTCTTCTTGTCCTAGTGACCTTAGTGGAACCAGTTGCTAACAGATGTATATCTAAATGCTGGCCACCTCTACCTGTCAATAGAAGTCTGCTGAGCTGTACTATTAGGCCTACTTCTCATAAAATACAATTTCAATATGTGCCAAGTTCATACACGCACTTGTGTCTGTCAATATGCCGACATTTTCACAAAGTCATCAAAACTGAAGAAGTAAAATCTGATTTAGGGTATGTGCACACGATAGCAGGCATTTACGTCTGAAAAGACAGACTGTTTTCAGGAGAAAACAGCTGCCTCGTTTCAGACGTAAATACTCCTCGCATTTTGCGAGGCTTCTCTGACAGCCGTAAATTTTGAGCTGTGCTTCATTGACTTCAATGAAGAACGGCTCAAATTACGTCTGAAAGAAGTGTCCTGCACTTCTTTTGCCGAGGCTGTATTTTTACGCGTCGTCGTTTGACAGCCGTCAAACGACGACGCGTAAATGACAGGTTGTCTGCACAGTACGTCGGCAAACCCATTCAAATGAATGGGCAGATGTTTGCCGACGTATTGTAGCCCTATTTTCAGACGTAAAACGAGGCATAATACGCCTCGTTTACGTCTGAAAATAGGTTGTGTGAACCCAGCCTTAGAATCTAGTGAACATTTGAGTCCGTTGATAAATGGCCTGGTTCCACTCAGGGTGTGGTTAGATCTTCTCATCCCTTTAGGCTATGTTCACATATCACATCATTTTTGGTGCAGATTTTTGCCAGATTCTGGCAAAAGCCAGAAAATGTTTCAAAAGGAATGGGAAATCTAAAGGAAGATCTTATGCCTCTAGTTTCTCCTGGATCCACTTCTGCCTTAACTAAAAAAAAAACGAAAAAAAAAAACTGTACTAAAATCTTCAATAAATCGCGATGTGTGAAAGGCAGGGTCATCTTATTATGGTATTTGTTTCCCAGGCCAATGCATGACCTGTTCCCCCTGAATTTCTTTCTATGTATTGGGGTCCCCAAACAGGTGGTTGGCATTCAAGCAGTTTAGAAAAAGGCTTTTAGAGGTTTCTTTTTGTTTTCCTGGTATAACAGAGGGCTTTTCATAATCGATGACAAGGGAGTTCTTCGTCAGATTACAATGAATGACCTTCCTGTTGGGCGATCTGTAGATGAAACACTCCGTCTTGTTCAAGCATTCCAATATACAGACAAACATGGAGAAGGTAACTGAACAGTTTATTTATACCTAATGTAGCTTTTGATCTGATAACAGGGGTTGTCATTAAGTTCCAATTTGGATGGTGAACTGAATTTTTTATTTTCTTCAACGCTTTATCAGTTTAGTTCACTATACTTGCACATCTGAAAATGCAAGTATGCTCGCCTGAGCGCTAATCTGAGCTGACATCTTATTTTATTTAGTTTTTGTTTTTTTTCATTTAAATGACCTTTTTACAATTCGTTTAATGTTCAGGATAGCAGTGAGGGGCCTGGAGATTGACCCGATAGGAAGCTCGTGTGATGGAATGAGCCTGACCAGCAACTTGTATAGTTAGGCTTCGTTAACATCTGCGTCAGGGCTCCGTTACGACTGAGCTTTCTCTTGGAATGGAGCTCTGACAGACACAAACGGAAACCATAGGTTTCAGTTTCCATCACCATTGATTTCAATGGTGACTCATCCAGAGACAATGGTTTCCGTTTGTCTCCGTTGTGCAAGGGTTTAGTAGTTTTGACGGAATGCATAGCGCAGTCGACTACTCTTATTGATTCCGTAAAAACACTAGAACCCTTGCACAACGGAGACAAACGGAAACCATTGGCACTGGATCCGTCACCATCTAAATCAATAGTGATGGAAATCTATGGTTTTCGTTTGTCAGGGTTCCGTCTCTCTCTCACTCTCTCGGTCTCACACTCACTCTTTTGTTCAGGGGATAGATCAACTATCCATCTGTTCCAGATCTTATAAAAGGAAAATTTCCTCTTTTTTCTTAGCGTCAAGTAATATGATCTTTCTAAAAGCATCACTATTAACCTTATGGTGCCATTCTACTTCCTGTGGGAAATCAATCCATTTATAAGTGATAACCAATCTTGCCAGAAACAAAATCTTTCTAATTAGTTTGCTACAACCACAGTCTCTCAGAAGACCGGAGGTGCCAAAAATAAATCGCATCAGTTCGATTGGAACTCCTTTCCGAATTAATTTAGAAATAGATGTTGCTGCTCCACTCCAGTATCGATGTAGCTTGGGACAACGCCACCACAAGTGGATAAGATCCGCTTGATGTATACAACATTTCTGACAATTATCGTTATTACTAAAGCCCATAAACTTTAAAAGTTTCGGTTTATAATAAAGTCTATGATCATAAAACAAATTGGTGATCGTGAATTTAATGATGCTTCTCTGATACGTTTATAAACTAACCCCCAATCGATCCTGAGCCCAAGATCCTTATCTTTTTTTTTTTTTTTGTGTTATTCCTTCATCCTCTAAATAATTTTTTATATAGTGATTACAAAAGTCCTTTCTTACTTTTTAAACATTCTAATGATTGAAAAGGTGTAAGA
The DNA here is from genome assembly GCF_050947455.1 of Rhinoderma darwinii. Classification (NCBI taxonomy): domain Eukaryota; kingdom Metazoa; phylum Chordata; class Amphibia; order Anura; family Rhinodermatidae; genus Rhinoderma; species Rhinoderma darwinii. The sequence continues at coordinate 401,975,842 of NC_134688.1, read as the reverse complement.
GCCGACCGTAATTTATATTTAATGCCCAAAAAGGCGTGTTTTTTTATTTGAAAATATCAAAACAGACCGTAAACAGGGACCTTGTACAGTCTCTGCAGTTCTGTAAAAGTTTTTAGATGTGCATTATTAAATAAATGTGATATCCTTGTGATGTCATGCTTTTTCCAAAGGGGGGATATTGGGAGGCCATCAAGCTCACCAATATTCCTATTGCCCCATAGAGGAGTAACTTCAATAAAGGTATATATGAGTTTGACAACATCCCAGACCCGCTGCTGCTTATCGTAAGTGGGTCCAAGTCCCAAATCAGGGGAATTCAGAACCCTGGCTTCTAGAACTTCGAATATATTGGACCATTTGTCCCCTAGTGTTCAACAAAAATCTCTTTGCCCCCAGTCCTGGAACTGAGGAGCTAAAAAGTACTTCCTCCAATCAGGAAGGGCAAAGACCCTTTTGATTACCTGGAGGGTGAGAACAAAGTATTTCAAGCTAAATATTTATTTATTTATTTTTTTTTCCCCTTCCAAGTCGTTAGGTCATTAGAGATGGCTTCTAGAGTTTTTAAATTTTTTCCCGGCAACCAAATCGGACAGTTGTAGAAAAAATTCAATATTTTAGGTTAAAAGAAGACACATTTTGATCAGTGCAATTTTTGCAGCTCTGGTCAATGGTAACTTATTCCATGCTTTAACTTTCCCCCTCAAAGATGCAAACAGAGTAATTATGTTCAGTGTAATGTAGTCAGCAGGATCCCTAGAAATTTTCACGCATAAATATTCAAATACCACAACAGAATTCAAGGAGGAAATCTGATCGGGGTTAACCTCGGCCAAGATATTTAACAAACTAGATTTTTGACAATTGATTTGAAGGCCAACCCGCTCACCAAACTCTTGGTATAACCAGATTACATGGTTGACCGAAGATAAATCCCCTATAAACGAAAGAATATCGTCTGCGTATAACAAGATTTTATCGACCTTATTACCCATTTGAAAACCCACTATATTCTCAGAGGTTCTTATCCTCCTTGCCAAAACCTCAATTACTAAAGTAAATAAGAGGGAATAGAAGACAACCTTGCCGCACTCCCCTTTGTAAGTTAAAGTAAGCTGATTTCTGACCATTCAGACCTACTCTGGCCTGTGGTTGTCTCTACAGTAATTTAATCCAATTGATACATTTTTCCCCGATGTCAAAACAACCCAAAATCCTAAGAAGAAAACGCCATTCGACTATCAAAAGCTTTCATAGCATTGATTTGAGAGGATAGCACCCTTCTTAGTGTACACTTTACTGTATTGTAAATTAGCAAAGACTCGGCGAACGTTCTGTACTATAAGGCTGGATTCACACGAGCACATTACGTCCGTAATGGACGGAACGTATTTCGGCCGCAAGTCCCGGACCGAACACACTGCAAGGAGCTGGGCTCCTAGCATCATAGTTATGTACGACGCCAGGTTTCCCTGCCTCTCCATGGAACTACTGTCCCGTACTGAAAACATGATTACAGTACGGGACAGTTGTCCTGCAGCGAGGCAGGGACTCCTAGCGTCGTACATAACTATGATGCTAGGAGCCCGGCTCCCTGCACTGTGTTCGGTCCGGGACTTGTGGCCGAAATACGTTCTGTCCATTACGGACGTAATGTGCTCGTGTGATTCCAGCCTAACCCTCTCTGGAATAAACCTTCTCCGGGTGAATTACACTATTCATTACCTTCATCATAAAGAAAATAGATCCGGAGTACTAAAATATAACTTTTACTGATATGAATAAAAATAGGTATAAACAATTATGTAATGAACATGAGGAACCTATTTGCCAATACTGCATACAATGAATTATTTTCCATCGTTTCAAGTTGTTGTCAGAAATTCTTTTGACAGCAGAAAGTAATCAGTCCACCTTTTATAAGGTTTTCAAATTTTTAAATGATTCTTTGGATCACAAATGGAGGAAAAAGAATAATGGGGCAGTTGCCCTCCTACCCCGTATTTTTCGGTTAGTAGTCCTCCATATTGAAGTGTCCCGCAATGATGTTGCGTCCTCTCTCAGATGGTAAAAAAGCGACAGGTAGGTCTCCCTACGCGTTTCCTGCTGACCAGGCAATTCCTCAGGGGAGATAGGTCAATAAAGCAGAAATGTCCAAAGTCGGGGCTTGCTGCTTGAAGTGTGATTGTCGATTGGTAGGAGGCAAACAAAGAACGCCTGTCCCTGGCGTGTACCGCCAGGGACAGGCGTTCTTTGTTTGCCTCCTACCAGGAAGGTTACATTACTTGCCACTGCAAGGGTGTTTTAACCAAAGGATTTCTTTTTTGCCACTGCAAACCTACTCTAATCATTGAGTCTTCCCTCGTGCAAGAAACGACAGCTGAGCAGTAAACTGAAATTTACTGCTCCATCGATTCAACATGCTCTGAATCATAGAGCACTCCTCTCCATACGAATCGACAATCACACTTCAAGCAGCAAGCCCCGACTTAGGTCAATAAAGCAGAAATGTCCAATCTCCCCTGAGGAATTGCCTGGTCAGCAGGAAACGCGTAGGGAGACCTACCTGTCGCTTTTTTACCATCTGAGAGAGGACGCAACATCATTGCGGGACACTTCAATATGGAGGACTACTAACCGAAAAATACGGGGTAGGAGGGCAACTGACCCATTATTCGTTTTCCTCCATTTGTGATCCAAAGAATCATTTAAAAATTTGAAAACCTTATAAAAGGTTTCTGCTGTCAAAAGAATTTCTGACAACAACTTGAAACGATGGAAAAGAATTCATTGTATGCAGTATTGGCAAATAGGTTCCTCATGTTCATTACATAATTGTTTATACCTATTTTTATTCATATCAGTAAAAGTTATATTTTAGTACTCCGGATCTATTTTCTTTATTATTCTATTACTACGGAGAAGTGAATTTACCATTATCCAGGTGGGGGATACACAATACCACAAAATATTTAAAACATTACCTTCATCAGTCTGACGGCAAAAACTTTGGCCAACCGCTTGACGTCCGTAATCAACACTGAAATAGGCTGGTACGATTCCAGCAAGAGAGGGTCCTTATCTATCTTGGGGATCACAATCATTTCTGTGGCCTCCATAGATTCTGGAAGCCTACCTCTAAGATAGCTTAAATTAGCTGTTTCCACTAAAATGGGGATCAATTTATCCTGGTATAACTTATATAGTTCAAATGGAATTCTGTCTACCCCCACGGCTTTGTTAGATGGCGTTTCCAGGAAGGACGCTCTCAAGTCTTTCGATATTATCGGGTGATCTAACATTGATCTTTGTTCGTTATCAATATTAGAGCATTCCATTCCATCCAGATAACTATCTATGCTATCTTCAGAGTCTTTTAACCTACAGTGGTACAGGTTTTAATAGAATCTTCTAAATACTTCTACTTCCCTAGCATCGTGAACAAGATGCCCCTTTGTGTTCTTAATGGAGGAAACCGAATTAGAAGGCCGTTGGTTACTTACAATATGGGCCAAAAATGTACTTTATTTGATAGCTTTAAAATAGTATTGTTTGCAACTCAAAAATATTTCGGATAGTGCTTCCGCCTGTATCCTATTTTATTTGGGAGACTTTCCATTGAGATTCAGTAGCTTCTGAAGGATTATCTACATATTGCCTTTCCACCTCCTAGTTTTTATTTAATATCTCTAAATATACTGGGTTTTCTTAATAATGGTTTGGTTTTTGAAAACTATTCCCCTAATTAATGTTTTTAGGGTATCCCATAATATCGCTGAAAATCGCAGAATCCGGGTAACCTGAATTGGCTTCCAGAAACACTGACCATTCATTATCTATCTCGTGGCATGAAATTTTCACCAAGACTGATGGAAAAATCTTATATACCTTAGTAAACCCGTCTCGGGCTTAGATCAAGCTCGACCATAGGTAGATAGAATAGGGGACCCAGTATACCAATAATGGTGAGAAACACAAAGAAAAAAGTTTCAAGTTCAACCATTGCTGCCGGCCCCCCCTCCCCACTAAGCGCCCATAGTGATAGTAAACTACAGATTTATATTTAGAACCCTTTAGAATCCAGCCAGTCATCCGCCTCCATTGCTGATTGAAAAAAACAAAAAACGTAGTTCCTTCGTGGGAGACTTCTTTTTTAATTTTTGCTGAATATATGAGAGTATTAAATATTTGCCTTGAGCGATCTCCTTTTGGCCTCAAAAAAGCTCAGCCTGAGCTGATTTGTTGCCATAGAGAAAGAAGTCAAGATAGATAGATAGATGGATATCCGAGCCTCATTTAAAAACAAATCTTTTTTTCCTTTTTTCCCGCATAATCGCATCCCGATCCAGATAACATAATAATTTTAACAAAATAGGCCGGGAAGAAGCCTCTGCTGATCTAGATTTGACCGAAAGCTGGGGGCTTGTTCTTCACACATTTTTTTGGGAAAGGCACTCTGGTCCGATCTGTTCCAGAATCCATCCCTGCATACATTTTTCAGTCTTAGTTTTCCACCCCTTCAGGGTCTCACACAAATTTTAGATTGTAACGCCTAGCTCTATCTTCTATCGGTAAGCTTATTTTGTTGGAGTTTGACATCTTGTTTAATTACCGTAACCTCCGTTGATAGTACGGCCATAGAGTCCTCCAGGACGGAAATTCTGCCCTCCACCTCATCGATTCTATTGCGCGTTACCGACACATTGGACTTTATTGATGAAATATCAAGTTTTATCCCATCTAACTGAACATGAGAGCCTGTAACTTTACTGTAGTTAGTATCTCCTGTAGTAGCAGAGGGTTATCCAACCCTTGGGGTTCAGTTTGAGACCCTGGATTGGTATCTGAGGTGTCCACAATAATAGGTGAGACCACTTCTCCTAAAGAGCTTATAGATTTAGTACCTTTATCTCCTTGCTTAGATGTTAAAGCAGGCAAAGTTTTATATGTTCTTATGCTAGGTGACAGTGGGGAGCTAAAGCATTTATCCAAACTTTGGGAGTTTTTCCCTTTCTGGGATTTTGGTAGACCATTCCCCAATCAGCGTTGAGAATTGCCCACTTCAGGCTATTTTTATTTTTTTAGCCGGCATATTCAAGGCATTTATTTTCCCTATATAAAAACTCTGCAACTCAGGAGCATCTCGGCAGCAGTGGGAGAACTCTGAACAATGAAGAGGCTCAGCAGGGAAGAAGCAACTCCGCAGTGATAGAGCTCCACAGCAATGAGGGAGCTCAGCGACGACTGATTAATTCAGCAGACATGGAGGGTCTCCAACAATGAAGGAGCTCACCGGCAAAGGAGGCACTTGGCCGCCCGTGGAGGCATACTTTCGCAATGGAGAAACCTTGAAACAATGGAAGAAAGAAAAAAAACTGCAAACATGCAGAAACTCAATAGCAATAGAGTATCTCGGTAAATGGAGCCCTCCCACGGCGATAAGAAAAATAAAAAATAAAAAGCAGCAATGGATGTGCTCAGCAGCCGTCGATTACCTCACCAATGGTATGTTAACAGTAATCCGTAATTGAGGAGATCAGCAGCCATAGGGGACCTCGGCACCAACTCTGCAACAAAGGAGGACCTCGGCAGCGGTGCCGGGACTTTGCAGCAATGGTGGAGTTCAGCAGCAATTTAGGCACACAATTTGCAATGAACAAATGCAGTCCAATGAGACTAGCATAAGAAACTCTTCGGGATCTTAAGCTAACACCGCAGTTAATGAGGAAGCAAGTAGACCTCAGTATCCCACTTGGCATATACTTCCAGCATACTCCTCCAGCCCCAACAACAGCCACCACATTTCCACAGCAATCTTGCCCAGTGATTTCGGGTGGGACTAGCTGACCCAGGTCAAGTGTGACGGCGAGAGCCAAGCTCCCCCCTCAACGACCCCAGAGAGCCGACCAACAGCCTTCTGGTTCTCCCAATATCTGCCTGTGCATACGGAGTCCTGCTGAACCTCACCGCATGCCTGCAACAAACACCATGATCTGAACAGGTAAGGGGAGAGATTAGAGAGAGCTCCCATAATCACCCGCATAACGGAGTCTGTATTACAGGGTTAGTGATTTCTGTAGAAAGAATAGTCCATTAATCTGAATGTTACAGATCTTTCTCTATGTAAAGCTGGACATGAACATGGAATGGCTGTTGGCCTACTGCTGATTCGGCCAACCGCTATCTCTCGACTCCCCAGTAAACATGCATGCGAGGGTTCAGCTAATTGTGTCTATTTCAATAGGGATAAGGGTATGCATGTTCCATATAGAGATACTTCTGACAGTGCTTGTTTTCAGAAAGAACAAGGGATTGGGTATATTTAAACCAAACATGCCTGCTCCTTCTTTCATCTGGCATACGTCAAGGTTAAGGCGGGCTGCTGTCATATACATTGGATTAGGTTCACTCCATCTCTGGTGACTGTTCAGCATATGAGAATGTTGTAACTATGCGAGAGTTTTGTTTGTGTATTTTAGCTCTGCTTTCAACACTGGTGCCCCCGCTTCTTGCAGCTAATTTAGGGAAGCTGGGGTTGCCACGGGAATTATGTGAGTGGATGCAGTTTCTTAATTGAGAACTCAAGTAGTTAGGGTGGAAGGCCATGCATCTTCCCCCGATATAGTTGAACTTGGGGTCCCGATGTGGTGTTGTTGGAGTCCAGCATTGTTCTAGTTTTTATACTTCTGACTATGTGGCATGTCACATTAACACTATTTTACTAAAATATTCAGATGACACTGATGGGTCTGATCTCGGACAGGGATGAAAAGTAAACTGGTCTGAGATCCAGCGGTTAGAGCAATGGCCATTAAGAACAAAATTATTCTCCAATGTGAATAAGACCAGGAAAGGATTTATTAATTTTAGGAAACTGAGGCAGAAATGTATGTATCCGCATGAGCCAGATTTGAAAACTAAACTGAAGATTCTAGGGTTATTTTGCATGATCATACATTGGCTTTTTTCGCTGTGGCATGTATTGTTGTAGTCAAATCGTTTGAAAAAATAAATAAATTTATCTTGAGTTTAAAAACAAAAATAAATACACAAGTGTTTTGATGTTAGAAAATGATCTGCTTTCATCGTTGTAATGTAGGGTGACTAAAATTGCTGGAGCCATTGTCTGGTATTTGAGGAGCGGTGTGTGGGTAGTGCAGCTAAAATCCTAGGCGACCGTTCACAACTGTGTATTAGCCTGTTTAAATCGCTACCATCTGGAAGGCGGTTGTGTTCGTGTTAGAGCACGATTTAGCAGGTTTAGGCTGGGTTCCCACTTACCGTAAACGCTGCGGAATTTCTGCAATGGAATTCTGTGCGGAAATTCCGCAGCATTTACAGTGGCAGCAAAGTGAATGAGATTCAGTCTCATGCCCTTGCTGTGGGAAAAAAACTGCACAAGTCGTGCGTAAAGTGTTCTGCGGTGCGTATTTCAATTCAGCAGCATGTCCATTTATGCTGCATGTTATGTGCGGAGATGCTGTGTGTTTGGTCCATACACTTCAATGGGGAGCAGAAATTCTGCAACAGATTTATGTTGCGTTTTTTTTCAGCGTTTACGCAGAAAATCCACAGGTGCACATATACTTTGCTAGAACCAATGTTTAACGCTAAATGCGCAGGTAAAACCGCTGCGTATCCGTAGCGTTTCCACAGCAATATGAGCAGGAAAAACGCACTATTTGGTGTGGATTTCTGTCACCGATTTGCCAGCTCTTTTCTTAAGACGCTGCGGATGATTTCCTGTTGCAGAAAATCTGCAGCGTATCCGTTGTGAGGGAACTTATCCTCAGGCCGGGTTCCCACGGGACAGATACGCTGCGTAAAAACCATGTAGCGATTCCGACCTGGAACCTGCAGTACATTCCGTCCGAGCATTTTTTCGGAAGGCATTTCCGCGGCGGAAAGCAGTGGTAAAAAACGCTCATATTTATGTTGGTCGTTGTTTTGGCGACGCGTCCCATCGCAGTCCGGTCCGGCCTCCCTGCATGATGATGCTGTCAAATGGGATGCAATGTCCTCCCAGGAGGCCTGACTGCAGGAAGGAGGAGGGCGATCTGGGTAAGTATGATTTTTATTTTCCATAGTTCTCATTTTTACGGCGTAATTGCTGCGAATACGCCACAAAAGTCTCAACACTGGGCATTCTGTTGAGAGTTTTGCATCCCCATTGAATTTAATGGGGAAAACCTGCAACGGAAAATCAGCAAAAATGCAGCATAAATTGACATGCTGAGGATTTAAATTCCGCACCGCAGGTCAATTAACATTAACCCTGTGGGTTTTTTTCTGCTGCGTAGGCATGAGATTTTCTGAATCTCATCCACTTTGCTGCTACTGTAAATGCTTCGGAATTTCCACACAATTCCGTTGCGGAAATTCTGCAGCCTTTACACTATGCTTCTTTCACTACACAATCACACTGTGCTGTGGATCATGCTGGGCTGGAACAATGAGAAGTGTATGACACTGATTAGTCACTGATTGGTCAGCGTCAGACACTCCTCTGTAAAACACCCAGTTGGTAAAAAGTAAAAACACGCCCAGTTGTCCATTGAGAAACTCATTAGCATAAATCTAAACTAGCTCATAACTTGCTCAAAAATGATCGTTTTTCAAAATAAAAACCACTGTTGTTATCTACAATACAGCGCCAATCAGATTATGTCAACATATGTCTCATGGGACTATAAAATATGTGGGCTAAGTCACCAGCAAGTGCGGATTTTTGAACTCCCCAGTAACAATAGAAACTCCAAATAATATCAAGTAGAACACAAGAGAAAGAAGGAGTCAGAAACTATTGAAAAAATATATAAATTGCCAAAGGCATAGAAAAATACAAATTTTATTGGACAATACAAATAACATGATTAAAATAGACTACAAATCGAAAGAACTGTATATCTCCAATGGTATAGGAGGGGAACTAGGGTCACAGTAGTAGAACAAATAACAATACAGAGAACAGCTTCTATCAGTCGCTTTAGGTAGTTATAATGTAGTTAGTACAAAAAGAACGAAGGTTGTCTCCAGACATATACAATGCTACTACTTATCATCGAAAACGATACTTCTAATAACAGGTAGTGAGAAAGGCACACAGTGGTAAGCAGAAAAAATCTCCATATGGTCACACCTGTTATCTAAATAGACACAGGGTATTTAGACTGAGCCTGTCTTAAGCACAAGTAGTGTATCGATAAATATGTAGATGGTATTATAGGTATTAAGTTTGCAGTAAAGATAGCGCTAGTACTAACCCATCTAGTTCCACGGATGTAGTAACTCCCAGGTATGGAGAGACCCCAATCAGATTATATAGGAGATAGGGCACTTATAATGTGGTGACAGAGCCTCTTTAAGAAAAAAAAAAAAGCCAGCCAACTTTTTGTTTTGCCTTTACTTTGTAAAAGTAGTAAAACATAAAAAAAAAATACAGACATTTGGTAAAGCCGTAATCGTACTGACCCGCATAAATAGTCCACCTAAATTTTACCGCATGGTAAACGTTATAAAATCCAAAAACGAAGTTTCAGTACTTTTAAAATGGTGCCATAAAAAAAAAAAAAAGAGATACAACTCGTGCTGTAAAATATTCTCATGCAGCAATGACTGAAAAACAACAAAAATGTTGGCTTTTGGCAGGTGGAGATGCAAAAAACAGTGGCTAAAGGGGGTCGATAGAGCTATATATATGATGTTATGATTTTACTTATAGTATGGTGGAATCTGGTGTCCAATATGTATAGCAATGTGCACATCCTCCTATTTTTGGTGCAAAAAAATAAGTTTAGGGGATAATCCTTTTAATCTCTTTATGCCAATGGTCAATTCATTGCTCCCGCTATTCTCTAAATGTCATCGAACTTTACAGATGACCTTCTCCAAGAAAATAAACAAATTTTTTTTTTTTTTTCCTTTAGTGTGCCCTGCTGGGTGGAAGCCTGGTAGTGAGACGGTAAGTAAATCATTTAAAAAAAAATATTATTGGTATATTTGCTTTATACACAAGCCTATCACGTAGATATGAACATAGACTAATACAGATTTGAGCGAATTGCTGCATTTCAAGTTGAGTATTGGTAGCAGATTTTAAGCTTCATTTTTAAAACGCTTGTGCCTAGAATTTATCAAAAATTTTGCCAACCACACATGAGCTAGGCCTTAAACTGCGTGTTTGCATAGCATCTATAAAATCATCTATCTCAGTGCCACATTTATTTGGTTAACTTAGATCAGACCTGATGATGCTATGAAAGCTTGGTGGCCAAGACAGGAACTGTGAGTAGACTTGTAACGCACGTGGCTCATTTTAGGCCTGGTAAATTATTCTTATTACTTATAGATGTTGTGTGATCACACATCTGCTGTGAATAGGAAATTACTTGGCGCTCTCAGTAGACATTCTGTTCCTTAATTTATTAGAGAAATCTTATTTACCGTATTTTTCGGACTAAGACGCACCTGACTGTAAGACGCACCCAGGTTTTAGACAACAGAAAATAGGAAAAAAATGTTTTTATATTCTACTTTTGCAAAGAAAAAAACTTTGTTTTAAAAAAATCTTTGGTCTGTTCACCACATTCTGAGAGCCATAATAGTGGTGAGGGGGCTTACCACTATTTTTGTGGGACGAGCTATAGTTTTTATTTTTTTGTTTATTTTGCCACAGTTTTTTGTTACATACGATTTTTTTGATCACTGTTTTATTTCACTTTTTTTTTTTTTTTTAGTGCTAAGGTGACTATATAACGATTCTGGTGTTTTACGTCTTTTTTTTTTTTTGTTCACCGTGCGACTTAAATAATGGTATATTGTAATAGGTCTGACTTAACTGACTGACTTAACTAGCGATCGTTAGATCGCTGGTACAATACACTGCAATACATACATGAGTTACGAAATCTGCGTAACTCGCTGAGCTACGCTGTTTCCGTAACTCCCGTAGTAGTGAATGGCAGTTACGGAAGCAGCGTAGTATGCGAGCTATGCTGTTTTCATAACTACTATTCCGTTCTATGGGAGTTACGGAAACAGTGTAGCTCAGCGAGTTACGCTGTTTCAGTATCTCGACATGTAATCAAGTGGCTGGGAGAGCCGAAAAAGCTAGAACGGAGTTTAGGGGCCTCGTTCTAGAGATAGGTGTGGGTCCCAGAGGTGGCACCCGCATCTATCTGACAATTATGATAAATCCTGTGAATGTCATAAATGTCCTTCGTGGAAAAACCCCTATCAATGCTGCGGTCGCTATTGACCGTGGCATTTAACTAGTTAAACGACCAGGAACACTGTGATCGTGTCACCCCACCCTGATGTTGGCAATTAATGGGTCGGGAAGGGGTTAAGTCAAGAAGCGGTCAGTCCCTTGACTGCCGACTAACAGACGCAAGGGCTGTTTAGCAAGATTTATTCCTGCTAAAAACTGCGTCTTATAGTCCGAAAAGTACGGTATATGCAACAATAAAATGGTTTAGTACCACCATGCTCCTTTCCCCTTCTCTTTATTTGAGTATGACCGCAACCAGTCTCATTATTCCAGTGTCTCAGGATATTCTGCCTGTCTACGCCATATAAAAGATAGTAGCTATTAGAACGGTCACAATGGATACAGTCTGTCAAGTGACAGCTGGTTTGCGGAGTCCCCATTAAGCAGACTGCCATTCTTCCCTCTAGTCCAGCAGTTTTCCATAAAGAAAAGTAGCGGTGAGTTATGTCAGGTACATAGCGTAGCTGTAATTTTTTGTTAAATAAGCGTGCGCTGTTTTGAAAATGGAGCATGCTACATTAAGACTGGGTTCACACAGTTTTTTGCACGCAGAAAATAGATTTTTCACTGCGTTTTTCTCCCGCGACCTTGGGCAAAAAACGCAGCGAAATAAGCTTTCTCTGCCTCCCAAACGCCCGAAGATAGGGCATGTCGCTTTTTCCCGCAAGACTGTTTTTCCGCTCGCGGGAAAAAAACTCCTCCACCTCCCATTGAAATCAATGGGAGGCATTTTCTGACATTTTTTGACTCTGTTTCCGCGTCAGACGTGTTAAAACTCAGTGTGAACTGGCCCTAAATTACTCACTATCATACCACTTGGTGGTATGTAAGAATTAGTAAATATAATTCTATGTTCAACTTCTTCAGGTGGGCTGTTTTTCCAATACCAGAAACTTAAGGCTGGGTTCCTACGAGTCGGATACACTCCCTCTTTTCTGGGCATAGTCCGGCCTCCTACGATTATGTTGCAGGACATGTGACACTGCAGCCTGTGATTGGCTGCAGCGGTCACATGGGATGAAACGTCATCCCAGGAGGCCAGACTGCAGGAAGGAGAGCGTTCTGGGTAAATAAATATTATATATATATATATATATATATATATATATATATATATATATATATACACACACTATAATATAATCACATAAACACAACAAAAATTTGAACAGCACATTCCAACAAAATCATACAAAACGTGTATGCAGGTGCAAGAACACCTGTGACTGCAACAAAGAAATGGCGACAGCACCCTGCAACACTAATGCCACCTAAGCCACTAAATATAAATAAATATGCATCACTGCTAAATCTACTTACAAATAGGGAGGTTCTTAGTGCACATTTTGATCAAAAAGTGTTTGCCCACCTGCCACGACAAGGCGACCTCTGTAAGGTGGGAACCTACTCTGCACATACACCCAGAACTGGGACTAAGCCTACATATATATCTGGGGATGGTAGGAGCCAGCATTTAACTAATTAAAATCACCCAGGGAAGAATGGGAGGAGTTCAAGTACAAAAATGGAGGGAGTCACTAACCCCACATATATGAATCACATAAACAACAAAAATTTTAACAGCACATTCCAACAAAATGATAGAAAACGTGTATGCAGTATATGTGTGTGTGTGTGTGTGTGTGTATATATATATATTTATTTTATTTTTTTTTGCTTTCTGTTGCGTGTTTTGCATCACCCATTTAATTCAATGGGGGGGGGGGGGAAAACCCACAACAGAAAATCAACATGGACGCAGCATAAATTGACATGCTGCTGAATTAAATTCCACACCGCAAATCAATGAACTTTAAGCTGCGTTTTTTTTTTTGTTTTTTTTCGCAGCGTGGGCATGAGATTTTCAAAATCTTATCCGCTTTGCTGCTACTGTAAATGCTGCTGAATTTCCACACACAATTCCATTGCGGAAATTTCACAGAATTTACACTACATGAGAACGCGGCCTAAGACCTTGCCAGACCAGTACCAAACTACATATGAGGACTTGTTAACTTGTCTAACCCTTGGGCCAAAAAAACAATTACTGATTTTAATTTCTTAGTATACACTATATGGACAAAAGTATTGACACACCTCTTAATCATTGAACTCAAGTGTTTTATTCAGTCTCAATGCCACAGGTGTATAAAGCCAAACACCCAGCCGTGCAGTCTGCCCCTACAAACATTTGTGAAAGAGTGGGTCGTTCTAAAGAGATCACTGACTTCCAGCGTGGTACTGGATGCCCCTGTTGCTACAAGTCAGTTTGTGAAATTTCTTCCTTCCTGGGTATTCAACGATTCACTGTGAGTGGTATTATTGCAAAGTGGAAGAGTTTAGGAACCGCAGCAGCTAAGTGGCAAACCAAGTAGTTTACTAAGGGGTCGCCGAGTGCTGAGGTGCATAAAAGTCACCAACACTCTACTAACTCAATAACTGCAGAGTTCCAAACATCTTCTGACGTTTACATCCGCACAGAAACTGTGCGTCAGGTGCTTAATGTCATGGGTTTCCATGGCTGGGCAACTTCATGTAATCCTTACATCCCCATGCACAATGCCAAGCGTCAGATGGAGTGGTGTAAAGCCGCCGCCACTGGATTCTGGAGCAGTGGAAACGTGTTCTGTGGAGTGATGAATCACCCTTCTCTATCTGGCAGTCTGATGGACGAGTCTAGGTTTGGCAAATGTCAGAAGAACTTTACCTGCCTGACTGCATTGTGCCATCTGTAAAGTTTGGTGGAGGAGGGATAATGCTATGGGGTTGTCTAGGCCCCTTAGTTCTAGTGAAGATAAATCTTAATGCTTCATCATACCAAGCCATTTTGGACAATTCTTTGCTTCCAACTTCGTGGGAACAGTTTGGGGAAAGATTTTTTTCTGTTCCAACATGACTGCGCACCATTGCACAAAGCAAGGTCCATACAGGCATGGTTGGGGGAGTTTGGAGCGGAAGAACTTGACTGGCCCGCACAGACCCCTGACTTTAACCTCATCCAACACCTTTGGGATAAACTACAACGGAAATTGCAAGCCAGGCCCTCTTGTCCAACGTCTCTGATCTCACGAATGCTTCTCTGGATGAATGGGCAAAAATTCCCACAAACACACGCTAAGATCTTGTAAAAAGCTTTCCCAGAAGAGTGCAAGCTGTTATGGCTGCAAAGGTGGAGGGGGGGGGGGGGTCAACTCCATATTATCACCTATGGCTTTAGAATTGGATGTCCTAAAAGTTCCTGTAGGTGTAATGTGTGTGTCAATACTTTTGGATCAGAAATATGGAGCCCTTATTTCTAAAAACATATTCACTTATTCTGTTCAGAAGGTTGAGCCTAAAAGTTCACATGATCATCCTGTGCTAACAAATTGGTGTGATTTAAGTGGTGGTGTTGGTTGATATATCACGTATTTGTTCAAATTTGCTTATGGTGTGTTTTGTGTTTTTTTTTTTTTTAGATAATTCCTGACCCAGCTGGAAAACTGAAATATTTTGACAAGCAACACTGATATTTGTACTGTTTTAATATGAATGGATCAGTACTTGTTAAAGCTGGTTAACTATGTCCATTAAAATTCTGTGAATTTTGTTACGGTCTTGTTACATTGCTGCATGTTTCTTGCTAGCTGTAATTGTAGACAGCCACAATTGCTGTTCTATTCAGTTTCCATAACTTCCATTAAGGAGGCTCTGTCACCAGATTTTGCAACCCCTATCTCCTATTGCAGCAGATCGGCGCTGCAATGTAGATAAGAGTAACGTTTATTTTTTTTTTTTAAACGAGCATTTTTGGCCAAGTTATGACCATTTTTAGATTTATGCAAATTAGGCATTTCTAAAGTACTACTGGGCGTGTTTAAAGTAAAAGTACAACTGGGCGTGTATTGTGTATGTACATCTGGGCGTTTTTACTTCTTTTACTAGCTGGGCATTGTGAATGGGAGTGTATGATGCTGACGAATCAGCATCATCCACTTCTCTTCGTTAACACCCAGCTTCTGGCAGTGCACAGACACACAGCGTGTTCTCGAGAGATCACGCTGTGACGTCACTCACTTCCTGCCCCAGGTCCTGCATCGTGTCGGACGAGCGAGGGCACATCGGCACCAGAGGCTACAGTTGGTTCTGCAGCAGCATCAGCGTTTGCAGGTAAGTAGCTACATCGACTTACCTGCAAACGCCGATGCTGCTGCAGAATCAAATGTTGCCTCTGGTGCCGATGTGTCCTCGCTCGTCCGACACGATGCAGGACCTGGGGCAGGAAGTGAGTGACGTCACAGCGTGATCTCTCGAGAACACGCTGTGTGTCTGTGCACTGCCAGAAGCTGGGTGTTAACGAAGAGAAGTGGATGATGCTGATTCGTCAGCATCATACACTCCCATTCACAATGCCCAGCTAGTAAAAGAAGTAAAAACGCCCAGATGTACATACACAATACACGCCCAGTTGTACTTTTACTTTAAACACGCCCAGTTGTACTTTAGAAATGCCTAATTTGCATAAATCTAAAAATGGTCATAACTTGGCCAAAAATGCTCGTTTAAAAAAAATAAATAAACGTTACTCTTATCTACATTGCAGCGCCGATCTGCTGCAATAGGAGATAGGGGTTGCAAAATATGGTGACAGAGCCTCTTAAATTTCTATGCGAGTTCTGGAAATGGCGTAGCATAAAGTTTTGCCTGTTTCTGGAATACCCGTGCATCTTGTCAGTGGCCGGAGCCCAACAGCAGAAAGATAGGTCAGAGGGTCCTGTTAGAGAAAGATGTGGAAACCCTCTTAAGGATTTCTCCAACAGATAATTCACAAATAAGTTATCCCAACAGAATTACAAATCAAATACTCCTATCACAAAATAAAGGCAGGCTGAACAGTATAATACAACATTTTTTAGATACAAAATACACAATATAAAATGGAACAACAAACCCATGATGCAAGGACCCATACACAATAATACTGAAACCTATAGACCGAAATTCATAGGTAAATACAGCAAAGTGCAAGTGCCTGAACAATAAATGCAGCAGCCTTTATTATTGACAAGTGTCGAGTTAGGGAAAACCATTAACCCCTTCCCGCTCCTGGACGTACTATTAGGTCATGGTAGCTGTATCGTTCGCGCTCCATGACCTAATAGTACGTCTCGGAAGTAACGGCCGTTTCGGCCGTCCTCCCGACACATGCAGGAGCTGTGACAGCTGCTGTCTCAGCTCCTACAGCGGGGACCGATCGCTGTGTCTCCGCTGATTAACACCTTAAAAGCCGCATTCAATAGAGATCTCGGCTTTTTAAGGGTTAAGCTACCATCGCCGGCCTGCTACACGATAGCGGCCGGCGATGGTTACTATGGTAACCGGACACCAAACAACGGTGTCCGGCTATGCCATCGACGGAAGCCTAGTGGGTCCTGACAAAGTCAGGACCCACTATACTTGCTGTCAGTGAGTATCTGACACCTCTGATACACTGCACTACGCATGTAGTGCAGTGTATTAGAATAGCGATCAGGGCCTCCTGGCCTCAAGTCCCCTAGTGGGACAAAGTAATAAAGTAAAAAAAAAGTTAAAAAAAGATGTGTGAAAATAAGAGTTTTAAAAGTAAAAATACCCCCTTTTCCCCTATCAGTCCTTTATTATTAATAAAAATAGATAAATAAATAAACTATACATAATTGGTATCGGCGCGTCCGTAACGGCCAGAACTACAAAATTATTTTGTTATTTATCCCGCACAGTAAACGCCGTAAAAGAAAATAATAATAAACCGTACCAGAATCACAATTGTTTGGTCACTTCACCTCCCAAAAAATGGAATAAAAAGAGATCAAAAAGTCGCATGTACCTAAAAATGGTCCTGATCGAAACTGAAGTTCGTTACGCAAAAAAATAAGTCCTCGCACGGCTTTATTGATGGAAAAATAAAAAAGTTCTGGCTCTTAGAATAAGGTAACACAAAAAGTGAATGATTTTTTACAAAACTTATTTTATTGTGCAAACGCCATAAGACATAAAAAAAAACTATGAACATCTGGTATCGCCATAATCGCATCGCCCCGCAGAATAAAGTGAATGTCATTTATAGCGCACGGTGAACGCCACCTAAAAATAGAATAAAAACTGATCAAAAAGCTGCATGCACCCCAAGAAAACTACAATGGATTCCTCAAGGGGTCTAGTTTCCAAAATGGGGTCACTTTTGGGGGTTTCCACTGTTTTGGCACCACAAGACCCCTTCAAACCGGACATGGTGCCTAATAAAAAGGAGGCCTCAAAATCCACTAGGTGCTCCTTTGCTTCGGAGGCCGGTGCTTCAGTCCATTACCGCACTAGGGCCACATGTGGGATATTTCTCTTGAGTTGCGTTTCTCTGGTAAAACCTTTTGTGTTATAGAAAAAAATGGTATAAAAAGGATTTTCTGACAAAAATAAATATGTAAATTTCTCCTCTACTTTGCTCTAAATTCCTGTGAAACACCTAAAGGGTTCATAAACTTTCTAAATGCTGCTGTGAATACTTTGAGGGGTATAGTTTCTAAAATGGGGTGTTTGATGGGGGTGTCTAATATATAGGCCCCTCAAAGCAACTTCAGAACTGAACTGGAACCTAAAAAATAAATAAATGAGGCAATACTTTGCTTCTCCTAATGAGCATTGCCTACTCCAAGATAACCTCAGTTTTGACCGTTTGTATAAACGGAGACCCCTATTAGACCGTTTCAGTGCCCGGTTTTCCCAAGCATACACCACCGAGACGTGTATTTCTATTGATGAGTCCTTGGTACATTTTAAAGGGAGGCTTCAATTCTGCCAGTACCTGCCGGGTAGGAGGGCAAGGTATGGTGTGAAGATGTATAAGCTGTGCGAGAGTGCATCAGGGTTTACCTACAAATTTAGGATATATGAAGGGAAGGACACCAGTATTCATCCCCTAGAATGCCCCCCCCCCCTTACTGGGAGTTAATGCCAAAATTGTGCAGGATTTGGTGCACCCACTGCTGGACCAGGGTTACCAACTCTACCTGGATAATTTTTATACCAGCGTCCCAGTCTTCAAGTGCCTCGCTTCCAGAAGTCATGCGGCACTGCTAGAAGAAACCTGAAAGTCCTCCCTAAGACTCTGCTTGGGCAAACACTCAGAAGGGGTGAGAGCAGGGCACAATCTAGCAGCAACATATTGTGTGTCAAGTACACGGAAAAGAGAGATGTCCTTGTATTGACAACAATACATGCCCACACCAGTACCCATGTACCTGTACGAGGTACCAGTACAGAGACCCCCAAACCAGACTGCATCCTGGACTACCTGGACCTGAAAGGAAAAAGTCAAAAGAGGTACAAAGTCTGCTATAAGAGGGGGATAAGGGAGGACACAATATATCAATGTGAAATGTGTCCCGAAAAACTAAGGCTCCGTATGAAAGAGTGCTTCAAAATGTATCATACATCCCTTGATTTTTAATCTATCCCAGTTTTACTTACGCTGATGCACTCCGCACATCTTCTCCCCCTCATCTTTCCCTTCTGAGCCATGCTGTGTGCCCAGGCAGCTGATAACAGCCACATTGAGGGTATTGTCATACCCGTGAGAACCCACATTACAGTTTATGGGGTGTATGTCTCCGGTAAAAATGCTCACTACACCTCTAGATGAATGCCTTAAGGGGTGTGGTTTTTAAAACGGGGTAACTTCTTGGGGGTTTCAACTGTACTGATACCTCAGGGGCTTCTGCATACATGACTTAGCACCAGAAAATCCCCAGTAGGCCAAATGGTGGTCCTTTCCTTCTGAGCCCTCCCATGGGCCCAAACGACAGTTTATCACCACAAATTGGGCATTGCCGCACTCAGGACAAATTGGGCAAAAAAATTGGGTATTTTATTTCTTGTGAGAATAAGACCTTTTCAGCCAAAACTACATATTATTGGAAAAAATTAATTTTGTTTGAATTCCCAGCCCAATTCAAATAAGTTCTGTGAAGAAACCATGGGGTCTAAATGGTCACATTACCCATCAATTAATTCCTTGAGGGGTGTAGTTTCTAAAATAGGGTCACTTCTGGTGGGTTTCCATTGCTTTGATACCTCTGGGGCTCTGCAAATGCGACATGGCACCCGAAAACCAATCCAGCAAAATCTGCACTCCAAAGAACACACAGCGCTCCTTCCCTTCTGAGGCCACCCATGGGCCCAAACGGCAGTTTATCGCCACAAATGGGGTATTGCTGCACTCAGGACAAATTGGGCAATTTTGTTCCCTGTGAAAATAAGAATTTTTTATCAAAAATGACATCTTATTGGAAAGAATGTCATTTTTTTAATTTCACTGCCCAATTCAAATACATGTGTAAAAACTGTGGGGTCTAAATGGTAACAACAACCATAAATTAATTCCTAGAGGGGTGTAGTTTACGAATTGGGGTCACTTTTGTGGGCTTTCTACTGCTTTGGCACCTCAACACCTCTTCAAACCTGGCATGCTGCCTAAAATATATTCTAATAAAAAAGAGGCCTCAAAATGTGCTAGGTGCTTCTTTGCTTCTGGGGCTTGTTTTTTAGTCCACGAGCGCAGTAGAGCCACATGTGGGACATTTCTAAAAACTGCAGAATCTGGACAATACATATTTAGTATTGTTTCTCTGGTAAAACCTTCTGTTACAGAAAAAAATTGATACAATTTAAATTCACCAAGAAAAATTAAATTTGCAAATTTCACCTCTACTTTGCTTTAATTTCTGTGAAATGCCTGAAGGGTTAAATAAAGTTTCTAAATGCTGTTTTGAATACTTTGAGGGGTCTAGTTTTCAAAATGGGGTGTTTTAGGGTTTCTAATACATAGGCCCCTCAAAGCCACTTCGGAAATGAACAGGTACCTTAAAAAAAAGGCTTTTTCAATTTTCTTAAAATGATGTTCTAAGCCCTGTAACGTCCAAGAAAAATAAAAGAATGTTCAAAAAACTATGCCAATCTAAAGTAGACATGGGAAATGTGAACTAGTAACTATTTTGGGTGGTATAACCGTCTGTTTTACAAGCAGATGCATTTAAATTCTGAAAAATGCTATTTTTTTTATACATTTTCTCTAAATTTTGCTATTTTTCACCAATAATCACTGAATATATCGTCCAAATTTTACCACTAACATAAAGCCCAATGTGACAATCTCAGAATTGCTTGGATAGGTTTAAGCATTCCGACGTTATTACCACATAAAGTGAAATATGTCAGATTTGAAAAATTGGCTCTGAGCCTTAAAGGGAATGTGTTGCCAGAAAAACATGTTTTTTTTTTTTTAATTAAACATTTAGTGTGTAGGTGATTAAACATTGTTCAAATTTTTTTTATTTTTTTCACGAGTCAGGAAATATTATAAATTAATTCTAATTTATAGTATTACCCATTTCTGGTCACTAGATGGAGCTATTCCCAAAATTGCAGCATTGCAAAATTGGGTAAAAAGCCCTCGCTCTAGTGAGCTCTCAGCATCCCCCCCTCCTTTATCCTGGCTAGTGCCGGGATAAACGAGGGGTTTGAACGGTGTAACCTCCTACACTGTGTGTCGCCATTTTTTGAGCTAACACACAGTGTAGTAGGTTTACATACAGTAGTAAACACACACAAACACGAACATACATTGAAATCTCTTACCTGCTCCTGCCGCCGCGGCTCCCTCCGGCCCGTCGGCTCCGTCTGCTGCCGCTGGTCCAAGTGCACAAGTCCGGAAGCCGCGACCGGAAGTAGTAATATTACTGTCCGGCCGCGACTTCCGGTCCACAGGAAAATGGCGCCGGACGGCGCCAATTTCAAATTGGACTGTGTGGGAGCGGCGCATGCGCAGTTCCCACACAGACGCCGTACACACAAGTGAATGGGACGGGAGCCGTTCGCAGTCCCTATGGGACTGTGGCTGCCGTATTCCATGTCTGTATGTGTCGTTAATCGACACATACAGAAATGGAACAAAAAGTGGCAGCCCCCATAGGGAAGAAAAAGTGTAAAAATAAGAAAAAGTAAAACACAAACACACAAATAAATATAAACGTTTTTAATAAAGCACTAACATCTTTAACATATAAAAAAATAATTTGTGATGACACTGTTCCTTTCAGGCCAAAACAAGGCTGCGTCCTTAAGGGGTTAATTTAGACAGGCACAAAAGTGAGCACAGAGTATAGACCAAAAAAGGGAGACCCTGATCTCCAACACGTGTTTCGCCACCTGCTTCGTCCGTGGATCACAGGCTACGCTATTGTTTCCGTAAACAATACGGAAAGTTTACATAATGAAAACCAACTGAAACAGAAGCAATGCCCTTGAAATCAATAGTAATGCAAATGGCAGCTATAGGTTCTGTTCGTGCTGACTGAATAGATGAACGGAAACTCCAAACGGGACTCAACGCTAATGTGAACAGGCTAATCACCTGTCAATTTTGAATTGTTTGATAGTAAACAGTCACTCCATACTGTAATTATGACACAGGGACCTCTTGCATTTCCCCCCATAGTTAAAGAGGCTCTGTCACCAGATTTTGCAGCCCCTATCTGCTATTGCAGCAGATAGGCACTGCAATGTAGATTACAGTAACGTTTTTATTTTTAAAAAACGAGCATTTTTGGCCAAGTTATGACCATTTTCGTATTTATGCAAATGAGGCTTGCAAAAGTACAACTGGGCGTGTTGAAAAGTAAAAGTACAACTGGGCGTGTATTATGTGCGTACATCGGGGCGTGTTTACTACTTTTACTAGCTGGGCGCTCTGACGAGAAGTATTATCCACTTCTCTTCAGAACGCCCAGCTTCTGGCAGTGCAGATCTGTGACGTCACTCACAGGTCCTGCATCGTGTCGGCACCAGAGGCTACACTTGATTCTGCAGCAGCATCAGCATTTGCAGGTAAGTAGCTACATCGACTTACCTGCAAACGCCGATGCTGCTGCAGAATCATCTGTAGCCTCTGGTGTCGATGTGTCCTTGCTCGTCTGACACGATGCAGGACCTGTGAGTGACGACACAGCGTGATCTCTGGAGAACACGCTGTGTCTGCACTGCCAGAAGCTGGGCGTTGTGAAGAGAAGTGGATGATACTTCTATACACAACGCCCAGCTAGTAAAAGTAGTAAACACGCCCCGATGTACGCACATAATACACGCCCAGTTGTACTTTTGCAAGCCTCATTTGCATAAATACGAAAATGGTCATAACTTGGCCAAAAATGCTCGTTTTTTAAAAATAAAAACGTTACTGTAATCTACATTGCAGCGCCGATCTGCTGCAATAGCAGATAGGGGTTGCAAAATCTGGTGACAGAGCCTCTTTAAAGGTGTTTTCCCATGAGACATTTGACATATCCACAGGATCTGGCATAAATGTCATATAGATGCAGGTTCCACCTCTGGGACTCGCACCTATCTCCAGAATGGGGCCCCCTAGACCCTGTTCAGACGCTCTCTGTTGTGGCTGAATGAGGTGCATTCCGACCATGAAAAGGGTTATATGGTTGTGAGTTATTTAAACAGCGTAGCTCGCTGAGCTATGTGTTTTCCGTAAGTCTCATAGAACTAAATGGTAGTTACGGAAACAGTGTAGCTACGCTGCTTCCGTAGCTGCCATTCACTACTATGAACATTTATATGAACCTTGTATAGAAGCAAGAGAACGTTCCATACTACAATTATTATTTACATATTGTGTTCTTGAAGATTAGGCACTTTGGTAGATTTCCAGCAGTATTTCGCAATCAACATTTTTGCTGACAATAACACATGAAAAAGTACAATTCTATCACCGGGAAAAAAATCTGCAAGCCCCACATGTAAAAGAGCTAAAGCAGGGGTTAAATGAACTGATTTCTAGTATAGATTTTAATAATCCTACTATTTGCTTCCAAAAGTAGAATAAAATTTTACATTCCCAGAACACAAAGTATAGTGCCTTTTAGATGTTAGACCCCTCCAGCACCTGTCAGATGACAAGATCTATGTTGGATAAACGGCTTGGAGTATAATACCATCTATACATTATTTTTCCTAAGTGTGTAGCACATTTAGAGAGGGAACAGGCTGGTCTAAATGTAGATTTCCAATCATGCATGCTAATAGGGGTTTCCAGATCTCTCTCCCAATGGCTCAAGCAAGAAAACATTTCTGGAAGTAGTTTTTCGCATAGTACAATAGAAATTCTTGAAATTCCTTTTAGCAGTTTTATCCAGATTGTTGAAGGAAAGTTCGAAAGTGGACCTAGGTGAAGTGCTCGAAGGAGGTAGGGAAGTCAACATGTGCCTTATTCTAGGGAATTTATAGAAGTCTGTGCGGGGTATTCCAAACTTTGTGCAGATATCAGTAAATGCCATAAGACTGTTCTGATCCATGATATCCGAGAGAGATTTAATTCCCCCCGCTTAACCAATTCTGAATATCAATATCCGATAAGAGACAAGCTGGAGAGGGAAAGGTCATAAGGTCTCATTGTCATGATAGGGCGAGTAACACTGAATCTTTTCCAGATTTGAAGCCCTACTTCAAGAGTTAGAAAAGGAGATTTGGGTGGGTTAACACCCATATATACACTAGCCACATTCGAGCTTCAACTAGAGGGCCATGCAATATTTCCTTTTCTATCGATATCCAATGTTTTACATGATTTGATCTCTGATTGCTGCATAATAATAATGCGCTAGTTTGTGAAAACCCAAACCGCCTTTAGCAATTGGTTTATAAAGAGTTTCAGCTGCTATTCTAGAGTGAGAATTTTCCCTGATATATTTATTCATTTAGGCATTGCAATTTCTGGAGATAAGACATCGGCAATAAAATAGGTAAGTTCCTAAATAAAGAATTTTTAGAAGGAACATCATCTTAAAGCAGTTGTCCGAGATACGATCAAATTTTCAAAAAGTGTGTCATACATTACCCCTTATACAGACAACCTAAATAAAGCAGTATTTAAAAAGAAAAAATCCACTTACCACAAATCTTCTTTGAATTTTAGCGCCGTTTGTTTACATGCACTCCAGGTCCAGTTTGTTGTTGATTCCTTCTGATGAAACTTTTTTCCCTGCATGCATTGCAGGCTGTAATGAGCGTGAATGTAGGGTCCATGTGTGACACTGTTTGTTAGACCCCGTATCTAAGCCTAACACAATGTAGGCTTAGATACAGGAACCCAGCAGACAGTAATCTTATACGTAGTAGGAAACAAAGGGAGAAATCCTCCAGCTCACCTGACACAAGGATTGGGTGTCACTGTCAGCGCCTGGATCTTTTTCGTGTCGGCACACGATGCAGGAACAGAAGTAGCAGAGGAAATGAGGTCCAGCGCTTTAGTAGAAGTAAAATGGAAAAAATATTTTTCCAAGTTTAATTGGATTGCGTTAAAAAGTCCATTGTAGTATGGTCTCGGTGTGTGGATAGAAGGAAAGAATGATCCTATAAGCCTTATAGGATCATTCTTTCCTTCTATCCACACACCGAGACCATACTACAATGGACTTTTTAACGCAATCCAATTAAACTTGGAAAAATATTTTTTCCATTTTACTTCTACTAAAGCGCTGGACCTCATTTCCTCTGCTACTTCAGTAATCTTATACAGTATACTAGCCTATACTAGCGTTGTGAGGCTCCTCCTTGCGTCTGCTCTGTCCTCTCCCTATGGAGCAACAGGCAGCAGATAACAGCCTCAAGGGCTGCATGGGGCCCGTGTGCCGCGTGTTTGATAACCCGTTATCAAAGCCTACTATGTGTAGGCTTTTGCAGTGTATGTAGTTCTAAAACATAAAAGTGCCGGTGCTGACATTGTACCTCGTAGACCGGGATAGTCATACGCAGGTGCCGTCCTTGTTCACTGTGAACACGCACAGGCGCGCTCACAGTGAACAACTACATAGGCTGGGCGGGCACTAAAGAATCAGCACCCGCAGAAACGACATGTCACCAGTGACGTGTCGTATACCATCCGAGGTCTCTCTGGTCCGAGACCATGTGATCGGGATACGACACGACAGTGGAAGAGGCAGAAAACGTGACGTCGGAGGTAATGTGATGAGCAGGAAAAAGCTGCCAGAGCGAAGAACAGAAGCAAGATTGCAAGGGTAAGTATATTATGAATTTGTAAATATCTGCAATGTGGTTTTAAATGTACAAAAAAAAAAAATCTCGGACAACCCCTTTAACGGCAGATATTCGACCTACCCAAGACACCTCATACTGCAGATAAGTGGATTATTCCTTCTCTACTGGTAGTAACACTGGTAAGAAGAAGAGTAGAAGAGAGAAGTGGGATAGGTAAGTTGTATTCCTAAGTAAGGAATGGGTTCCTTTGCCCAGTTGAAAGGAAACTTACTTCTGAGAGATTCCATCACTAAATGTGGAATATTCCTTCTCAAAATCCTTGATTTATTGAGATTAAGTTTATAGTACGAGAGTGAACTAAATCTCTCCATTATTTTAATGACCGCTACCAAGGAAGATTCAGGCCTAGAGATTGTGTTAATTAAATAAAAAATAATTAAATGCAAATAAACAGATTATATGGGCTCCACCCCCGACATATATTCCACTAATCTCGGTAGATTTCTGAATTGACATTGCCAAAGGCTCCATTGCTAATGTGGAAATAGAGGGCAGCCTTGTCTGGTGCCGTTAGTAATGCTAAATATTTTGGATGCACTGTACATTCTGAAGTAAACACTGTTGCAGAAGGAGAGGAATAGAAGGCCATAATTCTATGTTATGCTATCCCAGTGATTCCAAATGCAGTTAAAATTTCCGTCAAATAGCCCCAATGGACTCAATCAATGGCCTTCTCCATGTCCAGGGATAGATGCAGAGTAGGCGACCGATCACGCTCCACTAAACCCATCAAATCCACAAATTCGGTATTAAAAATCATTTTTGAAATTGGGCTTATATAATATTCTAATTTTCTGAGATACTAAATTTTGGGTTTTCATTAACTGTTAGAAATAGATCACATAGTGTGTAATGAATCTATATAATAAGAGTTTCACTTTTTGAACTGAATTACTAAAATAAATTAACTTTTTGATATTCTAATTCATTAAGAAGGACTAGTAAATCACTTAAAAGGACTATAAGGTCCTTTTGCATTAAGCGAGACTACTTGTAACTAGATGAAGTGGATTTCTAGGAGAAACTTTTCAGTGACCCTCTCCTATACTGTAATAGCAAAATAGACTGTACTGTAGCTATAATATATCATGCATGCCTGGCATAGACCAGAGCAAACAAAAATATAGATCAAACAAACATTAAAGAGTTTCCTTAAATGATATGACATCAAAACCGAAGGTGAGATGTTTCGGGGGAAACATCACTTGCAATGTAACACCGTGTAACACTCTATCAATGAGTAAGTCCGCTGGAGATGAGGCAGGTAAGAGTGCCACAAAAAAATCAGTAAGAAACTCTCCAAGTTGTTCCGGGTTAACTGATTCATGTATGCCTATAAACCGCATGTTGCGCTGTGATCGGTCCTCTAGGTCTGCTCTCTTCATATGTAGTGCCCCTACTTCTTCCAGAGAGCTGTTGAGGAGCTGGTCCTTCCGTTGGGTGATGGTATGCCCTCCTTGGGATCTTGAGAGACCCAACTGATATTGTATTGATCGCGTGGTGGTGCTTCCTCCACAACCCTTATGGCCCTGTTTGGGTACTGTTCTACAGCTTGCTACATGTACCGACATTACATATGTTTCTTGTTCTCTCTTTTTTTTCCTCTTGCTCTACTCCCCTTCTTTCCTTTCCCCTTCTTATGATGGTCGAGTGTCTCAGGAACTGTGCTTAATGGGAACATTTAGATTATGGCTGACCTTCCGTCCTCCTTTAACATTGTCACTCAAGGCCTTAATTCGCAGACGAAGCGGCGCAAAGCTTTTCAAACATCTAAGTCTTTACATTGTGATGTGTTTTTAGAACTGCATTTCGCCACTAATTCTTGTCCTAAAGTCATGCATAATCACTATCCTTTGTATTATCTAGCGGTCGCAGCTGAGAAGTGAGGTGTGGGCATCTTTTTCAAACATGATCTTCCCTTCACACATCAAACCACGGTAGCAGATCCTGAGGGCAGGTATTTGCTTGTTAATGGCGGACTACAAGACATTCAGGTCACGTTTATTTCCTATTATGCACCAAATGAAGGCCAAATATGTTTTTTCACTGCCATGTTTAGACATCTACTGCCTCATCTCCTAGGTAAAGTGTTTTTGGGCGAAGAATTTAATATAGCTTTGGATCACCTGCTCGATAAAATGGGCAAAGGTCCCTCCTCTCTTCGCCCCCGCCCCTAAACCGGGGTTGCAATTTGGCTAAACTTTTGCATTCCCATGATTTTGTAGATGCCAAGAGATCTGCCAATCTTTCCACCAGGGATTACACCTTTTATTCTCATGCCCATTCATCTTACTCATGTATAGACCATCTATTCCTTCCATCTCCGCTCTTGAATAATTTACTTCGGGCCAAAATACACCCCATTTTGTGGTCAGATCATGATTTGGTGTTGTTTACATTGCATTGCTTCTGGCTTAAACCTAGGTCTAGCTCATGGCGGTTGAACGAATCCCTTCTGACTAATCCCCAAATATTCAAAGAAATCACCACGGCACTGGAACAGTATTTCCAATTTAATTGTGCGTCTTACACTTCCCCGGCCATTAACTGGGAGGCCCACAAAGCTATCCTTAGAGGGAAACTTATTCAGATTGCCTCACGTCTAAAAAGAACTAGAGACCAAGCTATTAAAGACAAGGAGGCAGCTTATCTAACTTTAGTGAGAACACAAAAAGCGGATATTGGCCATGACTTGCGGTCTAAAATAGAAGACGCCCCGACTGAACTTAATTTATGCCTCATGCCTATTGCGGAACGCCACATTCGTTGAACGCAATATTGTTTTTTTGCCAAAGTGACAAGCCCGGCACACTTTTAGCTCGTAAACTTGTGCATTTGTCTCGTAATTTCATGATCCCTAAATTGCGGCTGGCAAACGGCCAATAACGATATAAAAGGGGTTGAGATTAGGGGTCAGATGCATAAATGTGCACTTTATGCAGATGATATCTTACTTGTTTTGTCATCCGGGGGGATATTTTGGAACTCGGGATTGAAGGTCAACCATGACAAATCTGAGGTTTTGAGCATTCCGCATTCCATGGCCAAGCTGATCCAATTGAACTTTGAGCTGAGATGAAGGGAAGACAAGATTTCCTATCTGGGAGTTCACCCCACTCCCTGTTATTCCACTCTTTTCCCTATCAACTAACTCCCTCTCAAATAAAAATTGAAGACAAACCTGTTGCATTGGGCTTCCATGCCTCTTTCCTGGTTTGGTCCGATAGCAGCTGTAAAAATGATGGTTCTTCCCAGAATCTTATACTTTTTTCGCACTCTCCCAATAGATATACCTGCCCCTATTTAAAAGACCTTCAAAGGCTTATATTGTCCTTCGTTTGGGGTCCTAAACGATGTCTAGTCCCACGGCATACTCTATACACTCACAAGGTGTCAGGGGGTTTAGGCTTACCGAACCTCACTAAATACTATTATGCAGCTCGTCTAACACCCTTAGGCCTCATTTACACGAGCGTGTGCGTTTTGCGCGCGCAAAAAACGCAGCGTTTTGCGTGCGCAAAAGGCACTTGACAGCTCCGTGTGTCATCCGTGTATGATGCGCGGCTGCGTGATTTTCGCGCAGCCGCCATCATAGAGATGAGGCTAGTCGACGTCAGTCACTGTCCATGGTGCTGAAAGAGTTAACTGATCGTCAGTAACTCTTTCAGCACCCTCGACAGTGAATTCCGATCACCATATCGAGTAACCTGTTTAAAAAAAAAGAGGTTCGTACTTACCGAGAACTTGCCGGCCGTTGCCTTGGTGACGCGTCCTTGGTGACGCGCCTCTCTTGACATCTGTCCCCACCTCCCTGGATGACGCGGCAGTCCATGTGACCGCTGCAGCCTGTGCTTGGCTTGTGATTGGCTGCAGCTGTCACTTGCACTGAATTGTCATCCCGGGAGGTCAGACTGGAGGAAGAAGCCGGGAGTTATCGGTAAGTCAGAACTTTTTTTTTTTTTTACACGTTCACGTATATTGGGATCGGAAGTCACTGTCCAGGGTGCTGAACCAGTTTAACTCTTTCAGCACCCTGCACAGTGACTGTCTCCTGCCGGGTTCGGTCAAAACGAGTTCGGCCGAACCCGGTAAAGTTCGGTTCGCTCATCTCTAAGACACTCAGTTCGGATGTTTGTAAACAGAAAAGCACGTGGTGCTTTTCTGTTTACATTCAGTTTGACAGCTCTTGCGCGAATCACGCAGTTTGCACGGAAGTGCTTCCGTGCGACCTGCGTGGTTTTCACGCACACATTGACTTCAATGGGTGCGTGATGCGCGAAAAACTCAGAATTTTAGAACATGTCGTGAGTTTTACGCAACGCACTCGCGCTGCGCAAAATTCACGCATCATCTGCACTGCCCCATAGAGTAATATAGGTGCGTACGACACGCGTGAAAAGCACGCGCGTATATTACGCTCATGTAAATGAGGCCTTAGTCTCACTCCTCAATATAGTTACCCGAACACGTTTGATTTCTATCAAACAGGCAGCTATCCCAGATATTCCCGTAGATCAACTGTTATGGCTGGAGCCCAGGCACAGACCACCTCTATTGTGTCCGCTCCTCTCTTCTTCCTTAGCATTGTGGGATAAACCGAGTCATAGGTATCGTCTCTGTTCCATACATACACCTTCAGCCAGACTGTTTGCTAATCCTGTTTTTGCTCCTGTATGCAACCGTCAGAGTTTCAATGGTGGCTGGATAAAGGTCTGTACCGAATAGGACAATTTTGTGATAGACTGGGCGCTAAACCCTGTCATTTTTTCCAGTCCATCCACCATATGCCAGATTCTGAGGTTTTTCGTTTTTGCCAGATTCATCATTTTTTGTCCTAATTTAACCCCTACCCGACATTTGCCGTATGGGTACGTCATGGAAAGCATTGACTTCCCGCGTTTTGACGTACCCATACGCCAAATGCAGAAGGGGTTACCGTGTCAAAAATAAAAGTTTTAAAGTAAAGATGACTGCTGTTCATAACAGCAGGCCATCTGTACACGATGCCCAGGGGGGGTGTCGCCTCCCCCCCGCATCGGCGATCGCCGCCATTGGCCGGTCAATTCAGACCGGCCAATTGCATCTGTTTGCGACTTTTGCCAATCACTGTGCCACAGGGTACAGTGATATGGTGGTGATTGGTGCTGTCTAGGACAGCACCAATGACTACCATGTTCCATGTAAAAAATGGTGGTGATGCCAGCCCCCCGATCACTACGGTTGGTCGGTCAGCACCGACCGACCAATCGCAGCCATGGCGGGTGTTTGAAACACCCTCCACCAGCCCTGCCCACCTCATTCCGGTTAGGAACAGTGAGCAGAGCTGGTGTGACCGTCTGTGAGCCATACTTACCGAATCTGAGGCCTTCTGTGCTGCGATCCTGCTGTGACATCTTCATCCGACTGCTTCCTGCAAAACTAGTGAACCGTCATCATCATCATCTGTGCTGCTGCTGATTTTTTTTTAGCAGCAGCACTTGTTTTTTCCTAAACTTCATATCCCTGTACCCTCCCCCCCATCCCCCTCATCCCCCTCTTTCCTTTTTTACGTCCTGTGTCCGCTGAGTGCGGATCAGTGACCGCCATCACTGACCGCCAATTTTTGGCACAGGACTTTCTTTTTTTATTGTATTTTTGCACCTCCCTGTGTGCGCCCTGCGGCCACTGAGTGCTGATCAGTGACCGCCATCACTGATCATCATCCGTGTTAATTTTTTTGCCGCAAGTTTTTTAATTTTTTTGCCTTTTTTATTACTGCACTTTTTTTTGCGTGCGCCCTGCGGCTACTGAGTGCTGAGTCTAATAATCAGCCTCAGTGGTAATTTGTTTACGCAGGGTTCTTTTTGGCCTTTTTTTCTTGATTTTATAAAACTGTAAAAAAAAAGAGTAGCATTAGAGTAGTGGACGTTTACTGACGTCCGTTTTGTTAAAAAGATATATAGCAGAAGTTATAGCTATACATTTTTTTTATACAGTTTGAATAAATTTACTTCTTATAGTTAGCGTCCATTTAGTGACGGACATTTAGATCATTCACAAAATTTTTGATAGCGTAGCGACAGTTAGTATAAATTTATAGCGTTATAGTCAGCGTCCGTTTAGTGACGGACATTCAGGTTTTTTTTAACTGAAATTTATTCACTAAATTTTTGATAGCGTAGCGACAGTTAGTATAAATTTATAGCGTTATAGTCCGCGTCCGTTTAGTGACATACATTCAGTTTTTTTTAACTGAAATTTGTTCACTAAATTTCTGATAGCGTAGCGACAGTTAGTATAAATTTATAGCGTTATAGTCAGCGTCCGTTTAGTGACATACATTCAGGTTTTTTTAACTGAAATTTGTCCACTAAATTTTTGATAGCGTAGCGACACAGTTGTAGCTCATTTTTTTTTACAGTTCTATATTGAACGTTAAATAAATTTCTTTCTCCTACATTTTTCTTATTCTTATCCTTGTAGTTCCACCAAGCTCCTTATCGTCTCTCTCCACATTCAAAGAACTCCTGGTAGGAAAAGGATCTTATGTCTCTAATAGATGGAAAAAGGAAGACACATAGTGCAACACCCTCTGCAAAAAGATTGCACCACGCCAAGTTTAATCCATACTCACAGAAGTAACAAGAAATAAAAGCATCAAGGTAAGTAAAAATCTTTAAAATTTCTAGGCGGCACGCCAAACACTCTCGCCCGACCCTGGGTTTCGCCCTGCCGGCTTCCTCTGGGGCATGTGTGACGTGTCTAATTAACAGGTTTATATAGCCGCATATCATTTAAATTTACATACATAAAAAATGGTTAAAAAAACATATACACCCACAATGATCTCTGCAATATATAGAGATAATCTGATCTTACCATCATAATCGTATACATATATATACACTTTTATTATTTTTATATAAATGCCTAATCTCTTTAAAAAGTAAAAAAATATATATAATATATTATGCTAAACAAGCCTATTTGCCACCTTTATAGTTGGTTAGATTCCACATATCATCCCATATCCATTATATTGATTTTTATTTATATTTTATCAGTTGTTTTATATTTTTTCTGTCTCTAATTTTCCACTAATAATCATTGGCGTGCCGCCTAGAAATGTTAAAGATTTTTACTTACCTTGATGCTTTTATTTCTTGTTACTTCTGTGAGTATGGATTAAACTTGGCGTGGAGCAATCTTTTTGCAGAGGGTGTTGCACTATGTGTCTTCCTTTTTCCATCTATTAGAGACATAAGATCCTTTTCCTACCAGGAGTTCTTTGAATGTGGAGAGAGACGATAAGGAGCTTGGTGGAACTACAAGGATAAGAATTACCATCCACACCCTCATTGGATTGCGGACTGTCCACTGCATTTTTGTGGGAGAGAGCCCATACTGATTGATATTGGACTGTTACCAGTGCCGTCTGAGCGGTAAACTTCACTGTAATTTATATATGTTATTTAGGGTATTTGTTGGATCATACCCAATTTAGTTTTGCCTGCTCCGGTCTGAGAGAGATTTTGTGGGTATTTGAGCCAAGAGAAACTACCATTATATTTTTCTTATTCTTCTTCTTTTTTTTTTCCTATAAATTTCATATTACACGTGTAAAAGCACAACATACACAACCACCTCTATAAAGAGTATTACACGTGTTGAAGCACTACATACCCCCCTAATAAAAATGGCCCAATCATCTCAAAGGCTCTACTCCGCTGAGGAGGCATACGCCATCCTGGCCTCTGACACTGAATCGGCCAGCGAGGGAGAAGAGGAAATTGCCCCATTCATCTTAACCTCATCATCCTCATCCAGTGATGAGGAACCCCCGCAAAGACGCCCCAGGACATCAGCTGAGGCAACCTCCCAAATGAGTGATACCCTGTGGAACCCACCCCCTGATAATTATGAGCCTCACATTCCAGATTTCACAGGGAGCTCAGAAATTCGATTTGAGACTGTAGGCCTCGCAGAAATTCACTATTTCAAGCTCTTTTTCACTGAGGATTTTGTTAATGTAATGGCGGCCCAAACAAATTTATATGCCCAACAATTTTTAGCCCAAAACCCCACGTCATCATTTGCTAGGTGGACCCCCATAGAGGCAGCGGAGATGATGAAATTTTGGGGCCTTGTCCTACATATGGGCCTAGTAAAAAAACAGAGATTAGGCAATACTGGAGTGCGGACATTTTATACAGCACCCCATTATACCGCATGGCAATGACCCGGGCAC